>NC_135657.1:90476531-91115385 GCF_964188315.1 Podarcis muralis | reverse complement strand
ATTTCATCTTGCGAGGCACCACTGTATATGCAAAGTATTTACATTCACATGGTTATCTAAGCATGGACTTAGCTTTTACTTAGTTGAAGATTACAGCTTCCTCCGTAAACATTAAAACAAAGTGTGTCTTTCTCTCTTTCCCATATTTGCACTCAGACTTCTTTACATTCCCCATCAACTTTCATAATTCTTTCTGTAATATATATTCAAACAGAAACATTAGCACTCCTTTTTATTGCATTTAGAGAGAGAGTGAGTTATCTAACGCTGTCACTTCTTCAGTGTTCGTGGAGATGCAGCCATTACAATTAAGTCACTCACACACGAAACAAAAAGAAGAATATAAAAAGATACCTCCCATGTGACCAGAGGTAACCAATCACATGAGAGTTGCTCTGAGGAACATTCCAGAATTAAACATCCCAGAAATTAAATTCACAGTAATGCATTTAAGCATTCCCAATTTCAGTAAATTAAATCACTGTACTTAGCATGTCTACTCTGATTGGCTGTCTCTCTCCAAGGTTTAAGACAGGGCACATTCCCAATCCAGGGATTGGACCTGGAACCTTCTATAGGCAAAGTGATGCTCTACGTCTGAGGTATAGCATCTCCCATTCTTTTCTCCTCCTCCTTCTAGTAGCAAATACCAAGAATGCTATTTATGCTTCATGACTACACCTGCTGTTGTATGGAACATTCCATCTTTTCATTTTTAAAAAAACCTTGTGTCATCCCACTGTTTTCAGATTTATTTATTTTTTTAAATCCCCATCCATTATATAGGGATGGGATATCATGTTATTGACCCTCAATTGCAGCTGGGATGTTAGTAAATAGGATAAAGGGAAAAGTCTAGACAGTCTTGACAAGGAGACCATTAGGTTTATCTGTGCGTTTTAGATAATTCCTTCCCACCTGTAATTGCAAGAGTCTTTGAAAGCCCAACCTTGTAAGTAAAACCTGTCACCTGATACTCTGCAAGTGAAAATGTACAAGTTATCGATTCATTTTCATTTATGAATATCCTGGAATTTGGAGATGCACCAGGGTGCTAGCATAAAGAATAGAAGAAGGAAAGTGAAAACAAGAAAGGCAGCAGATGAGCTGGTGAGTAACAAACAAACAAACACCCCCCCACACACACACCACCCCCACATAATGCTTTAAATGTCATCCTTCAGTCTTTCTACTTGAGCCCCAGCCCAAACTGAGTGCCAGTAGTGTGATGCCACATTCCTAATAAAAAGAGGAAACAGAGTTTTGTGGAATACCACAGCATAGTGCCAGATTACAGCAGTCCTGCAGCACCTTCTGGAACAGACACCTCAGGTAGAAACAGAAGCACAGCCAAACAGTATCCCCCACCCAGACAGGCAATTCAAAAGGATCCTACAATCAACTGATGAGGAGTCTAGAATAATCTACATGGTGCATTTCTTCTGTGGTCCACCAAGCCAATCACAGCCTACTAAAGGCTCAAAAAACCCAACTGTGTTTGCTGCATGCTTGGTGCTGCAAGAACAGGGGTGATGCATTTGGTGAACAACCTCAAGGTTTCAACATATGTCCTGCATTCTGTGCTAGCCTTGGTTGGTCACAACAAATGGTACAGACCTCTTAATCCTCATACATTATGAGCCTAGTTTACCAAACCATTTTCATCTGACTCCCATTTCTACTATCTGCTAAGTGAATGGGGCAACACACACAAACAACACAACTGTTAGATGAAATGATGCCCTTTGCATCTTCTCCTCCACAGTTTGCTACTGCTATACCAAAAGAACTCTTGCCTTATGTTGGCCTTCTTAAATTGCTTTAGCTCAGCTTTAAAACTAGTGTAAGGTAGTAAATAACAACAATGAAGGGTCTCATTGAATCCTGAAGTGAACCCGGCAAGCAACAAACAGCACAATTCACCATTTCCCCCAAGCAGTTGTTGACAGTTGTCTTTTTTTCTTTTTTGTTTACAATTAGTCAATATATGTTTAGGCAAAGTAGCAAGTGCCATTGAAAGACCATAGTGCTATTGATGAGTGCTGGAGATATCACAGCAGCAGTCCTAATGAACTGAGCTGAAACTCTGGCTTCCCAAGCTTATAAAGTGGCCAGTTATCACCACCTCGGTTTGTACGGGATTGGTGGCCACAATGAAGGCACCCAGGGAGTCTGAAGGGTGCAAAGAATTAGCACCCACCTCTCTCCCCAACTGGGATGGCTATAAAGAGGATTACAGAAATTTGTGGAGGGAAAAGCTATCGATGGCTGCTAATCCTGATTTTCTACCTGCTGAATTAGGTGGGCTACAGACATGTTCGAGCAGGGCTCTTCTTAGATTCTTAGGTTCCCTAACAGGGCTGGATTAAGACTTTAAGAAGACCCTAAGCACCTTGGTGTCCCCATACATATCTAATTTAAAATATAAACAATAAAAGATAAAATTAAATTTTATTTTTTGAAATGAAACAAAACCTACAGTAAGATGAAAAATAATGTTTATTTTTGCATACTTAACTTTATTTATATTTGAAAAAATTGCTCCTACTTTTGCAAAGTCTTTGTTCAGAACCTCATAACTAATCTTATGCAACACATCTGCTTCTATACTTAGTAGAGATAAAGACATCCAGCCTGCCTTGTTGCACAGTTGTTCTGTTGGGATTTTTAATACACTTCAACTGAGAAAATGAATGCTCAGCTGAGCAATTTGTGACCATTAATGTTAAAAATCAAGCCATTTCTGTGGTGCATCCTTCCTTCCCTTGATGCCCTAAGCACATGCTTATTTTGTTTGATGGTTAATCCAGCCCTGTTCCCCAACCCTCAAAAACACATGGGGGCAAATGACTGTCCATGCATACTGCCATAACAGTACTGAGGCCCTCTCAGTCAGCTGCGAGTCTTTGCCATTTCTGAAAGACAATTTCAGTGCTCAGATCAGGAAATGGGAAGAGGTGGGTGTTGTCCCAATTACATAGTGTTTTTGGAATCCTGCAGGGTCGAGAGGAGGCAAACCTAATCTGGATAAAATATGGGGAAGTCAGAAGTGGGGCTCCCTATCATAATTCAAACACAAGAGCATTTATGCTTGGGAATCAACAGTTTAAGAGCAAACCCATTTCAATGGAGAAAAGCATTACAGGTGAACATCCTAAGAGAAACAAGGCACCAGTTTCAAAACCATCGTGGGCCTTTTCACGATAAGTGGATTTAGAGTACCTCCAGGCTGTCATTGTTTTGCCAGAGGGATGGATTCACATGTCAGAACTTTAGGTTTGCACAATTAGAGTGAATGAAGGTACTCTGTTGTCCTGGGGTGAACAAATGACTGAGAAGATGTACGGACACCTTGCAAACAAATCAGAACAAATGCTCAATAAAGGCTGGATTCAAGCTCCGTGCAAGCAGGCATGCTCAATAAATAGGTCATCTAGAGCTGTCCCCACAATCTTCCCCATATATCACCTGTATTCTGCTGGTTCCAAATCCTTGGGCTTCTCAGAAGCTCATCAGGTGTTCTTCAAGAAGACAGCTTTGTCCAGTGCTTCCAGTATTCCACAGGAACAGCCACAGAGGGGAATAGGGTATGCTTATTCAGTGTGAGAAAAAGTTCAACAGGCCTGACTAGCATTCCCTGTTCCGTAAGCACACATCTCCCAGAACCTTCTTCAATGTGCCATGGTATTGTGGCCTGGACACAGGAACTCCTTGGTAGACAAGTCAATGTGGAAAAGGTTCTCTCAGGGTAACATGTGTGAAGACTTTATTGCATTGCCATATTACAGAAAACAGTCAGTTTTGCAAATGTTATGGGCCCAGTTTTTGAAATGAGCTGCCAAGAATAATAATCCCACAGAGAATAGGTGGATGCAAGCATTCAGCAATGCAAATCCATGCAAATAAAGCTGTGATAAGTAAGAAAAACAGATTTTCCAGCACAACCCCCTTCTTTTTTTCATATGATGCCTCCTTTTAAGCTGCTTGTGAAGAATTAAATCAAAGCATCCCGCAGAGCATTAAATCTCTTTTTATTAATAAAGAAATCAATTACTACACACCAGCAATTTACCATTTGCATTCTTTCTGCTCCGCTTCAGATATTTAATAATCATAATGGTATGTAAAGAAGTTTTTTAAAAGAATAAGTGTTTCCTAATTCTCGAAACAATTCTTCAGTTAGTTATAGAAAAAAACAAAATCTTAAATAATAAAACAACATTAGTTCTTCCCCCCCAGTTTTTTTAATCTAACAAGATTTTGCCCGTTATTAGAGGAGTTGCTTCAGACTGTGCATTTGATTTTATCTGTGGCATTTATATTTGCGTGCTCAGGCGCAGTGAGCCCACTGCCTGGTATCTTGCATATATGATTAAAGAAACACAGGAAAAACATCACGTTCCTAACCATGATGTTCTGGGATTAAAAAAAAAGGCCACAACTTCATTGATTACAGATGTAAGTGAATTTGTGTCATGTACTGGCTGGATGCAGTACGTGGGAGGCACGAGCTGGGGAACCCCCAAGGGAACCCCCAGGGAAAGAAGGCTGAGAGCCAGGGGATTGGTGGTGGGACAACAATGAGTTGTCAGAGAGAGAAGAGGGAGCGGGCTGGGAGGAGGAGGTGTCAAAAGCTAAAGAGGCAATGGGGTTTAGTGAGCAGCAAGAGGCTATGGCAGAGAACAGTCCAGAATCAGAGGCAGTAGCAGAGGAGGGTCAAGAGGCAGAGAGGAGACAGGCTGCTGAAAAGCCAGGGAATCTCCCCCTCCTGCTGTGACCAGCTCCATCCCGCCTCCTAGTCTCCCAGAACACGCCGAGAAATGATGAGGCCAGAGCAAAGAGAGACAAGTTGAAGGAGCCTTATGCTGTCAGTGAAGGAACCTGGGAAGGAGCCTTAGGGAACAAGTTCTCTTTTTTTGAGTCCTGGTGTTATTTCTGTATCTGAGTTTTGAGCTCTGTGGGCCCATCAGCGTATTTGTCATTTGTGTCTCAGTCTTAAGATATTACTGTCATGCCACAAGTCTGCAAGCCTGTAAGCTGTGAATTCCCGAAAGCCATTTGGGAACCAACCAGCTTCCCAAAGGCTTTGAAGAGTCAGCATTTGCATGAATGTGTCTTCTCAAGATGCTGGCTGTGTTTTCAGTGTGCCGCTGAATTGGGTAATGCAGAGCTCAGGAAGTGCCTCTGCGCTCCTTCTGGGCTGGAGTGTGTGTGCTTCTGCTGAGGCGATGCACTTTTGTTAATCTTGTAATTAAAGGGTAGTGAATTGTAGCATGGGGGCATATTGATTTTACGCCGCATTCATATTTGTGCCATCCTGCATTCGTTGCCACTGTGTTTACCTACATTTGATCAGCTTAAAGACAGCATTAGCCAACTGAGAAAATGAGATTAGAATGAGTTGTTTGGCCTTGCTTGAGGTAAATTCTCCCTTCACTGCTTCCCCCCTGACTAAAATACTTGCTGAAGAGCTACTAAGAAAGGAAATAAACCTATGTGAAGACATTTTTTTTCTTCTGATGCTGCAGTAGACAGGGCTTTGATGGACAATGAACTAAAACTGGTCAATGAAGATAGAGAAGAAAAATGGGTGCATTGACTCTTCCATATCGTAACTATATCCAGCTTTGAGCATACTAGTGGAAAGGAAGGACATAAATTTAATAAAGGCACATAGGACACAATTCACACTGAAATAAAGAGGAGCTGTCAAGGCCAGGCACCTAATTTTTTTCTGCCTGAGGCAATGAACCAGATGGCTCTACCCCATTCCATTTAAAGAAGTCCCTCCAACTGGCGGTTGAATTTTGCTTGAGGGCTGGTGATGCAATAACACCCTCCACCATGCCTAAGAACAACACACACCGAGCCAAACTTTGCTGCCACTTCCTGCATCCCAGGCAGCTGCCACCTGAGGTGGTCACTTCACTTTACCTAACTGTAGGTCTGGCCCTGGGAACTGTGCAAAAGTACTACTGGCCAAGGAGAGGACAAACACCCAGTGAGGGGTGGACAGAGGGTGACATGGCTCCATCAGTTGACTAGAAGACAGACAGCTGACTGGTGCTAGAAGACTGGTGGTTGTCTGGTGCTAGGTTCTCCCCGGAAAACCGCCTGGATCTGAAGCAAAAGGTTCTAGCTCTTTCAGGCCCTTTTGTGCAATTCATAAGAGAGCCACATTTTATAATTTCCTCCTCCATGCTTTTAAAGGAAAAAGAAGTAATTGTGAGGCCAGCCTGTTTTGTGCAAAGTCCCCGTTTCCCCGCAGCCATTTCCCACTCCCTCCACATGTGGACAATATGGCACCAAAGAGATATTGCTCTGTGCCACTGCTTCCTGAGCTATAAGTGCTTGCAGACAAGTGTTTCTTGTGTGATTGGTACTCCTCTTGCATGCAAGATTTTTTTTGAAGAGTTGACATGGCATCGTTATCATCAAAATGCCACCCTGTATTCCCCACCACATCCGGATATACCCTTTCAAGGGAAAAAAACTGATTACTTTAAAAAGTCCGTACCAATGACTCTGTGATGTCTCGGCAACCCATTCACAGCATAAATTTCCCATCTGGAAGCACCCTAAGTCTTCATAGGCAGTGTTTAGAAGCTGGTAAAGGTGTGCTGTGATTGGGTGCTACTACACTCTGTCATGGTGATGCAGGTAAATAAATAAATAAACCTTTATTGTCACTACACCACCTGTGTGCAGTGAAATTAAGTGAGCCCCCATCCCCCCTACATACACTCAGTCTTGTTCACGCTCTGTGTGCTTGTCGGAAGTCAATTGCAATACCAGAGTGATCAACACCAGGGAGGATATTTTTCTCCTTCCCATCCTTTTTTTCTTTTTTAAAAATAAATTTATTTGGTTTTTCAGATTAAAACTTTACAATACATATCAAACAGGCAACATAAAAACAAGATTCCAAGGAATCTCTTGGACTTCCCTCCTCCCTTTTGTGGGTCCTATTGTGAATCATTTCCTCCTGCATCTTTTACGATAATCCAAATCTTTTGCATCTCCTTTGTGTCCAAAATTGACCATTAAGCTACAAGTGATATTCCAATCCTACTAACAGTTTTAACTGTTTACAATGGTTTTTAAGATAGGTTATAGATTTCCCCATTCCTTATTAAAATTTTGATCTTCCTGATTTCTGACTCTTCCGGTCATTTTAGCCATTTCGGCATAGTCCATCAACTCGATCTGACATTCTTCTCTGGTAGGGACTTGTCAGGGAACTGCCATCAGCTCAGAGGCAAGAGGTGGAAGGGCAGTTGTGTTATAGGGAACCTCCGAAGATCTTGCAGAGCAGTTCCTCCTCTGGCGAGGAGGAAAGCCCCACCTCCAGTTGAGAGGAGGTGGTGGGACCAGGGGATGCTAGGGAGAGCCTCAACACTGAGCCTGAGCAAACCGGAGAGGAGGGAAGTACCCCATTGCCAGCGCCATTTGGCACAGGGAGGGGAGGAGAAGGCTGGGGGTTCTTAAAAGGACTTTTCCTAAGAAGCCAGAGGCTTTTCTCTTGGGTATGGTGGGCCAATTGGTGTCAAGGAAGGATAGGACGTTTTTTATGTACGCCACCACAGCAGCAAGGATCCTTTTAGCAAAGTATTGGAAGACACAAGAACTACCCACGCTGGAAGAATGGCAGACGAAGGTGATAGACTATATGGGACTGGCGGAGATGACCGGCAGAATCCGTGACCAGGCGAAAGAGACAGTGGAAGAGGACTGGAAGAAATTCAAGATATATCTTAAAAATTGTTGTAAAATTGAGGAATGCTAAGATGTCAGGGAAATGGGAAATAGAGAATTGCAGCTGTAATTAACAAGTTAAGGCAGAAATTGAAAGAACTGATTTGAACAGTTAGCTAATTGGAGGTGTTGCTGAAGCAATTTAAAACAAGGATGTGGAAAAGGGGAGGTATGGGGAAGTCCAGGAAACAAGAAAATAAGAGTATGGAATTATACATGTTTATATGTTTGTATGTTTGTGTATTGTCTATTGTTTGTTTTTATTTTGTGTGTTGAAAATCAATAAAAATTTATATAAAAAAAGGAGAAGGCTGGGGGTCACGCGACTGTTATGCTGGGGGAGGTACAAGGACTGACTACTCCCAGATTCTTCCAGCAACTGAGCCAGACATGAACTTGCGACGCTCTTCACTGTAAATAGTTTGCACTAATAATAAAGCCTGGAAAAGACAGGTCGGAGTCTTGCCTGTTCGCTCTCAAGCAACCACACCACCATCTGACAGGACTTTATCTTCTTTCCATCTCTGTGGACCAATAACGTCTGTGCAGCCGTGGTTGCCCATTACATGGTGATGTAGGTAGGGTAATAGTCAACACCAGGGTGGGTATTTTTCTCCTTCCCATTCTTTACTGGGTCTGGTGAAATGCTCTGCTATCTGCTATAGATTGCAGGAATGTA
This sequence comes from Podarcis muralis, assembly GCF_964188315.1. Lineage (NCBI taxonomy): Eukaryota > Metazoa > Chordata > Lepidosauria > Squamata > Lacertidae > Podarcis > Podarcis muralis. The sequence continues at coordinate 91,106,951 of NC_135657.1, read as the reverse complement.
GGATTTGGTGTAAAGTGCCATCTGTTGCCACCCACGAGACTTTCCCATTTCACCAGCGAGCCAGCATACATTTATTTGCCAGTGGAGTATACGACCAGCATAGCATTTGATTTTTTTTATTTTTGTCTTGGGCATATCTCAAGCTCTACTCTCTTCCTGTAGTGTGGCTTCCACTAAATCCTATTGCTGCTGTGCTGAGGCATCCATCTCAAATTTTCGATGTTGCTTTAAATCAGTTTATCATCAGACAGCAAAGAGGTATGTAAATGTAAAATTAATGTTTCACACTAGTAATTGTAAAATAGTGGAAGTGGAAATGGGCACCTTAAAGATTAATGGAAGGTGCTTGTAAGTTTAAATTGGCTCATACTCACTTCTTTGTTTTAATGCAGTAGATCCAGAAAAGCATTATATGCTTCTATATTTTCTATATTTGGCAGGGAATGAAAGATATGCAGGTTCTATATTTTCTATTTTCTATATTTTCTATATTTGGCAGGGAATGAAAGATATGCAGGTTGTGTGTGTGTGTGTGTGTGTGTGTGTGTGTGTGAATGAAACCTAGTAGCTAGTGCAGATAAAATGCTTTCCAGAGAGTTTTATCACCAGGTTCTCTTTTATTACATAATGTAATGCTATCAGGTTGTCTTTTGCCATTAGACTGTTGAGAAAATAGCCTATGACAAGCCATGCAGATATAATGAGAATTGCAAGTACATCTACAGTTGGGTGTATAAAATATTTCTAATACACATGGAGCAAAGAGTTACTTGAATACACTGTCACCTTCAGTTTTATCACAGTGAAACTGGTCTCAGTTGCAGCATATCTTCATAAATCTTTAAAAACATGCAACTGGAAAATGTTAAGGTGAACTCCCTTTCACAGTTTTGAAATATTTTTTTTAAAAAAAATCCTTATGCACAAGCATATTTGTAGATTCCTGTTCTGCATGGGGCCAAATAAATATTTTTATTTAATTTTGTCAGCTGGGGTGTGGAGGGAAGCAATGAAATCCACTGCCTCGGATGGCGTAGCCTGCCAACATAAAACCTACCAGCTGAACACTGCAAGACAACACAACTATTTTGAAGGCTTCCCTTCTTAGTTTTGTAAAAGATCAACCCTGCAGCTAGCCAGTAGCCAGCTAAGATATGTTTGAAGGCTACTCCATCATTGGAGGAGGAGGAAAACCAGTGTGGTATGCCCATCAAGTATAGAGTTCCCACTAGTGGTACTTTGGCAGGAGCAATGGTGAGTGAAGCATTTGGGGGCATCTAGGGGCATGTAGGTGGGGGGAGGAGGCTGTGGGTTTTCAGGATCCCAGACCACTTCATTCCCTTGCCACACTTCGATTGCAGGCTCCTCCTATAGCAGAAGCTCTGAGGTGACAGATCTACGTCCTGGTACTTCTGATGTGAATCCACTGGCACCATAGCCTGCACTTTATCCCCCAATCCCGAGGAAGCGCTTCTGCCATCAAGATTCCAGTGACTGGATCACAGACTCCTCACAAGAGAGCCTGGAGCTTTCACAAAAGCAATTCCCACACTTTGAAACCCTATGCCTAGAAAAAGCCAGCACCTGCAGAAAAAGACCATGGATCTTTAATTGGAGAGTGGGAATATTCACGGTACAGGGCTTCCATCTTGACTATCTGGCCCACGCTGAAAAGCTCTGCCAATTGTCCAAGATGCTGCAGGGGTAGCCTGTATTTTCTTACTCATCTGTAGGCCTGCTAACTGTAATCTTAGGAACCAGTACCTCAGGCTTGGACTTAACCACACCATTTCAACTTGTCTGTTTCAGAGCCCTGAATCTGCTGTTCTTTTTATTATATCTCTCTTTTTTATTGCTTAGTTAAGAAGTGCTAATATAACAAAATGAAAAAACAAAGAATCAAAAATGTAAACCAAAAAAACCACACCACAGCCTAGAAGGAGTAATAAAGTATTGAGACATACAGTAATTCTCAAATAACAAGCACATGTATAAATGAAATTATTTTTCCACCTGTGAGTTTTATCATTATAGAAAATAAAAGTTCTATAAAGCCTTAGATGAGCCAGACATTTGCAAATACTGATGACGCTGAGTGAACATGTGCCTCAATATTCATATATGAAAGAAGACAATGTCACATAGCAAACAAACAGTTATTCAAGCTCTGCCCTTTAGATACTTTTAAACATATCTTTTCAAGGAGGGCAATTTGTCAAACCCTAGAGTATTAGCAGTCCAAATTACAAAGATGGAAGGTCTTCGAGAATTTGGCAATGTAGCCCCAAGCTGCTGTTAAAGGTAAAAGTAAAGGGACCGCTGACAGTTAAGTCCAGTCAAGAACGACTCTGGGGTTGCGGCGCTCATCTCGCTTTACTGGCCGAGGGAGCCAACGTTTGTCCGCAGATAGTTTTTTCGGGTCATGTGGCCAGCATGTCTAAGCCGCTTCTGTTGAAACTAGAGCAGCGCAAGGAAACACTGTTTACCTTCCCGCCAGAGCGGTACCTATTTATCTACTTGGACTTCGATGTGCTTTCAAACTGCTAGGTTGGCAGGAGCTGGGACCGAGCAACGGGAGCTCATCCCGCCGCGGGGATTTGAACCGCTGACCTTTCGATCGGCAAGCCCTAGGCTATGTAGTTCAGACCACAGTGCCACCCGTGTCCCCTGCTGCTGTTAAGAGATAATAAATTAGTTCTTTTGCATCCTGTTCTGTTTCCATATACAGGCTCAAAAGTGTTAGGTGAAAAGATAGAACAATGGTTTCTTTAATTATCAGATAGATCTTGGTGAATGCCTTATTCCAGAACTGAGCAACCCCAGGAAACTTGCATCCCTCAAAGATTGGGGTGGCATGCAACATTATGTATTGTGCAAAGAAGGCCTTTCTCTGTTCTGAATCAGCTGCCAATCCTTCTATTTATATTGAGATTTCTGTCTTACCCTTCTGTTACCTACTAGGCACCACTCATTGGCATTAACCCAGGTGATCTCCAGGTGATCTCCAGTGGATATAAGTTTTATTCTCCAGGGTCGATAAGGTAATGTTGCATTGCCCATCAGTTCCAATAGCTACCATTCTAACATGAAATATTCAAGTCAGCCTCTCCATATGTTAACTCTTTGCTGCAGTATATCTTTGCTGCACAAAAATTCTTAGCAATGATTTTCCAAATGGGTAGCAAGAAAAAGTAAGTAAAGGTAAAGGGACCCCTGACCATTAGGTCCAGTCGTGACCGACTCTGGGGCTGCGGCACTCATCTCACTTTATTGGGCAAGGGAGCCGGCATACAGCTTCTGGGCCATGTGGCCAGCATGACTAAGCCACTTCTGGCGAACCAGAGCAGCACATGGAAACGCCGCTTACCTTCCCACTGGAGCGGTACCTATTTATCTACTTGCACTTTGACGTGCTTTTGAACTCCTAGGTTGGCAGGAGCAGGGACTGAGCAACGGGAGCTCACCCCGTCGCAGGGATTTGAACCACCAACCTTCTGATCGGGAAGTCCTGGGCTCTGTGGTTTAACCCACAGCGCCACCTGCGTCCCTAGCAAGAAAAAGTAGATTTGATCAAATGCTGTTATCCAGACGTGCTGAATAAAAGAAGTGAATGCTGCAGGGGCTGACAAATCACTCAGCTTAGAATCATTTAGCCTGGAGCAATATTATGGGGCCAAGATAATAATTCTACATGCTGCTACAGTTCTGAATCTATGTATGAGCTTGTGGGACCTATTGACTTGAGAGCAACTTACCAACTGATGTGCATGGTGAAGATGTAGTCCTTGATCATTCAACATAATCAGAATAGACTTTGCTCCTTGATGCTTCGTTGCCTGAATGTGCTAAAGTATTCAAACAAAAAAAATGTTTTCCCCCATATATGCAATTTCAAAACTTTGTCTCAATATGTTGGTTTTCAGTTTCCTGCTCTGATGAATCTGAAATACCCTGGATCTGACACACTGTCACTTGATTTCAGGAATGAAGTTGTTCAAATTGATAGAAGATTCCCCCCCCCCCCAACTGTCACTCTGTATTGAGGTTCGTGGAGTTTCATTTTTATTGGGAGGTTGAAAAGAAAAGAAAAGAAATGAAAAGAAGAGTTTGCTTGAAATATTGAAGTCTAAGTCCCTATTGTGTATAATGATGGAGCTTTTAAAATAGCTAGCGACTAAGCAATGCCATCAAATTGTCATTTATCACACAATCAGATTTCCAGCAGAAGCGATGTTATGAAACTAATTTACTAAAAATACATTTTAAAAATGCTGCTTTTCTCCCTCCAAGAAGGGAGTGCCTTAAAAAAAGTGTATATTAAATTTTGTTACTGAGAAAAACATGATGGCAATGCTAGGCTATGATTTGAAGATGCGTCCCGAAATGATGGCAATATTTTTTGGATGTCATGCTCTCATGGGGCTGTGATCTCATGAACACATGTTTTTGGGTGCCTTGTGAGATCTCACCCTGCAAAAGCATTTTTTTCCAGGGTGAGAGCAAAGGGTGGGTCATGTGACTTGCCGAGAGCTTGTCCTGGAAGACATGTGTCCCAGTTTTGAGTCTGAAAATGTTGGACGGTATGAGTTTGTTTTTATACCTGGTTGACCTACACAGAGAACAGATTAAAGAAGTGTTGTTGTTGCTTAGTCGTTTAGTTGTGTCCGACTCTTCATGACCCCATGGACCAGAGCACGCCAGGCACCTCTGTCCTCCACTACCTCCCACAGTTTGGTCAAACTCATGCTGGTAACCTCGAAAACACTATCCAACCATCTCATCCTCTGTCGCCCCCTTCTCCTTGTGCCCTCCATCTTTCCCAGCATCAGTGTCTTCTCCGGGGAGTCTTCTCTTCTCATGAGGTGGCCAAAGTACTGGAGCCCCAGCTTCCAGTGAGCACTCAGGGCTGATTTCCTTAAGAATGGATGCGTTTGATCTTCTTGCAGTCCATGGGACTCTCAAGAGTCTTCTCCAGCACCATAATTCAAAAGCATCAATTCTTCGGCGATCAGCCTTCTTTATGGTCCAGCTCTCACTTCCATACATCACTACTGGGAAAACCATGGCTTTAACTATACGGACCTTTGTTGGCAAGGTGACGTCTCTACTTCTCAAGATGCTGTCTAGGCCTGTCATTGCCCTTCTCCCAAGAAGTGAGAGTGTTTATTTTCTTTTACTTTATTTCCCCCCTGTATTTTAAAAAACTATATATTTGCACTAATAAATTTTCATATATATATATTTTACATCTGATTATGTCCAATAAATAAACTGTAACATGTCTTATTCAGCAGAACAGTTTCATATGGGAAATATGTGGAGGTAGCTTATTGTTCTGGTTCAATCATACCAGTTAGTACAAATTAGCATATAGTTCGGTTAATTAAACTGTAAATTGCAATTTTCTATCGATTTCTGCAGTGCCAGCTTCCTTCCAATGAAGGTGATTTACTCCTTTCTCAGCCAGCCCCCCAACGCTCCTTGATAAGGTAGAATTTAAAGCCTAATTTAAAGACATCGATAGGGATTTATTCTGGGTTGAACATTTAAGCCTATGTTTGCATATGTTGACAAACGGTTGTATGAATGAATCATGACTTAGCATTGTATTAAGGCCCAATATATACGTTCCTGGGACGCGGGTGGCGCTGTGGGTAAAGCCTCAGCGCCTAGGGCTTGCCGATCGAAAGGTCGGCGGTTCGAATCCCTGCGGTGGGGTGCGCTCCCGTTGCTCGGTCCCAGCGCCTGCCAACCTAGCAGTTCGAAAGCACCCCCGGGTGCAAGTAGATAAATAGGGACCGCTTACTGGCGGGAAGGTAAACGGCGTTTCCGTGTGCTGCGCTGGCTCGCCAGATGCACCTTGTCACGCTGGCCACGTGACCCGGAAGTGTCTGCGGACAGCGCTGGCCCCCGGCCTCTTGAGTGAGATGGGCGCACAACCCTAGAGTCTGTCAAGACTGGCCCGTATGGGCAGGGGTACCTTTACCTTTATATACGCTCCTGATGCAATGGAGATTCCATTTTTTCACACCTGCATCCACAATGCATCTATAATGTGGGTTGGTTGACCTGACAGGAAGTTTCCATATCAACACACCTTGCTAGGAGCTACTAGTACTCCTAGAGTAACTCTCGACATGCTCTCTTTATCTCATGTGATTTTACCATTCAGACATCACCAGTGTGGCATGCTTTCCTGCAAGAGCCAGTGACAACATTGTCTTCTAGTCAAAAAAATGGACTTCCTCACTGTTCGTGATTAGGATTTGCAGGTCTGCAGCACCCCAAAGCCAGAGACACAAGAGGTGAGACCTAGCGACGTCACAAGGTCACCAGCTTTGTCAAAAATCTAATGTGCGAGTTGGGCCTTGGAACGTGGCGCAGTGTTAAAGGGGCAGAGCTAGGGATGTGTAGGCCCAGAAGAATTTTTTTAACCTTTTATTCCTGCACACTGCTTACACATAACTGCTGGTGCTTATGTATGCTAGTTACGTGCAAACTAGTTAACGCAGGTATACATGTATGTATCTCATATGCCTGCATACTTAAAGGTCGCATCAAGTGCAAAGTGTTCAAGATCAGCTGATGGCCCTGATGTTTAAGGAAAAGGGCCTATGTGCTGGAGGTTTTCCACCACTGCCTCATACCAATAACAGACACAATCAAAGACTGGGACTTACTGTACAGTGGTACCTCAGGTTACATACGCTTCAGGTTACATACGCTTCAGGTTACACACTCCGCTAACCCAGAAATAGTACCTCGGGTTAAGAACCTTGCTTCAGGATGAGAACAGAAATCGTGCTCCAGCGGCACAGTGGCAGCAGGAGGCCCCATTAGCTAAAGTGGTGCTTCAGGTTAAGAAAAGTTTCAGGTTAAGAACGGACCTCTGGAACGAATTAAGTACTTAACCTGAGGTACCACTGTATTTTTCAAGAGGCTTCCACAAGGGAGAGAATGAGAGATTGGAGATATCTGAAGATCAGCACTGGAGCTGTGATTTTTCTCAACTTCTTTGTCATCTGGTTGAAAACATAGCTTCCAGCTCAATCAGCAATTGCCTTTTTTGTGACCATCTCACTGTTGAGTGCTTGTTCTTAAGAGAACCTGTCCTCCCACTTTTTTTTTGGTTAATATTATTTTCCCTCCTGTACAGCCCTAATTGCTCACACACGCCAGAGTTTTATGCCAGCCATAAAAGAAAATGAAGGAGGTCAAGACCCTCAGATCTGTTTACGCTTGGATGGAGCAGGCAAAATTTAATACACTTTCCACACAAAGTTCCTGCATCTCAGAATTCATTATGTTTTAACTTCTCTTTGTGATAGTTAATCTACCCAACCATCACGTTGCAATCAAATTTCGTGCTGATTCCTTTTATATTTTTATTGGGCCATCCTCATTCAGTCTGAGCAGACTTTTCTCAATAATCACTTGGTCCCCCCCCCCTTCCCTAGTTAGACAGAGCCTTGTATATATATTCCCATTTTATAATTTATATTTTAAGTGATTGATACATACCAATGTAAAGGTCCCTATTGGGACCATACAAGGTTAGTATAGTTTAGATCTGAGTTGGTGGCTACCAACTTGTGTGGCTTTAAGAGAAGAACGGACAAATTCATGGAGAAGAAGACCTTTGATGGCTACTTGTCATGATAACTATGCTCTGCTTCCACCGTGGGAGGCAGTAATGCTTCTCCGTACCTGTGCTGGTCTCATGGGTTACCTGAGAGGCGAGGTCCAAGTCCGGTCCATGGTCAAAGGTGCAACGTGGAGGCAGTCCGTAGTAGCTGAAGCTGGGTGCAGGGCAGGGAGTCAGGTGAAGTCAGGAACAGGCTTGCAAGCAGGGAGCCAGGGTGGGTCAGGAGCTCAGGCAGGAAAGCAGGACAGGGTGCAGGCAGGAACTAGCAACCAACAATGTTGATCCCACAACTTGGGACTGGGGCTGGGGCTGGCTGGCTTTTATCTGCCCCAAGGCATAGGGCAGCCCCGATCCTCTGGTGACTCGCCTCTCTTGGCCTGGAGGCGAGCACTCCTCCTGCGGGAACTTAGTTCCCTCCACCTCTCTGCCCTGAGCCTCTGCAGCTCAGGAGAGGCTGGAGGGTTACCAGACCCAGAGGCAACCTCAGCTTCCTCTGACGGGGCTGAGAGTGGAGCTCCTGCAGGCATTGGGTCCTCCATCACCTCAGGAGCCAGAGAAGACTCAGCTGATGCCTGCAAGGAGGATCCAGCACAGGTGAGGACCCTTCAGGCTCATGCCCCAGCCCCGGCTCAGCTGGTTCTGGGGGCGGGGAATCCTGTGCATGCTGGGATCCCTCAGGTTCAGCATCCGAGTCCGAATCACAGGCCATCACAGTACCAATTGCTGGAAACCACAGGTTGGCAGATTGCAGAACCTGCTTGCAGGTTCTCCAGAAGAATCTGGTTGGCCACTGTGAGAACTGGATGCTAAAGTAGACGGGCTATTATTCTAGCACTTAAACAGCTACTTGCAGTCACACAGAGAAAAGATTTCATGTTTAGCTCCCCCATATGGGCTTCACAAATGGAACGAACGTGAGCATTGCCTGGCAGCAACACACCAAGGTGCTCACTTAGGTGCCATCATGAGTGTGACATTCACTAACAATGGAAAAAAAATCTGCCAACTTCATGGGCTCTGTTTTTCATTTTCCCCATTTTAAATTCAGCTCACCACATTTCTGCAGAAGAAGAAGAGTTTGGATTTGATATCCCGCCTTTCACTCCCCTTAAGGAGTCTCAAAGCGGCTAACAATCTCCTTTCCCTTCCTCCCCCACAACAAACACTCTGTGAGGTGAGTGGGGCTGAGAGACTTCAGAGAAGTGTGACTAGCCCAAGGTCACCCAGCAGCTGCATGTGGAGGAGCGGGGAAGCGAACCCGGTTCCCCAGATTACGGATCTACTGCTCTTAACCACTACACCACACTGGCTCTCTGCAGCAATTTGTAATTTGCCAGCCTTTTAGTGGATGTTTTCTCTTATGCATTTTTGTATGCAGTTTTGACTTACGTGCAGTGCTATTTTTCTAGAAAAAGAGGTGCCGGAACTCATCACGAACACCTCCCTCGCTATCTTAGAATGATAATGGCGCCCACCTGAGAGGTGCTGGAACTGAGTTCTGGCAAGTTCTGGCTGAAAAAAAAGCCTTGCTTATATAAATATACGTAAATTTGCAGGCAATTTCCATACATATATTGCATTTCTGCATGCTATTTTCACAAATATATGCATTTTGAGGCACACTCCCCCCTAATATATGCATTTTCGTAGAACTGGATTGGAGAACGGCATTGCAAAATTTGGAAACATTAAAACTTCAAAGCGTGGCTGTGTTTTGGCTCACAGATTGGTTCAAGGAGTGTGAATTAGATTCTTTTTCATTAAAATGCAAACAAAATCCAATTTCTCTCCCATCTTTAGTTTGAACAGGGCCGGAGTTAACAGGAATTTTCACATACCTAATTTCCTACTTAAGCGTGTTCTGACGCCTTGGCATGGGGGAAAGAGCAGACTGAGACCTTCCCCTCCCCCCCCTTCATCTTTCCATCTAATGTAAGTAATTTGACATATCTCTGAAATAGTTTGTGACACACGCTTACTCTTAATAACATTGCTTGCAGCAAGAAGCAGGCTATCCTTGCACTTGCTCAAGTCTCATTCCATTTAATCTTCATAAGCACTTGCTGACATTCACCGTATCGTCTCCCAAACAAAAGTCAAAGGAGATGTTAATTAAAAATGGCTTTAAGATTTATTCTTGAGGGAGAATTATTGAACAAGTTCTGTTTTCACAGTTAAGCGCTTAACGTGCTGAGCTTTGCTTAAAGGTGAGGCAGAAGTTCACAGCGCTGTTAGATATATGCTGAAAGATCTGGCAAAGTTTCACAGCAGTCTTACCTGCCTTTCTACTTTCCAAGCTCTTCCCCTCCACTCCATACTGGCCAGAACATATTCCACCCATTTTTTTAATTGTACAGTCGTACCTTGGAAGTCTAATGGAATCTGGCTTCACTTACCTTTCCCTTTGGCCCTGCCAACAACAACAACAGCATAATAATAATTTATTATTTATATCCCACCCATCCGGCTGCATTTCCCCAGCCACTCTGGGTGGCTCCTAACAGATTAAAAACAGAATAAGACATCAAACATTAAAAACTTCCCTAAACAGGGCTGCCTTCAGATGTATATAAAAGCCAGATAGTTGTTTATTTCCTTGACATCAGATGGGAGGGCGCTCCACAGGGCAGGCACCATCACCGAGAAGGCCCTCTGCCTGGTTGCCTGTAACCTCACTTCTCTCAGTGCCTCAGGTCCTCAGCGCTGGGCCTCAGTGTCAGGGCTGAATGATGGGGGTAGAGACGCTCCTTCAGGTATACTGGGCCGAGGCAGTTTAAGGCTTTAAAGCTCAGCACCAACACTTTGAATTGTGCTTGGAAACATACTAGGAGCCAATGTAGGTCTTTCAGGACCAGTGTTATATGGTCTAGGCAGCCACTCCCAGTCACCAGTCTAGCTGTCACATTCTGGATTAGTTGTAGTTTCCAGGTCACCTTCAAAGGTAGCCCCACATAGAGCATGTTGCAGTAGTCCAAGTGGGAGATAACTAGAGCATGCACCACTGGCAAGACAGGCTGCAGGCAGGTAGGGTACGTACCAGATGGAGCTGGTAGACAGCTGCTCTGGACACAAATTAGACCTGTGCTTCCATTGACAGCTGTGAGTCCAAAATTATTCCCAGGCTGTGCATCTGCTCCTTCAGGGGCACAGTTACCCCATTCAGGACCAGGGAGTCCACCTCACCTGCCTGCCCCCTGTCTCCCAAAAACAGTACTTCTGTCTTGTCAGGATTCAGCCTCAATCTGTTAGCTGCCATCCATCTGCCAACCGCCTCCAGGCACTCACACAGGACCTTCACCACTAGTCCACAATCCCTGGAAGGTTGCCTCACCCTGCTGAGAACGTTCCCCACCCCTGCCTTAGAGCAAAAGATGTCTTACATCCGCCAGCTACGTAGACACACATCTATCACAAACATGCTGATCGTGCAATAGTTATGCATGGGCTGAAATGACTCCCTTCTTGCAACTCATATTCTTTCAGGATGTCGCTGAGCATGTTCCTGCTCCTCCTCCGGCAGCATAAAGGATGAAGGTTAGACATTTACATCAGGTTAAAAGTACCACAAAAGCAGGGCCGCTTCTACAAAACAAATAGGTGTTTGAATACTGATGAGACAGAAACAGATGAGCTGCCCAGGTGAAGAGTTATGAAAGAGCAGAGTAAAGCAAAGAAATGATAAATGTTTGCAGGGTTGTACATAAGCGCTATTTGAGCGGGGCTATGGGGAGCTCTGTTCTCATGCTAAGTATGTGCAGGCAATATGTAGATCTTCAGTGCCATTCTTCTTCTAGGCATAGGAACTGGATTGTAAACATGGCAGCAATCTCTCCACATCCCTCAGATCCTGCAGACTGTAGGCATGTATGTCAAGCAAAACATTTGAAGAAAACTACATCCACAGGTGTGATCTGTGCTCTGCAGTTTGGGATCCACACCTACAGGTATAGCAGTTTATGCATTCATCCACCGAAAATAGTGTAGATTTTTTTGGAGAATTTCTTGGAGATTTTGCAAAAGAGAGCTCAACAACTTCTCTTTTGTTTGCACTTTTTGAAATATGGCAACCCTACTATTGTATGCAGAGACACTGGGTGTGTAGATGAGGTAAGAATGCACTGAATGACCGAAAGAGCTTGTAGTCCCTGAATGTTTTGATACACCAAGGAAAAAATAAGTAAAACACTTGCCAGTTCCCCTGGAATTCTGGCAAATGATGTCATCACTCTTGCCTTGAAAAACCTTCTTTTTTTACTCCTCCACTACATCACTGCCAGTGATGGACCATTGTCTACTTCTTCCTCCTGCTGATGCCTAGAAATAAACTATTTATATTTCGTTCCCTAAATAAATATGGCCCTCTCATCCCAATTACGCATTTCCCCCCACCCTTCTCAGAAAATGAATTCAATCCACTGAGCCTCACTGAGATTTAACGACCACTATAATTTGTTAGGATGAGTAAGGAAGATTTATACGTCTGGCATTTTATTGCTCATCTCTGAGCTTTCGTGTTCTTCCGTTTGTCATCCCTTTGTCCCCTGAAATATTTGATGCATTTATGCAATGCTCTTTGAATTTGCGCTTCACAAATTTTCATGTGAGACATGAGTTTCTTGATTCTGTGCCTTCTTAATAGAACAACCCCCTGCCCCCTATTGTTCGGAAGCCCGTAAAGCTACAGTATATAACATAACCAGCGAAAAAAGGACAATATTCTTTATTATTATTATGATGTTCAAATGTATAAAATAGTCAACCTCCCTGGGTTAAAAAATGAGGTTATTTGTATGTGGATGAGCATTGTAATCTGCATGTGGAGAGAATGTTCATGCATCAGTGGCTGTTATTATACTGAAAATATTCCTCAGTCTTTACCACATATGATCCTTTGTAGAGGTGGGAAAAACCTTAGTGTAAGTATGCTGAAAAAATTGCATGTCTGTTTTTCCTCACCCGAGCGGTATCAGGAAAGAATGTGTTTAAAGTTATTTCTGTCAGGTTCCTTAACATCCTGTATTACAGTATTTTAATATTTTTTTGGAAGCTGCCCAGAGTGGCTGGGAAGCCCAGCCAGATGGGTGGAGTATAAATAAATAAATTATTATTATTATTATTATTATTATTATTATTATTATTATTATTATTATCCTCTCTTTCTCCAAGCGGCAGATCCTTAGGTTTACAGATGGTTCTCTGTGTTAGTATTATTATGACTTATTATTTCTTGAGCAACTTCAGAAACTAAGCATTATACATAAAACAAGTTCTGTTCTACTTGCCACTGGCAAATCTGAAAGATGGCTTTTCCACACCCATCTGGAAGCAGAACTGAACATGTTCATCCAGATGTTCCAAACCAGCTTTTACTATAGATTGTAGTAAGGCAACATGTTAGGTATTCTGTTTTGTTTTTTTGAGAAAATCGCTTTGGAAAAAAACTAATTGTACAGCTTGAGTAGTTACCCATAAGAGCAATTAAGAACAAACACCCACAGAGTTAAACATGTCCTGCTATATTATTTTTAGATGTTTTCTTTAACCAAGCCAACACTTGTCCATTTTCATCCCTCAGTTCAATTTCTGGGTGCCTCTGTGATATTTTTTTTTGGTTCATTTCTGCTGCTGGGCCCAATTGCTCTCCAACACGATGTAGTATTTCATCTCTCTCAAGGTTTATTTCACCCCTTTTCTTCTCTTGCAGTTCTTGCAGTCTAGCTCTTAAAGCTTCTGACTCCACCATAACTCTTCCCCTCTTCAATTTTACAGCTACTACCTATTATCCAGCCCGACATATTTTCATTTCTAACCTTTTAACCAATCAGGACAGTGGATGCCTAGTTAAGTTTCTATCTCCTATTAAGTTTCCTTTGGGCTTTTGGCCCTTTGGTACAGGAGAACCTTTTGTGCAAAAAAGCAGCCTTTTTAAAACCCACATCTGAAAACCAAAGGACACCAAAATGGCTGAAAGCCCTGCTCCTTCACATCTAATCCTTGAAATTTGTTGAAAAGGGTGGGTTTGCCTAATGAGCACTGTCTGTGGAAGCCCTGCGTAAAGACTTCCATTTGCACAATGGGGCTTTCCTCCATCTCCTCCCCACCCCACCCCATGCACCCCCTGAAATTGGGTTATGAGGGGTTGAGAGCTTTGGAATACAGTGGTGCCCCGCAAGATGAATGCCTCGCAAGACGGAAAACCCGCTAGACAAAAGGGTTTTCCGTTTTGGAGGTGCTTCGCAAAACGAATTTCCTATGGGCTTGCTTCGCAAGATGAGAATGTCTTGCGAGTTCCTGCAGGGTTCCCCCCCCTTTTCCCCAAGCCGCTAAGTCGCTTATCAGCTGATCCGCTAAGCCGCTTAACAGCTGATCGCTAAGCTGCTTATCAGCTGATCGCTAAGCCGCTTATCAGCTGATCCGCTAAGCCGCTTAACAGCTGATCGCTAAGCTGCTTATCAGCTGATCACTAAGCCGCTTATCAGCTGATCCGCTAAGCCGCTTAACAGCTGATCCGCTAAACCGCTAAGCCGCTTATCAGCCGATCCGCTAAGCCCGCTAAGCCGCTAATAGCGCTAATCCGCTAATGGGCTTGCTTCGCAAGACGAAAAAACCGCAAGACGAAGAGACTCGCGGAACGGAATCTTTTCGTCTTGCGAGGCACCACTGTAGTTGGGTGGGGAGAGGAGAGGTGGGGTGGGGTGGGGTTGTTTTGTCCTGCAAGCTGCAATTCTTTCACAGATAGAACATTGGCCATAGCTTGATGTTGAATTCTGCCCAAAGTACTGTTCCCAAGGGAGTGTGTGAGGACAACCACAGGGCATCTTATATGGCTTTAGGCAGCAGAGCAAATTCCTCAGCTCAGGGAAGTTCCCTTACTAGACTACGGGAAAGCTCATGTACTGCTATTTATATTATGAATATTTGACCTTTGACCATGCTAACGGGCTGATGGGAGCTGGAATCTAAAAGCATCTAGAGGGCCACAGGTTAGCCACTTCTGCTTTATCTAATCCTTGAAATTTGTTGCAAAGTATAGATAGTTTTGCTTATAACCTCCCTCAAATATCCAAAGAAACCTTTCTTCGGTTCTCGTTCTGTCTGTGTTTCTCGCTGTTTATTTCCACTTTCTCTTTCTCTGGCTTTCTTTCCTTCCTAGTATAGAATTATGTATCCTATTAGAGACTAGCCTGAGTGAACCTTTGTACCCTATTATTAGAGTTAAAGCTTTCTGCAGAATTTTGCCCAAGTTCATCTCTCTTTGTCCTGCTGTTCTGTAAGAGGACACAGGACTGCATTATTATATTTGCTTTTAGCCTTGCCTTAGCAGTCAGTAGCGGAGCATTGTCCGAAAGCAAAAATGCTATATGACAACAATTCTGATACATTTTTAGACAACAAATCTGCAAATGCAAATGAGCTTTTGGAATTGTTTGCCAGACAGTCCCAGGAGGTTCTGGTGACTATCCTTCTAACTGATAACTATCCTTCTTTTAAAAAACTTTTAAAAGCATATCTTGTGATTTGAATCCAGTATAGGAGCCTGCAGACAGGTAAACTCAGGGCAAAGGCTGGATAAAAGTGCTTTTCTCTGATAACATAAAAGCTTCCTTGGCAGCTTTTCAAGGACAGAGGAGAATGAGGGGAAAGTTAGGATGCAGAATTGCTCCTACTGATAGAAAGGGGAAAAAAGAGTCCAGATTCTTAGGTGGGATTAAATAATTTGGTGCAAAAAGGTAGGCTCAGATGTCACCTGAAATGTTACCTTTTTTTGTACTTGTTCACTGTTAGCAGATGTTGATGTTTTCTTTTTTGAAAGAAGACCCAGAGAAACTTGCAAAACATTTGAAGGGTACAGGAATTGCATTTTGGAACCATTTGTTGTTGTTTTTCCACCCAAACTGCTTCTTCGTCACACTGTGATCCCAAACTTTTGAGTATCATGTTTCGAGGAAGATGGCTTCACAATGCTGTGCAGCTGGTCAACGTTATCTAAGTGACAGTGTCAAAAAGCCAATTATGAGTGAAGTCAAGAAGAAAGTGTGGCTGTGGCAGAAGAGATAAGGCATTTTTGCCACCACACCACACATAGGCGCCAACTCTCAGCCCCCACCCACCGTATGGGACAACTGAGCTCCCCCCAATCTTGAAGGGCTGGACCCCATTGAGCCTTCCCTTGCTGAAAACTTGCGGCCTAACACGCATGATGTCACACATGTGTTTTGCACATGTGACATCATGCACGCATGACGAGCCCCCCAAAGTCATGAAGAACTTGGCGCCTCTGACACCATGATTGCTGTGGTGTCTTCGCCTACTGCTACTCATACCATGGACTCTTTACCTCATGCCCAGTTAGAGCTAATATTGCTCTTGACTAAGATCATTCCTGACCTCTAGCTGTCTTTTACACAATGGGGCAAATATTTTATCCCACATGGGGCATTTTTCACAATGGGGAAATTTGTTTATAACATGCCACTTCCTGTTTCAAGCTCAGGCATAGACAAAGATACAAATTTATATTTCCTGTTATTTGTTATGTTATTTGTTACATCCATTAACTGCTGAACTAAAACTTACATTGTTGTTGGGTTTTTTGGAGCTTAAATAATTATTATCACTTAATCCCCCCCCCCCCCGCCTAACACTTAAGTGGGCTTTATCCAATATTGGATGAATCTGTAACCATCCAGCATGTGGGGAAATCCTTAAAAAAGAAAAGAAAATTAAGATGAGCAAGGTGACTGTATTCAGTTGGGCAAGACTTGGAAACTTGCTGACATGCTCTTGATATAGTTAAGACAATCCCTGATTATCTCTTAGGGTCAGATGCCAAATTCCTATTCTCCCTCAGGCATCCATCTTTACAGTTCTGGTTTTCCAGTAATTGAGACGTAATATTAAGCACACTTTCTAAAGAACCGTATTCTTGATGAGAGTCAGAAGTTCAATTATAGTGGAAAATAGAAGATGGCTGCATCTCATTTCTCTGAATATAACAGTGATCCTAATGTTGTGTTTTTAAAGCTCAGCGACTTGAACTTTAGTATCAGCTCATTTCCCAAGTGTATAACCGCAAAGCCTTATTACTTGCTCACATTTACTCACACGGCATTTTAATGGGTTTGTTTGCAACATTGTTGAATGAAATGATACCATTGTATTTTTTTCAATGAAGCTCCCCTCCAAGGCTTAACCTTAACTAAGGAAAAGAGGGGGGGGGGGAGAGAGATTGCCCTTACTAATGTCCACCTCTACTTGAGTTTTATTCCTCCCCCACTTCTGTTTTCTGCACAGATGGGCCAATAAACATAATCAGAGATGCTTTAGGGGTTGATTGTGTTTATGCAAATGCTGTACTGACCCCTATGCGTCATTTTTGGGATGCTCTTTGCCCTCTGAAAAAGAATCTTGCCTTTTTCCTGCCTTTTTTGTGGAGAATGTATGAGGATTTTGTGAAATGTTAAGGTTTGCGTTTGGTGCTTATCCTAACAAAGTTACGAGGTGGCTGAGGTCTATACATATGCTCAAATCCATCACTGCCCTCTGACCCCTTTGTAATTGTATGATGAAAACACACACACACACACACACACACACCCCATCAGCTACCTCATACCTTTTTAAGGGTAAGCACCCACAAAAATTTCACTGAAATTCACAAATTTCTGGTGTTAACTTTTCTATATGATTTTTATTGCATGGTTCTATGTACTGTTGCTGTAAACTGTTCTGTTTTTTTAACAACAACAACAACAAATGAATGAATGAATAAACTAAATAAAAAATAGATACTGCCTTCCTTAATAAGTTAAACACCAAGTGACCAGTGGCATGTATTAAAACTGCAATATGTACTGGAGGTACTCTGCACCAACCCCAGTCCTTACACATGGGTTACATTTGACTACATTTCTTTGTTGTTGCAATGCAAATTCAGTAGCCTCCAAAAGTCTAAAGCTTGAATCCTCCCTACACCATAAATTCACAAAAAGCTCTTAAAACTGAGGTACTCCTTCTCAGCTCTTTTGCTGACTCTGCAGTATCATTAAATATTTACCTAGCATTTAGGATTTTTGTTTCAGGGCCACAAAGCTAACCCAGCACTGTGTGGGAGATGTACAGGAGAAGCCTAGATTAATGCTTCGCCTCTGGTTATCCTGCAGCAAGCAGGAGGGGTGACCCTCAAGGTCCCTTCCATTTAGCATTCAGTGTTGTTGGTTGTTTGATGGGTATTTGTGATATGGACTGGGATTCGCCCAATGAGTCCCATTAGTAGAAGACCTGCACAAGGATTTCTGCTTGTGCATTGAGGCTTCACTCCTCCTACCACATGTCCCCACCCCCACCCCCTGAAATTGGTTAGGAGAATCCCTGGAACAACACGTGGTGGAAGGAGAGGGGGCTTATTCCATCCGGCAAGCTGAAATACTTGACCTGATGGAAGGAAGGCCTTAGCACAATCCTGAATTCCTCCCATGGAATGGTAGCTTCAGGGGCACAGACTCCATGTGCCTATTCCAGTGAACAGTTGAATCTGGGACTCAGGACTGCCTCCCTGCCATCAACATCTACCCAGCTAAGATGTAGTGGTGAAGCTGGAATTAAACACATAGGTGGGATTCCATTCCATATCTTTATTACCTAAATAACGCATCCATCACAGGTGTTCCCCTTCTGTTTTATTTCCTTTGTGGAGCTAACTTTCTCTTCCTTGAAATACATCTTCACACTTCTCCTTCTCATAGATCCTTTGGCATAATCTCTCCAGACAACAGCCTGAAAATGTATGAGGAACATTTTTATGAAAGTTCTGACAACTTGCATAGCACCTTGTCCTTTCTCCGCAGCCGCTGTTCTCCAGTTGGCCTGTTCTGCTACCTCTTCTGGTGGAAAGCAGGATGGAGTTTGCAAATCAAAGTGGAACATTTTATTTTTTTTGAAGCACTTCAGTATATGTGTGAATTAGGAGAAGGCTGAGGCATTTTTCTTTTTGTTCATCTGTATCAAATTTAATAGGCCATTCACATTTTAAAATGTCAATATCAATGAGATTTAAACTTCTGGGATAACAGCAAACTACATTGGGAAAGGACAATTTGAATGTTTTGCTTGTCCGAAAATAGGAATTATGGAAGAGCAAGCACTGGCGACCGGAGCAGAAGAGTTGCAGAATGACAACAAGGGTGGCGGCGAGGGGGCTGGAGGAGGAAGAGTGATTGGCGGGAGGGGAGTGAAAATATTTTAATAGCTTTTCATATGATGAGAAAGATTAGGGGAATTGATTTAATTTTCACAAAGGAGATCTAGTGAGATGCTTGAATGATGATGAGGCTTAGAAAACAGAATTAAGAATTACTGAATTGTATTGGATTTTGCCTCGAGAATCTTAATCATGCCATGGTGGTATGCTGTAGAGGCAGAATGCTCAATGAATTTGCAGAGGCGGGGGGGGGGGCATCAGAAGTAGCATGGTAACATCTTGGTATCTGATGATTTGTGTTTATTTTTCTTTTAAAGGTGAAGCCAAATATCTCTTGAATAATAATAAAAAAACTGTTTCTCAATCCTGAAAATTTTTCTATTTACATAAGAAGACAAAAGAGTGATCCATACTAGGTATGGCTTAATTTTTTGGGGAGGGGGAGGGCATGGGACGGCACATTAAGTGTGCCCAATTTTTAAAGTCAAGGGTAATCAATCCAAGGCCATGGATGATGGCAGTTGTCCAACATTTGGAAGACACCATGTTGGCTACTCTTCCTGTAGCCTCTCTCTCATGTGGAAGAAACTTTCCCTGTTCTGAAGATTTCATGGCCCTTTTAACAAGACCTTTAATAACTGAAAACTCATTTCCAATACATTTCTGAATAATGAGTCAACTTTATTGCTAAGCCAATGCAGACAGAAGGGATTTCTTCCAGTATTTCGTGCATATGACATTTATCGTAACCTTTAACATTTACGCTCCTTCTACCTTGCTCTTCTGTCACGGTGCCCATTTCCCAGTTGCACTAGAAATTGCTAAGCTCATTGTCCATTCCAACGAAAGCTAGTTTCCTCTCTCGCTGCTGGTGGATAAAGTCAACCGGGTTATTAAACTGGACTCCATTTTGATTTGCAAGATGCAATATAAGCAGCGCCAAGACAATTTCTGATGGTAACTTGCTGGTCACCCACAATGCTCATAAAACCTTGGAGAATTTAGAAGTCAGTAACAACATGACAACTCTTCTGAGAGAAGATGCTTCTCAAAGTACCTCAATGCCTGTTTTATTTTCATACTCGGGAATATAATCTTTCTAAAAGTCAGGCATATGGTCTCTCTCAAATTTATAGTTATTCTGTAAATTATTCTCATGCTCAAATGATAAGTATTAGAATAAGAGATATGCTCTATAATTTGCTTTTTAAAAAAAGAGTGGAGGAAGAAGATCATACCTCTGAGAAATTAGTTTCAGGAGATGGATAGATTTTTGGGAAATAGATGAACGGCCTGTTCTCAAAACCTTCCTCTGCTACATTATGCTTCAGTCATTTATTTCTCCATTTGCATTTTCCTTTTCCTTTGGAAAAAAGGTATGTATACTGAGTCACAGGACGCAGTGTGCTTCTTCCCTGCCCCCAAACTCAGTAAAAACACTTAGGTATAGCAAGCTCCTTGTTGTTGCTAATTTCTCAAGGTAACTAATATACCAGAAGTCAGGTTCCGAGATCTCCCAAGGCCTTGGGCAGCATTGCCATGGTCTTACAAGGCCTCAGATGTGACTTCTGGTGCTTTGCAAGGCACCGGACGTTGCATTGGGGGCCCTGAAGTGTGGGTGTATTTTATAGTTTCAGCCAAGCAGCCAAGGGGTTAACAAAATCTGAATGTGCACATTGTGTGTGCCGCAATCTTGAATAATGATTTCAGTAAAAATTGTTGTTGCTGTGGATGTTGGAACCGCTGAGTTTATCTTCTGCTGCTGCTGCTGCTGCTAATAGTATTACATTATTGCATTATAGGATAGCAGTGCATCAGAAGTGTCTGTAGCCAAATGCATTAGAAGGACTTGTTCTGTACGACACGCTGATTTACATCAGCAAAGGTAACGTAACATGCTTAGTTGTTCCAAGTAAAAGTTTTCTACTATACTGTTGTTGCTTTTGGATTCCCTTCCACCACCTAATGGACTAATGGATGAACAGAGTTACTTGGAATTCTGGTATGCTTCCTTTGTTAACCTGTTACTTTTCTCCAACTTAGCATCATATCTAACCTGAAATTCTGTGGTACAGCCTGATAACGATGAACAAATCAGGCCTTTCTATTTCTGGTCCATGTCTTTTCCTTATGTGTTCACACATCAGTCTATTCATTCCAAGCAATAATCTACATTTTTAAAGTCTGCATGAAAATCTACATTTAAATACATAATTAAATATTATTTTCATGCATTTTCTCTGAAAATACACATTTTAAAATGCATTTTTAACTGTTTGGAGCATTCAGTGACATTTCAATCCAGATACATTAGCCTTGGAGGGTCAAATCAGACCAATCCATATCAGAATTTACAAAGTAGACTTCCTTAAGCATCCTAATTATTCTGGGTATTTATCATCTCTCACTGAGAACAGTGCCTTCAAAGTAGTTCTCTTTTAAATGTTGACTAAAGGTAAAGGACCCCTGACAGTTAAATCCAGTCACAAACAACTCTGGGGTTGTGGCGCTCATCTTGCTTTACCGGCAGAGGGAGCCGACGTTTGTCCACAGAGAGTTTTTCTGGGTCATGTGGCCAGCATGACTAAGCCACTTCTGGCAAAGCCAGAGCAGCGCACAGAAATGCTGTTTACCTTCCCGCTGGAGTGGTACCTATTTATCTACTTGCACTTTGACGTGCTTTCGAACTGCTAGGTTGGCAGGAGCTAGGTCAGAGCAATGGGAGCTTACCCCATTGAGGGGCTTCAAACTGCCGACCTTCTGCTCAGCAAGCCTTAGGCTCAGTGGTTTGCCACCCGTGTCCCAAATGTTGACTATCTGATAGTAAATAGATAATTCTCCTTCGAAAATATTTGGCACTGAATAATTCATCATTTGCTATCCCTCCTAATCCATTCTCAAAAGGCTGGTTTCTTTATCACACATCAGCTGCATGAACAGTAATCTGTCTGTATGCTCTAAGGAGACTGTATTCTGGTAGAAAGACTGCATAAATAAAAAAATTGTTCAGTAGCACCTTAGAGACCAACTAAGTTTATTCTGGGTATGAGCTTTCGTGTGCATGCAGACTTCTTCGGATACCTCTGCAGATATCTCTGCGTCTACAAATGTATGTAACTGAAACTGCATTACTGTCATTAAAGCGAGATGAGCGCCACACCCCATAGTGGCCATTGATTGGACTTAACTGTCCAGGGGTCCTTTACTTTACCTTACCTTACCTGACTATTCCTAGAACTGTTTGGTGTTGCTCTGCTCTTTTGGCACACACTGCTGGCTTAGGATGGGCATTCTGCACATGCCCCAACAGAATCATTCCCGAAATATTATATTGATTGTACAGTGGTACCTTGGTTCTCAAACTTAATCCGTCTCGGAAGTCCGTTCCAAAACCAAAGCATTCCAAAACCAAGGCGTGCTTTCCCATAGAAAATAATGCAAAATGGATTAATCCATTCAAGACTTTTAAAAACAACCCCTAAAACAGTGATTTTACATGAATTTTACTCTCTAACGAGACCATTCATCTATAAAATGAAAGCACTAAACAATGTACTGCAGTCACACGATCAATCAGTCAGTAGCTGAACTGGGTTCCACACAGTCACAAAAACAAAACAAAAAGAGCTACAAAAACACAAAATAAATTGCAAAAACAGACAAACCTCAGCATAACAATCAAATCGGAAGCGTAACACTCAAAATGGAAGTGTGGCACTCAAAACAGAAACATAACACTCAAAACGGAGCACGTTCAGCTTCCAAAAAAAGTTCGCAAACCAGAACACTTACTTCCGGGTTTGCAGTGTTTGGGTTCCAGGTTGTTTGAGTACCAAGGCATTTGAGAACCAAGGTACCACTGTACTTGAATATTCCAGGTGCACTTGCCATCCTGTCTTGGCACACCAGTGTGGTGCACCACAGCCTTTGAGAACTACTGATCTAAGCTGTCTACTTCAGGGATTGACAAGCCAAAGCAATCAAACTCTGCAATGGTGTGTTGGCCTTGCAACTATGGGAAGGAAACATACACACACAATCATTTGACCTTTTTGGTAGATAAAGCCAATATTTGAAATCCAAAGATAAATGTCATCGTGCAGCTAACATTGTTGACATGCAGAATTCATTATGGGAGACTCTTGTGTGTTTGTGTGTTGCTACTAAAACGCAGAGGTTCTTCTCCTTTCCCCACAGACACCTTGCCGTGCACTGGAAACAAAAGTCAGAGCACATGTCTCGAGGGCTAACTGATGATGATAGTGTCTGTATGCAAGAATGCAGCCTTGAATCAATTAATGAGCTATGTGCCCAGGATTGAACCTGGGCAATCAAAAATAATTAGGTATCAGAAGCAAATCTTAACCGCATCAGAGACCAGGGAGAAAATCTGACATTTTAGAATGTTGTTCATAGATAGCTTGAAAGTCCTGACAATGTGGACTGGAAATTGTTATTTGCATAATTCTGATATATTTCAGAGTGGCAATGTATCACGGCTCTTCTTTACTATGAAGTTCCATTAATACTTCCCCGCTCATGGAATTCCCTCCCCAAAGATCTCCGCTTGCCTTTACCTCTTGGCTTTCTTACTCTGCCAAGCTTTTTATTGATTTTTATCTTATGCTGTTTTTAATTACATGCTATTTCTTCCATTGTTGTTTTGCTTTTTACCCCCCCCCCCCCCATTTTAAGCTGCTTTGCGAAAGGCTTGTCCTGCAGGGCAAGGTAGAAACAGAATAAATAAATACAAGGAAGGAATAGTTTCTAACACTTAAATTTCCTTGTGATGATTTAAGGCCTTCTGCAGCCCGGAATATGATGTGGGTTTTGAATCATGCGTTAAATGGAACTTGTCGATAGTTTTGGGTGCTACTTTCAATTACCAGGGGGTGAGGACTCATCACTCTGTCATCGCTGAACTTCCCACAGAGCAGAGCTGGGGAACCTGTGGCCTTCCCTATGTGCTTGAATTACAGTTCTCACTGGGGTTGATGGGAGCTGGAGTCAAGCAACACTGAGAGGCTTACTAGTTTTCCATGCCCGCTCTAAACAAAGTTTGAAAACTACCAACAGTAACAGTAGCACAATTATCTATCAGTTTTATAGGCAGTGACTTATGAACAACCAAAGCCTGTCAGTAAGTGGCTGAAAAATCTCGGAAGTATTCAATCCATCTTTCAGACTTGAGTGAAGTAGTATCTGATGGGTATAAACCTAACCTTATCTCGGTGGTCTGGTTGAACAACATTGTAGTTGATGTAGACAGCATGACATACGGCCATGCCGTGTGAACTGGTTGCACTAAGCTCCCTGGAAATAATTTCTTTTCTCCGTGTGCATTGTTCTCTCTCTTCACACACACCCTGACCAACTCTTAATTGACGCACTGTTTCATTTTAATCAAAGATGATAAAACTTTTCTATTCTTGTGCTGGTTAAAATAATCCTCATAGTGAGTAATTGCTTACTTTTCGATAGAGTTGCCACACACTTCTTAATCCTTTTAATTCTTCTTTGGCAGCTCACGCTAGATAAAAAGTAGGATGGCAGAGAGGAGAAGCTATACAAATCGAACACGATTAAAAACCCAGCTGTCTGTAACAAAGTCTCCCGGCTCCTTTATCTGCTAAGGAATAGCGCCTGGCTCGGAGCTTTTTAACATTCCTTTGTCCTCCAGACCATAGGTGTCAGAGGGAGATGAACTGGTGCGAGGGAATTATTCCCCCGACTTTACACCACTTTCTTAATCCATTATCTATCGTCTCATTGGTTTGACGTTGATCTCCAATGGCTGCCTATGCAACTATTGGAAAAACTGAAGACTTCCTGGGCTGTAGTTAATCATAGAATCGGTTGCTGCAAAGAAACGGAAAGAGCAGCACTTGGGTCCAATTTCTCCCTCAATTTGTCCAAGTGAAGCTGGCTGAAGGGATTACTGGGCCTTCAGATGACCTGAATCCCAACTCCTGTGGCTCAAAGCACAGGCTCTACCTCTGTTTTCAGAGCTGTCAGGTTATGGCTTTGGCTCATCCGCTTTGCCTACTTTTGCCACCAACGCTGCCTCCAGAGATCTCAGAAATCATGTTTAGTCCCTCCTCTCCAGAGGGGATAGTTATCCTGCCTGTCCTTTGTGCCTCTGAGAAGGCAAGAATGCTTCCTCAGTTGCTCAGGTCACAGAGGTGACAATGCAGGTACGAACAGATGGGACTGATTCAGCCCTCCTGGAAAAGTGCCCACCTCTTTCCTTTATAAGCAGGGTTGTAGAGGGTGTATCATTGTTGGACCAGGGTCTCTGCCAGTGTCACCTGCTGTGGCTTTGAACAGCAGTTTGCCTATATATTGCACTGACTCAGCGTAACAGCATTTGGGTAGAAACCGCAACTTGGGTTTGAGTTCTTTGTCGAGTGGGAGCCAGTACAATGTTCCGGATGCAGCTCCTCATTTTGAAAGATTTGGCATGTTCCCAACACTTTGTTTCTATGCGGAAGAGGTAGGCTGATCCAGCGGTGCCAAGTTTATTAAAATATTGGGGGGGGGGGGAGGTAAGCCCCACCCCACACAATCGACCACGTGATGCAGTACATTTCCGAATTTCCGAGCACAATTCAAAGTG
Organism: Podarcis muralis; assembly: GCF_964188315.1. Lineage (NCBI taxonomy): Eukaryota > Metazoa > Chordata > Lepidosauria > Squamata > Lacertidae > Podarcis > Podarcis muralis. Next base: position 91,081,490 of record NC_135657.1, on the reverse strand, counting down.
TTGGTGCTGACCTTTAAAGCCCTAAATGGCCTCGGTCCAGTATACCTGAAGGAGCATCTCCACCCCCATCGTTCTACCCAGACACTGAGATCCAGCACTGAGGGCCTTCTGGTGGTTCCCTCACTGCAAGAAGCCAAGTTACAAGGAACCAGGCAGAGGGCCTTCTCAGTAGTGGCGCCCGCCCTGTGGAATACCCTCCCACCAGATGTCAAAGAGAAGAACAACTACCAGACTTTTAGAAGACATCTGAAGGCAGCCCTGTTTAGGGAAGCTTTTGATGTTTGATGCATTAATGTATTTTAATATTTTGTTGGAAGTCGCCCAGAGTGGCTGGGGAAGCCCAGTCAGATGGGCAGGGTATAAATAAATTATTATTATTATTATTATTATTATTATTATTATTATTATTATTATTATTATTGCAGTGCACACACACCATTTGAAGCTTGCAGGGGAAGGCCCCTCAAATATTTTATGGGGGGGGGCAAAGACCCCTTGGCTCCTAGGAGGTGGCTTCGATGGGCTGCCCCCTGCCCCCCCCCGTCTGCTTCATTAGTTGTGAAGGCATTTTGCAGCCTCTGTGAATACTGGACTAAAAAATATCCCAGTCCCTATAAATATATAAGAACTCACTGTTATCCCCCTCAATTTTGAAATTTTATAGTAGTTAGAAATACTTATTTAATGAAAAATTATTTGTTTTTCTTTAAAAAATTGTACCTGCCCCTTTCTAAATATAATGCATGCCAGCTAACAATGGCAATAAAAAAGGGAAGATATTCTACATTGAAATTCACTGGCTGAAGTTGGTCATGTCAATTAATTTCAGTGGGTCTACTCTGAGTAGGCCTTGCATTAACTATAACCCAATAAAATTCTACTGAAACACTTAAAGCATAAAACAGTGATATAAAGCATATTCCATACAAACACAAATAATAATGCCAACATCATTATCCCCTTAAATTCACAGCATAAAATAATAATAATAATAATAATAATAATAATAATAATAATAATACGGAATCAGAAGAGAAGTCAGAAGCTCCCTAACTGCAGAGAACTGGGGGGAAAAATGAGTAGATTTGCTGGTTGCGTCACCCAATGGTATCCCATAGGCTACAGACCTATGTTGTGCCTTAATCACACCAGTCTGTTGGACCAGAAAATGGCTCCTGATAAAACTATTGGATGAATTCCTAGTTTCATCATGCATACAAATTCCATGTTTCTTCCTAATTGGAAAAAGAGAAAGTAGCAGAAACCCAGCAAGCTGCACTGATTTGGCATTTCATTTCAAGGCTCCCTTGATATCCTTGAATATCCCAGCCTCATTTGTAATCTTTAATTTCTCTCAGGCACCGCTTCTCATTGATATACCCTCTTTTAAATCCTGCATCCCTGACTACATTAAACTACTCCGGTGAGAATGCTTGTGAGGCTTGTTTTATTTATTTACTTATTTAACAATCAATGCTGTCTCTTGGTACCTAGCGGTTTAAAGTGATGCATAGGACCAAACGTACAAACAGCTTTAAGGACAGCCCCATTGTTGGCCAAGCCCTCTTGGATTACTTGGACGGTTATTTATTCAGAACTCTCAGTTGCTACATTTCCAGGGCAGAAATAGAGAGCCATGAGAAGGATTGTTGCAGTCATTGCTGATGGTTCCTTAGAAAGCGATTAAAATGCATCTTGGAAATAACTTGAGCAGTGTCATGGGATCAGTGGCGTAGCGTGGGTTGTCAGCACCCGGGGCAAGGCAAGTAATTTGCGCCCCCTAACCCGTGGATTTTAGCACTCGAGTGCGAGCGCCCCCCCAGATGTTGTGGCCGACCCCCTGCATCCCCCACGTTATGCCACTGGGGCTGGGGGCGAGCAAAGGAGCCAAGGACCCCCCCAAAGGCTCAGCAGGAATTTATTAAATTTATTATTTGCGGAGCCCCCGCGGGCCGAGGCAGCCAAAGCCCCCTCCCCTCGGGCGCCTCCCTGCCCCCTCCTCTCCTTGGGCTGTAGGTGGAGCCCGCGCTCCGAGGTGCTCCAGATCCGGGCTTGGCGAGCGCCTCTCCTCCTCCCGGCCGGGTCCGGGGGCTTCCAGCCGCGCTCCGTCCTCGCCCGCCCCCCCCCCCATGGCTGAAACTTGCGCTGAGAGCCGGAGCCAGTGACGCCCCCTTCCGCCGAGAGACCCTCGCCCGCCCGTCGGCTTCCTCTCAGAGGGCTTTGGGGAGCGCAGGGCGCGGCGAGGCCCCTCGGAGCTCTCCCCCCTCCCAGTCGGCAGAAGCAGCCGCCGCCTGTGGCTGGGCCGAGGGGATGGCAGCGGCGTCGGGGTGCGGAGGTTGCCCGTGCCCGGCCAGGCATCGGTGGCGGCGTCGGCGCTGCTGCAGCGGCTGCTCCTCCTGCGAGCAGTGAGTGGAGCGCAGCCGCAGCGGCGGCGGGGGGGGGGGCGTGCGCGCTAGAGCGTAAGGCTGGTGGTGGCGGCGGGGAGCCCGGCGGAGGAAGGAACTTGTCCCTTCCCTCTGGACTCGCGCCCCCCAGATGTTGCGCCCAGTGCAGCCGGCACCCCTGGCACCCCCCACGCTACGCCACTGCATGGGATGTGCAGATTAAAAAATCTGCCTTGGAACCCACTTCAGATAGGGGGCTGGCTTCACTTCAGTTCATATCAGGAAAGATTTGTTTTGTTTCAGACTAAAGGGGATCCTTGTTTAGGTTTTCCGAAGCTTTGGATGTCTCTCTGTTGAATATGACAGCTGCTGGTGTCAGCACCAACAGAGACTACTCTGAAGCCATGCATTTGCGGCATCTTTCAAATGCACCATCAGAGCCAGTTTAGGATTCTTATTGCATGTGAAGAGAAGAGTGAAATGTGAACAATTGTGAATGTCTGATCCATGGATTTTTCCAAGAGGTATGGATAAGGGTATTTTGCAATACTGGGCGGAACTTCTCCACCTTTGACAGTTTCCAGCTAGGGGACCTCTTCTTAATTCAGGATCTATGCCAACTCATCTTTACGCAAACTGAAGTTTTAGACATGGGAATGTTCACAAATGATGCCGAAACCTGATGTAGAGATCAATTCATAATTGTTGACCTGATATGGTGGTTAGTCTCATGGTTAAGGTCTGATGGCACATGATGAACCCAGTTTGCTGATCGGTGCTTGGATGCCATATTGAGTTCCCTGTCTGTAATTTAGGTTGAAACTTTTCAGGTGGAGTTCCCGATCTCTTATATTTCTTCTGGTGCTCAATGTGGGTTACAAAGAAGATGGTAGAATGCTGTGTGCCTTGATGTCCTGGGAATGACCAATTGGACCAAAAGGAGGTAAGAGCAAGCCAGAGAGAATGTAGAACCTCTGGTTTCTATGGACTTCAACTGGAGATGGGTGAGCTAACCGAAATGTGCCCCGTACTAACTTGGAAATTTTCTGAGATCTTTCATTTCTAATGAAGATCTTGGATCATTTCTCCAAGGCAAGTGCTCAGAAAAATGCTTGCTCCCAAACCCTGCCAGCCCATGCAGTTCTTTGGTGGCCGGGATTGACAGCTCAATGGTAAGAGCACCTGCCTTTGCAATGCAGAAGGTCCCAGGTTCAACCCCTGACATCTCCTGGTAGAGCTGTGAGACACTCCTGCCTAAAATCTTGGAGAGTCATTGCTAGTCAGTGTTGACAATACTAAGCTAAATGAGCCAATGGTCTGACTCATCTATACCTATGCTGTTGAATGCTATCCCAGCCAGACTCCTCCTCCAAAAATAAACTCACACACTTGCCTTCTGACTTCTGAAGATGCAGAAGTCATGGGAGCAGTAGTGCACAAGGAGAGGATTGGAAGGAAGCTTTCCCTGCTTCCTGCTTTCTCCAACTGAAGTATGCCCAGGGTACACGATGTATGTGGCTTCCTCCCAGGAAGCTGCCTTGAGTTCAATCAGGGGAAAAGGTGGGGTATAAATAAATATGTAATTGGAAAGAAGACAGAGTCCCTACCAGAGAGGAATGGCAAACCAAGCTGTTGGACTATGCGAAAATGGCAAAACTGACCAGAAGGCTCAGGGACCAAGAAGACCAAAACGTCAATAAAGAATGGGAAAAAAATTATAATTTATCTAGGAGACCACTGAAAGCAGATGAAAACATTAGCAGGATTTTAACAACACTTGTAATGTAGCGAATACCATGGACAATATGGAAAGATACAATATATGGATTATGAAATAATACGCAGATAAGAGGGCGTACAATAGGACCCATGGAGGGGAAGTTGGGAAGTCCAGAGATTTGGAGAAATCTCAAAATATGGATATGGAATTTGGATTGCTATAAACTAATTTTTGTAAAACCAAATAAAAATCTCTCTCTCTCTCTCTCTCTCTCTCACACACACACACACACACACGATACTGTGATTGCAAAATATCCATGGGGAAGCCACACTTTCCAGTAGTCATGATTCTAAGAAAACAGCTACGGATTGTTTGTCTTTTGGTGCTGCTAGCTAATAGGCGCTTATTGCATGCCGAACCTGTGATCTTTTTCCTTCTCCAGGAAGGCCAGCTTTCATTGGATTCTTCAGAGTAAGCAGTGGGATGGAAATATTCACACAGCACTTTAGATTGTGCTTTCAGTTTGTATTCAGATAGAGATGATTCCCAAGTACAAAGCAATGCATATTGGAATCAGCTGGGAAGGGCATGCGCATGTATTATTCACTACTAGTTCCTTTCAAATACACCAAGGAAAGAGACAGGGAAGAGATCAAGCTCCCGCTTCCATGTATATTGAAAGCAAGTGGCAAATAATACATGCAAACACATTTCCCAGTGAGGGCAGCAGGCGTGTACTTTGTGCTCGGGAATCTGTACCGAGTGCAAAACTTGTGAGAAGCCATCCTGAGGAAATCCCACGATGAGGGACAGGCCCCAGACGAACGCATCCACAAGAACACTGGGAGTTTGCAGAGTTGCAGAAAGGAGGGAGTCATCTCATTAACCCCCTCCCATAATGAAATACAAAGTTTTCTCCACCAGCGTTTGTGATAGCAGTGTCATTGGCAAATTGAGAGGTCGTCCCAGCTGAGCTCTCTGAGTTAAGCTTGCAAAAAAAAATAAAAAAATAAAAATTCAAGCAATGGAATGACAGGACTGAATTTTGCCAGATCTGCACAGGAAATAGAGAAACACTCATCAGGAAACTCTCTCTTCACAGTTTCATCCATCCATCCCATCTCAACTGAGCTTGACATTGTAGCTCTTCCCCTGCTTTGTCAGAGATATTCTGAATTTGGATTCAGTCAAATATTCTCTCTTAAAAAAATAAAAATAAAATAAAAATCTTATTCTTGACTCGGTAATGAAGTCATTTGTCATACATAATAAGGTTTAATTGCACCATTTTAAGTGCTGTGTTAAATTTATTTTGCTCTAAATGCCAAGTTGGAAGTATTCAAAGCAAACTGAGCTGCTGGCTTGGTTTTTTTGTGTGAGATTATTTTACTGCTTACTGCCATATATTTTATTAATAAAGCCTCTTTTGTGTACTGTGGTCATTATGCAGAGAAATTAAGCATTCTGAGTTGGATGCCAAAAACATGGAAATGGCATTTGCAAGCCAGGATTCTGTAAATGCAATAATGAGGAAATGCTCAATGGATTGTGTTTCTGCAGGGTCGCGGAGAGAGAACTTTGAGGTCTCAAGGTGTTTCAAAGATCTCGTTCCATTTACAAGTGCCACCCTCACGGGCTATAAAATTTTATTGGACCATGTTTTGGGAACCTGCTGTCTTCCAGCTGTTGCTGAACTCCAACACTATGGAATCTATGGGGGTGCTGTGAGTTGAGGTCCGGTGCAAACTGGAGGGCCATCAGTTCCAAATTTTCATCCTACCTACTCAACTCTTTTTCCCCATAGTTAGCAGCAACACATAAACCCCATCAGAAATTATCCTCCATGCATTCCAAAGATGTGTGTAGGGGGTATTATGTAAGCTAAATATCCCCTTTCTCCACTCCCACACATTTGCATGCTAGGTGAAAAGTCTGAAATGGGTGACTATGAGTGTAAGTTCCCTTTTCTGTCCTTCTGGCGAATGTGCTAAGCAGATATGTTATGGATGGCTTGATGACTCCCCTCAATTGTGGGGCCTCTGTCCCGCTTCCCTCTATCTGCTTTAAAACTCATGTAGTCTGAAGGTTTCATGTTGCCTTACGATTTATTATTATTATTATTATTATTATTATTATTATTATTACCTTTTAAACTGTGAATCCAGCTGCCTACAGTCTGAGCTTGCTGCAATGCGCATTCAATGAACAAAGAGCTAGTCTCACCTGGGAGTGATGGAACTTGATGATGTCCTGTCACTTTCAGTGAGCTTTCTACAAGGTAAACATGGCTGCCTCCAGTGTTTATATGGGCTAGTTTTCCCCTTACTGACTTTATTTTCTGTTGTTCCTACCTATGAGCTAGAGCTGTTCAGATGCTTTTTGCCCACAATCACCTCTGCAGTACTTAGTGGCTTTATAAGGAGCAATAATTTCAAATGACCTTATATTGAGCAATAACTATGTAACGGAAAGGGAATAAAAAGAATAATTTCAGCACCATAAAGATCAGTTAAGCCAAATAATTGGCTCTTTAAATATATTTGTTATGCAGTATGGAAAGATCCATAGTGAAAACTTAAAGTAATGCATTTTAAAATCACAGATCTCTTCGTCCATATTTTAAATTCCTTTTCCCAGCCTCATTTCCCGTATAAATGCAAGTGCTACCAGAAAGGTTCTCTGCTCACAGACAGGAAGCAAGCAGTTCCTTGCAGTTTGTGCTGCAAAGACAGAGAAGTCTCTTTATTTATCCATGAGAAAACTGTTGAAGGATCTTAGCCAGAACCTGTTGAATAGAGCAGAGCCTATGCAGACTGTCCAGAAGCAGTCAGTTGCAGGCAGGATGAAGCAGGAACAAGACACTGCTACTAGTAACTTGGTTAAAGGTAAAGGGTAAAGGGACCCCTGACCATTAGGTCCAGTCGTGACTGACTCTGGGGTTGCGGTGCTCATCTCGCTTTATTGGCTAAGGGAACTGGCGTAAAGCTTCCGGGTCATGTGGCCAGCATGACTAAGCCACTTCTGGCGAACCAGAGCAGCACACGGAAACACCATTTACCTTCCCGCCGGAGTGGTACCTATTTATCTACTTGCACTTTGACGTGCTTTCGAACTGCTAGGTTGGCCGGAGCAGGGACAGAGCAACGGGAGCTCACCCCGTTGAGGGGATTCGAACCGCCAACCTTCTGATCGGCTAGTCCTAGGCTCTGTGGTTTAACCCACAGCGCCACCCTATTTACAGCAGAATACACTATACAGGATACAGACACGGATCTTAACTCTCTCACTGAACAAACTCCAACAACTCTCAGAACACACACTGACCAACCAACTAACCAACCAGCAAGGTCATGAGTCATCATGCCTATGTCGGTAACCTCGACCAATAGCAGAGTTGTATCCAAGGTCTCATATCTCTAGGCAGAATAACTCCCTCTGCTCAGTCTTCTTGGCCTTCGGCCAACTCCTTAATTGCCTTTGTGGGAAGCTGCATCAGATAGCACATAATCAAAAATCCCAACTAAAACTTATTGCCTTGCTTGTAGTACATCTCTCGCAGTTCCAGGATTAGGTCACACTACCCTAATCTCTAAGCGGTGGGAGATTCCAAGGGTAATAGACACACTTACCACTGAGGGTGGGCTGTGTGGCTGGCCAGTGGAAAAAAAGGGGCTGGGAAATGTGTGGTGAGACTTTGCATAGTCTCTCCCCTCATCTTACCTCAGAAATGTTGTGATAGGCTGAAATGCTGTGATTTTCCCCAACTCCCTCAGCAGCATGAAGGTTGAATCTTCCAGGTCATTGTGAAAAACAGTACTGCCTCCACGCACCGCTGCAACTTCCCCTCTTGCCTGATAGCATTTGCTGAAGTTCCCAAGCCCCTTTGCAGATAGTAAGATCAGAACAGACAGTAGCATTCACCTCTCAGTTCTTACAATGAGTCAAAATTCCGTTCCTTGAGACCCCCCTCAGCCTTGCAATGGCCAAGAATAGGCAGGAGACCCATTTCCTCAGGCCTGTGCAACCCCTTCATTCCTAATAGCATTTGCTACAGACATGTTGTAGTGGTTAAGAGTGGTAGATTTGTAATCTGGTGAACTGGGTTCGCTTCCCCGTTCCTCCACATGCAGCTGCTGGGTGATCTTGAGCTAGTCACACTTCTCTGAAGTCTCTTAGCCTCACTCACCTCACAGAGTGTTTGTTGTGGGGGAGGAAGGGAAAGGAGAATGTTAGCCGCTTTGAGAATCCTTAAGGGGAGTGAAAGGCGGGATATCAAGTCCAAACACCACCACCACCACCACTTCTTCTTCTTCTTCTTCTTCTTCTTCTTCTTCTTCTTCTTCTTCTTCTTCTTGCATGATGTGGTGGTCTTTTTTCAGTAGACCTGTGAAATTCTTGTGAGAGGTGTGTGTGTGTGTAAAATTCTGCGTTTACAAACAGTTGTTCAGTCAGTCCTAATGCTTTTCAGAACTTCTAATCATCTCAGCCCGAGTTTTGATGGTAGATCAAGTGGGGGGGGGTGATGTTTTTTAAATGAGTAATAATCTGGTATAGCTCTCAAATATGACTGCAGCTGTGATTGACGATACGTAGGTACGGAATGGATTTGTGTGGGTGAATAATAACACACAGGTGAGGGATTTTCAACCATTTGCCTCTCCTCTAGGAGGAACAGACATACTTTTCATGTACTGAGTAGGAGGGGAAATGACACTAGATTTATATAAAGGTCCCTTTCCCCCTCTCCTCAAAGAAGAAACCACTGAATTCTGTCAAGTGCTAAAATTCTGGAGGTGTTCAAGTGCAGTCATTCTGACTGAAGCATTTGTCTTTTTTCCCTATACCTACCCAATGAGCAGCAGTTTGCTGACCTTTTTCATGTGCTACTCTGATGTAAGACCCATATTCTGGCTCAGCCACAAATATGGCTCAGCTGATCCAAGACCAGTAGGTCTTACATAGATGTAAGCCCTGCAGAATGAGTGTCCTGAAGGAGGGAGTGGCACTGGGTGGGTAGGTGTTTATGCTGGACCCTAACTCTGTTCAGCTCAGTCACATGACTTGCAACCCAGTAGAACTCATGCTGGCCAAAATGGTGGTCCTTCCCCTCTGCCAGGCTTAGGCCAGCTCAGTCAGCAGTAGTCACGCTCCTGAATGGAGTTTGGGACATGGATATATTAACCAGCTTCCTATACTTAGGTTTGCTAGGTTGCTTCAATCAGCTGTGACTTCCTTACTTGCTGTCCGCTGCTTTGTTTAGTGTTCCTCTAAGGCCGAAGGGAGTCATGAAACATGTTGCGGCATCGTTCTGACCAGAGGAACAGGCAGAACAGCGATCCACATCTTGCCCTTCTCCATTTCTCCCTCCTGATATCATTAAGTTAGGTCTTCCATGGAAGGCAGCTGCCAAGGGGGGCATTTGGAACGTAAAACAATAACATTTATCAATGAGCTTCCTCTTGCACAGCAGGTAAATTGCTTTCTTATTAAACCCAACAACAATATTAATACAATGCAAGGGGGTTGCAGAACACTTGCTCACGTTAAGCCTCAAGCTACCGAGAGAGTCCATGGCAATTATAACACCATCATCTATTATAATAAACATTTTCCCCCCGTAGCCCTCTTCTGACTTGCTGCTTTTAATAACCATAAACCACAGGAAGCATTATAGGTAATGTACTACTGGTTATCATTGATCTTGACATCTGTAAATAAAATATATATTTAATGAAATGGTCCTAGGGGAAAATATGTAAGCTGCCTGTTGTTTTTTGCTGCCTCCAGCTGTTAGGTGTTTTATTCAGAAGTGGAAAATGTTGCATCTAAGGTAAACTGGAAGATATCTATCTATCATCTATAGCTATCATCTATCTATCAACTATCTATCATCTATCTATCTATCTATCATCTATCTATCTATCTATCTATCTAATCTATCATCTATCTATCATCTATCTATCTATCTATCTATCATCTATCTATCTATCATCTATTATCAATCATCTATTTGTCTATCTATATCTATCTATCTATCATCTATCTATCTATCTATCATCTATCTATCTATCTATCTATCATCTATCTATCTATCTATCTATCTATCTATCTATCTATCTATCATCTATCTATCTATCTATCTATCTATATCTATCTATCATCTATCTATCTATCTATCTATCTATCTATCATCTATCTATCATCATCTATCATCTCTATCTATCTATCATCTATCTATCTATCTATCTATCTATCTATCTATCTATCTATCATCTATTATCAATCATCTATTTGTCTATCTATATCTATCTATCTATCTATCTATCATCTATCTGTCTATCTATCTATCTATCTATCTATCTATCATCTATCTATCTATCTATCTATCGTCTATCATCTATTATCAATCATCTATCTATCTATCTATCTATCTATCTATCTATCTATCTATCTATCATCTATCATCTACCTATATCTATCTATCATCTATCTATCTATCATCTATCTATCTATCTATCTATCTATCATCTATCTATATCTATCATCTATCTATCTATCATCTATCTATCTATCTATCTATCTATCATCTATCTATCTATCTATCTATCATCTATCTATCTATCTATCTATCTATCTATCTATCTATCTATCATCTATCTATCTATCATCTATCTATCTATCATCTATCATCTATCATCTATCATCTATCTATCATCTATCTATTGCCTGTCTTGATGGTATGTACTGGAGGTGATAACTTCATGCCATTAAAACTCCTATTCCTTCCTTCTTTCTCACTCCTTTGTTTGTTGCTCTTGCCTCACCTTTATATTTCCTTCCTCTTAATATCCTTGGGGCAGAAACCTGTTGGTTTTTATTCTTGATGCTGTAAAGTGCCAGTGACTATTTGATAGGACAATATGTCATGCTAATCTTACTCAGAGTAAGAAATTACTTCACACAGCTAACTTAGGTTCAGTAATTTTAATGCATCTACTCTGAGAAGTTGTGTGTGTGTGTTTCATCTTCACTCCTGTACACCACTGTGCATTTCTAACCAAAAACTGTCTATAAATGATTAAAATTGACTTTAAAAAATTGACACCCTATCAACAACTGCAGGTTCTTCTTCCACTGTATGGAGCACCACTCTGAAAGCACAGGGTAGCTTGCCCTCCCCTTTCAATTCTGTAGGTGTTTAAGATAAAGGTAAAGGACTCCTGGATGGTTAAATGCAGTCAAATGTGACTATGGGGTTGTGGCACTCATCTTGCTTTCAGGCCGAGGGAGTTGGCGTTTGTCCACAGACAGCTTTCTGGGTCATGCAGCCAGCATGACTAAACCGCTTCTGGTGCAATGGGACACCGTGAAGGAAACCAGAGCGAACGGAAATGTGATTTATCTCCCCGCCACAGCAGTACCTATTTATCTACTTGAACTGGTGTGCTTTTGAACTAGGTTGGCAGGAGCTGGGACAGAGCAACGGGAGATCACCCCGTCGCGGGGATTCGAACCACCGACCTTCTGATTGGCAGGCCCAAGAGGCTCAGTAGTTTAGACCACAGCTCCACCCACATTTAAGATAGATCAATAGGGAAGATAGCAAAGACTAGAATCTTACCGAAATTCCACCAACAATTTTCCTGGAGTTTCCCATGAAGCTCGAAGAGATTTCTCAGTTTGCTGTGTCCAAAACTTATTTTTCCTGAGCACTACCTGGAATTGTTCCTTCTCAAATCTGTGGTCAGCAAAGTTACTATTTCTTCCCTTCCACGGGCATGGATAGGGGCTGATGTGATCACACCCTTGCCAAACAACAGAATACTCTGGCCACACAATGTTTCACACATGCCTTCTGTTGAACTGACTTGACGTAGGAACCTATTCAAAAGAATAAGACAGAACCAGTTAGAGCGGCGGGCGGGTGGGGGGGAGGCAGTGACGGATGGGGGCACAGCATTTCAAGCAGAGCTTGTCAAGTGTTTTCTATCGACAGGCACTCAACGCCCCATTGTGCCATCAAGGGGGTGGCACAGCTGGATCATTTCTTTAAAGAGCCTTACTGCCACTAGAGTTAACAAATGGCAGTTAGACTCTACCTATCTGTGCTAGAAAGGCAGTCATCTTCACAAAGCAGGATCTTTTGCTGGCGAATTTGTCTGTCCCATTCCGCTTTGGTGTGCTCTATCTCCTCCTTGGAAAACAGCCAGCATTTGAATTGCATTATCCTGCATGATTTATAAGAGAGATTGAGCAACGATGGCCCTAAAATGATATTGTTGAAGAACATTAAGAGTTATGGCTGCCTTTTTCTGCTTAAGAACTTCATACCATGGCAGATTTATCCCTCAGAAGGTGTAATAACTTGAAGTGAGTTTGCTAGCTCTAAATGTATATATATATATTTCTGTGGCTGGTTACCTGGGTAAGGTTACAGAGTTCTGTTTATATGTGTACTAGCTAATAGCTCATTGTGTTTGACAGATGGGGAAGAGAAGTGAGATGGAGATGTTTGGTCCTTTCCCCAAACCCAGCACCCATTCACCACACCAGAGGAAGAGGAGGAGGAGGTGGCGGTGGCAGCAGCAGCAGGGTGACACTTCTCCATCACTCCAAAAGAAGAAATGCAGGGCAAAATTAGCACTGATTTGCATGAGATTGTCATTTGGTTCTTTGTATGTTCAGATGGAAACTTGGAAACAATTACTGTAATGGAAATAGAAATGCAACAATCCCACCTTAGTGGGGATGGTTGGCTGGGTGACCTGTGTGCCTGCTCAGTCTGTTGTGAAGATGATAGTAATAGTAATTCATTATTTGTACCCCGCCCATCTGGCTGGGTTTCCCCAGTCACTCTGGGCGGCTTCCTACAAAGATTAAAAATACATTAAAATGTCACACATTAAAAACTTCCCTCAGCCTTCAGATGTCTTCTAAATGTCATGTATTTGTTTATCTCTTTGACATCTGATGGAAGGGTGTTCCACAGGGCGGGCGCCACTACCGAGAAGGCCCTGTTGATGCTGTTGATGGGCAAATCCAAGCCCCCTACTCTCTTTTCTTGTGGTTCTTTATTGTAAAACCAGACCTAGACAGGGTAGCCTTTCTAACACCATCACCACCAAACAGCTAACTGGCAGATCTTCCAGTGCAGGGCTATCCTCTGCAAAGCAGGGCATATCATCACCCAAGGAGAAGCTTACCTGGCCCCCATCCCTAGCTGCATCTACTACAACAGCAAATGGGGTGGTGGAGAAGAAGAAATGGGTGAAGTGACTGTCATCAGTGGAGTAGAGAATGAGGTACAGCCTGCCTCTCCATACATGGCCCTGTTCTGTTTCCCAAACTTGATCATGGTCTCCAGGTTCTGGGAAAGGATGCTTTGATCTATAAATGAGAGGGTTTTAAACTTTTTTTAAAGGAGGGAATTTGGAAATGTATCTCCTCCCTGCAACCTAAGTTGACCTGGTGTTTGTGTGTACAGTGTGGTGTAGTGTTTAAGAGCAGTGGACTTGTAATCTGGTGAACCGGGTTCGATTCCCCGCTCCTCCACATGCAGCTGCTGGGTGACCTTGGGCTAGTCACACTTCTTTGACTTCTCTGAGGTCTCTCAGCCTCACTCACCTCACAGAGTGTTTGTTGTGGGGGAGGAAGGTAAAGGAGATTGTTAGCCGCTTTGAGACTCCTTAGGGTAGTAATAAAGTGGGATATCAAATCCAAACTCTTCTTCTTCTACATTGTTTCTCCCAATGGTGCTGCTAGCCCTAGTAGCTGAATTTTAGCCAGTTAGTATCATAGGTGGAAGCCAACCATTGCTCTCTTCTGCTGCTTTTCAATGCTGTCTTTGTTAATTGGTGCTGATTATTTTTATGTGTTGAAGGTGCATAGGTGGTTTTAGATCTGTTGGCAGCCTGTCAAATTCCCAAGATGAACAGGTGTGGTATGGGAATTTCAAATTCACAAACAAACCAATGAATGGAGTGTGCTTCGACCAATGCATGTGGGGCAACATGCACATTATAGTCATGCGACCGTCATGCCACAAGAGCTGTACGTTCACCCTGGAGAAATATGCTTCAGAATCTGCGCAGACAATGCAACATGGAAAGTAGTCCACAAAGGAAAAAAATGTGCAACTCCTTAAACAAAGCACATGAAAAGTCTCTGACCCATGAATGGGCTTAAATGGTCAGTTTCCAGTTCATGTCAGTTTCACATGTGCTTCTTCATAAGCCTCTCTCACCCTGTTTTCACATCATTCTGCCTGCCCCTTTTAAAGCAAGAAGTTTCCATAAATATTTGTTTAATTACTATTTGTACATGTTTCTAAATGAATTTCTTTTCACAATATGCATTTGTATGCTCCATCTAAGTCCTCTCATTCCTTTCAGTCCTATTTTGCCAGATAAAGAGGGGTTAATTGTGCAGAGCTGGATTTTGAGAATTTGGAGTTTAAGCCTAACTTGCCTTTGCAGGGCAAATGAATAGAAATTGATCCTGAAAGACACACCCACTCATTTTGTAAATTGATAACGACCTACATGTGCCAATGTCAGCACTGAAGCACTGTTTATTTCACTACTGATGATAGACATAGGCTGCCCTATGATTTGCAGTTGCCAGGATCCATTAAGTGAAACCAAATTGCATGTAGGGAAGGATGCAATTTCCACATTGGATTGGAGCCTGATGTAAGTTATGCTTAGAGAAGGCCAGCTTAAACCAGAGGGAGTAAGCATGAGTAACAGCACAATTTTAAATATGTCTGCTCAGAAGTTAGTCCTGTTGCATTCAGCAGGGCTTACTCCTGGGTAAATAGGGTTAGGAATACAGCCTAAGTTTTGGATGTAAGAATGAATGCTTCAAAAAGATGGGCAAAATTGTGTCAGCTGTACAATGTATTTAGCCAGAAGAGAAGTCTATGGTCCAACAAGGGTTATGCTTGTCTTAATTTCCTCACAGAAAAAAAAAATCCCTCCGGTAGTCATTAAAAGACAATTACTCTTAAAAATATATGTTCTTGAAAACAGCAATAATTTCTAATGGTGTGCTTAATTAGTAACCTAGTGCCATGGTGACACTACCTAATTATACCCTGAGATTATATTGAAATTTCTGCAAGAACTATGACATTAATTCCTTGCAACTTGTAATTCACTGGAATGAATTCATGATAGCGTTTTGAAAGACTAAGCTGTCTGAAACCTCATTTGGCTTAGTGGGGGGGGGGGGAGCAAAAACCATTTGGGCACTTGACTGACTCCTATAACCAAGGGAAAGCCTTGTTCATAACCCTTGAAAAGCACATCTCACGAAACTGACTGCAAAACACTGAAGAAAAAACAACAGTATCCAGCTCGCAGGTTGGAAACCCAGGTGCAAATCCCTTCTCAGGTCTTCTTCACACAACCACAAACAACTGACCATATTCGGGGCTTTCCACAGCATACCTTCCAGCATTCCTCAGATGAACATAGGGACATTTCTCACTTTCCCCCTAACTGACCCTTCTAGATTCCCACATTTTTGTCCATTGCCCCCCTCCATGCAGAGCATTTCCTATCAGAAGAAGGGTGCGTGCCACCACCACTACACCAATGAGATATAGTGGTAGCTCGGGTTAAGAACTTAATTCCTTCCGGAGGGCCGTTCTTAACCTGAAACTATTCTTAACCTGAGGTACCACTTCAGCTAATGGGGCCTGCTGCGCCTCCATGCAATTTCTGTTCTCATCATGAGGTAAAGTTCTTAACCTGAGGTACTATTCTGGGTTAGCGGAGTCTTTAACCTGAAGCACCTGTAACCCGAGGTACCATTGTACAGCACACACACACACACCCTCTACCATCCTGAAAAAACCATCCTGATTTTGTTTTATTCTTTGGTAGATTTACATAAAGCCACTCCCGAATCTAGGGGGGGGGGGTTTGCGGGCTCACGCCCCCATCCACATTCTCGCGGGGCTGGTGCTAGCCCCGCGGGACTCAGGGATCCCCAATTAATATTCATAGCCGGTAGCGCCAGCCAATGGGCTGGCGCTGGGGGCAGGGCTACCTGAGGGCACTTAAGGTCGGGGCAGCCCTGGCTCGCCCCTTTTCCTCTCCTGAAGCCCCCACACCAATAAATAAATACTAGAAAGGGACAAGATTACATGCGGTCACATTAAAAAATCAAGACTCCTTGTTCTCCACACTGCTCCTCTTTTCTTCCTGTCCAGGCCTTGCCCTCTGCCTGCCACTCAGAGCAGCCATATTACACGGGCTCAGGCTCGGCAGCTGCAGCATCCTTCTTCCTCGCCTGCTCTCCTGCAGCCACTGGGAACTGCCCAAGGGAAGAGGCTGGGAGAAGCTATGGAGAGGAACCTGTCATGGATGCTTTAGTTGAGATTCCTGCATTTCCATGGCTTGGAGAAGATGACCCTTGGGGTCATTTCCAACTCCAAGTTTCCATGATTCGACAGTGGAATTTGCTGCCAAGGAGTGTGGTGGAGTCTCCTTCTTTGGAGGTCTTTAAGCAGAGGCTTGACAACCATATGTCAGGAGTGCTCTGATGGTGTTTCCTGCTTGGCAGGGGGTTGGACTCGATGGCCCCTGTGGTCTCTTCCAACTCTATGATTCTATGATTCTATTCTATGATTCTATGAATTTAGGGAGCTGAACTGGCCCATGGCGCTCTTGGAAACCTGAGGCGTTTGCATTAACAAATGAGATAAAAATTGTAAAGTAAGTTGTACGTTGTCAAACCCTAATGGAGTGATTAAGCCCTCCTATTGATTTTAATAGAGCAGCGTTCTTCCCCTGTCAATTGCCATCTCATTTGGACAAAAAACACAAATTGATATGCAACTAACTGCATCAGCTTTATGAGACCTGCTAGTAAACAGGCAATTCATTTTGGGTGCTCGCCCTGAACATTCTTCCGATACTAAACTGGTTCTACCAAATTAATTCTGCAGAATGCAGAAGTTCAAACAAACAGGAGACAGAACAAACGTCTGTTCTCTGTTGGAAAAACATTCAAATGGGTAGGCGCGAGTATAAAATTTCCGCTAAATGCGGTTATTAAATACAAGCAAGAATAATGGCTTGTATTTCACGGAATGACATACACTTTGTTTGATGAGGGGGGGGGGGGGATCAAATATAAAACTAAGCACCTGAAAGCATTTTCCCCTCAGCCTCATTAGTTTCTAGGTACTGAAAAAGCAAAGAAGAATGTTAAGGAAAGGGAAGATAACACGGCTGCCTACTTATTTCCTTAAGAATATTCATGTGGAAGATATCATGGAGTCTGAAGAATGAGAAAAAGCAGCAGGAGGGGGAGGGGAAAAGCCCTTGCCGGCTAGGTATAACAACAATGAACAACTTTTGAAGTTATTTCAAGGAAAAGGTAAAGGGAAAACACACCCCAGAGAGAGAATGTTGTGAAAAAGAAACGCGGAACAAATGATAAATTAATCCCTGTATTCCGAAGTAGGTGGGTGAGTGAGCAGGTAGCAATCAGTAGCAATAGCAGCAGCTGGCTCTGGCTAGCGATTGAGGTTGTGCAAGATGGAGTAGTGGGGCTACAGGCAGTGGCGGAGCTTCATGCTCATCAGCTAATGTTTATTGGATGGATTTCCCCCCTAAATTGATTTTTGAATTCTGAATTTATTATTCATGTTTTATAGTGTATTTTAGGCTGTTTCTTGTTGCATCGATTAAGTGTTTTAAATTTGTTGTTAGCCGCCCTGAGCCCGGTTTTCTGAACTGGGAAGGGTGGGGTATAAATAAAAAAAATGATTATAATTTATTATGCTCCGGCATCGGGGGGCGGAGAGCAGGTGGGGGCGGGGCTGGCGCACGTCCCAGGGGTGGGGCGCACCACCCACAGGGGCATGACGGGCGTGCTGGGGGCATGGCGCGCCGCCTGCAGGGGCGTGGTATGCTGCCTGTGGGGGCGTGGTGCCCAGTGTGAACGGGGGGCAGCCGCGATGGCACCCCACTGGGATCATGCTGCCGGGGGCGGTGCGCTCCCCCCACACTCCTTTTCCTCCGCCACTGGCTACAGGAATCGGTTGCGCAACCAGCCATGCTGGCTTCCTGCCCTTTCTTTGCCCAAGCCATTCTGCTAGCGCAACTTGTCCATTGCTATGGGACTTCAACTTAGCGCAACATTGAACTCCTCCCTCAAAATTCCGAATGTGCCCATCGGCCCCAAAAAGTTGGCGACCCCTGTCTTGCTTGGGCTAGACAATAGTCAACTAAAGAACGGTGTGATGCCAGGATGGGTGCTTTGGGAAGGAAATATAAATTACGGCAGGAAAAAAAACAAATGATCAGGTTTCCCATTAAGCCCCATAGCATTATTTTTAGATGAAATGTAGATTTATTAGATGGATGTTTTAAGAGTGTAGAACTAAAAATGTATATTTGCACACAGCGCCTCAGGAGTCTTTGTAGTTGGGACATTGACATCACAGCACACATTCTGATAGCCCAGCATCCATAGACATAGGTATTGGTGGAGGGAACCCAGCACCTTGTTTTGATCTCACTCTGGTGGACAGGCAAAGCAGCACATGTGAATTTGACTGGCTTGTGATGTGGGCACTGAAGGATAGCAGCTCGAGAGATTTGGGTGTGTGAGGTGGGAACCCAAGCCTCTCCAGGAGCTCAGAAGTTTCCCTCATCAGCCTGATCAGGTGGCACCGCTCCACAGTGCCACTCCTCAGTTGGGTAGAGTGTAGTGCTGATAACACCAAGGTCACAGGTTCAGTCCCTGAATGGGACAGTGGCATTGAAGGGGGTTGGAGAAGAGGATCCCTTCCAACTCAACAAATCTATGAAAACAAATGTCTGTTTCCTGTGATTGCAGTACCCCCTCCCCTCAAGTCACAGACCTGTGTTACATTCTGTGTCTTGAAAGCCAATTACAGTGATAGGTTACAGATTATTTGCCTATTCTTGAAGCGAAGTGTGTGTGTGTCTCTCTCTCTGTGTGTAAGAATCGCAGGATCCAAAGCTATTTTCAAGGGAAAGCATTATAAATTGATAATTGCCTCAGCTGGGAAACTGAGAGACTTAGGAGAAGCAGGTGTGGGTTCTGGATATGTTTCCCGCAACATGGAAGAGCTTGGTGAGGCCAATACAGTGGTACCTCAGGTTACATACACTTCAGGTTACATACGCTTCAGGTTACAGACTCCGCTAACCCAGAAATAGTACCTCAGGTTAAGAACTTTGCTTCAGGATGAGAACAGAAATCGTGCTCCGGCGGCACAACAACAGCAGGAGACCGCATTAGCTAAAGTGGTGCTTCAGGTTAAGAACAGTTTCAGGTTAAGAACGGACCTCCGGAATGAATTAAGTACTTAACCCGAGGTACCACTGTAGTGCTCTCCCATAGACCAGCTATGAGTTGTGTGGTGGGGAAAGCAGAATGAGCCGCCACCGAACTTGGGGAGGAGGATGAGAAGTTGCTTGTCCTGAGCTGCAGCAGCAGTCGTCGTGGCAGCTGCAAGGGAGCATCTCATGGCTTCTCCATGGCTGCCGCTGCCAGCCTCCTCCCTTGGAGGAGCTCATAGCTGCTGCTGGAGAACAGGTGAGTAGGAGGAGAGGCTGCCATCGCCAAGGCCCAGCCCTGCTCTGAGGGGCAGGCAGAGGGAAGGGCCTTCCTGGGTGGGAAGAAAGGGGGAGCGGAGCAGAGCACAAGAAGTCTTGGTTTGTTTGTTTTTAATGCTTTGTGCAGCCACGTGTAATCTTGCCCCTTTCTAAAATTTATTAATTGGTGTGTGTTTTTCTTTCTTCGTAAATCTGCCAGACAATAAAATAAAACAAAATTGGGATTAAGGGGTTTCCTCAGGACACTGGAGGGTGTTTGTGCTGTGTCCCTTTGGTATAGTGGTTGTGGAAATGCCCTTCTGGGAGTGGGGAATGGGGGGTCGAGGAGGGTCAGTTGTGGAGAGAAATATTCCTATTTTCATCTGAGGAACATTGGAGGGTACATACTTAGGGCTAATGGGAGCTGGAATCCAACACCTGGAGGTATACAAGCTCCACATACTTACCTTAGACCCATGTTTCCCAAACTTGGGTCTCCAGCTGTTTTTGGACTACAACTCACATCAACCCTAGCTAGCAGAACCAGTGGTCAGAGATGATGGGAACAGAGACCCAAGTCTGGGAACTACTGCTCTAGGCTATCTTTGAGGAAATGAGCATGTCATTACTGGCTACCTGAAAAGGATTTAGCATTACCATACATGTAGGAAAAAAGGACCCAGCATTAGGCTCACAATGCTTCTCCAGGTTTAAGATGATTTTAAATGCTGCACACTGCACCCTTCTTCCCAAATGGAGGGAATAAAAGCCTCGAATACCCTAAATGCAACCCAAACAAAACAGAACGAATGGATCTTGCCAAGCATTTTCCCCCCACCCCAGCTCATTATGTTACTAAATGGCCCTTTCAAACAGCAGGTGCCATAATTTGACCAGCTCACTCTACTTGCAGGTTTATTTATTTTTTAGCTCCTGCGGCACAGTGTGCTGTGAGCAGGCCCAAGAGTGTTGTCCAATATTGCCACAAACAAGCTCAACTTGGTCTCAGCAAGGTGCGTTTTATTAGCAGGCAAACTCATTTGGCAGCCTGTCTCAATAAACACGAATTTGAAAAGGTAGGACAAAAACACTAATTACCTAATGGACATTTGCGGTCTGAATGGCTCAGCGGATTGTCAGCTGACACATGCAGACTGGGCCGCTGAAAGACATTTTGACTTGCATACGATATCCGTCAAATACGCTGCAGGTGGTTGTGTGTGTGTGTGTGTGTGTGTGTGTGTGTGTGTGTGATTTGCCCCCCTTTTAGTAAATACATGAAAGCTTGACAGAGCAGACTATCCAAATGGGAAGTTCTGGAGTGCAGAAAAAGCATCACTGTTGCTAGCAGAAAGAATGAGTTTACGCAAGGACTAATCTCTCATGAAGCCTTTTAGATAATTGACTCAAATTTTCTAACTGAAGCAACAACCGCTTGAAATGTTATCTTTGTGGGCAGGATTAAACACCAACTAATGAGCACCAGACTGAAATTCCCAGGTGTCAGAAAAAGTTATTCATATATGCAACAACTGCGGCCTGTGTTTTGTTAGCCCCAAAATGGAAAGTGAGCGAGGTCCCAGCTTAAGAGGATTGGCAAATTCAATTGACAGAATATGCACAACTTGCAGATTTAACATATAAAATAAGAGAGCAAGAAGAACGTACGTTTGAAAAAGATTGGAAAACATTTATTGAATATATGGAAAATAACTGTATACAGCTGAAAACGCTGGCAGCATTAAGATAAATTCAAAAGGGTAAATAATTTTTGATGGATGTAAAAGTGGAAAATTGATTTGAAAGGTTATAGTAAAATATGCAGCGATGTGTGGCATGTAAAATGAACCATGGAAAGAGAAGAAAGGAAGTCATTGGATATTTTAAGGTTTGTAAATGTTTATTTGAAATAGTAAAACAGAAAATTTAATGAAAATTATTATTTTAAAAAGCCAACAAATGAGCGGCAACTGCACTAACCACTCTCTTTGTTTATGTGGGGCAGTGGTGGAATGATGCTGCATTAGGAATGGACAACCCTGTCTATTCCCCCCCCCCCTCGGTCTCTCATTTTATCCAGTCTGAAGTTCAGTTCTCTATATTTCCAAACCCTTTTGTGATTTTATTTTAAACTTATCTGGGAAAGAAGTGAATTTCTTCCGATATACACATTTTGGTTTGCAATTGATCCGATTATGCACATTTTTTCAATATGGTTTAACTTAATAGAATGCATTTCCATATGTTCTCTTCACTAATATACACATGTTTACCTGAGAGCGCATGCATTTTTGTACACATTACCCGGTTGGAGAATTACACTGCAAAATTCAGAGATGTGTAAATTTTGAAGGATGGCTATGTTTCACTTTGCATTTTGTGGCCGAAAGGACACATTTGGAAAGCAAACTTGTGACTTTAACGCTGTTCTCCCAGTTACAGATAGGTAGCCGTGTTGGTCTGCCATAGTCAAAAAATTCCTTCCAGTAGCACCTTAAAGGTTCTGTTCTCCCAGATCCTCATAAATATCCTGCCATTTTTGTTCCATATTCCGGAAAGTGAACCTAGAAGTGCATAAGCTGAAGGAAGGGAATAATTGTTTTCCATAGTTCTGTGTCACACCTTTTAACTGTCTGCTGGCCCCACTTATAAAACCTCCTACACCTTGTCTGGTTGCCCTACCAGGCCCAGAGTCCACCAGCTGCCACTGCCCATAGGCATCTGGTTGGCCACTGTGGGAACGGGATATTGGCCTTGGTGGTCCATTGGCTCGATCCAAGCAGAGTTCTTATGAGGATAAATCCTACCAATGGAAGCACAGGACAGACAAGGGTGGTGTCAGGGACCATGCTGAGGAGGGCTGCACAGATAAGGAATGGTGGGAGCCTCCCCTCCCCCTGCTCCTGATCATGATCCTGAATCTTCCCAGGAGCAGTGGTACAGTATAGATTCAGAACAATAGTTCACAGAGGGACATAGTTCAGAAGACAAAAGGCGGGAAGAACTGGGTGGTCAACAGTTAGGAGAAGAAGAACCGGGAGAGAAAGAGTTAACAGACTCCAGTTAATTGCAAAGTGTCCAGCTGATCAGTCCAAGGTCAAGGAGATTAGATAAGGTAACTGCACAGAAGGCACAGTGGCTGCGAGATCAGGTTGCAAGACGAGGAAGTGGCAAGTGTGACTTGGAGAGTGGAGTGGGGAAAACCTTAACTGCGAGCACCTTTATTCCAAGAATGGACTCTTTGTTCTTTCTCTGTGATTATTAAAATCTCTCTAAATGGTAAGAGACTATTTTTGCTTTGTTCTGCATACCCATGGCCAAAGGGAGGGAGGAAGCAGCTTCCCTGAAGCCTGACAGGTGGAGACGCAACCTGTTGTTTTTGAACAGGCAGAAACTGGGATGACATGCAGTTAGGGCTTGGCGGTAGAGCAGTTCCAGCTACAGAAACCTTGGCGCAAGAAAGAACTGGGCAAACAAATTCTTTTTTGTAGTAGGTTTCCCCCCCCCGGATTGCAAAACCATTCTTGGAGAAAGAAGAATCATAGGATTGTAGAGTTGGAAGGGACCCTGAGGACCATCCAGTCCAACCCCTTGCAATACAGGAATATGCAGCTGTCCCATAAGGGGATCAAACCTACAACCTTGGCATTATCAGCACCATGTTCTAAGCAGCTGAGATACCCAGCTGCTTGCTTTAAATTACTTCAAGACACTGGAGATACACACCAAAAAGAGTTTTTTGTATGAGGGATATTATTTGCTATTCCCCATCATATTAAAGATCTGTACAATAAACAATGTTCCCTCCTTGGGGATGACACCACTGACTCCTGACACTGGCTTAGACAGAGGAAGCGAAATAAGATGCCACCAGAGATGGGACTGAACTAAATAAGTCGGCCTTTCTTTTCCCCCATGTGCTAAACTGTGATAATAGGCAAGACACATCAAAGATTTTCTTTTTTTAATACTTAATTTTGTTTTCGTCTAAAAAGGTTGCAGTCAAGACCAAGGATTGCTGGAGAATCAGAGTGAACGGAATAGCTCAGCCTATTTTCTGCCAGAAAGAGGCTGGATATTTTTACAGTGTTTTGCGTGGTAAACAAACAAACAAACAGGTCCATCTTTAGTCATCACAAGACATAATTTGGCTCCTTACCCTCTTCCCATGGAAGTCAGAGAAACTTGGTTTATCTGATACAAATTCACTCTCAGTGTGCTGTTACACCATACTAGAACTTACCGCGGTATCATTTCCCCCCCTTTGTGTCTCACTCTCTATTTACCATTAAAAAGTGCATATATTGATGAAAAGGGATGACTGCTGAAATGGAACATAATATAAAATTACTAGATATGTTTACATTATTTCATAATAGGGCGGCTTAGCCATACGTGAGCAACAAAATTTATATCCCAGTAAGCAGCCTTAGGGGCACTGTGAACTCCCAATATCTCTACCTAAAATATGGGGGTAGTAATACTGAGGTACCTTAAAGGGCTTCTTTAAGGAATACTGAGCTAAGTTAGCAATCCAAACCCAAGATCTGCTAGGTTGAGTGGGTTAGGATCCAATGGATCTCCAGCTCAGCAAGCTGATTTATGGTGCAGCTGGGCTACACCAGTGTAAACCCCACACCCTGGCTCAGCCAAGGATAATCCAGCATAAATCACTCATCCTGCTTCAGCCAACTGAGTCAAGACTGGTAGATCCAATGCAGTAGGAACCCTGAAAATTGAAAGTTCCAGGGGAGTGGACCAGTAGGAGGAGACTTACGCTGTATTCAAATTCCAACTGAGTTATGTGACCTGGCAACCCACTGGCAGAAAGGGTAGTGGATTTCAAATTCTGTTTTAAAGGCTTGCTTTTTATCTGTCAGGCGTAGGCCAGCTCAGCCACCTATAGCCTCAGACATGAATGGAGTTTGCAATAGGGCTGATTTATGGCAGCTTAATTTAAGTTTCCAGCTTCTTATAATTAGGATTGACCTGACAGAATTACGGACAGAGAAGTAAATCATGCAAGATCACAGTGCACAAAATGGCTGCCATGCTTTTGTGCAGGGGGATGGGGGATGGGATGTCCCAGTTTTTCTGGGACACTAGCATATGCAATACCATATGGTCAAGTTTTTCTTCCATGACATCTGTCACTTTCAAGTCATTCCTTTGCCTAGTCTTCCCAGCCTTGTGCCTTCCAGATGATTCAGACTACAACTTCCAACAGCCTCAAAGAGCATGGCCAATAGTCAGAGATATTGGGAGTTGTAGTTCATCAACATCTGGGAGGCCTGAGGTTGGGAGGAGATGCATTAGTAGAGCATCATTCAATCTGAGAAGGATAAAAAATGATACAGAGGAAGAGAACTCCATGCTCTTCCCCAAAAGGCCATCTTAATTAGGTCCCTGTAGTTAGCCCTTGGCTAAGAATGAAGTTATTCTGAATCACTTCAAGATACATTTAAGACAGAAGCTTTAATTTAATACACTCTGGATTCATTAACCCCCTTCCTCCCCCCCTCCAATATATACAAACATATGCTGCTAATTTCTAAATAAGTTTGAACATTTTGAGAGCGAATGGTGAAAAGCAGCTGTTGGAATAATGTTCAGCGCACAGGAATTGTGGATCCAATACCATGACCTGTTTGCAGGATGTGCTCTAGAAAAGCCTTGTAATTTTTGACCCATTAAACATGCACGACACAGATCGATACTTGGGATTTGCTCTCTGCAAGTCTGCACAACCAAGATTATAGCTGCTCTAATCATTTGTCTTCTTGCTCAGATTCCAAATGTGTCACATAACTTTCAGATTTCGGAAAGAATGTGTTAACTAGTTATTCCTTGTCAGGGACCATCCATATGGTGAAAAGTTGTTTTGTGTTTTTTTGCCATCACAACCATTGGTATTTATTATTAATTCAAAAACCAACCCCTCCCAGAGTGGGAATTTGATTATATTAGCTGTATGCATAGGCTACACATTCTGATACATGCACCTAACTCCTTCAAAACGATAATCTTAGCAACAGAAGGGGGGTTATGAATTAACCAGGTAAACATGATTTTATTTTCCTTCACATTTGGACAGTTTCGGTGTATGCTGGACTACATTGGTTTTTGAAGCAGTTTTCAACTAAGTAACTGCACAAGCAAAACAATTTCCACACAATGGAGAGGTCTGATTACAGAGATATGTGAAATTGGTTCTTGTTAGCAGAAAGGTGTATTCACCTCATTGGGGACTATGTTCAGATCAACACGCTTGAAGCCCTGGCTGTGAGGTCAGCTGTGTTAATAGTAGTAGTAGTAGTAGTAGTAGTAGTAGTAGTAGTAGTAGTATTTATTATTTGTATCCCACCCATCTGGCTGGGTTTCCCCAGCCCCTCTGGGCAGCTCCCAACAAAATTTTAAAAACACGATAAAACATCTTTGGTTTAATTCCAAGGAGCCCCTGTGGTCAGTCAGAAAGTTTGGCTGTTATTCAAGTTAGGATGGATCTCCGTATCTGACATTTGAAACGCTAGCTTCAGTTTTAGTGGTGAAACCATAGGCTTGCTGTGTGCCTTTATAAATTAGAACCATAGGAAGGATAACAAGGAAGGATAACTAGGCTGTTTAATTACATAGAGGAATACGGTTTGAGGTTGTTCTTTTTTTATCCTCTCAATTTCTGCTCAAAGTACCTCCTGACATTTGGCGATCTAGGACTCATGTTTTAATCACCTTACTCATGGCATTTCTTGGAATGAATTATTTTTTGTCCTCTATTACAGTGCCACACACATTCTGCATTAAACTGCAATATGCTTTAAAACACCCCCTCACACAAAAGATCAGGACTCTGGGCACCAAAGTCTGCTAGATGTCATGGACTCGCAGGATGCAGAAGAGTGGTGGGAGGCACCAGTAAGGAACCTCCCAAGGAAAGAAGGCACAGGGCGGGGGGGGGGGGAATGGTGGTAGGGTAACCATGAGTGGTCAGAGGGAGAAGAGGGGGCAGAATGGGAAGAGGAGGTGTCGGAAGCTGAAGAGGGAACAGGGTTGAATGAGCAGGATGAGGCTGGGGCAGAGAGCAGTCCAGATGCAGAAGGAGAGGAGGCTGGAGAGGAGTGGAGCCAAAAGGCAGAGATGAGGCAGGCTGCTGAAGAAGCCAAGGAGCCTCCTCCTCCTGCAGTGACCAGCTCCCTTCCCAACTGGTCTTCCTGAACCCACAGAGGTATGAAGAGGGCAGAGCAAAGACAGACAAGACAAAGGAGCCTCGGACTGCTTGGGAAGGAACTGGGGAAGAGGAGACTCAGAGAGCTGTGGGAAGGCAGGCACCTTTAGTCCTTGGAGCAAGATCTGCTGGGAAGAGTTGCTGTGCTCACTGGGCCTGAGCTGTTTTGTTTCTCTGAACAAAGTTAACTTCGCTGACACCTTGTGAGTTACTGCTCACCTGCTCCCAACATCTGCCCTGAAAGTCAGTTTTTAGAACTTGGTCTCCTGACTGGCAATTGTATGGCAGTGTTTTGGCCTATGTCAGTACTCCAAGATGAGAGTACCAGCACATTATTGGAGTACTGACTTCTGTGATCTGCTGAGCCACCTCTTGCCACACTAACCCTTCTGGTACCTGAGGCAGAAGACCCAAATCGTGCTGTGCTTGAACCCTAACATTATAACAACAAACTATGTACCGGTAAATGGCTATTTAACGATAGCCCCAAACTTGCTCCTGAAGAAGGGTGGTAGCTCATGTTTCCATGCTGAAGGTTCCAGGTCCAATCCTTGGTGGGGCTGAAAGCTTGGGGAGTCAGTATCAGTCAGTACAGACAATGCTGAGCCTCTTCTGTCCTTCTAATTCTGGGGTTGTTGAGAGTGGAGATTAGACCTTTTAGATTCCCTTCCAACTGAGTGGTGAGGGTCAATTCAGCAAGAAGTTTGTTTAAGAGGTCCAGCTGGATTGGCCAAGTCAAGCCTGGTATGTATTTCCAGTATGAAAGAGAACTGCTGGTGATTATTGCTGAAGTGATTGCATGGTGGAAAACAGGGACAGGGAATCCATCTCCCTCCAAACTCCCATCAGCTCCAGCCATCATGACCAATGGCAAAGTATGATGGGAGTTGAAATCCAAAAACATCTGAAGGACTACAGGTTCTGCATCCTGAGGTACGGATGTTCTGGGGTGTGGCAAATGCCCAAACCTATGCATTCTTCTCAGAAGTAAGCCCCACTGAAAGTAATGGGACTTACACTTCTGGTAAATAAGTACAGGATTGCCAAAGTCTCTTAGGAGTCAAACTGAAGGGTACTGCAAGGTGCTGGGAAACTTGTATGATGCAGTTATCAGCGAGGGAAAAGCTGGCTAATGTAATGTCTAAAGTCAATAGTGTTTAGCAGTGTACTTACAAGAAAACACTACTGTATAAATATGACAAAAATGTATGCAGCGAGGAAAACATAAGCCAGGAATAAAACAAATTTGCTCCTTGCAGATAAGAAGGCATTAGGTAAATAACAGCAAAGGCCTACAAGCAAAACTAGGTCTCATAAGATGTTTGTTTAGAGGACTCTGGGAATACATCAGAAAACAAAATTTTAGATACATCACCAAGATTCTGAAGAGTTGTTCAGTAGAGTTGATGAGGGTTCTATCCTAAGGAGGCAGGAATGTAGGATTGGTAAACTGATGGCTGGGGGTAAATGGCAAAAGTATCAAAATGCATGAAAGAAACAACTCTTAGCTCTACCATTTAAGAAAGCAAGGAACTTGAGAATATCTAATTCAAGGATAAGCCATTTGGATGTCTTTCTCAGCTGAAATCCTTGTAATTCCAGATGAACTGAAGAGTCTGGACAAGATCTAACTTTGTGTCAGTGGCCATGATGGGGTTCCATTTTCTTCCCTCCCCACTTCAACCCCCTAGTCTGCTCTGGAAAGTCATACAACCCTCTGTAGGATACTTTGTTTTGGAGGGGTATATGACTGCTGCAGCAGAGAGGGGAGAAAGGCGAAGTGTTTGTGGAAGTGGAAGTCCATACCATGAGTGGAACATCCTGAGTAGATATGCTCCAAGTTTTCTTCTGGAAAATGGTGAAATATAGAATCCTCTTCTTCTTCTTCTTCTTCTTCTTCTTCTTCTTCTTCTTCTTCTTCTTCTTCTTCTTCTTCTTCTTCCTCCTCCTCCTCCTCTTCTTCCCCACTTACAGATAAAAACAAGGAAAACAGCTGAAAACAGAAAACAATAATTAAGCAATTAAACATTAATAGAATTGAAATGATATACATATATAAAATAGGTTTAAGACATACAAATAATTACAATAAAAACTGCAGGAAGTAAAAAATATGCATTCCATGCTAAACACTAAGAGAGTTGTGTGGCTACCACCCAGAGAACAATCATTGCATCTCCTTCCAGGAACTCCTAATGTATAATGTAATGCCATTTCCTCAGGATTTCCGTATCACCTGCAACAGGCATCCAGTGAAGAATAATTAAACATGCATAAAGGTTATTTATGCACGCCACTACTGCAGCCTGTGTTTTGTTAGCCCCAAAATGGAAAATCAGCGAGGTCCCAACCAAAGAAGATTGGCAACTGAAGTTGACAGAATATGCACAACTTGCAGACTGAACATATAGAATAAGAGAACAAGAAGAACATACGTTTAAAGAAGATTGGAAAATGTTCATTGAATATTTGGGAAATAATTGTGTACAGCTGGAAACACTGGCAGCATTAAGATAAATTCAACAGTGTAAATTTAGATGGATGCATAAATGGAAAACCGATTGGTAGTTTTTGTAAAATATGCAGGGATATAAGATATGAAAAAGAAATCATGGAAAGAGAAGAAGGGAAGTCATTGATATCTTAAGTATGTAAAATGTTTATTTGAAATTGTAAAACAGAAAACTTAATAACAATTTTTTTTAAAGAATCATTAAACATGTATCAACGTATCATACCCTCCTTTTTTTTACTAGAAGTTTCTGGAGAGTTTTTAGGTAGAGAAGATCTTGATTCCATTTGACATTTAGTTTGGCCCTTGGTGATGCTTAAGTCTCACTGGAATCAATGCTAGATGTTGGCTACTACTACCTTGTCCCATTAGTTGAAGCAGAAATTAAAAGTGGTGGGGAACGGCAACCCTAAGCCCCCTTGCTAGGGAGTTAGCATCATTGAACACTGTGGGGCTTACTTCCAAGGAAACACACAGATGATGATTTTATTTCATTTTTTCCTCTGCACTCAGTCCATAGAAGCTTGTGATGGTAACCAACAAAGCTGTTAAGCACAAGAAATTATGTTGGTGCAGCAGAACTTGCCCTCCCTCTCCTTTCTCTGCACCGCCATCCCATCCCAAAACCTGCCTTGGAGGGTTAGATAGATGATAGATTTAAAGGGGTAAGCAGGAAGAAGAGAGGGAGGCCAACTTGTGCAGTCAAAAATCCTCCTTCCAGTGGAGCCACTATGTTAGATGCATCCTGTAGACTCCTAGGCCTTTCAGATGCTGCTCTTCTGTTTCGTGGTTTGATTATTCTCTTGGTTTTACCTTTCAAAACTTGGGCATATCTAATAATAAAACCACATTATACAGTGGTACCTCGGGTTACATACGCTTCAGGTTACAGACTCCGCTAACCCAGAAATATTACCTCGGGTTAAGAACTTTGCTTCAGGATGAGAACAGAAATTGTGCTCTGGCAGCACAGCAGCAGCAGGAGGCCCCCATTAGCTAAAGTGGTGCTTCAGGTTAAGAACAGTTTCAGGTTAAGTATGGACTTCCGGAACGAATTAAGTACTTAACCCGAGGTACCACTGTATAACTGAAAGTCATGTTAAATGCCCATGAGGCCACATCAAACATGTTATTTCATAAAAGTAACAAATAGCTTTATAAAAATGTTTTTAAAGTTGGCTATAAACATAACGCAACCATCGTGTCTGTGCATCAAAAGATTAAACCATTAAATTTTATGGCCTATATTTTTTTCCTACAAGCTGCTGTGCAGAGGAGATTGCTATATCAGAACACAGCTTCTTCATAACCCTGTTGTTGTTGTTGATGATGATCTTTCAAAAATCTCACAGAATGTTAATGCTGTTTCCAAAATTGTAAAATAAATAGATATGCATTATTTGCCCAGTGTTTTTTTTAAAACAACAACACAAACACACCCACACCCACAAACCCCAAAATGGAAATATGGTTTTAACCCACACAGGCTAACCCACCATATAGTTAAAGCGTGTTACTTCCCCCAGAGAATCATGGGAACTGTAGATTGCTAAAGATGATGGGTTGTTTTTTAGCTCTGTGGGGATAAACTACAGTTCCTAGGGTGGCTTGGAGGAAGCCATTTGATTTAAATGTGCTTTAAATGTATGGTTTGTATCCCACCACGGCAAACTTTATTTCTTTATATCTTTCTTAGCTAGAACATTTTAACAGATAGGGTGAAGAGCTGCTCCAACAAAACAGAGCAAACCTGAAAATGTTGGCAGAATGCTATGTTTTAAATCTTGAAATCAGGTCTGAGATGAAACCAACAACAAAAAGTGTTAGGTTGTGATGTCAATTTCTATATTTTTCATTCTTTTCTGAAATGTGTTCAGTCAATTGCACAATAAATAGGTCATTCTTCAAGAAAAATATTTGCTTCTCCCCCAACTGACAAAAGGGATAAGAGATCTATGTGGAAGATATATTCTAAGCTACATTTTACCTCTGCAGAGGTTGCTACTGTAATAGTTTCAAACAAATTCTGCCTGTACCGAAAGTTCTGCAGATTTATTGGACGGTATTTGTCGCAATATTATTATTATTCTTTTTTAAAAAAACTAAAAAACCGAGTTGGGTTACTTTTGTAAACTTGTTCTGCTTTGGAGAGGCTTTTATCAAGCAGCACCTTGGCACATTTTAAATTGTATTTATGTTTTAATTTATTTTTGCACGCTAACAACCGTTACATTTTTGATAAGCTTTATCTTGTGTTTCTTTTCCAAACAGGTAGATCTGGAACAAATCACTGTTTGTATAGTTAGTGGATTAGCAAAGCTCCTGCGTTTGTCATTGAGCAACAAAGGAACAAGTAACTTGCCTTTCATGAGCAAAAATCTAAGTTGCAGAATAGAGCATCTCCCCTTTGCCTCTGCAAAGAGTTGGCAGAAATCAAGCCCCCCAATATTGGACTACTGCAAAGCGCTCTATGTGGGGCTACCTTTGAAGGTGACCCGGAAACTATAACTGATCCAGAACGCGGCAGCTAGACTGGTGACTGGGAACGGCTGCCAAGACCACATAACACCGGTCTTGAAAGACCTACATTGGCTCCCAATACGTTTCCGAGCACAATTCAAAGTGTTGGTGCTGACCTTTAAGCCCTAAATGGCCTCGGTCCAGTATACCTGAAGGAGCATCTCCACCCCCATTGTTCTGCCCGGACACCGAGGTCCAACGCAAGGGCCTTCTGGTGGTTCCCTTGCTGTGAGAAGCCAAGTTACAGAGGGCCTTCTCAGTAGTGGCACCTGCCCTACCCTCCCACCAGATGTCAAAAAGAAAAACAACTACCAGACTTTTAGAACAGTGTTCCCCAAACTTGGGCCTCCAGCTGTTTTTGGACTACAATTCCCATCATCCTTGACCACTGGTATTGCTAGCGAGGGATGATGGGAGTTGTAGTCCAAAAACAGCTGGAGGCCCAAGGTTGGGGAACACTGTTTTAGAAGACATCTGAAGGCAGCCCTGTTTAGGGAAGCTTTTAATGTTTAATAGACTATTGTATTTTCATATTTTCTACTGAGCAGTGCCATTTTTCTAGAAAAAGAGGTGCTGGAACTCACCATGAGCACCTCTCTAGTTCTATTAGAATGGCAATGGTGCCGACCTGAGAGGTGCCAGAACTAAGTTCTGGTGAATTCCTGGCAGGGGAAAAAAGCCCTGCTGCTGAGTATATAAACTGACGCTTGTCGGTCGTGCCTTCCATGCCATTTATGAGTGATTCTGGATGGAGGTCTCTCCATTAATACAACCTGGACTTGTAAGAAAGGGGCTTTTTTAGGAATTGCAGATGGTACATGGGATCAAAACAGCATGAGTACAATAATGTCACTTTATCTGCTCCAGTGGAAACCACAGCTGAAGCACTGGGCTGCCTGTTTTACTGCTGCAGTGATTACCACCTTTATAGATGCATTTAGCATGCAGCTGTTGATTGACAACCTAATCCACATTTTTATGTGATTGGCTGGCAGTGGCAGCTGCCTCCCAGGAATAATGTGTGGAGGGGACTATGTCTTTTGCGTCGAGATCAATAATAAATCTCCCACATTCAACGCTGATGTTTAGTCGAGGAAATTGACTTTGCTTTCCGTGTCCTCAAGGGTGAATTTTTTAAAAAATGGGTTCAAGTTTTGAGGATAGTTGTTAATCATTTGAGGGGCTTTACTTTCTATGGATACTGTCCATAAGAGGATTTCAGATTTGAAAGGTTGGCTTGATTTGTTATGATAACTCTTATTTATGGGCATGAATCTTCAATAAGTATTTGCATACCAATTACTCTCCCTTGCCTTTTTTGCAAACTAATCCTACTTTTTTATTTTCCTATTTCAGGCAGATACAGTCCAGTAAATCTCAGTTTAGGACTCTCTCCCAAAGGATCATCATGGCAACTCTCCCCTCCCCTCTTAAAATACAGTGCACATCATATTTTGGAGAAGTTCATGAGGGAAATGTATTATTGTGACCCAAGGTGATCTGGTTTATGGTTGGAAATAAAAAGAGCAGATAGGGTTATACAGTACCTTCCATTATGTCACTTCCACATGGGAAGTCAAGGCTGGTGTCACAGGTTGGCCATGCTGTGC
This sequence comes from Podarcis muralis, assembly GCF_964188315.1. Classification (NCBI taxonomy): domain Eukaryota; kingdom Metazoa; phylum Chordata; class Lepidosauria; order Squamata; family Lacertidae; genus Podarcis; species Podarcis muralis. Next base: position 91,047,938 of record NC_135657.1, on the reverse strand, counting down.
TCCTGAACAGGCCTACAACTTGGTAGCTCAACTGCTGCTGATCACTAAACCTCCCTACAATATGACAATGAAGAGAAGCAGCAGGTATCACTGCCCACTCTTCTCTTCTGCCCACCCTGCCCCATGAAGAACATCTTACTCACTGGGCCTTCAAAACCTGGAGCTGGCACTATGAAGAAGAAGAAGAAGAAGAAGAAGAAGAAGAAGAAGAAGAAGAAGAAGAAGAAGAGGAGGAGTTTGGATTTGATATCCCGCTTTATCACTACCCGAAGGAGTCTCAAAGCGGCTAACATTCTCCTTTCCCTTCCTCCCCCACAACAAACACTCTGTGAGGTGAGTGGGGCTGAGAGTGTGTGACTAGCCCAAGGTCACCCAGCAGCTGCATGTGGAGGAGCGGATACGCGAACCCGGTGCCCCAGATTACGAATCTACTGCTCTTAACCACTACACCAGACTGGCTCTCAATGAAAAAATGTGTAACCTTTATAAAGTTATTTACTTCATCAAAGCAAGGTTTCAGAGGATGGAGTCCACGATGAGGTAGGTATGGTTCATCGACCATGGCCAGGATGCAATGCTGTTGACCATTAATGGTAAGCGGACCTTCTGAAATGCAATACATGTGGGGGAAAATACCCTGAAATGTAACTATACAGTTTTGTATGCTAGTGGTGGTTTTCTTGCCTTGTGCCACCCCTTCAATGCATTAGAACTTGGGAGAAAATGCAGCTCTGATCACTTTGATGATCGCCATGGCCTTCAGCTGACCTCAAACAAAAATTCTGAGGGTCTCGCTTTCAACTCCAGCTTTTTCTTGATTACCCTTCACTTATGCTTGATTGCCCTAGTCCTGCTTGCGTTATCTCAGTAGGCTAAGAACAGAGGACATTTCTGCACAATAATGCTTAAGTCTCATGATTGCTTAAATTGGGTATCCTTTTTTCAAGTCCACATGATTGCAGAGTGGGATGCTATGAGCTAACGAGAAGCCCTCAAGAAGCAAGTAACTGCTGTCTGGTAAGAGTCAGAAATGCAAGTTCGAGTTTTAGCCAAAGAAAGGGAATTTAGCTGAATCTTTGGGAATGCCAAATGATGATCATTTTATAAAAAATTAAGAGCGATGAATGTAATGCTTCTACACAAAAACAGTAGAGTTTCTTATTTACCACATCTGCTCTTCCGTACATATTTTTGGCATTTTAGCTGTAATGCATAATCAGGTTCTTGTGCAATGCTGGGTGGTTTTCTCTCAACACCATGTGTTCATTGTAGAAATTTCTTGTTTTCTGAATGCCCCAAAGTGCAATATTTTGCATTTGAGGAAATGTGAGTATCTGTCCATTAGAGCACCCACTGCAATTGTATTTGTGGAAACACTAAGTTCATCATTGGAAGCTATGCTTCATGTTCCTTTGTCTTCTGAGGTGCATTGACTAGGACACACGGAACAGGGTTGCAGTGCCCAGGCTATGAAGCCAATGGAACCTCTTGAGGAACGTTCCATTGGCTTGTCTCCCTCTCCAATGAGCAATGTCAAGATTGCTATTTTGCCTGGCTTATAATATGGGTTGATCTTGCTTTCTTGCTTATTCTTTTCTGTTGGTTATGTTTTGATGAAATATATGGCATTTTTAGAGTTGCCATTATAGTCAATGTGGGAAGGGTTAAACAGAATTTCAGATTTAATAGATTGGATTTGGACGAATTAAGTTGGAAAGATGCAGAGTGGATCTGAACCAAGCTGGGCAACTTCAAAATACAGTGGTACCTCGGGTTATAGACGCTTCAGGTTACAGAGGTTTCAGGTTACAGACTCCGCTAACCCAGAAATAGTACCCCGGGTTAAGAACTTTGCTTCAGGATGAGAACAGAAATTGTGCTGCAGCGGTGCAGCGGCAGCGGGAGGCCCCAATCATAGCTGTCAACCTTTCCATTTTTTGCGGGAAATTCCCTTATTTCAGCGCCATTTCCTGCTGCTTCCCGCTGCTATCCTGGATTGTTAGATATCCCGTAGACTGTCCCCGGGACAGATGAGGCTGCTGATCCCTTATTTTCAAGGCTGCTGATCCCTTATTTTAAAATCTGAAAGTTGGCAGCTATGGCCCCAATAGCTAAAGTGGTACCTCAGGTTAAGAACAGACCTCCAGAACGAATTAAGTTCTTAACCCGAGGTACCACTGTACTACAGATACAGGACATGTCTTGCAGTTGCTGCACGCTACTAATATATATGTGTATGTGTGCGCGTGTGTGCACCCCATTATATCTGCTCAAATACTCCCCTCACACTGCCTGCCAACCACTTCCTTTGTTGGGGGAATGAGACAAGACTCTTGCTATTGGGCCTGCTGCTGGACCAGTCAGACCATGCATACATTTCACTATTGGGAAAAGTTAGCACTGGGCCCTGCCAATTTGGGCCAGCTAAAACCCCTTTGCATCTCCCCCTGCTGAGAAAAGCTGCCATAAGGCCCTGATGCACACATCCCCTGTCTGATCAGGCCCCAATTGCGCCTCTCTTTTGATGGAGGGGGCTGCCACCAGACTATGCAGGACATGCTATGCTTAACGCTGGGGTGCCATGGCCTGCTCTCCTCCTTGGTCTTGCTGGCAAAAGAGAGCTAGCTAGGGTTGGTGCAGGTTTACACAACTGTGCTGGATATGTCTCCAGCTGGCACCAGTATAAACACCTATACATCTTACTCCTATATGGGGTCAGCCCAAAACCATCTGACTGAGCTTTATTCTCTACTGACTGGGATAATATTTGCTGCTAAATCCAGAGTGTGGCTTATGCCCAGATGGCAATGCCGAAGGCAGTGGCGTAGCGTGGGTTGTCAGCACCCGGGCTAATAAATTGCAGTGCTATTTTTAGACTGCCTTCCCCTTTAGTGCCACCCAGTAACAATATTTTGTACGTGTACACAGAAAACAAAACACCATCTAAAAGCTTAGTCTAGAAAGATAAAAATATGCAAGGGAAGGTAACCTCAGATTCAAGACTTGACTATGTTTGGCGAGCATCTTTTCTTTGTTTCAGTCAATTGCCTTGATTGTTGCCTTGGACCCAGGTGTGCTTGGAAAGGGCGTGTGAGAGTGTGGGTTGAATTTCCAGGCAGTTCTTAGCCAATACTGATGCGCAGAGCTCTAATTCTCAGAGAGCGATACAGTTAAGATAGACACATGCCACACTATGTGCATTAGCATTATGAGCTAGACAAGAAGAAGGTGAGCAATGGCTTGGGGTAGATAATATGTTTTGTAAGCAAAGGTGCCAATCACTGACATCTTTAGGTGGCACTGGGAGAGATCCTGGAATATCAGAGAACTTCTGCCAGTCATTGTAGACAATGCTGAGGTCAATGAGCCAAGGGTTTGACTTGTCATAAGTCTGCTTTCTGTGCTTCTAAGCTCATATATGCCGAGCCAATTCTGTATTGGAAAGCATTTGCTGGGCCCATCACACATTGTAGTCACACAATTGCTTGGGGGATCTGGGAATTTATTTGTAGTAACTCTCAGATCTCCTTGCTCATTATTATGCAAGAAAGCATAGATTATCAATTTCTTAAAGAAATTCTCCATTCTTTGTTACAGTACGTGTCTTCTTATCACTCCAACATGCACCGAGCTGCTGATGATATCACCAATACCTTCTGGTAGCACACTTAATTAAGGTCACACTTAAAAAATAATAATAATGGGCTCTCACTTGCTAATTGCTTCTTTTTGATGAGCACAGGCTTAATTTGGAGAACTGCTAAATGTACTTTGGCTCTCTCTGTGTGTGTGTGTGTGTTTAATAAAGGTTAAGGGACAATTTTCTGCATTATGGTTTAATGAAAATGCATTCCTCCTGCAATCCACCGGTGTTGGAAGCCATACAATTGGAATGATGGCTACACAGAATTAGGGCTCATTTAGATGCGTGCCTGAAGCCCTTTTCAGGTACTCATTGTGCAAGTCTCTCAGGTACATAACCCAGTTCTATTCACAGTTTCTCATCCTGCAATCATGGAGCAACTAAGTGCAAATATGCTGGGTCCACCTCCCATCACCAGATCTGTTGACTTCTGTGAAAAGTTGGCACTCCTTTCTACTTGCAGAGATTTAGACCAAGGTTTCCCAAACTTGGGTCTCCAGCTGTTTGGGACTACAACTCCCATCATCCCTAGCTAGCAGGCAGGACCAGTGGTCAGAGGTGATGGGAATTGTAGTCCAAAAATAGCTGGCGACCCAAGTTTGGGAATCCCTGGTTTAGATAGTGGAGGCCAATCCATGATAGCAAATGGGGCACTATTCCACTGGCATTAGTCAACCAGACCTAGCCCCCTGCCTGCTTTATTACTTGCATCCAAATCCAGGGTTGTTGTGGTGCCACTGTCACCTTCCTCCCTCTTCCCATATCTGAAAAGCTGGAAAAGGTTCCAAACCAAACCGAGCACTTGGAAAGTGCTTTCCTAAGGCTCTCCTGTCACCCCAATGCTATTTGTTCAACCCCCTAGTATCCAAATGCCACCCCTCCCTTTCCCCTTATTAGGAGCAGTAAGCAGACAAAATGGCAATGAAATGAGAAATGCTTCTATCCCCTCTCCATCGTTACCCAGGGTAGAGCTTGGTGTAATGGATGCTGTGAGGCAGAGTTGATTCTCAGGCTCCTGCAAATGCATTTTGGTCTAGAATACACATAGCTGTCAACTTACAGATTTGAAAATAAGGGACCAGCAGCCTCGAAAATAAGGGATCCATAGCCAAAATAGGGGATTTTCTGGGCACAGGTATGTTCAACTTCTGAGCCCCTCTGAGCCAAAGGCAGAAAGTCCAGCCAGCAGCCAAACGAAGCCCCAAGTGGTGGTTCCCACAGCGCAGCAACCTGGCAAAGGGGATGCAGCAAGTAAAACCACCGTCACCTCTCCACTGGGAAGCGCTGAGCAAAAGCGAGTCCCTAGGCAATGCGGCCGATTTGATCAGCTAGCTCCACCTCCCAGTCATTCTTAGACTCCTTATTGGGTGAGCAATGCAGCCAAGCAACACAGTTGGAGCCTCCCTCATCCCTGGCCGGCAGGGAGGGAAGGAGAGGAGCTGCTTCCTTTGAAACCCGGGAAATTTAAGGGACATCATCAATAAGGGACAGCAGCGGGACATGGCACTGGGATAAGCGAGTTTCCCGCCAAATAAGGGACGGTTGACAGCTATGAGAATAGAATGGAAACTTTATTTGCCTCAGCCAATGGCCATAGCAACAAGAGAACATTACAATATACACAGACGAAAGTGAAAATTAAATATAAAAGCATCGCATTTTGGTTTAGCGGTACTCCTCACTATTAGTTTCTTCTCAACCAGCTCTGACAACCGGCAGTGGAAATCAAGCTATGTCTAATAAGAAGTCTGTCCTATTAAATTCAATGAGGATTGCTCCCAGCTAGGGTGGGATGAATCTGTCAATTTTCCCACCCTAGTTTCTCATTTTTCAGAACTTAAATTCAGTTCTCCCTGTTTCCACATCAGTTTGGGATTATTATTTTTTAAAAAAGGTTCTTATGATAATTCATTAGTGACTTTCTCCCAATATACACATTTTTGTATGCAATTTTGCCAAATGTACACATTTTGCAAAGTAATTTCCCCAACTTAATGCATTTTTATATGCTATTTTCTCAGACAGATACATTTTTTTGCACACCAAGCATATGCATTTTTGGATACATTTATTAGGTGGGGAAATTCACTGCGAAATTCAGAGAAGTGAGAACTTCAAAGGATGGCTGGGTTTCAGTTCGTGCATTGTTTTGAAAACTGCAAATCAGGTGGGTTCACTTTAAATGTGAATTAGGTGGGTTAACTTTAAAATGTGAACTGAATCAAATTTATTCCCCATCCCTATTCCCAGGTAAATGGGATTATGATTGCAGCTTTAGCTTTCAGATGCTCCTCATCTGTTGTATAGAAAGCAGTTGTATGACTGATATGCAGCTATTTTCAAAGGGTTAATTAGGCCTATGATATTGTTCCAGTATGGAAAGCTTTGCACCTTTTAAGGACTTAGCCCTGATCAAATGACAGTTTAAAGGAAAGACCAAATTCCTCCTATAAGTGTAAAAGGATTTGTGCTATTACAACGATGATGCAAAGTATCCTTTTGAATTGGCACCAATTTGTTGCACAAAGCTTCTTCCATTACTTTATCTCCTACCCCCCATCCAGCTTTTTGTGGAGGATTCCACTTTCAGAACAGTTTGAAGTGAACCCAGCAATCTTAAACCTTCTTTAAAACACACACGATAAAGCACAGCTTCTTAGTTATTGCAAATGTAATTTTCTGTCCTCTGGGAATGCGGCCAGGAGCTTGGCAGTGGTTCTGTCATGTGCAGTCTGTGGGAAGTGAAACAAACACAAATGCTAAGAAGGATGGGCATTATTTTAATTCCATAATTTTGCAGGGCTGACTCACAGCTCATCCTCAGACGCTTGCTGAACCTTGACTCTCAGCCATGAACATGAGCAAGGCCTTAAATATGATGATTTCTCCCCTACCTTGCTGGAGTTGGTTCTCTGTTGTTATTGACACTGTGCTTTAAAAAAGAAACGGGCAGTTTTAGTCCACAACTGACACGTAGTTTTTCCCTGACATTAGAGAAGGAACAGTGGCAATATGATGAGATAGTGAAAGGTCCTTCAGTCAGGGGCGTAGCTAGCCACTCTGGCACCCGGAGCGGCAGGGCAGGGCAAGCCATCTGTGGGGGCAGCATGGCGATCCGTGCACGGGGTGGGGCGATGATCTGCCCATGGGGGCAGTGCGGCAAGCTGCCCATGGAGTCTGCCTGGCAGACGCAAGCCCCACACTGCCATTTTGGGCAGCACGGGGCCCTGAGCCACTGCGTCACTCCCAGGAGAGATGCATAGCTCGGGTGCGCTGCAGGCCAGGCCCCATGGTAAATGCTGCCCGCCCGTGGTGTGCCATTTTGTCACCCCCTCAGGGATGGCACCCGGGGCGGCCCGCACCCCTTTGCTACGTCCCTGCCTTCAGACAGCCTGTTTAGTGAAATTTCATCCTAATTTGCTTACGTGGTGATGGTTAGACTGTGCCTGGTCTTTACTGAACGTTCGCTCATCCAACATTCACCTTAAATGCATGTCTTTCCATTCTTTATTACTTCTCTCCACAATTTCCAGTGCATTTCCTCATCCATGTGTTCTGTTAAAATAGAGGATTTGTTATACTTGGGCCACAGAATGCTTTAATCTAGTTTAGATGCACGAACCTAAAGTTCTAGGATGTGTTTGAATTCCTCCTATAAAATACTGGACATCTGGTGGCATCATGAAAGAAACTCCTGGGCATCTACACTTTTCTTTTCTTTTCTTTTCTTTCAATCTACAAGAACAATAAACAGGTTCATCGTTCAGAAGTTTCTACTTTCTGTGCAGGTGGCATTCTTCAAGGAGCTATTATTGCTATTGAGGCAAAGTGTTTGATATATTGGATCACACCACTGCCTGTGCCTCCTCAAGTCCTCCTTATTCCTAGAATATCATTGCCTAGTAGCCCATTCCCTGTTGATGAAGCGTATCTCAGTGGGGGCAATGTGTCTCAAGCTGATCAAATATTGATCTGGTGGCATTCTAAGTTTTAACTCAAACAGAACAAAAATGAAACTTCATTCTGCAGCTTTGTCTGCTGGTCATGAACTCTTCGTTTCAGCTTAGCTTCTGGATTAGCCTAAAGTTGGCACTTGCACAGTGTGAACTTGCCCTTGATCTTGAGGTCCATTTCTTGCCTGCAGAAAGACAAGGCTGGGGTGGGGCAGGTTGGCTTTTTCTGCAATGAGGAGCAACAAGATGTAGCTTCGAAGTGCTTGAAGTGTAATCCATGCATTCCATACAGCTTTTTGACTCTCAGGCATCACACTCCAAGGAAGTTGCCATGGGAGTGTTGGGGTGGGGAGTTCACTAGCTCCACCTGTTTTCATTGCAGTCTTGTCTGCAGCCTCCATTGAGGCTCCCTGCTCACTTTAGGTTCCTGTAAAAAACCAGGCAGATAACAAAAACTGGTATGGAGGGGGTTGGAGCTAGCAGTGACCACAATTGCCTCCTGGTATGTAACACCTAGAGAGGGGTGCGTGGCAGTGGCATGCAGTGAAATTTTTCATAGGGGAGCAGTTAGGGCCCGAGGCGCCAGCATGTGAAGGTGAGGGATGTGTGGGCGATGTCACGTGTATAACCTTCACGACTTCCTCCCTAAACCAGGCAAAAGCTTCCTGGATTTTGGGAAGGAGGCACCAGGCCTTAATTCTTTAATATTCTAATTTACTGGGAACATTTAGGGGGCTATCCTAGTCCTCCTAGTCCACTGACTGCACACCACTTGTGTATGGAGGTTAAATCAATGGCTAGTTAACTGAGAGGTGGCTTGACAAATTGGATTAATTTTGCAGTGCCCCATGAATGTTTGTCTGCACAGCCATTGTGCCATGCAGATATATGTACACACCAGTTTTTTACCTGTGTTGTTCCTAGTGTGTCCCTTTTCATCCATGTCACATAAGCATGCTTGTGGTAAGTGCAATGTTTCAAACCTTTGATATCCCTTGCACCTAACTGCTACCATTCCCAGCCTATGGTCTCTGTAACCCAGGATCTGACCTTTCTCACAATGAGCGCCACATAACCAAATCTGCATGGGTGCAGTTAAGCTGAGATGTGGTTGGCACCATTTTGATCAACTTAGACGCCGTCCCAAACAAAAGGCAGGCAGAGCACAACTTCTTTCTTTGCTGGAAAACTTTCGATGTACGCTGAAGTCTTCAGTTGAATTTGGCCTTGTTGTTGTTGTTGTTTAGTCGTTTAGTCGTGACCGACTCTTCGTGACCCCATGGACCAGAGCACGCCAGGCACTCCTGTCTTCCACTGCCTCCCGCAGTTTGGTCAGACTCATGTTTGTAGCTTCGAGAATGCTGTCCAACCATCTCGCCCTCTGTCGTCCCCTTCTTCTTGTGCCCTCCATCTTTCCCAACATCAGGGTCTTTTCCAGGGAGTCTTCTCTTCTCATGAGGTGGCCAAAGTATTGGAGCCTCAGCTTCACGATCTGTCCTTCCAGTGAGCACTCAGGGCTGATTTCCTGAAGAATGGATAGGTTTGATCTTCTTGCAGTCCATGGGACTCTCAAGAGTCTCCTCCAGCACCATAATTCAAAAGCATCAATTCTTCGGCGATCAGCCTTCTTTATGGTCCAGCTCTCACTTCCATACATCACTACTGGGAAAACCATGGCTTTAACTATACGGACCTTTGTTGGTAAGGTGATGTCTCTGCTTTTTAAGATGCTGTCTAGGTTTGCCATCGCCTTTCTCCCAAGGAGCAGGCATCTTTTAATTTCGTGACTGCTGTCACCATCTGCAGTGATCATGGAGCCCAAGAAAGTAAAATCTCTCACTGCCTACATTTCTTCCCTTTCTATTTGCCAGGAGGTGATGGGCCCAGTGGCCATGATTTTCTTTTTTTTATGTTGAGCTTCAAACCATATTTTGCGCTCTCCTCTTTCACCCTCATTAAAAGGTTCTTTAATTCCTCCTCACTTTCTGCCATCAAGGTTGTGTCATCTGCATATCTGAGGTTGTTGATATTTCTTCCGGCAATCTTAATTCCGGCTTGGGATTCATCCAGCCCAGCCTTTCGCATGATGAATTCTGCATATAAGTTAAATAAGCAGGGAGACAATATACAGCCTTGCCGTACTCCTTTTCCAATTTTGAACCAATCAGTTGTTCCATATCCAGTTCTAACTGTAGCTTCTTGTCCTACATAGAGATTTCTCAGGAGACAGATGAGGTGATCAGGCACTCCCATTTCTTTAAGAACTTGCCATAGTTTGCTGTGGTTGACACAATCAAAGGCTTTTGCATAGTCAATGAAGCAGAAGTAGATGTCTTTCTGGAACTCTCTAGCTTTCTCCATAATCCAGCGCATGTTTGCAATTTGGTCTCTGGTTCCTCTGCCCCTTCGAAATCCAGCTTGCACTTCTGGGAGTTCTCGGTCCACATACTGCTTAAGCCTGCCTTGTAGAATTTTAAGCATAACCTTGCTAGCGTGTGAAATGAGCGCAATTGTGCGGTAGTTGGAGCATTCTTTGGCACTGCCCTTCTTTGGGATTGGGATGTAGACTGATCTTCTCCAATCCTCCGGCCACTGCTGAGTTTTCCAAATTTGCTGGCATATTGAGTGTAGTACCTTAACAGCATCATTTTTAAAAATTTTAAATAGTTCAGCTGGAATATCATCACTTCCACTGGCCTTGTTATTAGCAGTGCTTTCTAAGGCCCATTTGACTTCACTCTCCAGGATGTCTGGCTCAAGGTCAGCAACCACACTACCTGGGGTATACGAGACATCCATATCTTTCTGGTATAGTTCCTCTGTGTATTCTTGCCACCTCTTCTTGATGTCTTCTGCTTCTGTTAGGTCCTTTCCACTTTTGTCTTTTATTATGGAAATCTTTGTATGAAATGTTCCTTTCATATCTCCAATTTTCTTGAACTGATTTCTGGTTTTCCCCATTCTATTGTTTTCCTCTATTTCTTTACATTGCTCGTTTAAGAAGGCCTTCTTGTCTCTCCTTGCTATTTTTTGGAAATCTGCATTCAATTTCCTGTATCTTTCACTATCTCCCTCGCATTTTGCTTGCCTTCTCTCCCCCGCTATTTGTAAGGCCTCGTTGGACAGCCACTTTGCTTTCTTGCATTTCCTTTTCATTGGGATGGTTTTCGTTGCTGCCTCCTGTACAATGTTACGAGCCTCCATCCATAGTTCTTCAGGCACTCTGTCCACCAAATCTAAATCCTTAAACCTGTTCCTCACTTCCACTGTGTATTCATAAGGGATTTGACTTAGATTGTATCTTACCGGCCCAGTGGTTTTTCCTACTTTCTTAAGTTTAAGCTTGACTTTTGCTATAAGAAGCTGATGATCTGAGCCACAGTCAGCTCCAGGTCTTGTTTTTGCTGACTGTATAGAGCTTCTCCATCTTTGGCTGCAGAGAATATAATCAATCTGATTTCGATGCTGCCCATCTGGTGATGTCCATGTGTAAAGTCGTCTCTTGTGTTGTTGGAAAAGAGTGTTTGTGATGACCAGCTTGTTCTCTTGGCAGAACTCTATTAGCCTTTGCCCTGCTTCGTTTTGAACTCCAAGGCCAACCTTGCCAGTTGTTCCTTTTATCTCTTGACTCCCTACTTTAGAATTCCAATCCCCTATAATGAGAAGAACATCCTTCTTTGGTGTCATTTCTATGAGGTGTTGTAAGTCTTCATAAAATTGGTCAATTTCAGTTTCTTCAGCACCAGTGGTTGGTGCATAAACTTGGATTACTGTGATTTTAAAAGGTCTGCCTTGGATTCGTATCGAGATCATTCTATCATTTTTGAGATTGCATCCCAGTACAGCTTTTGGCCTTAAGTAAGTAATTTGGCCTTAAGTAAACATTAAATATGAACAGTGTCAGATCTGACACATGAACAACTTGTAGCTAAATATTTATATGTCAGCTCCTTTGAAAGGAACAGCAGGATTTAAATTAAATAGTTTATTGTAGGTTTGTGTATGTGCATCTAATAAAGAGATCCTGCTTATTCCAAATACTGGCATAAATCAAAAGTCCATTATGTTTGGCTTCGTTTTAAGCTTGGTGGTATTTAAACTCCAAATAAAATTTCTATGGCATTTTAATGTGTAAATAACCATGCAATTGTTAGAATTTTTCATGGCTCACTTGCTCCCCTGGCAATAATTATATTATTACAGTGTAATTGCAAGAATTATATATTTCTCCATAATCTCCCTACCTGAGGATAAAATATATTTCATTTAATAATGAAATACAACATTTCAGGCAATCCTATTTTTTAAAAACCATTCTGTAGATATTGGTATCATGTGTGCACATGCATGCATGAACGCAGGCATAATGTATTAGATCCCAGGGCTATTCTCTATCTCTTTTCCAAATATCCATCCAATGGAAACGTCCTGTTTAAGGCTCAGCATGATTCTGTGGTAGAGATCTTGGTAGAAAATGCATTTTCTAGCTAAACTGAGTATTATTCATCAGCAGTGGTTTTGTAACAAAGACTTTGCATAAATCTTTAAATGCTTTGAAATGAAGCAAAGTTGCTGTTTTTACCTGAAAATAACTTTGCAGAAGGGCATTAAAAATAAAAAAATATATAATTTAGATCTGATTTCTCAAGTCTGCATGGAATAGAAATAAAAGCAGAGGGGAGGTAATTTGCTCCTGCTCCTCATTACTACTGTGGTCCCACCCCAGCCTATGCCTTCCATACTATTCTGGAGGTTTCCCCAACTGACCAAAACAGATTTTCCAGAGGCAGAAAGGATGGCAGAGGGAAGGAAGGGTCAGAGGAACACACATCTTCTGTTATGTTAGCAGCTGGCCACCTACACTACAGCAAATAACCCCCCCCCCCCATTTATAGTTGGTCACCTCAGGCCAACCCACTCCAAATATCTGTGTGGATAAGTGTGTCTTTTCTAGCACTGAAGTGCTGGGCATATATCAAGGGAAATGGAGTTCCACAAAGGACCATGTCTCAATTTCACAACAGTCTTGAAATACACTGCCGTCAATCAACAGCAGTATTACATGATGTCACAACGTCAGTGGCCAAGCCAATATCCTTTTTTCCATCTCATGGTTGCTCCATAGGTTGTATCATGTTCCATGCAACTTGCTTTCCGGCTTTTTCTTTTAAGTAATTATTTTGGAATTGCACGCATGCTGTCTGCTGTAGTCTGCAGTCTGTTTGGTCTTTTCTTTCCTTGTTTTGCTTACGGGTTATTAAGCAGCATAAATGCATGTGTATGTTGATTAAGACACCATACCAAAGCTATTGCTAAGAGTGCATGATCACAAAGGCCCAGGCAAACATATAGACCAGAGGTCCCAAACTTATTTGGCCTACCATTCTCTTTTCAGGAAAAAAATAAATTACTCAGCCCCCCCCCCAAAAAAAAATCTACCTTCTTTAAGCGAACAAACAGAAAGATGCAGTGAAAAATTTGTTTTCTTTTATGTATCTACATTTCTATCTACGTCCTACAACATATTAAATAAATAAGTAGTCACTACGACTTTAACTCTATGTCACATCGGCAAGCGGCATTATACAACAGCTGAAACATGTATGAATGGTTTTTCCCCCAAAACTGGACAAGGAGATGGACTAGGCCCTGGGATTAAAAACCCATGGGGCAGACCAGAGTGAAGCCTGCTGGCTCAGTCTGATCTGCCCCAGGGACAGGGACAGGGACAGGGACAGTGCCACAACCCTCCTGCCATTGGCCAAATAGGCAGGCAAGCTGCGATCAACTTCATTCCAGTGAAGCTGAAATGGTACGCCCAAGCCCAGGAAAACCCCTTGCCTCCAGCATGACAGCTGGATCCTGGGAATGCCTTCTCTGGCATTGCCACAATAACACCAAACCTGGCATTAAGCATCATTACACAACAGATTGATGATGATGATAATAATAATAATAATAATAATAATAATAATAATAATAATAATTTATCATTTATACCCCACCCATCTGGCCGGGCCTCCCCAGCCTCCAACAAAAGCTTCCCTAAACAGGGTTGCCTTCAGATGTCTTCTAAAAGTCTGGTAGTTGCTGTTCTCTTTGACATCTGGTGGGAGGGCGTTCCACAGGATGGGCGCCACTACGGAGAAGGCCCTCTGCCTGCTTCCCTGTAACCTTGCTTCTCACAGGAAGGGAACCGCCAGAAGGCCCTCGGTGCTGGACCTCAGTGTCCAGGTAGAACGATGGGGGTGGAGACGCTCCTTCAGATATACTGGACCGAGACCATTTAGGGCTTTAAAGGTCAGCACCAACACTTTGAATTTTGCTCGGAAATGTGCTGGGAGCCAATGTAGGTCTTTCAAGACCGGTGTTATGTGGTCTTGGCGGCTGCTCCCAGTCATGTACGAATGGTTGTTCAAAATCCTCTCCTTTCCTCTCCTCTCCTCTCCTCTCCTCTCCTCTCCTCTCCTCTCCTCTCCTCTCCTCTCCTCTATGCTCCCCCAACCCCTTATTTTTATACAACACCACACAATTGCACCTGAGACTACTACAGCCCCCCTGGATGGCTCCAGCACCCCCCCCCCCAGGGGGCGATATCGTCCACTTTGGGAAACACTGATATAGACTATGGGAAATATGCTGAGAAGGAGAATGGGATGTGTATTTAATTGCTACCTGTTTCCCTTTCGTCTACCGCTCAGCATTACATTCCACTCAGCATTGGTCCAGTGTTATTACCATTTCCCAGGCTTGGTTTTACAGCTTCTGTAAAATAAGTTTAGCGCCGAGCCCAGTTTCTGAAAGATGGGTGCCTTGTTTCAATCTCAGCAAAGTAGTGAAAGGCTGAATAGGGATTTATGAGCTTGTGTGGGGAAACCTGCAAAGCCATCTATCTAGCACCTTTTGTGGGCAATGTGTTTAAAAGAGGTGGAAGAAAGAGATGGATGTCACAGAGAACAAAATGTTCTTGTTTATCCAAAGAACAAGGAGAGGCAAAAATGCAGCTGTTCCACCAGCAGCGGTCTTGAATTCTGCAAGAGCAAGATCTCTGGAGAGTTGCTCCCAGAATGCCATAGATTGTATTTATTTAACCTTATTAACAGCTCAGGGGACTTGGGATGCTGGGACATAGGAAGCTGCCTTATAGCGAGTCAGATCAAGCTCATTATTGTCTATGCTGATTGGCAGTGGATCTCCAGGATTTCAGACAGGGACTCTCTCCTTGTTCTACATGGGATTGAACCTGAGACCATCTGCAGATGATCAGCCACTGAGCTATGACCCTTCCCTCCTTGTCTTGCCCTCACTGGTTCTCCCTCCCCCCCCCCCTCTCTCTCTCTCTCTCACACACACACACACACACTTATCCTAGAGCATGGATGTGGAACTTGTGACCCTCCAGACATTAGAGGTTCCTCATCTAGGGCTAGTAGAACTTTTTTTAAATTACTTTTTTTATTCAAAATTAAAACAAAACATATTATCCAGAAACATAGCATCCTTATTTCCCCCTTTTTTCCTCCCTCCCCTCCCTCCCCCTACAGAACCCACCCACCCCCGACTTCCCTCAGTTCCAGTCTTAGATTTCTCTAAAAATGCTGTTTTCTGCATGTTACACAGTTGTATAGATCCTCAAACTATTTAAGTAATAATTATCAATAAAAAGTTTGTGAATGTTTATTCAAAACCAGCAAAGGAGTCCGGTTCGCTTTGTTGCATCTTCAAATGCTTTGTAAAGGGTTCCCATTCATCTTTAAAGTCACAGTTATCCTTGTCCCATAGCTTATATGTCAGTTTTGCCAGTTCTGCATAGTCCATCAATTTTTCTTGCCATGATTCTTTAGTTGGGGTTTCTTCAGTCTTCCATCCTTGTGCTATTAAAACTCTCGTGGCCGTTGTCACATACATGAAGATGTTTTTCAGCTTTTTTGGCAGATCTTTCCCTACAATCCCTAATAAAAATGCTTCAGGTTTTTAAACAAATGTTAAATGAAACATTTTCTTCAATTCGTTATATATCATTTCCCAAAATTTTGTAATTACCTTACAACCCCACCACATATGATAAAATGTCCCTTCCTTTTCTTTATACTTCCAACATATATTTGAACTAGTTTTGTACATTTTCCCTAATTGCACTGGTGTTGTATACCATCTGTATAGCATCTTCATGTAATTCTCCTTCAATAGGGAACAATCTGTAAATTTTAAATCAGTTTTCCATAATTTTTCCCAATCTTCCATCATAATGTTGTGACCTACATCTAGGGCTAGTAGAACTTGGCCCTCCTAAGATTCTGAAACCTCTCCCTCCCAATCCCCAGAGCCTATGTCCAGTCTTTCTCCTGTCACCCACATGCCTCTTCATAAATTTCCACTAACTGTCTGACTCCCTGGAGTTGTCTACCTCCTATACTCAACCAATCACCATTCTCACTATGGCCAACGGGTCCCAAAGATTGTTGGGGCTGCAACTCCCACCATCACTGGGGGAGTTGGGGTTTATGAGTTCAGGGGGTTGGGGTTTATGAGAATTGGAGTCCAGTGATGCCTGGAGGATCCGAGATTCTCCCACCCCTGCCCTGGAAGAAACTTGCACATTCTCCTCTCCATTTAGTATATTCATCATGTCCCCCTGTAGGTTTCATGGCCCATTTTAATGTCAGCTTCACTGTTAGACCTCTTGAAATATTCACCTTCTCTGTGCCCTTCACAAAATGCAACACACGTTAATCATACCCCCTTCTTAATGTTTCTAATAGCAATAAGTCTGATTTTCCTATCTCCTTCTCATGCAGTACTTATAAGACCAGAGGCACTTCATCAATCTTTTCATACTGTCTCTGTAAGTTTCCCAAACCTTATTGTAACAAAGTACCTAGATTTATATGCACACGCCAGGTAGCTTCTCATTAACTTTCTATAAGCAGAGTCAAGATTATCTCATTTGATTTGTGGTATACTCTTATTTGCAACTTCAGCTTATTGCATTAATCTGAATATTTTCTTGATTGCTTCCAAATGTGGACCTGATGATGGTGATGACTTGGGACAGCAGGTATTTACACATTTTGTATGCTAAACATTGTACCCAATGTTTCGAGAAGCAAAATGTGGTTTGCAATTCCAACAAGACTCATTCAGAGGGAGGGCAATAGTTCCTGAACATGCCAAGCACTTTGCTTTCAAAGCAATCTGAAAAAGTGCCAGAAGGGAGCACTAATAATCACTGAGAGAAATCTTCACAAAAACCATCCTCTCCTTTTAACTCCACCCTAAAATTTCCCCCTCCACTTCTTCTACTGTTTCCAGGCATGGTCTGCAGTTTAAAACTCTGTGTCTTAGCATCCTTTTATTTGCTCCAGAGCTTTCTCTGTGAAAACCCACTCTTTAAAGCTCAATTGGAGCAAACTTCAATCAACAGAAAACCCAAATTCACATTTGCTCCGATTCAGCTTTAGAGAGTGGATTTTTGCAGGGAAAGCATGGGGCAAAAAGAGAAAGAAAAAAGATGGGATACAGAGTGTTAAAACGTAGACTGGAAAGAGTGGGCCAAAATGTAAGTGTGGATCAGTTCACCATCTGCTGCTTAAACCAGATTCAAGGCAACCAGCATTTCTTCAAGTGTGTGGGCTTTAAACATATCCTGAAGGTCAGGACGAATTTAGACAGCTCCACCACTTGAAGGGGGTGACAGCACAATTTGGGTTCTGTAATAGGAAAGACCGCACACTCATTTCAAGTCACACAACTGTTAAGGATATTGCCAAGCCTGAAACTGAATAGATTTGCACTCTCGTACTTGGCAATATGACTTCTGTATGTCTCTTCTCCCACACCAGACTCTCATTTGTTTGTTTGTTTGTTTTTTAAAAATAAAAGGATTACAGCAGTACAGTGGTACCTTAGTTCTCAAACTTAATCCGTTCCGGAAGTCCGTTGAAAACCAAAGCGTTCGATAACCAGGGCGTGCTTTCCCATAGAAAGTAATGCAAAATGGATTAATCCGTTCCAGATTTTTAAAAACAACCCCTAAAACAGCAATTTAACATGAATTTTACTATCTAACGAGACCACTGATCCATAAAATGAAAGCAATAATCAATGTACTGTACTATAAAATAAATAGTACAGTAGGTGATAAAAATTAAAATTAAATATTTTTCTTACCTGCACTGTCATTGTTTGGATGGGGGGCTTTTATCCATTTCCACAGTCACATAATCAATCAGTAGCTGAACTGGGGTCCACACAATCACAAATACAAATTAACCAAAAAGCCTCAAAAACAAAAATAGAAAATAAATAGCAAAAACAAAACGCCAAACTTAAATCGTTCTGGAAGTCTATTTGACTTCTGAAATGTTCGAAAACCAAGGTGCAGCTTCTGACTGGTGCAGGTGCCCCGGAAACAATAGCTGACAGCAGCACTGGACTTTCTGCTTCTGAAAAACGTTCGAAAACTGGAACAGTTACTTCTGGGTTTCGGTGTTTGGGAACCAAGGCATTTGAGTACCAAGGCATTTGAGAACCAAGGTACCACTGTATTTATCTCTCCTTAATCTAGAAGATAACGTGTTTGTATATTCATTGATTTGGAATGATAGGCGTTAGAGTCCAACAACATTGTGTCTAAAGACATAAACCAGGACAGGAACTCAACAACCCTGGACTCATTTGCTTCAATACAATTCATGCTGCCCTCATGACATATGGATTCTACTTGTGGTGAAACACAGGATTGGCTTTAAGGTGAGCAGACCATGCATGCATGTGCATGCGTGCGTGTGTGCATGCACACACGCACACACATACGGGACTGATCAGACCTCATGAGACCTCAAGAGATACGTGCAAGACAAATCTTTCTCTCATATCCTATAGAATCTGCAGGCCGAAGATGAAGCTGTGGCTCCATCTTTACTCTAGGTTCCTCCTGGCTTTACAATCTTTAACATGAAAGTTGGGAATAGAATGACACAACCGATTTACTGTAGTCTTTCTTTTGTCAATAAAGATCTGTCACACATTTTGCAAAAGAGCCACTTTTGAGAATGTATGATGGTTACCTTGAATATGTTTGTCTCCAAATTTAAATCTGTCATCGAGCTCAGCCTCTAATTTATCTTAGGTATATCAAGCTTTTTCATGTTTGTTCAGCAAAAGGAAAATAAAGCCCAGGATTTTCCCCTTAAAAGGTATCTTCTGCCCACAGCGCTTGAAAAAAAAGAAAAGGACTGCATTTTGTGTGATTGAGACTCTAAACGGTAGGCATGAAAAATAACTTGACATTTTAATACACAGAGAGTATTGATTACTAACCATCTTATATCTGACTTCAAGATGCGCTATTATGTATGCCTACAGATGTTTCCGCTTTGAAACCACATCAAAGAGGCCCATGATAATATATG
This sequence comes from Podarcis muralis, assembly GCF_964188315.1. Lineage (NCBI taxonomy): Eukaryota > Metazoa > Chordata > Lepidosauria > Squamata > Lacertidae > Podarcis > Podarcis muralis. The sequence goes on along the minus strand of NC_135657.1, from coordinate 91,028,928 downwards.
CTAATTTCTGCACTACCTCAGCTTCAAAAACCTTGAAGGTGGTGACGCTATTTCTGTGTTGATAAGGTTTCTTTGGTCAGTATGTAAGAGGTTATAGTCAAATGGAGACATTCCATATGTCTTATGTGAAAGCAAACTTTCCTCTAGGTTTGGTGCTACTTTGAAACACCCCCCCCCCCATATTTCAGGTCAGCAGCTATAATGCTCCATAAGAGTTTGTTCCCAATTTACATCAACTCTGTAGTTTTGAGATGAATTCCAAATAATAATAATAATAATAATAATAATAATTTTAAAAAACATGGGACGTGGGTGGCACTGTGGTCTAAACCACAGAACCTAGGGCTTGCCGATCAGAAGGTCAGCGGTTCGAATCCCCACCACGGGGTGAGCTCCTGTTGCTCTGTCCCAGCTCCTGCCAACCTAGCAGTTCGAAAGCATGTCAAAGTGCAAGTAGATAAATAGGTACCGCTCCGGCAGGAAGGTAAACGGCATTTCCGTGCGCTGCTCTGGTTCGCCAGAAGCAGCTTAGTCATGCTGGCCACATGACCCGGAACCTGTACGCCGGCTCCCTCGGCCAATAAAGCGAGATGAGCGCCGCAACCCCAGAGTCGGCCACGACTGGACCTAATGGTCAGGGGTCCTTTACCTTTACCTTTAAGGTAGTAAATAACAACACTGGAGGGCATAATTGAATCCTGAAGTGAACCTGGCTCTGTCGGCAAGCAACAAACAGCACAATTCACCATTTCCCCCAAACAGTTGTTGACAGTTGTCTCCCTCAGCCAATAAAGCACGATGAGCGCCGCAACCCCAGAGTCGTTCGCGACTGGACCTAATGGTCAGTTTTATGGTCTTAAGGTACATCATGCTCTAACTTTTCTGAAGCTAAGCAGAGCTGAGTCTGGACAGTGCTTGGATCGCAGGCCTGCCCATGAAGGGAACACAGGACACAATGTCACAAACAAAATACAATTTTCAAATCACTCATCAGGGCCCTGTCACACACTTTGGGGAAGTTGACCAAAGTCAACATAAATGCTTAGTCAAATGGCAGTAATTAAGGGCTGGAACCAAAGAATCCAAGAGGAAGAAAAATATCCAGTAGCACCGTTTAGAAGGCATTTTCCTGTCTAAAGTGGTTCATTTCGAGCTGAAAGTGGAAAATGTTCAGCAGAGCCCTCCCCTGAAAAGAGCAGTGTGGTAAGTTTTCAAGACAAGGACAAACGGAAAGAAAACAGAACTGGCACGAACAAGAAGGGTGATGCAAAGAACTAGCTGCAGTGTCCAGCTAGTCCAAAGCTCTGTTCTCACAGTGACCAGCCAGATCCTCAGTAGTTAAACTTGTATTTAACATTATTATTTTTTAAATAGAGGTTTATATCTAGTAATCTAAAGGGGGTGATATCTGCCTATTTTAAAAGGAATGAATATTAAACATAGCCATGCACTTTCTTTCCCCTCTCCTGCATGTTAGGTCACAAAAGTCCATGGCATTGATTAGCAAATTAATTAGCAATGTCCCCTAAGCCCCGGGAGCTGGTCTCTTGTGTCCATTAACATACAGGCAGAAAGGACAAATCTGCTTACCAGCATACAAAATGAATTGATATTCTTGCAGAGGCATTCGCTTCTTTGAACCCGGTTGTTTAATACCTCCAGCTATCAGCAAAGTTGGATGGGGAATAATTGAGTTTTGTGAGTGAAATTAAATAATACCGTGCTTTCTGACTCTCCCCTGAGGAGCGTGCAGCATTTCAACATTCAGATGAACATTTGTATGAATAACGAGACAGAAAAATCTTAACTTTCCTTTAAAAAATAACGGGATTGCAATCTTTTAAAGCTACCACTTTCCTGGGTTTGAGCTCTTTGTTCTCTCGAAATGCAGATGGGGTGGAACTGTGAAGCTGTGGCAGGTTTCTGGTTGCAAGTTTCCCAGGAAATTGCTAGAATTACTCCTCAAGACCTTCAGCCAGTGCCCAAGCATGCTCTCTTATCTTTCAGTTGGTGGGTGGAACTCATACTGAGCTTCTCTACAAAGGGATTCATTAAGCAGCTCATGCATGGGGATTGCACAGTAGTGACTACTGCCCTCTCAACATCGCCGCTGCTTACCAGGGTGGAGTGTAGTGGGGTGATAGCAGTGAGCTTGGGGTTGCACTGGATTAGCGTCACTGATAAGCCTGTGCAGACCTGATCTCATTGCCAACCTGGGCTGCCCCCATAGCAGCCTGGTAAGTGACAGCAAATCTTCACCCACCACAGGAAAGAAGCATGCTGGGGCAGATCTACACTCATGGTTTTTAACGTTAAGGAACGGTTTTGATAATGTACATGGATACATGACATCCGACTTTTTACATTCATAATGTGTTATTTCCTTGCCTTTTTATCACTTAATTTTAATAATAATAACAATAACAACAATAATAAATTTATTTATTTATACCCCACCCATCTGGCTGGGTTTCCCCAGCCACTCTGGGTGGCTCCCAACAGATTAAAAACAGGATAAAACATCAAATATTAAAAACTTCGCTAAACAGGGCTGCCTGTTCTTGCAGTGAGGGAACCACCAAAAGGCCCTAAGAGCTGAACCTCAGTGTCTGGGCAGAATGATGGGGGTGGAGACGCACCTTCATAATCATTTTATGCTGCTATATCGGTGAAACACTACTCATGTGTCCCTATGTATGCATGGATAACAAAGGACATGGAGGGAGACAGGGAGGAAGAATTAAAATGTGACACCAGAGGGCAGAGCAGAGCAACTAGTGACCACCAGCAGGGAAAGAAACAACGTTTTACAAAATGGTGTGGCCAGGTATTACTTTCACTTGACGGGGGGGGGGGGACAAGTCAAAAAACGTTTTAATTAACAAGTATGCCCTGTGACAGGGAGGCGGGTGGCGCTGTGGGTAAAACCTCAGCGCCTAGGACTTGCCGATCGCATGGTCGGCGGTTTGAATCCCCGCGGCGGGGTGCGCTCCCGTTGCTCGGTCCCAGCGCCTGCCAACCTAGCAGTTCGAAAGCACCTCCGGGCGCAAGTAGATAAATAGGGACCGCTTACCAGTGGGAAGGTAAACGGCGTTCCGTGTGCTGCGCTGGCTCGCCAGATGCAGCTTGTCACGCTGGCCACGTGACCCAGAAGTGTCTGTGGACAGCGCTGGCTCCCGGCCTCTAGAGTGAGATGAGCGCACAACCCTAGAGTCTGGCAAGACTGGCCCGAACAGGCAGGGGTACCTTTACCTTTACCTTTTTATGCCCTGTGACATTTTAGAATGACATATCTAATATCATTCCAATAGGGGGAAATAATATAAAACTGGCCAGTGTAGATCCAGCCCCCGTTGCTAGGGGAAAAGGGCAAATGACAGAGATTTCAACGATTACTAGAAAATAAGACAGAATCAGGAAAAGTACAGTAACATGGAGGTGGAAATGAAAGCTCTTTAGAAACCCAGCAATTCCTACTGCTTTGTGTCCAAACAAATCAATTACAGCTCTGACTTCATTCATTGTCTAAGAGCACCAATAGGCAGGAAAAGCCAGGCTGGGTCATTTTACCCAAATGTACCCGCACATTTTGATTCATAACTTTCTTTCTAGGAAGGCTAGAGACTTACTTTTTCCAAAAAATGAAAGCTCAGAGTCTTGGGGTCGTTGCCTGAGGCCACCAATGAGGGTTTTTGTGGGGGGCTCGCAGGAAGTGGGTTGGTGACCACTGTGCTATAGTGCCAGGAGGGTGTCTCTGACCCACCATACTAGCCATTCCATCTAGGTCAGCATTGTCTAGACTAGTTGGAAGTAGCTGTCCAGGGTTTCAGCCAGGAAACATTCCATGCCACACCTAGAGATGTTGGGAATGGAATCTAGGACCTTCTGCGTGCAAAGCAGATGCTCTACTCCTGAGCTATGGTCCTTCCCATTACTTTCATTTAGCAGCACATTATATTCTGAAATATGGCTCGTTGTTGGAACCCCAGCATAGCATCAGTGTCACCAATAAGGTTCTATCTCAATTTAGAAAACAGCAGCAACAACATTGTTGCATATAACTGGCTCCCATTTCAGATGCCATACCTACTCTGCATAAACAAAAAAAACCTGCTTTTCTGTGGCAGCTCTCCTTTGTCATTTTTCATATTCCTTTTAAAGAAATGTAATTTACTCTCTGTTAGCAAGTCACTTCTCTTCAATAGTTCTATTCAACAGAATGCCACTATTTTGTTGCTTTCTTCTTTTGCAGTTATGTCAGACGAGAGCCTCAAGAACATCTGCAGAAGCAATATGGTACACTGTGTAGGTTCTTTATTTTAAAGCTTTCCTGTAACAAAATGTATTGGATAATGCAAAATGTTATTTGGATTTGAGGGGTGGTGTTTGCTGTATGGGTAATTTTCTTGTGTATCCTTGTGCCAGGCTTAAAACCGTAAGCTTTTGTCAATCTGCCCTAGGCTTCGTCCAATAAAATTTAGCAAATGTTCTGGTCATTCAAACAATTGTTTGCCTTCACACAAACAATTGTGCCCTCTTCAAGACGTAAGCCAGCTTGTGGGTTTAATCAAGGGCCACATTTTTATTATAACTTGCAGGATCTGCTACAAGCAGCAAATTCTCTCAAACAATTTGTTCTAACTGTGTCGGCTCCCTAACACTTAAAGCACAAGCTCAGACGTTCTGTTGTCTCCTTTTAAATAAATGGATGAATGCATCCTAGCGATAATTCTTGAATCAGTCTACTGACCGAGCTGTGTTTACCTTTGCCTGTGTACAGAGGAGGCAGGTAACAGCTTCCTCCCACCCCTTTGGAAAGGGTAATGCCGCCAGAGCCCAAGGACAGCTCTCTTGCTATGAGCCAGACAGATGTGAGGGGTGGTTTCATAAGCCACCCTTCTTCACCACTAAGATAACTCAGCCTACTCAGCAGGGAAGCCTGCACAAGTCTTGGCTAATCCACCACGAACCTGCCAATGCCTACTAAAATCCGCAGCCAATGCATGCGAAAACAGCTCACCTTTAGTGATCTTCACAAGGTGACAAATGTGGGGGGAAAGATGTTCCCTGCAGCCAATTATGAGATGCTGCCAGGCTGCTGTCCTGGCAAAGGTGCTGCTGGGGGAAGCAACACAAGGTGTTAAGGAGAAAGCTGACCGCCAGTCATAATTGGCTTGTGAGCAGCCACACCCTCAGAAGGAAGTAGGGCATATTAATTACCACCTATGAGCTGCAAGATGGCCTTACTGAAATCCCTTTTAATCAGGATGTGGGGACACCCCATTATCCCACCCCCCCAAAAAACCACCCTCCACCTATTCACACATATGGCTACAATTTTGCTTTGTTTTATTTTAGAGAGAAACTCTATTGTGGAACATGAAGCGAGACAAAGGCATCACTCTTATCGGGCACACTGGCAAATGCAAGTTTGTGATTCATTCAATGGGTGCTAATAGTGCCCTTTTCTTAGCAGTTTATATCCTTGTGCTGAAGAGTAATGTTGGACTGTTCAGGAGCAGAGACAAGGAAATGACTTTTCTTGAAGCCAGAAAAAGATACCAAAGATATTATCCAGCACTGCCTCACTTTTACTGTCAGCTTCATTTTTCTCTGCAGCAATGGGCTACAAGTCCTTTCTGATGGAGAGCTATAATTGCCAATAATGGATTGTAATACCATGGGCTCAAATGCCCAATTTTGTGCACAGAAAGGTTTATTTGGGAGGGTGAAGGGAGGGATTTTCCTGGAAGAAAAAGATGTCCACCGCAAGAAATTCTAATACATTGACTGCCTTGGTCAATTGGTTGCTAGATTTGAGGCATCTTCTACGAAATGGAGAAATGTTGTAAGAGTCCACTGAAAGGTGCATGCTGAAAGGGGTGGATCTGTAATATGTAGGCTTGCTTTCTGTTTTCAAATGAAATAGCAGAATTGGGTGCATAAATATACTTCCCCGTCTTCTTTTCACCGCTTCTTGTAATGTGCAAAAACTAAAATGTTGCATCTTTACCCAGGGAGTGATGCAAATGCATCAAATGTTTGTGTAGCCCATACAATTGCATGTGGAAGACATAGGTGGGTTCCTTTTGCTTTCCGTTTTAATAAACTTATGTAAAAAGAAACCCCTGGAAGAGCACAAAGACATTTTATGGCAACACACACACACACACACACACACACACACACACACACACACACGTACCATCAATCCTAACTTGTTGCTCGTAAGGTATCTGAGCCCTTTTCACTTTTCATTTCTAATTGTGATGACAGATTTAGGAGGCTTTCAACACTATAGGCTAATATGGAATAGCTAACATGGTGCCCAAGAAATGTTGATAGACTCCAACTCCCATCAACCCCGGCCAGCATTGCCAGTTGTCAGGGATGGTGGGGATTCTTCTCCAACAACATCTGGAGGGTACCCTGTTCTCGACCTAGATTGTGTGCTCATGCTAATAAATAATCCCTCCATGTATCACAAAGGCTTGTTGTAAGATATTGTTGAAATGTTCTTTAAAGCAATTTGTCCCCATTGGTAAATAATCATTTTCCACCTTAGATGTTAGTTGCTGTTGTTTTAACTGTTTCTATTAGCTTTCAAAGGAGTTTCTCTTCCCTCTCCCCAGTCATGACACTCGAAATCTTTTGCAATTGTTAATTTGGGGCACCATCTTTCTGCCTACATGTGCAGGTGTGCATTTTCCCCTTACAGCAGTGTTTCCCAAACTTGGGTCTCCAGCTGTTTTTGTACTCCAACTCCAACCATCTTTGACCACTGCTCCCGGTAGCTAGGGAGGATGAAAGTTGTAGTCCAAGTTTGGGAAACAAGTATCCTAGAGGATCTCCATAAGGTTTATTAGAACCTTCCCCAACTCCTTTCCCATCATTGGCCAACCCTTATTGAGGAGTAGATGGTGCTGGGCACACAGCAAAGCATACAGCCCAGCTGAATCGGATCAAAGGCTCATCTCGTCCTGCATCCTGTTTGCACAATGGCCCACCAGATGCCTTTGGGCTTCCCAAAGGCAGGACCTGAGTGCAACAGCAGTCTCCTCCCTTGTGATTCCCTGCAAGCAGTATTCAGATGTTTCTCCACCTGCAGCTGCTGGGTGACCTTGGGCCAGTCACACTTCTCTGAAGTCTCTCACCCCACTCACCTCACAGAGTGTTTGTTGTGGGGAGGAAGGGAAAGGAGATTGTTAGCCGCTTTGAGATGAGTGATAAAGCGGGATATCAAATCCAAACTCCTCCTCCTCCTCCTCCTCTTCTTCTTCTTCTTCTCCTTCTCCTTCTCCTCCTCCTTCTCCTCCTCCTCCTCCTCCTTCTTCTTCCCTCTGACGGTGAATGTGGACAGACCGTCCAAATGTTCCTATTTTCCAGGGACAGCCCCTGATTTACAGAAGCCATCCCTGTTTCTAATTTGATCCCTGAAAGTCCCGCTTTTCCTGAGGACATCCCTATTTTCATTGGAGAAATGTTGGAGGGAATCTGACTCCTCAGCCACCTGAAGATAGCCCTGTATAGGGAAGTTTTTAAAATGTTTACTGTTTATAGTGTTATATATATATGTCGGAAGCTGCCCAGAGTGACAGGACAACCCAGTCAGATGTGTGGGGTATAAATAGTAAAAATATTACTATGCATTGGGACGTCCCTATTTTCATTGGAGAAATGTTGGAGGGTGTGTGTGGATTGTGGCATGCAATCATTTTGTAAGAAATTAAAAACAACAACTGGTGATCTGTATTTCAGTTTAATTTTCATGTGCTGTAAAACAAAAGCTGTGAATAATGAATGGGGATTAGTGAAGTTTCTTTTTTATCTTATTCATACCCACTCATCATTCAGGAGTGGGTGCTTACCCTTCACCAGCTGCAGCCATCATCTCCCCACCCCAAAACGTTTATTTTAAGGTCAGACTAAAGTTTTGAGAGCACAGACAAAAGTAACCTAGTCTGGACTTCCGGGATAGCGCGAACGGGTAATGGCGGATTCCCTCCGAGCTCCGGAGGGAATCGGCTCCGTTGAGGACGGGTCTTGCCGTGCCGGCGACACGGGGACCCTTAAAAACCGCAGGCGCGGAAGCCTGCGGACTTGGTGACTCGGTGGGCACCCTAAGCGCCCTCCCCGACCCGCGAAGAGCCTTTTTAAAGGCTGCGGAGTGGACTGGGGAGCGGCGTGGTGCTGAGAGTCCATCGCTACCTCGGCGGAGCGAAGCCGCGAGCCATGACCGAAGAGCGCTATCTTTCTTCCTGAAATTGGACTGGAAAATGTAACCCGTGAGTAGAAAGAAATTTCGGCACTAAAAGATTTTATCCTGGAATTTAAGTACGATCGGGGGGACGTGTTAAAAAGGAAGTCCACACTCCCCCCCCCCCACTAAAGGATTTAAAGCAAAGAGAGGATCACTAGGTCGGAAAAGACTCTGGTGTTTAAACAGATTACTTTCATAAATTGGATTAAGAAGTATTTGTGCTGGAGAGGAAGAGAGAGGAATTTCAGAGGTCTCTCTTTTTTGGCTGACCCCCCCCCCCCTAGACCCGGGAAGCGCCCTGTGTGTGAGCCCGAGAAAAAGAATAAGGAGTTTGACAGCTGTCAAAAGAGCTGTCAAACGGGAGACTAAAGATTGGAACTGTGTTAATAATATCTTTTTGGATTGAAAGTGCTACACTAAAAGTGAACTGATTGGAAACAAAGTGACTGTGAACAACAAAGTAACGGACTGTTGGAAAAGAACTGATGGAAACCCCCCTGGAGGGAACTAAAGACATTGCAATGGCTGCAGAAGGAAAAGTATGGGCAGAGATAGAAAGAATGTTTTGTCTTGTGGGAATTCTACAAGAGCATAGTACTATTATGAGTGAACAATTGATGACCTTCAATCTTGAACTAAACAACTCTGTTGATGACACAAAGTGGATGGAAAAAAACTCTGCAGCTGCAGAAGAAAAGATAATTTTGGAACTGGGGGAGAAAGAAGAAGAAAGAGGAGAGGAAACGCAAGTGGAAAAAACCAACCAAGAGCCTGCAACCTTTGGAAACAAAGGAAATAAAGAAGATGACCAGTGGATTACAAATCTGCAGAAGGAGAGAAAGATAAAGGAAGAAGCCCCTGGAATAATTCGAATACTGGATTATAAAAAAACAGACAAGTATGATTGGGACTTCTTCTTCAGGCTGGACTATGGGAGACTGATTGATCCTGGCCAGAAACTGCTCTTGGCTGATTTGGAAAGAGGGAAATACGAGGGGCTGGTGGCAGAACCCCCTCGAAAAGAGAAGGCCAACAAAATGGACTACCAACAAAAATGGTGGAGAGAGACTAACTGGGGCTTAAGGGCCTCGGATGTAAGAAATCCGGGCTAAAACGGTTTTTTTTTCTGTGAGGACATTGGTTTGGGAAGGGACGGAAACCGGGGAAGGGGGGAGGGGAGAGTAGAATTGTGAAAATCTGAGATTTAGAATGGGAATATAATGATTTTTGGTTTAACATATTAAGGAGGGAATTTGTGGGAGAGAATTTAGGCCGACTCTAGAGAAAGTATTTAATGTATAAAGCTGGATAAGTAAAATTGGGCCAAGAAAAAGCGATAAACTTTAAGAAAAGACAAGAATAACATTTAAGAGATGGGAGAAAATAATTTGCTGAGATAATTAATGAAATTGGAATGTGGGAAGGGGGGGTGTGGGGAAGTCAAGGAAAGAAGGGAATGAAAGTAAGTTTATGAAATTATACGTGTTTTGTTGTGTCTTTTTATGTTTGTATGTCTATAAAAATGTGAAAATTCAATAAAAATTTTATAAAAAAAAAAAAAAAGTAACCTAGTCTGGAAATAGACTGATTCATTCATCCATACTCTCAAGTACGGAATTAATATACCCAGTTCCAGCGGCTCAGGTATGCATGCTAGGAGAAGGGTTGTCTGGTTCTATTTCATAAGTTGGTGAATATTTCCAAATGCAATATGGCAGACCTGTACAACTTGTTCACCAAGCCAAACATAGATGGCCAACCCTGTATGAAAGACTTGAATTACTTCCTATAAGCCCTGCCATTTGAAAAACCAAAGGAGTTGCAAGCACCTGACAGGTCATAGCTCATGGGTTGTATTCTGTTTGATGGCTTATAAAGTTTTGCAAGTCTGAAAAAGGAATATCTAACTGCATATCTAAAGCTCTCCAAGCTTTCAGCTGTGCTGTTAATTGATGCTTCTGACTGATGCAGATTCTTTTTTACAACTACAGTATAACCATTTATAGCTCTTTCATGCTTCCATTTCATTAGGGATGGGTGAATCTGTCAATTTCACTTTCTCTCAGCTTCTAATGTTTCCAGCCTTAAATTCAGTTTGCCACATTCCAGCACCAATTTGAATTTTTTAAAATATATAAATGTCATCACATAAATGTTTCAGTCTCTTTGTGTGCATTTCTCCTAATGCAAACATTTCTCTATGCTGTCTTGCATAATGCACACATTTCCCCTGAAGGAATTTCCCACATTACAATACTTTTTGGGGGATGCTATTTTCACCAATACATGCATTTTTAGGCACACTTTCCCTTTTTTCTGGTTTGAGAGCTGAATTGCAAAATTCAGAGAGGTGCAAATTGCAAAGGACAATTTCGTTTTGAATTGCAAATGGATTTAGGCAGTGTAAACTGGGTAACTTGGTGTTTAAAGCAAAGCAAACGACACTTCTCTCCATCCCTATTTTTTGTTCCCTATTTCTAAGCAATGGTCAAATTCACAAATTGTTTCTAATGCCAGTGCCAAGTACTCTCAAGAGCCAAGTTCTCTGTAAGCATAGTGTGTGTGTGTGTGTGTGTGTGTGTGTGTGTGTGTGTGTGTCTATAATCTCCTCCAGAGGTCACCATGCATATCCATCCCCCCAAACCCTCGTAGGATAACTTTAATGCTTAAACCTTTCAATGTTAGTTGTTGATAAACAGTTGGTAAGGCATGATGGCAAATTATCTCTGTAGCCCCACCGCACGCCACAGATTACAGATCTGTGCAATCCTATATATGCAATCTACTCAAATGGGAGCCCCATTGAGTTACGTGAGACATAATCTCAGGTAGAGTCATATAGAATCAAAGGTTTGTAAAGTTGGAAGGGACCACGAGGGTCATCTAGTCCCACTGCAATGCAGGATCTTTGGCCTAACATATACACAATCAGCCTATATGTTATCTACTATTCAATCAGTAAATGTTATCCAGTGTGGTTAGGGATACACACACACACACACACACACACACATGCTAAAACCAATAGGTAGGAACCCACAGCAAGCTTTCCCCATATTCAGTAGTGCTGTTACCATTTGCAAAAGGTAAGAAGAGAAACTGGACACTTTATCATCCTGCCCTTGACTTGAAATTGTACAAAGGGAGACTGACTGACGTCCTCCCATGTTGAGCAGATTTTTACATTTTGCATTATTCATTCGAAAAAGTTGCACTCTTATCTATTTTGGCCAGAATAAGCAATCATCTTCTGCCAGCTGGGACTGTGCTGTGTTTATTTAAAAAAAACCACTGGGACCAGACCAGCTGCTCCCTCGGATTCTTGTTTCATATCTACATGGACAAACATCTTTCTCCTTTGCTCCAATTCTATCCTCACAGCATCTGTGTCAGGTAGGTAAGGCTGAGAGATGGTGGCTAGTTGGAACTGCTTTCCAATAAACTTCATGGCAGAGTTAAGAATATGAACCTGAGTGCCCCTGGTTCTAGCTGAACACTCTAAACAAGCCCTTTCCCCTATTGTGTCTTACCCTTTGGGGCAGTTGAAACTTATAGTTCTAGTTCACAATTGCCTTCGGACACAAATAGTTGGAGTGCCATGAATCCTTGCATAGGATGCTCACGACTCTCTTCCTTTATGGACTGAAGAAATGTGCGACATAAAACAGTGTGTTATCTAGGCTGAAGTCCCGAAATAACTTCTTCTGCAGCAGGTTGAGGGAAATGTGGATTCTTTTCTTCAGAAGATGCTGATCATAGAGGCTGCTAGGATATTTTCCTTGCTTGAAATGGAAACTGTGGGAGCTTAAAACTGTGGGAGCACCTGTCCCAGCAATGACCCCAAAGTTGTGGTGCTCAATGCTGCATAACATTGGGCAGACCCCATCCCTTTCAATGGACTTGGGAGTCTCTATGGTCTTCAGGGGCTAATGCAAAATGCTGTTGCCTATTGGGGTTTTGCTCGGTTTACTGATGGTTTTTCTTTTGGCCTTTTTTTTTGTTTTGGCATTGTTGCTGAGTAGATGGTTTTATATTGCGTTTTATGGATTATATTTTAATCCAGTTTGTAAGGAATACTACTTCCAGAGGGCCACAGGCTCCCCATGCCTAGTCTAAAAGGATATTTCCATTTTGCCACCTGAGTGGCTCAGACAAATCTCAGGTGCAGAATATGATGCACAGAGGACCACTAGCCATAAGGGCTAGGTTCTCCCTCCACTGTCAAATTATCTATCATCTATCTATCTATCTATCTATCTATCTATCTATCTATCTATCATCTATATCTATCTATATCTATCTATACCCCGCCCATCTGGCTGGGTTTCCCCAGCCACTCTGGGTGGCTTCCAACAAAGATTAAAAATACATTAAAACATCAGGTCATTAAAAACTTCCCTAAACAGGGCTGCCCTCAGATGTCTTCTAAACGTCAGATAATTGTTTATCTCTTTGACATCTAATGGGAGGGCATTTCACAGGGCGGGCACCACTACCGAGAAGGCCCTCTGCCTGGTTCCCTGTAACTTCGCTTCTCGCAATGAGGAAACGCTCAGCGCTGGATCTCAGTTATTCATTTATTATGCCTCTGAATACCAGTTGCTGGGAAGCACAGATGCTGTTGCACTTATCTCCAGCTAGCAGGGTGCTGGACTTGGTGGGGCATTGGTAATTTTTTTTGTAGGGAAACAGTTAGGGCCAGAGGTACCAGCTTGCAAGGGCGATTGGGAGGAGGGGGGAAAGTGTGATGTCGTGACATTGTGACATTGCATGCATGAGCGTCATGCTTCCATTCCTAAGCCGGTCAGAAGCTTCCCAGGCTTGGGAAGGTGGTGCCAGACCTCTGAGAGAATGCTGGAGACTTCCTGCCTCCTTCCCAAAGCCAGTTGGGCTTTGGGAAGATGGCAGAAGGGCTCTTGGTCCCCATTGAAGCATAACACCTCCCTGCCTAAGCCAGGCAGAAGCTGCCCAGGCTTAGGGAAGGAGGTCCAGGCTTTAGTACTTTAATACTCTAATTGTCCCAGAACATTGAGGGGACTAGCCTAGTCCCCCTAGTCCACTAACCTCACCTCACTGGCCATTGGTTTAAGCCAGCAGGCTCATTTTATGTTCTTATGTGGGGAAAGGTTCATACCAACAAGTGTTTGGGGGGGGGGGGAGCAGTTTGAAGAAAAATATAATATGCATATGCTGTGACAATTTGTCACTCAACTTCAGCCTAGTGAGGGAAAACATTTCACAGGGCGGGCACCACTACCGAGAAGGCCCTCTGCCTGGTTCCCTGTAACTTCGCTTCTCGCAATGAGGAAACGCTCAGCGCTGGATCTCAGTTATTCATTTATTATGCCTCTGAATACCAGTTGCTGGGAAGCACAGATGCTGTTGCACTTATCTCCAGCTAGCAGGGTGCTGGACTTGGTGGGGCATTGGTAATTTTTTTTGTAGGGAAACAGTTAGGGCCAGAGGTACCAGCTTGCAAGGGCGATTGGGAGGAGGGGGGAAAGTGTGATGTCGTGACATTGTGACATTGCATGCATGAGCGTCATGCTTCCATTCCTAAGCCGGTCAGAAGCTTCCCAGGCTTGGGAAGGTGGTGCCAGACCTCTGAGAGAATGCTGGAGACTTCCTGCCTCCTTCCCAAAGCCAGTTGGGCTTTGGGAAGATGGCAGAAGGGCTCTTGGTCCCCATTGAAGCATAACACCTCCCTGCCTAAGCCAGGCAGAAGCTGCCCAGGCTTAGGGAAGGAGGTCCAGGCTTTAGTACTTTAATACTCTAATTGTCCCAGAACATTGAGGGGACTAGCCTAGTCCCCCTAGTCCACTAACCTCACCTCACTGGCCATTGGTTTAAGCCAGCAGGCTCATTTTATGTTCTTATGTGGGGAAAGGTTCATACCAACAAGTGTTTGGGGGGGGGGAGCAGTTTGAAGAAAAATATAATATGCATATGCTGTGACAATTTGTCACTCAACTTCAGCCTAGTGAGGGAAAACATGAGTCAGGATGATGACTCAGACTATTTCCTATCCCTGTCATTTTCACATGTGTTTATTCATATGCTTCTTCCTTCATCTATCCAAATTAATCTGCATTAAAAAAAAAAAACTTCACAAACATGCACATTCAGATATGTCAGTTTGCATTTTGAGCGTATCTTATCTCAATATACACATTTCTGAATGCACTGTGTCCCAAAAGAAGCATTTATAACTAAATGTTACCTCAGAGTTTACATCTAAAAACACATTTTCTGCACTTTCCTTTTTAAAAAAATGAGCATTGCAAAATCCAGAGGAGAATTAAATCGGCAAGATAACAACATTCTAATCTGCCCACGAGTTTGGGAGCTGTGGATAAAGTATTCTTGTACTTAATTGACAAACTGATCTTACTTAGTTATTTACTAAAAACATTTTATCCCCTGCTGTTTTATCACATTGGCTAAAAAGGATTCAAGTAAGTGGAGGAAGGGAAGAATTTTTTATTCACAGCGGGGAGAGCTGCCATGACAGGTAAAACCCTCCAGTTGCAAAAGAAGCCAAGGAAAACTACCAAGGTAAGGAACTTTCCACAAGGGAAGACTAAATATCTATCTACCATCTATCTAAGGGACGCGGGTGGCACTGTGGGTTAAACAACAGAGCCTAGGACTTGCTGATCAGAAGGTCGGTGGTTCGAATCCCCGTGACGGGGTGAGCTCCCGTTGCTCGGTCCCTGCTCCTGCCCACCTAGCAGTTCAAAAGCACATCAAAGTGCAAGTAGATAAATAGGTACCTCTCTGGCTGGAAGGTAAACAGTGTTTCCGTGTGCTGCTCTGGTTCGCCAGAAGTGGCTTAGTCATGCTGGCCACATGACCCGGAAGCTGTACGCCGGCTCCCTCGGCCAATAAAGCGAGATGAGCGCCGCAACCCCAGAGTCGGCCACGACTGGACCTAATGGTCAGGGGTCCCTTTACCTTTACCTTATCATCCATCTATCTATCTATCATCTATCATCTATCATCTATCATCTATCATCTATCATCTATCATCTATCTATCTATCTATCTATCTATCTTTCTATCTATCAATCATCTATCATCTATCTATCATCTATCTATCTATCATCTATCTATCATCTATCTATCTATCATCTATCCCTTATCATCTATCTATCATCTATCTATCTATCTATCTATCTATCATCTATCTATCTATCTATCATCTATCTATCTATCATCTATCTATCTATCATCTATCTATCATCTATCCCTTTACCTTATCATCTATCTATCTATCTATCTATCTATCTATCTATCTATCATCATCTATCTATCTATCATCTATCTATTTATCTATCTATCATCTATCTAACACCTTTCCACTTAGAAACTAGTCGGAACCAGATGAGCCACTGTCCACACTTTTTGAAAGAGAAGTTCCATTTGGGAAGATCTGCGACTGCATCTCAGAAGCAAGATTCATACAACCAGAGGAAGAGACAAGGGGATGATTGGGCCACCTTTGGTTTTGTTCTTCTCTTCACTGTGCTCTGACACATTGAACCAAATTTTCATTTGTCAGCTCATCCTACATCTGCATTGTTATGTTCTCTGCCAAATTCACACATTTCTCTTTATGTTAGCTGTCATGGCATGAAGGATCAAAGACCATCAAATGCCAGGTCTCCCACTGAAAGCAGTAAGACACAGGCGCACCTCTTCGACTGCAGAAATAGTTGTTTGCTCAATTTCATCTGTCTCTGAAAGCATTCAGCAGGGGGGATAGCTAAACAGCAGTTCTTTACAGTTGAAATGATTCACAAACTAGAGCAAATTGAATGTTTGCCTCTGGCAGATAACCTCTCTTTGCTTACTGTTCCCAGATTTTATGTGCAGAAGAAAGTGAGGGGGAAAAGAAAATATTGAAATCTTAACTGTAGCTATCAGAACATTTCCCTACTTTTTGTTTTTTTGCACATCAGACTCCATTTATTTTGCAGGGAAATTTATATTATACTTTATATACTGTTTGCAGAGAGGGTGGTTTTTGTTTTCTTTTTGCAGTTTTTGGTCTTTCGTCATTACAGCACCTGCAAAATTGAGTTTCTGCTATAGTATAAGCCACAAAAATAAAGTAGAGCAAAGCTCCATATTCCACGGAGCTGGTCTTTTTTATTTTTTATTTTGCATAATACCTAAGCTCGTGATATTACAACAGCAGGAATAAGCTCTGCTGAGGCTGAATTCCATCTGCCTAAGTCCCTGCAGTTCCCCAAGATGCCTTCCATTTCTGCTGGGTAGTTGAGGACATAAGGCAAGTCTTTCTAGGGTAGTGAGTGTCACTGCTGCCAGAAGTGACCCAAGAGGGTCATTGGGGTGGGGTCATCACTTTTGTGTGGTTTTGTTGTTGTTTTTCTTGGGTAGGGGGCTATGGCTAGGCTATGTCCAGAGTGAGACTTCCAGAAGGCAGTCTGGAGCAGTAGTTTCATGCAGGGCAGGATTTAGGTTTGATGAGACCCTAAGCTACTGAAGGTAATGGGGCCCTTTATATGTCCAGCTGTCCTTTGTCAACAACAAATTGCTGTCTTGGGGGTTGTTTCTAAAGGTCTGGAAGGTATTAATCCATTTTGCATTACTTTCCATGGGAAAGCATGCCTTGGTTTTGGAACGCTTTGGTTTTGGAACAGACTTCCAGAACGGATTAAGTTTGAGAACCAAGGTACAGTACCACTGTATATAGAAATGAGCAAACCAGTGATATTTTAGGGAGCAGGTTACATTATAGGAGTCTACACAACACAACACACTGTTGCTGTATGTAGGTTTTATTTTATTTGTATTTTATCTTATATTTTGGAAATGTACATCCAGGTTTTTTTTCTTTAATTTTTTTTTGGGGGGCCCCCAAGAGAGTGGGGCCCTAAGCTATAGCTTGTTTAGTTTATACGTAAATCTGGCACTGGTTTCATGCCCTGGAGTATGAAATCCATGATGAAACTGTGTGCTTCCTGGGTGGGAGACAGTGGAGAATGGTAAGGTTTGGTGTCTTAAAAAAAAAGAATCTGGGATAAGAGTTGGGGTGTGAGCCACATCCAATATTTTTCTTTGTATATCCTCTCTGTCGGCGTCGGGGGGGGGGGGGATTCATGTGCCAAGGGTCGTGGTGGGCGGCCGGGTTCCCCCCTGCACAGGCAGGCAGGTGATGTAGCCCTCTTTTGCTCGTGGGTGGGGGGACATTCTGGTGGCATAAGCAGCTTGTCCATCCCGGGTGCCAGGAACTCATGCTGCACCACTGCTCCTAGTTGATATTCCCTGACATTGACCTTGTTGTAGCTTCCAAGAGTTGGGCCAGGGATACTGTGTGTCTACCCAAGGTCAAGTGAGGGATGGGAGTGAGCCTGCCATCCCTGAGATGGTAGGATGGGGGGGGGGAGAGAAACAGAGGTGAGCAAAGTTATACAGGGGAGAGAAGGGTTATATCATAGACCTTGTGAAATATACTCAGAGTCGCAAAGTGATTTCATGCTCTTTATTCAGCTCATAGTGGTGAGGAGGAATGAATGAATGTCCCCTCAAAGTATCTGCTTTATATACATTATTTACACAGTGGGCTGCACATGATTGGCTAATTCCGGAATTCTACTGTAAGCCAATCAGGTTGTGGATTCACTTCTATCTGGAGCATGATTGGGTAGTTCCTGCCAACCAATCATACTGCTGCATTGTTCTAGGACCAATCAGACTGCTGCATTCTGAATCCTATTGTTCTAGGACCAATCAGACTGCTGCCTTTTGGATCCTATTGTTCTAGGACCAATCAGACTGCTGCAGTTTGGATCCTATTCAACTCAGTACATAACACCTTGCCCCCTCTGCTTCGTAAACAGAGAAACAAAATGGGAAAGAGGGAGCGAACAGAGGGGAGAAAGAAGGAGAAGGAGAGACACAGAGAGGAAAGTGTTGCCCCCCACCAGACCCCACAGCTAGCTCCACTCCAAATATATTTGACTTCAGCCCTGTCGACCCCCAGTCCCTGAAAGAGCACCCCCCCAAAAAAAAGAATGCCGATTTTGACATAATGAAGGTTTCCTATCCCTGGATATGAACAAGTCCATATCAAACCACACCCTTCTTCAGTAACATAAAAAATCACCCCAAACAAACAAATAAACAAAAACCCATACAGTGAAGTCCAAATATTATGGGCCGATCTAAATCCAGACACCAGCAAAAAATAAAAATAAAAATTCATTCAAAGAGCTGCTGCTTTGACCATTGCCATGGATGTGTTTGTATGAATCTGTGTGCACATTCTGGAATTTGGAGGTGTGGTAGAATTTCAGGTCAGGGTACAACAGAGGTATCAGAAGACCCCTCTAAAAAGCATATGCTGTTTACTCTAAAGTAGGCCCCACTGTTATGTATGTCATGGCAAAAGGATGCTTAGGACTGCAGCCCCCTAGGGACTTTTAGGCTTCAATTCTTCAGACACTTACCTAGGAGCAAGCCCTGTTAAATTACTTCTGAGTAGACATGCATACAGCTGTTTGGATAATTTATTCCCCGCCCACATTTTTCCCAGAGACCCTCATATCCATTGTGCTTTCCTGTGTTAACAGGCACTGTGCTGCGTTTAATTATAGGCTATGTGAGGCTTGGTTCATATCTCCTCTTGCCCCCTGCTGCGCTCGCCTCCATCGTCCCAGATATCTCCACACACATGTTGTTTACACTCGCTGATTATGCAGCAGTCACATAGTAGCAATTGATTAGGAGTCAATCAATATCACAGCAATTGGCAGGGACCTACAGAGTGCTAGAGCATTGATTCACCTGCCACTAGAATTCACACAGCTGGCTTCCTTTTAGCCTGCTCTTTCCAATGAAGCAAGGCAGAGAGAAAATGGAAACTATTTATTTGTCTGGTTTTTTCCTCGTTCTTTCTTTTCTTAAAAAAACAGCTTCCTCAGGAGAAGTCATTGAAAATTTGTGTGTTAGGAGCTGCAGTGGTCAAAGTATGCAGTATTATGACTGCTATAGGTCAGCAATCACATTGTGTATTTAAAGCATCACATTTAGGTTCTGGTTAGGGTGCAAATAGCTTCTCAAAATCCTAGTTATGGACAGAGAAACTGAAGGGGTCTTTTCAATGAATTTCTCCAGGGAAGAGGATACATTCTCCAACATTTTCCCAGGGATCTGACTTCCATTTAGCAGTGGCAATAGTGCAGCTTTTTTCCTTTTCCCTAAGGTACTGTTCTGTTTTGTTTACCTTGCCACCATTTTGCATCCTCCACAATAAGATTAAGGTAAAGGACCCCTGGACGGTTACATCCAGTCAAAGGCAACTATGGGGTGCGGCGCTCATCTTGCTTCATGCCAGGGGAGCCAGCGTTTGTCCACAGACAGCTTTCTGGGTCATGTGGCCAGCATGACTAAACCGCTTCTAGCACAACGGGACACCGTGACAAGCACCAGAGCACACAGAAATGCTATTTACCTTCCTGCTGCAGCGGTACCTATTTATCTACTTGCACTTGTGTGCTTTCGAACTGCTAGGTTGGCAGGAGCTGGGACAGGGGAATGGGAGTTCACCACCATTGAGCGGATTCGAACTACCAACCTTTCGATTGGCAAGCCCAAGAGGCTCAGTGGTTTAGACCACAGCGCCACCTGATCCCTACATCCTCCACATTACTCTGGGCCTGGCATCATTATGGACCATGGGTGGACGACAAAGCACCACACACAAAAACAATAGCAAATACATGAAGTATTTCTATTGAGGGGATTGAGGGGGAAGGGAAATGTGTTTTCTCAGAAAAATGGCCTTCTGTGTAATTTCTGCTCAGCACCAATAAGATCTGTCCCTGTCTCCCGCCCCCAATACTTTGTCATATAGTTAAACTGTGGAAATGGCTCCCACCAGCTTGGACGTCTTTAAAGGAGTTTGAGTCCAAATCATGAAAGACATCAATGGCTACTGGCCATGATGACTATGCTCTTTGTCTACCGTTGAGTACCAGTTCCTGGAAATTGCAAGTGGGCAGAATAATATTGTACTCAAGTCCTGCTTGCAGGCTTCATATAGGCATCTGGTTGGCTACTTTGAGAGCGGAATGATGAACTAGAGCAGGCATAGGCAAACTAGGCCCTCCAGATTTTTGGGACTACAACTCCCATCATCCCTAGCTAACAGGACCAGTGGTCAGGGATGATGGAAGTTGTAGTCCCAAAACATCTGGAGGGCCGAGTTTGCCAATGCCTGTAACTAGAGGAGCTATTGGCCTGATTTAGCAAGCTCCTTTTAGGTCCTTATGTGTTTCTATAGCCATTTGTACTAATGAGCACACTTGCTGCTGATTTTCTCACTCTTTATTTTTTATGCTGCTGCTGTTACAAACATCTGCATTTCAGTAGGTAATTTGTTATCATGATACTATTTCAATAATTGTTTTTATTTTTATGTTGTACAGATATTGGATTATGTAGTGATTTTTGTGTTGCATGCTGTAAACTCCACAAAGAGCTCAAAAGTTCATGACTTTCCTCTTTTATGTCTCAGACAAATCCAAACAATTCTTTCTTACCCCCTCTTTCAGCACACACAAACAACTATCCTGTTTTCTTAATTTATTTACCATGCTCAGCTCTGTGATTGTCTGCATTCCTCATTCTAAGCCTCTCTCTCTCTCTCTCTCTCTCTCTCTCTCTCTCTCTCTCTCTCTCTCTCTCTCTCTCTCTCTCTTGCCTTCCATTTAACTCCCTACAATTATCTTTTTGTTTTAATTGCTCTGTCCAAAACTGAATGTGGGTTTCTCAATAAGGTCAAACTATTGTCAGGATTAATGGAATAATTACCTCATTTGTTTTACACAGGAGGCAGCTGCTAGGACAGCTCAATAAAACATTAGTCAGTTTTGCAACCGCTTCACATTGTCAATTCATATTTACTTGATCATCCATTACAGCTCCCAGATCTTCCCTCAGGTACCTTGCCTAGTGACTGTTCCTCCATTCTCCATTTGATTATCCTTTCCAATTTAGGTTTGCCATTAGTGAACTTTTCATTGATTTTCTTTTTTGAGGGGGCAGACACCTCCACTGCTGCAAGGCTACACTTAATTCTGCCATGCCCCAACCTAGTTTATACTCAGTTTATTTAAAGAGCTGGGCCAAAAATGTGAAAACAACAACAACAAACAAACAAATGTATGGTAGCACACTGTTTTGGGAACTGGTAATTCACATTGAAATGCAAACTGAATCGGATCTTTCCCACATCCCTATATGTTAATAGATATCTGCATCCCAGTCAATTTGAGGTTTTGCAGGCATGTAACAGCACCTTGAATCTGGCACAGAACTGAATAGGTAGCCATTAATACTCTTAGAAAAAGGAGCTGTCGTATGAGCAAAGCAAGCCATGGCAGTTAAAATTCTGGCAGTTTTGTTCCATATTAACTGAAGCATTCAGACAAGGGATGCAGGTGGCGCTGTGGGTTAAAGCCTCAGCACCTAGGACTTGCCGATCGAAAGGTCGGCAGTTCAAATCCCTGTGGCGGGGTGCGCTCCTGTCGTTCGGTCCCAGCGCCTGCCAACCTAGCAGTTCGAAAGCACCTTCGGGTGCAAGTAGATAAATAGGGACCGCTTACTAGCGGGAAGGTAAACGGTGTTCCGTGTGCTGCGCTGGCTTGCCAGAGCAGCGATGTCACGCTGGCCACGTGACCCAGAAGTGTCTGCGGACAGCACTGGCTCCCGGCCTATAGAGTGAGATGAGCGCACAACCCCAGAGTCTGGCAAGACTGGCCCGTACCGGCAGGGGTACCTTTACCTTTACCTTTAACAGCACCTTGAATCTGGCACAGAACTGAATAGGTAGCCATTAATACTCTTAGAAAAAGGAGCTGTCGTATGAGCAAAGCAAGCCATGGGAGTTAAAATTCTGGCAGTTTTGTTCCATATTAACTGAAGCATTCAGACTACCTTTAAGTTCAGTCCCAGTCAGGGCTGGTTCAGTTGTGGGTCAGCACAGGGACACAGAGACAAGCAGTAAAGTTGATTATTTATTCAAAGAGACAAACAACAAAAATGGAACTCCATGGGCAGGACTAGCCTGAAGAAGCAGTTGCCAGGACCGAGGATCTGAGCTCAGGACCTAAGGCTGCTACACAGCAAACTCCTTCCCAACAAACTCCTTCAAGGAGGGTCTCTCTGTGCCTTTTGCTTTGCTACACCCTCCTCGTTCTTGGGGGCAGAGTAGGAGGGGAGAGGAAGACAGTGGAACTGGCGGGTTTCTGTGGATCTGTCATAGCCTCAGCCTCTTCCAGTGTGAGAGCCAGTGTGGTGTAGTGGTTAAGAGCAGTAGTCTCGTAATCTGGGGAACCGGGTTCGCGTCTCCGCTCCTCCACATGCAGCTGCTGGGTGACCTTGGGCCAGTCACACTTCTCTGAAGTCTCTCAGCCCCACTCACCTCACAGAGTGTTTGTTGTGAGGGAGGAAGGGAAAGGAGAATGTTAGCCGCTTTGAGACTCCTTAAAGGGAGTGAAAGGCGGGATATCAAATCCAAACTCTTCTTCTTCTTCTTCTTCTTCTTCTTCTTCTTCTTCTTCTTCAGCCGCTTCTTTCTCACTTAGACCTGTTGCTTGCTCAGTCTCCAATCCGTCTGCCCCTCCGCCTTCATCTGAGCTGTCTTCTGTATCCTACCACCAGTCTCCTGGCTTGGAGCCTTCCTCCTCTGATGCTTCTTTGGTGGTTCCCCGGCTGTAGCCTCCCACCATTTATCCTCATCTAGGCACCCCCTGACTGTCCCATATATAACACACTGCAGGAACATAGATCACTGCCGTGGCCAAACTATCTTTGTTGAGAAGTGACCGCAGCTGGAGAACTAGCTGTAGCTGGTAAAAGGCACTTGCTTTCACAAATGCTGGGTAGTCTCTTCTAGTGACTGGTTATAGGAGTACTCCCAGGCTGTGACTTGTGGAGAGTTTAGACCCCTCCCCCTCAAACAGGTTCAGCTCCATCTCCCTCTACATAAGGACCAACTACCCATAGCGCTTCCATCTTGGCAGCAATCAGATTCCTTGTATTGGACCTTCCCCAGTCCATTACCAATTCCAGGCACTCTCATAGCATCACCTGATTTAGAAGGCCAGGAGAAACAGAGCGTCCTCAGCATACTGATGGCACTTAACTCAAAAACTCTGGATGATGCCTTACAGCAGTTTCATATAGTTTTAAAAGCGAAGTGGAAATTTTAAGACAGGCCTTAAAATGGGCATAGTAGTTTTTCTGTGTTGTTTTTTTTTTTTTTGCTCTTTAGAATCTTTACATATTTTCCAATTAAAGACCCATTTATTATTATTATTCATGCTACTTAAGCAAATGTCTGTGATTAAATATAGTTAGACACTGTGAAGTGACTTCAAAATTTCCTGCCATCTGACCTCTCATTTTCCCCCCTTGTGCCCTGAAGCACAGAGCATCCATTTGCTGTTTTCATTTCAAGCAGAGACTGAAGGAAAGTACTTATTTAATACTGAAGCTTTCTTTAACACTTCCTTTCTCCTTCCCAACCAGGAAGCATCTCCCCCTTCAACCTTTTCATCCACTGATAATAGCTTCTCATTTGGTGTCTTTTCTTCTTTTCTACTTCCTTCGTATCTCAAGCATCCTTTTATCCTAATCATCTATAATTTTCACTATTATTTCTATTGTGATAAATGGCTTTGAATAAAACCATTTTTATTATCAAATAACTTTTTAAAAAAATATGCTGTTGAATAATGAGATCCCAAATTGGCATACTTCTGTCCAAGTGGCTCTGTAAAAGCAAAAGTATAGCAATTAACAGTGAAATCCTAAACGTGCCTACTCAGAAGTAAGTCACATTGTGAAAGACTATTGGATTGCACGCTAGACAATTGAATTGTGGCTTGCTACTGAATATTCATTTTTTGTCCTTTAAAGAAGGCTTTGAAAGAGTGTGATCCAATAATTGTAGAAATGGTTTTATAGGTTGTTGTTTTTTATTGTACACAGCTTGGTAGCTTCTGGCTATGAAGAGGTATATAAATCGGAAGATCAAACAACACCAATAGCAATAATAGACTAAGTATACCCCCAGCATATTTACTTGGAAGTAAGTACCAATGTCTTTAGATAATATGACATTGGAGTCTCCACACAGACATGTTCCAATAGTCTGCTACAAACCAAATCCAGATGCAAAATCTTTGCAAATCATACAGCAGCTCATGCGCTGCTGGAATTCAGTCTCCTTGAGCGAATGCCATGTCTTGGCACACATTACACCGAGTAAAGTATCCGATGGGGGGGGGGAATTAACCTTGATGAGTTGCTGTTTACAGAATGAGGAATCTTCTCTGTAAAGGTTCCAGTATCGCTCATGTTCAAACCCTGATTATTAATACACACCAAAGAGCTTCTGGATGGTTTCTAGCAGGAGTTGCTGCCAACAATCAGTCCTGGATAGACAGTAATAAAGACGGATTACTTTGGAGTACATGACTGCATGGGGCCGGCGTCTCCCGGTTTCCATAATGGATTGCTCTGCTATTTACAAATGAATATTCACTGCACAATAGCATCCTTTACGTTGGCCGCAGGGAAATGTTTCGTGGTTTTATAAAGCAGGCATCTCCTGAGCTAATCGGCCTCGATGAGTTTTTCAGGCCCGCAAGACCGCCAGATGACTCTTGTTCATTCGTAACACTTCTTGCACATCAAAAGAAGAAGTGTGTCTTCCGCCATTCTCTCTCTTATCCAAGGCGGTTTATGAAAAGATAGTAATGGGTGAGCTCTGCCAAACTCAAATTGGATTGTTCTGGGGGTAAGCAAAGCAATTTCTCTCAAATTTGGGTTACCTGGGAATTGGAAGGTGAGTTGAGGGAGGAGCAGACCACTTCCACTTTTGCAATGGAACTCCCCTCCTTTTCTCCCCAATGCACCCCCCAAAATATTCCTTTGATGCTTTGGGGAACACCAAAGAGCAAATTTGGTGGGAGTGCAGGGGCAAGTTCCATTGCACAAGCAGTTGTCATTCCATGGGTATAATGACTTTGTTGGATACAAGGAGAAGAGAGACTTCCTCAGCTGCTTCCTTAGCATAACCCAGAGGAAGATCATAAAGAGAGGTTCTGTATGGTGGTCACTGGCTATCCCACTTGACAGCAGCATTTGGGTGGGCACGAAAACTGTTAATAGGGACATCCTTACTGGTTTTTGTTCTGCTCAAATTGCTTCAGTAGCCCATACACTGGAAGACAATGGTTGGGACTAACTGCAGGGAGGTCATAGATGGAAGATAGAGCAACTGCAGCAATGATGAAGAAAGGACCTTAAGTTGTATAATATTTGGCTGTAGATATATTACTTGCCCATGCCCTTATTTAAGGCTTCTTGGTCATTCTGGCATTGCTTTGCATACCCCATAGACCTTGAGTTCTGCTACATGCAGAGTTTTGTTTCCCAATGGTCCCATCAGGGTTTGGCCTCGCTGTTAGGCAGAGTAGAGTGGGTTCCTCAGGTAACTGAAGTGGGGCTGTGCAGGGGGCAGCAGTGGCAGCCCCCCCACTGAATGGTTCTTTTTGAGTCCCACAGTTGTTTCCCTCTGCTGGATGAGTGAGTATATAAAGTATTTTTGGATGCCGATTTAAAACTATTCATAAAGGTTTTTTGCCAGGCCTTTTAGATTATGATATTTGGTTGAGTGGATTTTTAAAATAATAGCATTTCCAGAGCATCCTAAATTGTATCAGCAGGCTCCATGAGTACAAGAGACGCCCCACTTCAAACAGTCACCCAGGCTCCATCTTGTGGAGGGTCCTAAAGATCAGGAAAAGTGAAAAGTGTTATATTGGAAAGAGCTAGGCTTGCCAGTGTACCTCTGCTCTGCCTCATAACCTCTCACTGGAGGGGGAGACCGTTTTTGCAAAGGCAGGTAAAAGAACTTCTCAGTTAATTTAATTAACAGAGAGGGTGAAAACTAGCTCCTGATTGAAATGCTCCTGCATCACTCTTAGATAGGCCTAAGTAATTGTTTACAAATAGAAAAAAAAAGTCTAGTCCTACTGATTTCTTCTGTATTGGCTTTTAATTTCAGGCTTGATAAACCTGCTGATGGATGCATGTGTGATAGCCCTGCTTGTTAGTCACTTGATATTTCAAAAATGAAGGTACAATGCACTTTAAACAAAATGATGTTATGTGGGAGGCAGATCAAAAACTGGAGAGTATAAAAGGGAAGATCCAACAGAGCGTGCGATGCCTCCCCTCTCCCTTTATGTAGAAGAAACCAGATTCTATCCCCCTTCGCTGTCATTCCACAAGCAGCCACTCCCCTGCCCAAGTTCAGCAACTTTCTTTGAGTGCCAGAAAGATGCTCATGCCTTGCAAATTAATAATCTTTCTTCCTCTCTCTCACAAACAAGCGCTGTGCCATTAGCAGCACACCTGCTTCCGAAATTGGCCATTACAACGCGGCACTTTTCAGCAAGGAGTCCCAAGCACCTTATTGATTTCAAAAGAGAGGCATGTTTGATCAATCCAAAACTTCACTCAACACCCTCCCACCTGCACACACACACACACACACACACACACACACACACACACACCACACACATCCCAACAACACTCTGAGAGAAATAATCTAAAACTGAGATTTTCAAATTAGTATTTCAAATACTCATTTCTTCATGATAATAAAGAAAGGTCTTTGGCAGTAACCCAGGTTATAAAGTGACGACTTGATGGAAATATGTTAGAACAAGCAAAAATATTTAGGGGGTCTGTTGATTTGAGCATATAGGAAAAGTGGAGGTCTCCTGTGATACATAGAATGTTCAGAGAACATTCATGCTTAAGGGAGGAGCTGGATTGTGACCATTGACTCTGCCTCCATTCTCTATGCAACATATGTTAAGCCAAAGGTTTGAACATAGCCTATGTGTACATGCGCTCTATAATAATAATTTATTAATTATACCTCCACCCATCTGGCTGGGTTTCCCCAGCCACGCTGGGCGACTCTGAATGTATGATTGGAGATGGGAGATGGGGCTGTAGATTATGGTTACCAGACGTCCCTGTTTCCCAGGGATGGTCCCCGGATTTCCAAATCTGCCCCCAGACAAAATCCGTCCCCGGAATGTCCCCGGATTTCATTTAATGTCCCCGGATTTATATTTTAAGTGTTGTAGATTTATTAGTAGGGAATGAATGTTGTATGATTGGCTCAATGGCACAAGACACATCATATGGAGACTTCCGGTGAGGCAAAATGGCAGGCACCAAGGCAGCGAGCAGCTCCTGAACCCAGCCAGAGCCAACTGTGCTACCAGGCTGGCTGCAGGCTGCTGAAACTTCTGCTGCCACCACCACTGCTGAGGGGGAACCGGGGACATGTGCTGACACGCACATCCCCCCGCGACCCAAATCAAGCCAGGAGCGAGAGTACCCGGTCACCCGGCTGACTGCCCAGAGGTGCTACGGGGCAAGGAAAACCCCAGAGCTGACACAGGGAGAAGGGGAAGAGGAGAAGGAGAAGGAAGAGAGAGAAAGAGGAAGGAGGAAAAAAGAGGGGAGCCCTGACCTTGCCGCACCGCTGCCGCCACTGAGGAGGAGAGGTAGGAGAGCACCAGGAGGGCAAGGACACGTGGCTGAGCCCAGGCCTGACCCGAGCCTACTCCATGGTGGATAGCACTCCAAGAGAGCAAGCCGGGGCCCAGAGAAAGGCCGCGCAACAGAGGAGACCACAGAAGAGAAGATATTACTTATTTGTTTGTTTTTAAATAACTGATTTTTTCTCTTTTCAAAAAAATAAAAGACAAAAGTGTCCCTGGATTCTTTGAAAAAAATCTGGTAACCTTACTGTAGATCCATGGTAGAACATCTGCATGGCAAGCAGAAAGTCTCAGGTTCAGTCTTCAGAATCTCTAGGCTAGAGGGACCCCTGTCTGAAAACCTCCAGAGGGACTATCAGCATCCTCTATTCCTATGACCTTGCCTTTCCCCAGATTTCTGATCATGCAAAGAGAACATTAAACGTGTACCTGTGTACACACCTCCACATCAACACGTCAACAGTGTTACCCTGTTTCCTCCCTCCATGTGTCCACTGGACATGCGAAAAGGGCTTAAAAGTGCATTCTAAAGGTGGGTGAGTGCTACATTACATTTGACAGAATTTAAGGTGGAAATACACTATGCTTCCTAAACTTCACCTTTGTCTGTGAAGCCTTTGGCACAGCCGCCTAGTTCCCACATTGTAACTTAAAACACAACCCTAACCTTGCCCCCCCACCACTGGGTGTGGCTTGGTGGAGTGGCAGGAGCACTGGTACACCCACAGCCCAGCCACTCACAGGGAGTGTTGTGGAAGGATTGGGTCCAATCACTACCCCCATTCTAGGATGTGGTTGCCACACAACAGCAGGGGGACCATGTTAGAGTCCAGCAGATACCAGGCCAGTTCAGCCTCTCCCCACCCACCCCACCTCCATCATCCTCTTTCAGGCAATTCCACAGATTACTGCTGGCAGGTAGCCTACCAATGGCATGGCCACCCACCCACGTGTTTGGCAGGTGGAAGGGTGAATGCTGTTCCAATAGGGTGACACATGCCTCACTTTGTTAACAGCAGGCAGGTGGACAGTTTAGCCAGCCAAGAAAGCGCCCACCTTATCCAAACTAGGGATGCTGGATAATTCCAATGAAAAGAGAAAATGAAATGGGAATCACTGCAGTCCATGTGTTCAGCTATGGTCAGGGATGGAGATTAGTCAAGCAAATAGCATTGGTATTGTGTCACTCAATTGTTGTTGTTGTGTTTAAGTCTGCAAGAGATATGCAATCAATGAC
Organism: Podarcis muralis; assembly: GCF_964188315.1. Classification (NCBI taxonomy): domain Eukaryota; kingdom Metazoa; phylum Chordata; class Lepidosauria; order Squamata; family Lacertidae; genus Podarcis; species Podarcis muralis. Next base: position 90,999,803 of record NC_135657.1, on the reverse strand, counting down.
TTTTTAAAGATTATTCTGACTTTTCCGTTCCAATGAGATTCATGTCAGTTACTTATGTAATGTATATTAAATAGTGGCAAACGAGATAAATAATACAGTGGTACCTCGGGTTGCATACGCTTCAGGTTACATACGCTTCAGGTTACAGACTCCGCTAACCCAGAAATATTACCTCGGATTAAGAACTTTGCTTCAGGATGAGAACAGTAATCGTGCTCTGGCGGCACAGCAGCAGCAGGCGGCCCCATTGGCTAAAGTGGTGCTTCAGGTTAAGAACAGTTTCAGGTTAAGAACGGACCTCCGGAACAAATTAAGTACTTAACCTGAGGTACTACTGTATAGCATTTCACAGAAACTAAGCTGCAGCAGAATGGAAACAGTGCTGATTGTGACAAATTCAGGTCAGAGTGGAAATTGATGCCCTCTTGCATCCCTAGCCCAGACTGCTCCCAGCTCTGTTGACCTGTAACTAAGTACAGCATGCAGAACTCTTGCTTGCTGGTTCTTCCCCGTTTTTGACAATAATATATAGAGATCACTTAGAACAATTTGTGACACTACAGATGTTTGCAGCTTTTTGCTTTGGTATGAAGGACCTAAGTACAGTATGTGGGCAAGCTATGGATTTAAGTTTGATTAACAGCATCTGAAAACCTTCCAAAAAACATCAAACAAAAGAATTCTGTTCTTATCTACCTCCATTATGTCCCACAAGGCAGTCACAGTTCTCAAATTTATGGGCAGTACTAAAAAAAGAGAAGCTTTTCCTCTTTAACTATACATACATTTGGTGGCATGTCTTAATTCTTATCAACTAGAAGCCTTGATCAATTCTATTCAGCTTTGTTATACTAATACCTCCTCACTTTTATTCTCTTTTTCTAAGGAGGCACTGATGACCTTTCAGATGATCTTAGCAATGATTAGCTCTCTCCATTGAGCGGTATAATAAACTATACCTGACAGTTTCACTTTTCCTTACACCAAGGCAGTTCACCTAACATCATAGATGAGAATTTGAACTTTCTTGCTGCATTCTCTCAGCTGAAGGTATATGCCAGTGAAATAACAAGCATGCATAATTCTGAGGAAATGTTGAGAGACTGTTAAAATAATGGGTTTATTTTTAATGAAAGGGGGATATTATTTCTGGGAGAGGTGTGTGTGTGTGTGTGTGTGTGTGTGTGTGTGTGTGTGTAATAACTGAAGTTCCTTGTAAATGAAGCATTGTGTACTATTCTGGTACTTGGCAAAGTATAACAAGGGTAGTCAATATGGTGCCCTTTAGATATTGCTGGTCTACAACTTCTGGCTGGGACTGGTGGGAGTTGGAGCTGGTTTTAACAACAAACATAGCACAATTGACCACTGTTGAATGATTATATTCTGAATTACATTAGTGACCCACCAAAAAGCTGCATGTCACATGTGTTGATCTCTCATCTGCCTTTGACTCCATCGACCAGTAGCATCTATGGATAAACAACTGCTGTTTCACATACTGAGCTCTAATATTGCTGGAGGAATTTGAACTGGATTTGTGGGATTTTTTTTTCTGAATACATATATATGAACTATTTACATCAAGGGGCATTAAAACAAGGGTCCATGACCCCATATTGTTTAATTTCTGCATAAATGCTTAGCTCCTCTTTCTCTCCCTCAATTGGAAGTCCCCCCTCAAAAAAACATCTTCTTGAAAATAACATTTTAATGTTATTTTTGACCCAAAGCAGGGTTGACTGCTAAGGATGTGAAGAATGTCACCTTTGATGTAAACTTTGGATTCCACTTTGCTACTCCAGGTGAGCTTCTGTTCTATATCTTTGTTTTTATAAGATTTTCCATCATAGCAGACACCTTTGCATTCCTCTGAGTAACCTAGCCATCTTTTCTGACTGAGTGATTTTTCAGGATTTTTTATAGCCACATTGAAGCTCTTTAATTTACTTCCCTAAATTCTCCATTTTTCCCTTGATGCAGCGCTTGACCTTGAGTCTGGCACTCAAAGGAGTCTCTTGCCTGATTGTGATTTTTGCCACCCTCTGTTGATTCATGTCGTGTGCTTCTCAGTTCTGATATGTAGTTCAATTTCTTCCCTTGCAGTGTTATATATTGCATCAGGTTGAGGGACGTGGACTAAGACAAATGCTAAAAGCACTAACCAGGATAGGACTTCCTCAAGATATCTTGAAGCGTGTCTGCGAGAGGAGCAGTCTCCAGCATAACTGCTGAGTGGGAAAGGCATGTGCTGAATCTAGATGAATGTTATAAGGATTATTAGGTCTGGTTCATGCAATACTCTGTAAGTAAAGTCCAATGTGCACAGAAGTCGCCAAATGCCTGAAATAGATATCTGTTCTAACTGTTGCTAAAGTTACTTAGGGCTGATCAGCCCCATATCAGTCTTCTCCTTATCCCATTATCTGAGCAAGAGAGATCTGCTGAAACAAAAGAAAAAGGAATATCCTTCTGGCTTACTCTCTTGCAACTTTAAGGGGGGAAAACATGAAAATTTTTGGTTCTGACATGTGGATTCACTCACCACAAAACTCCAAGTTAGACAAGCGTGGATTGCATGGTATCTTTCTAGGTTATCAGAAAGGGTCATACAGAATAATGATGACTGACTCTAAGACAATTAAGCTCACGAGAAGTGTTGAGTACAATGCAAAGTGGGGGGAGAATGTGGGAATTTTCCAATGTTATCCTGATGACAGTGATGAGACTGAGGATAGTCAAAAGCAACCACAACAACCCACACCCACTGATGAAGGTTCTGAGTCTGAATCTGAAACTGAATCGGGTGATTCAGAGGATTTCAAGAGTGCGAAAGCCTCTATGCGACCCTCTGAGAGCTCTGATCAAGAATTGGAGGAACCATTGTTCACAATAGGTCGTTTTTCTCCTAAGAAGGAAGAGGATAGTGTTGAAGATTTAAGGCTAATTCGTAGGTCACAGAGAGCCACAAAGGGCAAACCTCCAAAGAGATTTGCTGATGAGTTTGCTACGATAGCAGTAACAGCTGTTAAAAGCTCCAAGAAGGTATTTGAACCTTCAAGTTTCCAAGAAATCCAGGGTTTGGATTCAAAGGAAGCTGAGCCATGGTTAAATGCCATGAAGGCTGAACTTGATTCCTTAGAAAGGAACAAAACATGGGAGCTAGTTCCAGTAGTTCCAGGAATGAAACTGCTTGGAAGCAAATGGGTCTTCAAAGCGAAGACAGATCAAAATGGCAAGATAGTCAGACACAAAGCCAGATTGGTAGCCAGAGGTTTTGCACAGGTACCAGGTGAAGACTATCACGAGACCTACTCACCCATGGTGAGGTATGAAAGCATTAGGCTTATGCTCAAGCTAGCTGCAGAGGAAAATCTACACATTAGTCACCATGATATTAATACAGCTTTTCTGTACGGATCTCTAGATGAATCACTTTATATGCTTCCACCTGATGGCGTACAGGTAAAACAAGGATTTGTTTGTGCTCTGAAGAAATCCCTTTATGGTCTCAAACAAAGTGCGCGCTGTTGGCACACAAAACTCACTGAAGTATTGTTTTCTCTAGGTTTTCAGCAAGGGAAAGCTGATCCATGTGTATTTGTCAAAGAGGAGGGGCAAAAGAAACTGTACTGTTTGTTTTATGTTGATGATTTATTATTCTTTTGGAAAGATGTCGCAATGTACAATAACGCCCTAGCTCAACTGAAAGAGCACTTTGACATGAAAGATCTTGGTGAGGTAAACAACTACCTATCTCTGGAAATAGAGAGAGATCAAGATGGTAACATTCTAGTACACCAGTCACGGAAAATTGCTGATGTGTTAAGCAAACTAAACCTGATGGATGCTAACCCTGTAGACACACCGATGACAACAGGTTATCAGGTAGATGACACTGAAGAAGCATTCTCTGACACTACACTGTACAGAAGTGTGCTAGGCAAGCTAAACTTCATTGCCAGATGTTCAAGACCAGACATTGCTGTTAGCTGTAATTTGCTAAGCAGACAAGTCAACAATCCTAGTGTCAAGGATTGGAAAGCTCTGAAACGCATAGCGCGGTATTTGAAAGGCACTATGCATTACAGACTGAGATTTAACAATCAGAAGTCTGGTGGTCTTGAAATATTTGCAGATGCAAGTTTTGGAAGTGACACTACAGACAGGAAAAGTACGTCTGGAGTTTGCTACATGTACAATCAGGGTCTGTTTGATTGGTCATGCAAGAAGCAAACAACAGTTAGCTTAAGTACTTGTGAAGCCGAACTGAATGCACTGTCTTATTCACTTAAGGATTGTAAATGGTTGGTACAATTGTGCAAAGATATGAAAATTCCTGTCAAATGTCCAATCCAGGTTTACCAGGACAACAAAGCATGTTTGGCTTTGCTGAAGTCTGAAGGTTGTAAGCAAAGCACGAAGCACTTGCAATTAAAGTTGCAGCATGCTAGGGAATGTATTCAGAAGGGACTCGTAACGGTGTCCTATATGCCAGGTAATGAAATTCCTGCTGATGTATTGTCCAAGATTGTATCAAGGGATCAACACTGTACCTATGTGCAGAAGTTGGGTTTGTACTGATATTGTACGAACACGCTGCCCAGTGATGTTCACAGAAAGGGGGAGGATGTTGGTTTCTGCTTTCCTTCACTGTGCAGCGAAAGGGCTTGTCACGAGACAGGTGTTTACATTCCACAGTCTGTACTGTTGGAGTTTCTCACGGGAAAGGGAGACTGGATGTGACGTACACTGGTTTCCTGTTTTTCACTGTGTGATTCTCTCCGAGCAGTCGAGGAGAGAGGATGCATTTTCTGCTCCGGCAGAGGCAAGATGTCTTTCTGTAATATACCAGCTTTGAACTGTAAATAAAGCAATATAGAGTATGTAGTACGTACTCCTCATCCTTCCGCTGGGCACGGGACTCTGCTTTTCAACCAACAACGAGGAGCCAGGGTGCAGAGCCGAACATCTTCTGAACATTGAGGGGGCCTGGCCCCCTCAAGAAATTCAAAACATTGGGGGAGCCAAAACTGCCTCGGCCGCTAGAAGCTGGCACATATACCTGCTAACATGGCATGAATGTTCTGTGCAACCTTTGTACTTTCTTGCTCTGCTTTTCCTATATTACTGCTTTCCTCAAACTGCATGTGCATCCTGTTTGGGGCCTGCTACTGTTTCAGCCAGCTCTTCTGAATTCCTTCAGGTTTGTTGTCTTTTCTCCCCGACACATAAGATAAACACATAGGTTCCTATTCTTTGTGCCCTTTACAAATCAAGTCCCATTTGCCTATTAGGAATAGTAGTTATTAATCTATTAATCTAATAAGCATCTCTCTCTCTCCCCCATGTTGCCAACATCCTTTCAATCAATACTACTGAAAATGCTAGAGGCAATTAAGACTGGGGATAATTGTTGTTGTTGTTTTTAAAAAATGTGGCTATGTGTAAAAGTTTCAGCAATGAATACCACTGTGCTGAGGTTTTGCTTTTTAAAAAAATAGATATGGCAGACTCAATTAGCACCACATTAGCAATACACTTTGTATAAATAAGTACGCTCGGCAAAGAAGGAAAAATATCAATAATCCACTGGCAGCCACTCAGTATCTCAGCACTGCGCTTTCAACACATATAGGCGCCTTAATTAGAAGTTTGCCCATGTGCGTGCTTCACTCATTAACTGCCTCTTTACTGAAAAGGAATAATGAGCTGAGTTCCTTAATCTGACATTAATAAATTGCCACCATTTTGGGAGGTATTTGAATGTAAAAATGGTGCTGTTCATTATCAAAATTATGTTTGATGAGTTGGTTTTGTTCTGGCTCATTTAGTGGGTTACTTTCACCCGATGGAGCAATCCATGCCAAGGGTCGGGGAGAAGGAATGCACGCACACAACCCCAAATAAGCCAAATGGTCCCTGAAACAAATGCTCTGTTGATAAGGGAGAGGTGCAGCTGTGTGAAGAATCTGTGTGAATTCTGAAAGTGTAAAAATTGCACAGCACCATCAATACGCTACCCAGTTTGAACATGTGCAATGGCGTGAGGGAACCTCTAGCCCTCTGCATGCTGTTGGAGTACAACTCCCGTCATCTTTGGCCATTGGCCAGGGCTGGTGGGAATTGGAATCCAGCAATATCTGAAGGGTCATAGGTTCCCTGCCCCTTGAGAGGTGCTGCAGTGGAATGGCAAAGAGCGTGAGGTTTGAGCTGGGAAATTATCGATTCGGATCTCACCTCAGCCATGTACATGCTTGGTGGCTGTAGCTGAGTCTAAAGCTTTCCTCACATCCCATCTGAGTATCTGCAGCAGGAGAAATATGAACACAGCATATAAAACCAGGAGTTATTTATTTATAGCATTTTCATACCACTTTGCATAATACAGATCTCTAAGCAGTCACAGTACAAGAAGAGCAGTCAGTGACATTTCCTAAAAACCAGATTTGGAACAGGATGAAAGCAAAACAAACACATATATCATGTCATGAATGAGCCAGCTCCCAGCGAAGGTTTGCAGCCAGCTCCCAGGGAAAGGTTGCTGTCAACTGAAGAAAGCAGTCAAAAACAGAGAGGGTTAACTGCCATGCAGGATGAGCATCTAGTGCCAACTCCCCCACCCTTTGGAATGCCAGCTGATAAGGGAATAGCAGGGAGCAAGCTAGAACGCAGTCAAAGCTTGCCGGAAGCACAAACAGGTGGGACAGAGTTAAGAGATAGCCTCTCAGAGAATGGGGAAGAGGGGGGAGCTGACCCACTCAGTTTGAGGCCTCGGCGAATGGGAGGGCTGCAAGGCAGGAAGCAAAACAAAAGGCGTATGAAGCGAAAATTCAGTTGCTTCTTCGTCACACTGGAAGCAGTCTTCAGAAGGGTCATCTTGACTGATGAGGGTGAAGGTTGTGTTAAAGCTGTCTGGAGCTATCTGTTTGTTTTGACAATAAATCATCCTTTTTAATTAACTACACTCACTGTGTTATCAAGCCAGGGACCGGACTCCTGACATATCAGAAATAAAGCTAAACAGGGTACAAAAGAAAGAATTCAAAATGTTAACAGTGGAACTCAGTATCATGCTAAGTCTATAGCTACATCCATTTCAGCCTGTCAGACAGAATGACGCCCCCTCTCCTCCCCTCATGTGCTCTTCTAGGGGTTAAACATTATCCAACTGTTGAAGTGGGAATCAAAGGGCATTGTACTGGGGGGGGGGCCCTCTCCGAATCATGCTGGTGGGTAATTGTTCCATTCAACTTCTTATGAATGAACATCTGCCATATTTAAGATGCAAGCATTGATCTGATTTGTTTGTTTTGTTGCATCATTTCTCAAGGCATGATTAAAGATACTCCACAAGGGGCTCATTTGTCTTAACATATGCATTTAAGCACCAGGAGACATGTGGAACTAGAGGGAGGGGAGCAAATGTCTTCAGGATTAATGGGCCATACAGATTAACGGCGAACAGCCTCCAAACATGCCGCTAGCATTATTAAATGTATTCATAAACTGGTTATTTAATTTAAAAAAGGCATCAGTGACATCTAAGATCCATGGACAAAAATAATTGCACATAACAAACTGCCGTCAACATTTTGAATGTCATGTGATCGATTATGTGGGGTGGGCCTTACCTGCCCCCCCCCCATATTTCATTAAAGTTAGGATCACAGCTTGAATTGGTTAGCCAAGTTGCCACACAGGACTGTTAACAAGGCCTCCCATAAACTTCCAGATCTATAGGGAAAGATTCTTGCCTTCCCCCAACCCATTCATTCCAGAATGTGAAATGAAGTGGAGGGATATTAAATAGACTAGGGCCTGTGAGACAAGGGTGATTGTAGAGAGGGCTCACTGAAGGGTGAGGCTATTATGAATTAGGTCCAAGGTATGGAAAGGATCTTATTTGGAATGGGTTTGGGGAGAGTGCATTCTTACTATCCCCTGTCCAAAACATTTCCTGAGACTTAGCACCATTCCCATTTTCAATAATCATGTTTTTCTTCTTGCAAACCTCATCACAGTGAAAGGGGAATCATCTGGCGATGCATCAATAAATATCTTTCTGTCTGTCATCTTTAGGCTGCCTCTTGTTCCTTCCATCATTCTCCCTGTCTATGCACAAAGATTAAAAGATCAGCCTATTCATTTTATTATTATTATTATTATTCTGATGAATGCAATGCACCTTAAGTGTTCCCTTGGTCAGCCAAGATTATTAAAGTTTGTCATCTCAGTTGAAGCTGAATAATCCATTTTATTAGCTAGTTGTTTTCGTCTCTCAATCACCAACCCTAAATCATTTACTTTTTTTCTCAAATGAGGAACAACAACTAGATTTCTCTCAAACTCAATTTGTTCAACAGTGGAGAGGAAGAATCTCCTTTCTTTTATTAATGTTACGGGACTTAATATAGAAGGTAATAGACATTTAAACAGAAAATAATGGAAGCAACGACTTTGGCAATGAATGTTTTATTGCTGTATATGAAGTTACTATAGTCATTTCCTTAAAGTTGAGATCTTTAATATAATATACAAATTGAATCTTTTATATATAGTGATTTATTTATTTTTGCCCATGTTTTTAATTTAGGTAAAGGTAAAGGGACCCCTGACCATTGGGTCCAGTCATGGCTGACTCTGGGGTTGCAGTGCTCATCTCGCTTTATTGGCTGAGGGAGCAGGCGTACAGCTTCCGGGTCATGTGGCCAGTATGACTAAGCCGCTTCTGGCGAACCAGAGCAGCGCACGGAAACGCCGTTTTACCTTCCCACTGGAGCGGTACGTATTTATCTGCTTGCACTTTGACATGCTTTCAAACTGCTAGGTTGGCAGGAGCAGGGACTGAGCAACGGGAGCTCACCCCATTACGGGGATTCGAACCGCCGAGCTTCTGATCAGCAAGTCCTAGGCTCTGTGGTTTAACCCACAGCGCCACCCGCGTCCCATTTTAAATTTAGGAGATGCTTAATTGAACTGGCATAAGAACTTCCAGAAAATATGAAAAAGGCTTTTCAAGAGTTCCAGTCAGAGGAAGCAAGTCATAGAATCTCACTTCAGATTCTCACTTCTGTATGCAGGAACATCACTATCCTGAACCAGCAAAGGGTGAATTGGACTCATGAATGCAAAAGACTAGTATGGCTGGGAGTAGACAAAGTGGACACACCTGTGCAGAGTAAACTCGCAGGCATACCCTTTGTCCCGCCCCAACACCAATTGCATTTTAGAAACAATTGTGGATTGTCTGTATAGAAAGTCCAGCGTGGAAGCTCTTCCTCATGTGTATGGGCTCCATATGAACAGGTATCAGCTATCATGGTGCCCCTACAGGTGAGGAAGAAATTTGCACATTGGCCTTTCTGTACAGATGACTATACAGTGCTACCTTTGGTTACGAACTTAATTCGTTCTGGAGGTCTGTTCTTGACCTGAAACCGTTCTTAACCTGAAGTACCACTTTAGCTAATGGGGCCTCCCGCTGCCGCCACTGCACGATTTCTGTTCTCATCCTGAGGTAAAGTTCATAATCTGAGGTACTACTTCTGGGTTAGCGGATTCTGTAACCCAAAGTGTTTGTAACCTGAGGTGTTTGTAACCCGAGGTACCACTGTATACATGATGTTAGAAAAAGAAGATCCAATATTGGGAGTGGGGCTAAAAGTGTTGCTCCACTCTGGCATGCATGCAGGGATTAAATAGTAATAGTAGTAGTAGTGCTAATAATAATATGATGATGATGATAAAGATGATGATGATGATGAAGATGAAACAAATCGGTAGACAAGGTCAAAAAAGAATGGGAATGTTTTAAAAATTATTTGACAAAATACGGTTCCAACAATAACACTTGGCCGTGCCTAGATTAGTTTTACAGATAGTAAAACAATTTCTTCATCCCAAAAGGTGGACAAACAATTAAACACAGATGAAAAATAGAAATAGTTGAATTGAAACCACAAAGTGGGAAGTCACCAAACTAATAAAATGATAAGAATTCAACCCAGTATGAGGGTTGTTGTCTACAAGATACCTTAGTACTGGTTTGAAATGGTGAGACATTGATGACCGTCTTACAAGTATTTTTTATTTGTAATACTTTTTCTATCTTGTTGTGTTCTTTTTTCTTTTCTTTCTTTTCTTTTCTCTCTTCTTATTCTTTCTTTCTCTCTGTATTAAATAGTTAGATTTTCAACTAATTTTACTATGCACAGTGTAATACTTAAGTCTAAGAATATCTAATGTACAACCAACTTATCTTTTTCTATGTATGTCTGTAGAAAGTTTGTAAAATAACAAAATTAAATAAATAATAACAATAATAAAAAATAAATAATAATAATAATAATATGCACAAATAATACATACATAGAACACTTCCATTTCTGCTCCATTTAAGCATTTGAATATATATTTCAATGCATATTTCTAAATACACGTTCTCTCAAAATACACATGTATGTGTATATATGTGTGTGTGTGTGTGTGTGTGTGCCAAGAGCCACATCAGAAAGTTTGGGAAGTGCAGCATCCAGGAGATGATTAAATTCTGATCTGTACATTAGCCAATTGGATGAGGATCATGTTGAGTTCCTACTGGAATTTGCAATAATCAATTCTTTGAGCATGCCTAAACCAGACTAGACACACAGAGCTCAACAGATGGATAGCTCTGAAGGTGCCAGAACCACTAATCATCTGTCTGCGGAAGGAGAAGAAAATGAATCTGTTCCCCAACACACACACATACACACATAAACAGAGTGCTCCTAACTACTGACGCTGATATCACCAGCCATTTGACGAGTGAGAGGAATGTGCCCACATAGATCTTCAGAGGGGATGATGAACTTTGGGCTGAGACTGTGGATCTTAAGGCAACTGGCTCATATGCTGATATTTCAACCTGGTTCAAAGATTTACATTTCCCAGTTGGGATATCAGTTGAGTATTTGATAAACTTTTTATTAGGAGACAAGTCTGAAAAAGTGGCCTGTTTTCCCTTTAGAGTGACAATTTTAATGAGAAAAGTTTGTGGGGATGAGAAATTTTTTCAGGGGAGCAAACGGAATGCCTGGTTTTAATAATTATTTCATCTGTGTAATACATTTTATTCTGTTTTATGTATTTTATCTTTTTCAATGACTTCAGCTATACAAATAAATAAATTATATTCTATTCCATGCTGATATTCAACCCAAAGTGCTACAAAACTGTGTTTCATCACAGTTTATCGGTGCCAGCAGCAGAGAGTCGGACATTTCAAGCCTTCTTCTAATGTAACATTTTGTGTTTGCATTTTAATTTCTCAACTGCCCAGAGTAAGTGGATACATGTGGGAATAGTGCTTTGAGATTGGTTGTCCTTGCTGCATTTGTAATTAAACAGATGACATATTGCAGTGAAATATGGCTCTGCTTGTTTTGTTTTATTATACGTTTTATCCTGCACTTCAATACAGTTATTTTCTGTACGGTTATAAATATTTTTCAGGGTGGCAATGCATGTATACATGTTCACAAGATCACTTTGGAAAGTGAACTATGGGTACAAAAATATCTGGCCACAAGAAGCTCAGACAGTTAGTTTTTTCATCTTCAAATACTTCATATCAAAAAATGATTGCAGAGATAACCAAAGAGAATGCTTCAGAGAAAGATGAGTTGGTCTGCCAATTGGCCTGGCTCCTGCGGACAGCTCCTTGTAGAGCATGGTCCTTGGCGATCCTGCCATCTTCCATTCTGTGACTGTGACCTCTGGAATCTCATACTGCTGTGGAAATGGGTTGGCATCTATCATATCATATCATATCATCATATCATATCATATCATATCATATCATATCATATCACATCATATCATCTCTCTCTCTCTCTCTCTCTCTCTCTCATCTATATCTATCATCTAGCTATCTAACACTTGTTATTAGAATGGTCTAGATTTGTTTTATGAAACTTGTATTTTATATTGGGCAGAATCTTTAAATAATGAACATTACAGGAACCAATCATCATTAGATAGAGAGATAGATATATGATAGATAGATAGATAGATAGATGATAGATAGATAGATAGATAGATAGATAGATGATAGATAGATAGATATAGATAGATAGATGATAGATAGATAGATGATAGATAGATAGATAGATGATAGATAGATAGATAGATAGATAGATAGATAGATGATAGATAGATAGATAGATAGATAGATGATAGATAGATAGATGATAGATTAGACAGACAGATAGATGATAGATAGATGATAGAGATAGATGATAGATAGATTCAATATCTAGGCTTGCACCATTGAGGCCTCATTAATCCTCAGCACTTTAACTTTTCAAGATATTCTGGCTCCCTCTAGAATGGAATCTGATTAGCTTTTACAGTGGTACCTCGGGTTACATACGCTTCAGGTTACAGACACTTCAGGTTTCAGGCACTGCTAACCCAGAAATAGTACCTCGGGTTAAGAACTTTGCTTCAGAATGAGAACAGAAATCCTGCTCTGGCGGCGCAGCAGCATCTGGAGGCCCCATTAGCTAAAGTGGTGCTTCAGGTTAAGAACGGACCTCCGGAACGAATTAAGTACTTAACCAGAGGTACCACTGTATTCTGTAATTTGGATACTTCCCAGCAGACAATACAGTTGCATCTGGACCAGTGCATAGACAAATGTGGCCAAAGTGCTTAATATATCCAATGACTCTCTGCTTCTTTGGCTTCCAGAAGATCCCAGGCTAAACTGCTTTTCACATCAATGTCCTCTGGAGTAACTTCTCAAACAGAACAAATATGGATTTTGAGTTATGGTATGGGTGGGGTGAGGAAAGAATCGGAAGGGTGGGTGTCCTCTGAGCTAGAACAGGAGTCTGGTAAAGTCATACGTCCTACCCTGAATGGTGTGAGGGTACTGGTTCAACTGATGCTTCCCTTCTCTCTGAGTCTGTTCCTGAAGCGGATGGATTTCAGAACTTTTGAGAAAACAGCATTGAGCCATTCTGAACAGTAGTGTCCGTCCCCACCCCACACCCCGGGTGTTTGTTGACAATGGTGATGATGTGGTTTGTTGACAATGGTGATGACGTGGGACAAAACCAGCCAGGTTGATACTAATCATAGCTATAATTACAATCATTTCTCATAAAAATGGCAGTAAATTAAACATCAGGTTTGCTGAGATGTAGGGGGCTGCAGAGTTTAATTTGAAGATTGTTGTTAATTAAAAACCCATCTGAGGATCTGAATTGAATTGGGGCTTCAGAGCTGGGAAAAGAGAGCAAGCTGATGTGGAGAGGCAAATGGTCCCTAAGGTAACCTCCTTTTTTGTTTAAAGTGCTACAGAAATTCATGTGCTTTTTATAGCAGTGCGCCAGTATTTGTAAGTCACCATTGACCTTAGAGTGCTTGCAGAAAACATGAATGGGAGATCAAACAAAAGCATTAAAAACCATACAGTGGCAATTATTTGAGGGGAATGTCTACAACAGGGAAACCTCTCCCCGGGACCTAAAACACTGAGCAGGTTTTGTAGCATATATTTTTTTTTGTAAACCCTATCAATCAATGACTTGATTTCCAAACTGTGTAACTTGCTCCCTAGATGCCAAGTGACATTCCAGACTCGGCTTACAAAAACAAATAGTAATATAAGGTAAAGGTAAAGGCACCCCTGCCCGTACGGGCCAGTCGTGTCCGACTCTAGGGTTGTGCGCCCATCTCACTTAAGAGGCCGGGGGCCAGCACTGTCCGCAGACACTTCCTTGTCACGTGGCCAGCGTGACAAAGCTGCTCTGGCGAGCCAGCACCAGCGCAGCACACGGAAACGCCGTTTACCTTCCTGCTATAAAGCGGTACCTATTTATCTACTTGCACTTAGGGGTGCTTTCGAACTGCTAGGTGGGCAGGAGCTGGGATCGAAAGATGGGAGCTCACCCCGCCGCGGGGATTCGAACCGCCGACCATACGATCGGCAAGTCCTAGGCGCTGAGGTTTTACCCAGAGCGCCACCCGCGTCCCTGATAAATAGTAATATAACAACACCAAAAACAACAATATCTAAAACAATAGCAATAGAACCACATATGAATATTGGGGGGGGGGTGAACCTCTCGCCCCAAGCATTTTGGGTGCTTCTGTGATTATGCCGAAATTACAGCGAGTGATTAAAGTCACTGGCATGGTAACCAGAGGTACCACAAGTATCAATTCAATAGCTTGTTCCTTTATGTCGTGTTTCGCTCTCATGCAGCTGGTTGCATGGACTAGATTCATCACCAGTGTGATGTGCTTGCTGCTAAACAGGAAGCGGAGGAGCGTAAATCTTAAAAGACTTTCAGAAGAGCAATCATGTTTCCTTATAACGTTTACTGAAGGGAGCCCATAGGTGAAACTTCATCTTCCCCATCCTTGATTTCAAGGTTTCATATGAATTACAAAATAAATATTTGGTCACGTACTATTAATTCACCGGCTAATTAGGGACTCAGCGAGTGTTTGAAAGGGCAGGAAAAGAAATAGTTTGTGGAAAGAAACAGTTTTTCTTCTCCTTTTTTTGTAAGGAAGAACATAAGAATCTGCCTTGTACCAGGTTAGATTATCGGGTCAAACTCTACGTGGTGGGAAATGTGCATTTGCAGCTAATGAACGTGCAAGATTCAAGATTTTCAAAAATGCAAATTGCATTAGATGGAGTGTGCATGTGCATGCTGATAATTAAGAGGATCAGAGCACACATAGAATTTAACTCTTTCCTCCCTTGCCAAAGTCCTGGGGGAAATCCCTCTTCTGAAGCAAGTATTTTTGTTTTGCAGGGGTACCCCCCCCCCATTGCTTCCTATTTATGCCCATGTTTATAATCCACCAATTGCTAGGTAAGAAGAAGCTTACTACTCTCTGCAGAGTTTATGCTGGAAGCAATTATATGTTTACTTTTTTAAATGTCTATGCCCATATGTCTGGCACAGCTAGGGATTTGTGGGAGGAGGAATTCTATTCAATTCTGTTCACGTTAAAAGGAGGACCTTCCTAATTAATACTTTCTGAAATGGTATGCAAACTAAAATACAGCTGTTCTTTCAAATTCACACTTCCCTGAATGTTGCAATGCTGTTCTCCAGCCAAACATCTTGTACGGATATGCTCACACTTGGGTAAGGTATGCAAAAATATATGTGCATGTATTAGTAAGAATAACATATAAAATGCATTATATCGCTAGGACTTTTTAAAAATAGCAAACCAATGCAGAAATGTGGAGAATGGAATTTAAAACTGGGAAAATGAGAAACTGAAATCAACAGATTCACCAATTCCTAGGCATGCCTTGCATTTTAATTTTTTTAGGGAGCCTATGGCAGGCGTTAGTCATGGACTCTTCCAGTGTTTTGGCCAAGGTGCTGGTATGCACTTTGCTCCAAGCACTCCTTTATCCTTCACCTTGCCCAACACCCTTTATTTAAGTGTTGTGTTCTGAAGTCTGGGACTGTTAGAAAGAATAAGCTGGATTCAGACTATGTTTAGTAGATGTGTGGTTTGACTCCACAAAGCTACATGTAGACAAGTGTTTTTGCTGCCATACACTGTTCTTGTCTTTACAGCCTACTTTAACTCCTGGGTCCAGATAAACGAATTGATGGCTCTGTTACGAACCAATTTTGTTACCTTGCAATCAGGACCATTGTCTTTTCCAAAACATATGAACCCAGTAAGAAGAGTCCTAATGAATCAGACCAAAGGCCTATCTAGTCGAATGTTTTGTCCTCACCAATGAAATGCTTGAGGCACCCATTCTGGGGACACTGTGAGGAAGTGGCTGAACCCTCCAACACAGCTATCAACTTCTCAGCATCTGGACTACTTTGCTCTGCAGAGATCAACAGCCCAATCCACGTGTTGATCTGCTGTATGTGAACAGCTCATCCTGGAAGATGCTGCCGTGAGCATTTTTTTCATTGCATAGTTAATATCTTATTCATACTTGATACCAGTGCAATTATTTCCAGGAGTTGCATTCGTTAAACAAGAGACGAGAAATGAGAACTTGATTTTATATCCAATTTATATCCAAAAGCCTTGACAGGAATGCATTTTACACTTACACCGGGAGATAAAAATAGTTCAGCCAGATTGGAAGTTGCTCCCCGCTCCCTCCCCGTCTTTTTCCTTCTCTCATATTCTGTTACAGGAAATAGTTTATTAGGTTTTTTGCTGATGCATAATCTTTACACAAGAGAGGAACCAATTGCATATGAAGTGAATGTTGAATTGTGCATATTGAGTGTATCCCCCCTCCCCCCCCCTCAGCTCTACCCCATTAACGAATTCACCAGCGACAAGAAGCAGGATGCTTCATTCTTTCATTTTCAGGTCTGTGATTTAGAATCTGTAAGCTCACTGGACCAAAGAATATATCTCTGCAGAAAACTATTATTGGAGCGCTTTGTCACTGAAGCATAAAATGCTGACATCAGGAAGCATTATCCTTCTGATGATTTCGTATGTTTGGCCCATTGGTAGCCTCACCATTTGTTCAGGTGACATGCATGACATTCCCAATTTCTAAAGGATTATGGGATATACTGAAAGATTTGTGTGTGTTTTTTTTAAAAAAAGGGTAGAGACCAGCCTTCAGGTAACATACTGAACCACAGCAGTTGTGCCTCCCCTTCTTCTTCCAAGCTGTGAGGCACACTTTACAATTCATGGACATCGTACAACTTTGTGTCAGCTGTCAAAAGCTGCTCAGGTTGACACAAGGAGTTGCAGCAGCCCCTTCGAGTGTGTGTGTGTGTGTTTCTTTGAACAGCAGACCCCCCTGACATATAACAAACTGCTGTTTGAGGGAAAACAAGGTTAAAGCCTCTGAGGACTCACACAGTCATTTGACAAGTCTTTGGATCCTTGCCAGCAATATCTATAAAAACCACAAACTCTCATTTATTTATTTCCTGTAAAAAGTGGGGGAGCGGGGAGAGGGGATAAAGGATATTGCAGGTTTTGGATCCTACAGGGATTTGACAGTAGAGAGAAGGCTGCCTGATGGCTGGAGATTTGGAAATAGTTCTTATGCAGATGATAAACTTGTGTTATAGCGCTTCAGAAAGCAGTCGGAGGCAGCATGTGACTGAATACTCCCTCATATAATAAAATTCCATGTATATTATATACACTGAGATACACAATAGATATCAGGGAGGAGTGTTCTAGTCCACCCTCTCCCTGACATCCCAGTTTTCGATCCTAGATTTGTTTTATTTATTTACTGGTGGAACATTCAGTCATTTGAATCTAGCCTGAAGTCTAAAGCAATCCAGCCCAGACACAAAATTACTACCTCAGTGAGAACTAGGTCTTGGTTTAAACGTGTTTAAAAATGCCTTTCCCAGCAAGACCAAGGCCAAGCAAAGTTTGAATTTTTGAATTTTGGCTTCGTTGTTTTTTGGGGAGATGAGTAAACTAGGGGAGAACATTTTTTTTGGGTGTGGTTGTATCAAAACCGTATCAAAATATATTTTTAAATGCAGTTTTCTTGAAAGAAGATGCATTTTGAAACATGTACTTGAGGGGAAATTATGTTTTAAAATACTGTTTCATTGCAACACATCTCAATGCTGTTTTTGGCACTAAAAACACACCTACACCAATATATGTTGGTTGAAGCAGAAACTGGACGCGATTGGGATACACATGTGAAGACGACATGGACCAGAAGAAGATTGATTCACCCTTTACCCTTAATTTTTGTATGTAAGAAAGTGTAAAACTGGAGGATGCCAATTTGAGCAGAGGAGAGTGGGGCAGAAGGTTCTACTTAACCCCTTCCCCCTTCCAGCCATCTTCCTGTTCAAAACCCTCCCCAGACCGCTACTTTTCTGCTTGCAGATACCTGTTTTTCCCATGATGGAAGAAAAGCAGCTCAGAAGTGACTTTCAGCAAGTGGAAAAATGATTAACAGATCTCTCCTCACCTACCAACTTTCCATTCCCAACTGCTGCCTATATGTATGGATGTGTGTTTGTTTGTGTGTGTGTGTGTGTGTGTGTGTGTGTGTGTGTGTGTGTGAGAGAGAGAGAGAGAGAGAGAGAGAGAGAGAGAGATGTAACTGCTTGAAGTGTACAGTTTTCACTAAAATCCAAAGTTTCTTCACATTTATAACCATCACTCCACAACAGTTCTGTCATGGATACCTTTGTTAATATTACAAAACAGCATTTCCCATTCACAGTGTTATAAATCTTACATGGCTCCATGGAAGTAATGCACTGCTACATTAATATTTTAAAACAGTTTTCTCTTTGTGGCATAATAGGGGTTTGTGCAGGTGAATTGTTTCGTATCTGAAGTATTCATTATATGTTTAGAGATGATCTGAAGATGCCTCAAATATTTCATTGATATATGGCTTGGCTAATTTTAGAATATCACTCAGAAAAGTATTTGAAGTAGAACAGAGAAATCCAGCTTTATAATCCACAAGTACTTTTCACAGAAACAAGGACGAGTCCTGCAGGCCATTCAAGAAATGGCAAAGATGATAATGATGACAACTTGTGTATACATGGAAGGGAGGGCTGTCAATCAGTGGTAGAGTCTCTACTTTGCACGCAAAAAGTCCCAGGAAATTCATGGCACTTCCAAGTAGCGTTGAGAAGGAACTGCATCTGAAGTCCTGGAGAGATGTTGTCAGTATATATAATATAATATAATATAATATAATAATACTGACTCTGGCTAAGGCAGCTTCATGTGGTGGTTTGACAAAAGTGAGAGAAGACAGATTTCTACCCTGAGGGGCTCGCTGTCTAAAAATAGGAGCGAGGAAGACAATGGACAAAGTGAAGGGAAGAAGATATGTTACCTAGCCAGAGCACTGAGGAAGGTGGATACCTCTGGCCACAGATTTCTGGATAGGGACAATATATTTTATTTCATGTGGTGATTTTACTTTACACTGAAACAGAAGGGAACAGAAACCTTTTTCATACACATTCTTCATTGCAGTCCAAAGACCCAACTTTTTTTTAATTCTGAGGAAAAATATGCAGTATAATCCTAAGCATGGTTACTCAAGTGCAATTACTTGCTAGTACGTTTGGTAAGGGTATAGCCTAAGGAAGACATCCAATGTCATGCAAGCACATTTCCACTGATGCAATGAAAATTTCCTTTCTCTTCAATGCCACACTGACCCCAGATCTTCTGTAGTGGATCCCCTGGCTTGGGGGAGATCTGGGGCTGTTTCAACCCATTCTGGCTGAAGACTGGATGGGGCCAATTTGGTTTGTAATCTGGGCTTCATCCAGATTGGTCGCAGAGCCCTAGTTCAGATGATTGAAGGGATCTCCACAGAGATAGATGATAGATATAGATAGATAGATGATAGATAGATAGACAGACGAATAGATATAAAATTGAACAACCAAGATATTTTTTAAAAATAAAAATTCCCCGTGCATAGGAAACTAGAATCCAGGTAGAAGAGTACCAGCCCTGTTCTTCCCTCCCACTTGAACACATTATTTCTGAAATGGAATGATAGTCCTAATAATAACAATTTTTGGCCTAATGCTACCATACATTTTTACATGTCGATATCATAGAAAGTTCTCTAATACATTGGAGAGAGCTGTAGGAAGGTAAGAGAGTCCAATAAACAAATTCTCTCATTACCTATGTCTGAGCCTTGCTGGAAGGCACTGGAGACTGGCGTCATCCTTGCAAACAACAAGAAGAGAAAACTAATGAGGGGATTATTTGGTTTTAAGAGCGAAAGGCCATGCATGTACATGAGTGAGGAATGGGGAGAAGATCTATCTTAAGAAACACAAAAAAGTATTGTTTAAAGAAATTATTTCCATTTTAAATACTTCAGATCCACAGCAATGGTTTTTGTGAGCATGTTTAAAACATTCCATTGCACTCATCAAAACGGAGTCTAAAAACATTAAAAATACATGCATACATTCCTGATTTAAGTGTACACCTACAAATCTAAAGTGTGAATATACTGAACATGTTTGCATATGCTTGTAGCAGGCAGCTGAGATTGGGTTTGTCCTGCAATGAGTGACTGTATGGAGTTACATTAATTGGCAATCTTAGTTTATGCTTGACATACTTAGAATCATAGCATTGGAAGGGACCACCAAACTAACTGTCCCTATTTTCCAGAGACGTCCCTGATTTAGAGAAGCCATCCCAGTTTCTGATTTGATCCCAGAATGTCCCACTTTTCCTTAGGATGTCTCTATTTTAATTGGAGAAATGTTGGAGGGTATGGAGTTATCCACCCCCCAAGCTGTCTGAAGGCAATCCTGTATAGGGAAGTTTTTTTTTAAAAAAAGTGTTTAATGTTTTATTATGTTTTTATTTATGTTGGAAGCTGGCCAGAGTGGCTGGGGCAACCCAGTAAGATGTGTGGAGTATAAATGGTAAAATTAACATTGTGGAATGGGACGTCCTGTTTTCAACAGAGAAAAGTTGGAGGGTATAGGACATGGGGGTCATCTAGTCCAACCCCCTGCAATGCAGGAATCTTTTGTCCAATGTGGGGCTCGAACCCACGGCCCTGAGGTTAGAGCCTCATGCTCTACTGACTGAGATATCCTTGAAATCTTAAAAAAACACCTTCCCACACCTGCACATCTCAACATGATCTTCAAAGGTCTTATCATGAAGAGACTTTCTGAGTGGCTTCTATTTACATGATTACCTCTAAATGTTTTAATGCATGAAATTTGTGTGTTTGTGTGTGCGTGCTTGTGTGAGTTGTTGTTGTTGGTTTTGGGGGGAGAGAGAACAACATTCTAGTCCACATGCTTTCACTGGTTGGCTGTGCCCTTCTCCCTTTTGGATTTCAACCTATCACCTGGCCGCTAACCTGTTGGGATGGCGCTTGCGTGAAATAACTTTGCAAGGATCCATCCCGGTCTAGTAACTTTGCATGTAAATGAACCTGGATTGGAGGGGGGCAGGTGTTGCCAAAGGAGGTCAGGTGGGTTGGTTGGACAAATTTAGCTTGGCACATTCCCTTTCCTTACAGAGGCTGAGACACAAGAGCAGGCTCAGGTCCGAGAACTAAATGGAGCTGAGGAAAGAAGACACGTCCACCCTTAAGAGATTTGACAGGGAAGCTGTGAATCTGAGTAAGCGGTAGATCCTCACCTATTATTAATCTGTGAGTGGATATCTATAGAATCACAAAACACCAGAAATCTCCTCTAACTCCAGATGCTGCGTCCAGTGTGGTGTGGTGTGGTGGTTAAGAGCGGTAAACTCGTAATCTGGTGAACTGGGTTCGCGTCTCCGCTCCTCCACATGCAGCTGCTTAGGCTAGTCACACTTCTCTGAAGTCTCTCAGCCCCACTCACCTCACAGACTGTTTGTTGTGGGGCAGGAAGGGAAAGGAGATTGTTAGCCACTTTGAGACTCCTTAGGGTAGTGATAAAGTGGGATATCAAATCAAAACTCCTCTTCTTCTTCTTCTTCTTCATCATCATCATCCCTGGATTTAGGAATAGATGGACACCAGAAGCAGCCTTAAAGTGAGTCAGAGCCCTGGTCTAGCTGTTTCAGTACACTGGAGGTAGCGACATGGCAACCGCATCTTTTTTTGGACTACCACTCCCACAACCCCATGCCATTGTCCATAGTGGTTGGGGCCGTTGGGAGCTGGAGTCTAGCAATGTCACGATGTTGGCTACCCTTGGTCTGCACTGGTTGATTGTGCTCTCCAGGCTATCAAACAGGAGTCATTTTCCCAGCCCTCCTAGGAGATACCAAGGTTTGAAACTAGGACGTTGTGCATGCGAAGCAGGTGCCTTAATCGAGAGCCACAAGCCTTCCCTTCCCTTCTTATCTCACAGCTCAGAAATGGCTGAAAAGAAACACCAGCCTTCTCGGTCTGAACTGCAGAAGAGCACCGGTTTCGAAGATCAAACATATCACAATCATCCATGTAACATTTCTTATCTGCATAAAGTTTAAATCTGAAGTAAATATGTCTGGTGCCCAAAATACAACCTGATCTCCCTCCTCTCCCTCCTAGGCTCATTAGGGTGACCACAGTTGCTGCCGCAGGTCCTAATTTAGGAACTGAGCTCTTCAAAAGAGTGAAGATGCTAATGCCTGTAGGGCCCACTTGTTAAAGAGCAAAGGCAATCTGTAGACTTCCCTTTTGACTGCCACATTTTGCCAGGTTAAGACATGAGGTAAACCCTGTTCTCAAGAAGTGGCTTCTATCAGCATTATGAGCAGTAACTTTAAATCCTGATCTAGCTGCCAGGGAAGACTTAATCAGGCTGTTTGCAGGTTAGAGCCTTTAGATATGTAACTTTGTAGTTAGGCACCCTGTATCAACAACATGCCAGATGAGGCATATAAACTCAGGGCCGGATTTAGGTTTGATGAGGCCCTAAGCTACTGAAGGTAATGGGGCCCTTTATATGTCCAGCTGTCCTTCGTCAACAACAAATTGTCGCTGTTTTTTGTGTTGAATAAATGCTATATGGTAATTTATGGATCCAATAAATCCATACACAACATAAAACACTGTTGCTGTTTTTATTTTATTTGTTTTTTATCTTATATTTTGCAAATGTACATCCAGTTTTTTTTTCACTTTAATTTTTTTTGGGGCCCCCAAGAGAGTGGGGCCCTAAGCTATAGCTTGTATCTTATACGTAAATCTGGCACTGGGATAGGGAACAGGACTAATATGAAAAGCCAAGATGTATAAAGAAAACACGCAGCAAACAATATAAATAATACAATGTATGATAATTAAAATCAGCAAATGACGGGGGGGGGGGACTTTTTTGCAACACCTAAAGCGATTTGCAGCCCAGATTTAAAAGATAATTTGCATGGTGGAAAAATGAGGGCACATGACAAATATCACAATACAGTGGTGAGTGAGCATTCAGTGGGCAGGATTCGCCTAACAAACTCCAACAGTGGAAGCCTTGCATAAGGGCTTTCCCCCTTCTCTCCAACCCCCCCCCCCCCCGCACCCCCTGCTCAAACTAGAATTGGCACAAGGGGGTCTGGTGAAATCTCAGAACAGCATGTAAGGTGAAGAGATGAGAGGGCTAGCACAGCTGGAACGTTTGGAATAGTGGAACATTGAATTCTGCCCAGTATGTCCATCTGCCTGATTGGTGAGATGTCCTCCTTTTTTGAGGGACGAGATCCACACAAAGTCATCTATTCATTCATCTATTTAAGAATCTCTAGAACCTCCCCCTTCCTTGACAAGTGATTCTAGGGCAGATGCAATAAACAGGAACCAGGTTTTCCTACGGAGCTTCTGTCTCCCACAAAATGTTATGTGCATGGGGGAAAGAGTAAGATGGCTCCATTGGTGCAAAAGCAGGACAAGCGGAGTGATAAGTGTAGCCCTGTTGAGAGCATTCATAACACTCACGTGTAAGCAATCACATGGGGGGATGGGGTAACACTGCTAAGCTGCCCCATACCGTCTGGCATGTCATCTGTTCATGATTTAGAGCAGGAGCATTTGGTTGGGAGGGTTGGTAATGTTGACATTTCCATTCCACCTTAAGGAACAGGCATGAGATGGTTGTGTGTCACATGTCTGTTTATATTCCAGCACAGTATGCTGGGAACTTCCATTTGTGTACAGCTTTTGCTTTAGCTGTTCTCTCTGAGACGACATGAGAGAGAGACGACATGTTTCTTTGTTCTGATTTATGATTAATAAATCTGTAGCTATAGTATGACTTCACATGCCTCACGCCTATTCTGTGTGTGCAGTACACTCTGCTAAAAGAGTGCCCTGGCTTCTAAAGTCCGGGTCACTGATTTATGTCGGAGCACGGGCCAATGGAAGGAGATGTCCGAGCTGGGACTTATCAGCTGGCCTCCCGGCCCTCTGCATGTCAACAGGTAGCACACACCTAGCCTCCCGGCACCAGCATCACTGAGGTTTACTGGGAGCGAGAGCAGGAGGCAGCAGGGAGGTCCACATCATTCCAACCTCCCGCCTGCATTGCTCATCCTTCTCTCCCATCCAGCAAGTCATAGCAACGCTGGAACCAGGAAGAGGCCAGATGTACATCACTACTCCTCTCTCCTGGCTCCTCCAGAGTCCTCCATGAGTTTGAAGGCCTAGGTCTGCAGCTGAGAACTTCCTGTGGCCTGGCTGGTTCAGAACCTGCATGATCGCAATGGCCTTTTATCTCAAGGTTGATTTGACCAGCAGGATGACATGGGTCAAAATCTAACCTGGTGCGTCCTGTGTTTGGCTCCTAATATTCTGCTTTTATCATGACTCCTGTGAGTGTGGGATTTGCCAGCTGTGCAGATATAATGATTTAATCCTTGGCAATTTAGTCTCAAATTAATGCCTTGCAAAACAGCAAATTGAGAATCTCTGCAGAGCACGGGCATTAAATATCTTGGCAAAGAGGAGGAAGCGAGGGGGAAACCAAGGAATTACAATGCATCACAGTAACAGCAGGGCACAGTTTTGATTTAATAGTTTATTCTGCAGAGCCTCATTCAACATGGCTGCAGCGTGCTACATATCTCATGAGGAGTAAATATTTCACCACTTGCATTCCAAGCCCCCATTCCACCCTACACGTTTAGCTGTTGAATGTGGTTAGCAGGCATATTTGCGGTCATGGAAAAAGAGAAGACGGAATAAAATGATTTATATAGAGTCAAATGCAGCAACCAATTTGGTACCATTGGTCCATGTTTACTCCTGACAGGTCTTTCCAGTGTCTAGCTATGATGCTTCTGGCTGCTGAGAGTAGCTGGGTTATGAGCTCTTTATAGTGTGAGTGAGCATTACTGTCTTGGAAAATATTCATTCGAGTCAGTTCTGGGGTGGGTTCCAATACCTGTTTAGTTATTTTACATATTTCCTGTTGGACTGCTGCCCAAAAAGATTGGATTCGGGCATAATGTGCAATTTTATCACCCACTCTATCCCCTCTACTTTCTCCCCCTACCTCTGGATACCATATTGTCTTACATTGAACGTAACCAAAATACTTTATAATCTGAACAAAAAAAGAGGGATTGCATGTTCTTTTGTAATTCATGAAAATCTTTATTATTATTTTTTATGCAGCAACCAGAGAAGGAAACATGAATGCCTGTTACAAGCTGCTGCTGCTGCTGCTTCTTCTTCTTCTTCTTCTTCTTCTTCTTCTTCTTCTTCTTCTTCTTCTTCTTCTTCTTCTTCTTCTCCTCCTCCTCCTCCTCCTCCTCCTCCTCCTCCTCCTCCTCCTCCTCCTCCTCCTCCTCCTCCTCGTTGTTGTTGTTGTTACTGTATACGTGCAACGAAACCCAGAACCAGTTTTCCAGAATGGGAGTTGCCTCTGGTTAAATTGCATTACATGCTATGATGCAGACAGGTTTGTGGGGGAGGGAATTGAAATGGTGGCTAGACCCAGTTGCCTGGCACTGCTTGGAGTACAAGGCCAACATGTTTATTAAAGGGGATTAGGTGCAGGAGGGAGCCCTGGCATCTGCCCAAGGTCACCAGGTGTCAATGCCCATCATGTACATGATACATCATGTATCAGAGCACTTGGTAGAGCATCACGGCCCACCAAATAGCCCAGAGTAACCTTTCAAAATATGCTGTCAAATGCCTCAGAAGAAGGAAAAAGTTTTATCCATTCAAAACCCACTGCGGCATAAAAGCTTTATGGCCTCACTTACCAAATATTTCAGGGTTTTTTGTCTTTCTTTCCTTTTCCCTTTGATGGTACAATAAAAATACTGCCTGTAACAACAATATAGAAGCACCATTAGGGAGGGGAAGGAGAACACATTGTTTTCTCATGCTCATTGCCATCCTACACTACGATAACAATTTACTTTGACCTTTGGAAGAAATGCCACAGCTAAAATATTACTAAGGGAGACACATTTTACAATACTTTTTTGTAAACTTCTCTGAGGAAGCAGGACATGAAGTACAGTGCTTGGCTAGTCTAGAAGAAGAAGAAAATACAACGAAGGCCACATCATCTCTCCCACCCTCCCTCCCTCCCTCCCTCTCCCTCCCGTTCTTTGTTTAAAATGTTTTCACATCATGGGGTTGCCTGTGAAATTTACTAGCTTTACTGGCATTGCATATAAACTGCTTAAAATCTGCCAAACTTTGTGCAACCGTCAGTGTGCTTCCGAAATTTCCCTGATGCTGGGAACAGGTGTGCACAGCCAAAGCACAGTGCAGGGCTATTTGAAAGCCCCTTTGCAAAGAACCCCACACTGCTTGCAGAGGCTGTCTTTCCTTCATCCAGACTGCTGACCCACCTCCTGACAGCACCAGATAGCTCTGGGTGGCCAAACCCCGGGTGATTCAGGGCTGTCACAGTTTGACTCAGTCAAAGCTCGGTTCCTCTTTGGTTTGGGATTGGGCTTTGGTAGAATCTGGCGCACAGCCTTGCCTTCTACCCACTGCTGTCATCCAATACCATTCTCATCTGCTTTCAGAAGACAAACCAGGTGTGGAATGATGAGGGTTTTTGGCCAAATGAGTCCAGAACTCCATTCAAAGTGCTGGCCTGGGTAGTCCATTAGCAGGCAGGAGGCTGGCAGCAATGGAAGATGGGTAGCCACTGGGACTTGTTGTAGCTCCGTAGTATTGCCTTCCTGATCCCCCTGCTGGCCTCTAAACCATGGGTCAGCAAGCTAAGGCCTGTGGGCTGGATGAGGCCCAATTGCCTTCTAGATCCGGCCCACAGACAGTCCGGGAATCCAGGCAGCCAGCATAGCGCATGCGAGCGATGGTTTTTGCAACTCAGCCAGGCTTCGGGGTCAAAAGTGAGATGGGCGGCAGCTCAAGACAAGCCCCTTCTCTGTCACGCATGCGCAGCAATCTTTTCTTCCAGGGTGGAGGATGGGGAAGACGGAAAAGGAGACACAGTTTGGATTTCCACCATGGAGCTGCCAGCGACTGACCTCAGGAAGGGCAGTTGCGGCAGCAGGGGCTTGGAGGCGCCTCAGGAGCGACACCCGCTGGTGTCTGTGGCAGCAGTGCTCCCCGCCAAAGGAAACAGGGAGCACCTTGGCGGCTGCACTCCAAAACAGTTCTGCACTCTTCTGGGGAGGAAGGACACTCGTTAGCTATACGATGTGAGCCATGGAAAGGTAAATGGCCACTGCCACCTCATCTTCCCTCACGCAGGGAAAAGAATGTTTTTGCTTGAGCAATGGCTTTTCCCTTCACCCACACATGCGCACACACTCTCCAGGGCTGACAGGAATGGCGCGCTTACCTCAGTCCCCCACCCCACTCCCGCCTTATGAGAGAAATAATAACTGTCAACGCGTAAAACGCAAAAGAAGCAGTGTGGGTGCATGAGGGAACACCCTCCCCCCAAAAAATCACATTTGGGCAATGTTGGGGTTGGTCCCAATAAAGGTTTTTGCCAAAAATGCGGGTCATAATCATGGCACAAGGTCTGGGGGACAGTGGATCGGCCCCCTGCTGAAAACGCCTGCCGACCCCTCCTCTAAACTGACCCAGAAAGAGGGGAAGGGTGTCGGTCAGCAGCCATGAGCACCTTGCTACCTTAGCCTGTTTAAGCTTTGCAGGTCTGCTATTGTCACTCTTAAGTAGTGTCTGGCATGGTGCGGCAGTGGGGCTTACCTGACGTCCCAGCAGCTGTTGCTGTTGCTTACTGGGAAGGGGTGGGGACATTGGCAGGGCAAAACCAGGAGCACCAAATTAGTTCTGCAGTGCATTGACTTTCCCTTCATCCTCCCCTTCTTCCTCCCAGCAGTGACTCAGCTGTTGGGAGGGCAGGTGAACACCGCTTTCCCACCACCTTATCCACTCCTGTCACTGTTGCAATCAGATGTACCTATATCATTGCAGACTACTGTGTGCATTTACACCCCCCTGCAAAAGTGTAAATGTACCATGGCAGCTAGGGTGCTTTACTGCATTTGGCACCACAGTCCTCTCCTCACAAACCCTTTGGGCAATTATCTCAAATGCTACTGACCTCTGTTATTAACTCTTGGAATATAGTGATGGCCTTATCTTCCACCTTAAGTATGTTGGCGATGTAAATACCATATGAACCAAATTGAGTTTGTCAAGTCAGGTCATTTAGGATTCAGTTTGCTGGCAATCAATCAGAGTTCTTTGCCGAAAGCTTAGGAAAATGTGTGTGCAGCTTTGACTTGATTTGCTCATTAATAAGGGTTTTAGAATTATTAAAGGTGAGTGCCTACTACAGGTGGAGACTTTCGTTTGATGGCTTGCCACCAGAACCCAAATTCAAATAGAGCGGCTTCTTCAAGGAGATTTGGAAAACCCATTGCTAGTGCCAAAATTACCTTTCGAATACGTTAAAAACATGCTTCCTGTAAGCAGAACAATGCATTTGCCTTCGTCGTAAAGTGGATTTTGACAAACAGCTAGGATGGAGGCTGAGATAGTGAAAAGAGCCACAATTCTTCATGTGGATGTTATGATATGTTAGTGGTGTGTTAGCAACTCACCACTTCCTGGAATTCTCCTATAATGTAGAGTAAACAAGGCAGTGGCAAAGTAGACTTTCACCACATGACTGTGATGTATGAGAGTTTTCACATGATTGGGCACCACTGTAAAAACAATGTGGTTGTATGTATTTTATACTTGATTGCCTTAGTTAAGTACAGTGGTACCTTGATTCTCAAACACCTTGGTTCTCAGATGCATTGGTTCCCAAACACTGAAAACACAGAAGTAAGTGTTTCAGTTTTCGAACGTTTTTCTGAAGCTGATAGTAAAATTCATGTTAAATTGCTGTTTTAGGGGTTGTTTTTAAAAGTCTTAAATGGATTAATCCATTTTACATTACTTTCTATGGAAAAGTGCACCTTGGTTTTGGAACACTTTGGTTTTGGAACGGACTTCTGGAATAAATTAAGTTTGAGAACCAAGGTCCCGCTGTACAACCTTTGTTTATACAGTGGTAACTCGGGTTAAGAACTTAATTTGTTCTGGAGGTCCGTTCTTAACCTGAAACTGATCTTAACCTGAGGTACCACTTTAGCTAATGGGGCCTCCTGCTGTCACCGCGCCACCGCCACACGATCTCTGTTCTCATCCTGAATCAAAGTTCTTAACCCGAGGTCCTATTTCTGGGTTAGCAGAGTCTGTAACCTGAAGTGTCTGTAACCTGAAGCGTCTGTAACCCGAGGTACCACTGTACTTCTCCAGATTACTACAGTTGTTTCCCAGTTGTTTCTAATACTGAAGACATGTCACAATGTTGGTTTTCTGTCACTAGGTGTCACTATAGTGAAGCTGGGCCAATTAAAAGCCCTTTAGAAGTACATCCATGATAAATACAGAAGAGGTTGTTACAATTAGGTCAATATTCATTTTATATGGTAGGAACGGAGAAACCTTGCCATCTCCCTGGGCAGAATGAATTGACCCAAGGAAGAAATTTGGGGGGCAGGAATGATAAGCAAGCATATGGAAAGATCTGAGTAAAAACTAGGACTGTCAACTGATATATATATTTTTTTAAAAAGTTGAGTAATTACCTGCCTTTAATAAAGTGGTTTGCTAATACATTTATTCAATTTAAATAAATCTACATACACTTAGAAAGTGCAGCTCTCTTCTCATTATACAGCAAGTTCTGCAGCAATTCCAAGGCAGCATTATAAATCGCATGCCAAGCTTTACTAATGAAAGTTAAGCCTCTTTTGGCATATTAGGAGAATCACTTGGAAAATGTTCAAAATATTAATAGTATATTTGGCTTTGAGGTCTACACATGGCAAGTGTAAGCAGTGGTGAAATGTGACTATACTTGAGCTCTGCTACTACAAATTTGAAACTGATGTGATGATGATGATGCATTGTTTAATATAAATATGATTATGGAGATTTATGGAGGAAGGTATGTCACTATAATAATTAAAAATGAAACCTCCATAGTTAGAAATGGTATACTTCTGATTGTCAGATGCTGAGGACAAACATCAAAGGAAGGCCATTGCACCCTAGTTGTGACCTTCCCTGACTTGTCACTTTTGCATATAGTGCCCTATACTAGAGATCCACTAGACTAATCCAGGAGTCCATCCCCATATCTCTGCTGATATAACCCCACATATTATTATTATTATTATTATTATTATTATTATTATTACCCCGCCCATCTGTCTGGGTTCCCCAGCCAGTCTGGGCAGCTTACAGCATACATAAAAACATAGTGAAACATCAAACATTAAAAACTAAACAAATATTAAACTATTTACAGTCTGTTATTTAAGGCTCACATCATAAGAGTTAATCTTCCACAACACTTGTTTCTAATTCAGTGTTAGAGAGATTGACCACATATCTCTTGTACAGGCATGGCCAAAATACAGGTGTATCCCTCTCTTGCTTGCTAGTTCACAACTAAGAGTGCCTTAGTGTTAGGTATGCTTAGGGGGAAAGGGTTTCACATTAAAATACTTGTTGATTAATAATAGGAAATGCAAGAATAATTTAGCCAGGTTTATGGGAAATGGGGGGTGGACAGGTTAGTGTCTTTCAGGTCCTTGCCGCTTTGTTTTTTCACCCATGTATCTGTTCTGTCACATTTATGCATTCATATGAGAATTTTAAAAAGCTTGCACGTTTGCCTTTTAAAATGCATCCGTATTCAGATTTTAAATGCATTTTAATATGTTGCTTGAACCGAGAACAACTTTGGAACCTTTTGGAAGTTCTAAAGCTGGTGGATAATTAAGTTCCAATTAGTATTAGTCTGGGAAGGGTGGGTCAGGTCTATTTCTTCTGGAATACAAAAAGATCAAATTCCTCAAGCATCCCTATTTAAAAAAAATGTCTTTCTTTGTCAGGACAATTATAATAAATTTGTTCAGAATGCGTATTATTGGTAGGTTGAAACCCCCCCCCCCCACTGGTTTTTGTCTGTTTTTTTCTGAGTTCAATGCAAAGGGTATAAACTCCAATTCACATGCAAAATTATGACATTTCAGAACTATGTTTGGGCACTGAATGTTGAGCTAAGATTCAACCAAAGGTCAGAAAACCCTGACCTAGCTAATGCCCAGACATGCTGTTTTTTGCTATCCACTATAATCTCTTGTTTTGTCTCTGTCAGGTCTTACCAATTCTGATTTCATTTTGTCAGAGTAAACATACATTATTAATAAAAGAGGAATAGAACATTTTCTCTTTCCTTTGTCTGTTCCTTCTAAGTGTCTTCAACCACCTTGATAACTGGGGTAGAACAAATTGAATTCTTCTTCTGTCTCCCCTGTTATACTGAAAGTGAGTCAACCAAATGTTCATGGATTCTGAATGTACAGTATTTATGTTTATTTATCACAGCTGTATCTAGCTTTTCAATGTGTAATGGTGGGAAGTTTGATGTCAGAAGCAGAGTTTTCTTTCTCAATGTTGGAGCAGATAAAATTAACCATTTAGGCAAAAATCCTCAGCAATCCGAAATCCACGAGCAGCACCCAAGTGGCTTCTCTGGGACTCAAGCCTAGGCAGTGTGTATGGAGGTCCTGGGCTGTCCAGAAAACAAGACCTCCCTTCTTGGCCTCACCGATGTGGTCCAAAGGACAGCAGAGCAATACATATGCACAAGGTGCCATTCAACCCATCTTAGGTTTATTTCTTAGCCCTTTTTTCTCCTGAAGGTGTCCCGAAAGGCAGTGGAGGTCCAGGGTCAGAGTTTTCCTTCTCCTAGGTGGGCTAGCTTCTCAAGTTGTCACACCCCATCAGCTTCTCACTTCCCCCTTGACCATTGGACCCACTATTGGTCTCATCCTCTCAAACCACTAGAGTCTGTCTTCACATGAAACTTTCTGACTAGTTGCAGGACCTTAGCCAGACCTAGCAGAGTAAACGCAGAATCCACGGAAGCAATTGGCGACTTGGCTGCAGACAGGATAGACGAAGCAGGAACCAGGAACTTGTAGTTAGGTGTTTATTATATACAGTGGACTATTTACAGGAACAGAACACGGATCTTTTGCTAGCTCTCTCTGACACGACTCACAACTCCTACACTGACACAGAACTCTGAACTCACGAACTCCTGAACTAACACATTCCAGTTAGTAGGCCATTAATTATCACTCCCTTGAGAAAGCTTGACCAATCAGGGAACGGTCTCCATGTCTCTGTTATCACCAGGCAGAATTACTCCTTCAGACTGCCTTCTGGCTGTCTGCCAAACCTTAATTGACTCTGTGTGAGTAGCTGCACGTATTCAGATTCCCAACAGAGGAAGTCCCAATTTGCTTGAAACCAATCGACTACCCTCACCTGGTGTAGCTGACCAGTCAAATCCATTCCCGGGGTGTGGCTGCTGTCATATGCTGACAGCTTCTAGAAGCCACAAGTGAGAGCTGAGTGCAGGGTGGGGACCAAAGGTGGACAAACTAACCCAGAAGGAGCATGATGTGTCCCCCACTAGAGGTACTAAAAGGTAAAGGTAAAGGTACCCCTGCCCGTACGGGCCAGTCTTGACAGACTCTAGGGTTGTGCGCCCATCTCACTCAAGAGGCCGGGGGCCAGCGCTGTCCGGAGACACTTCCGGGTCACGTGGCCAGCGTGACATCACTGCTCTGGCGAGCCAGAGCCGCACACGGAAACGCCGTTTACCTTCCCGCTAGTAAGCGGTCCCTATTTATCTACTTGCACCCAGGGGTGCTTTCGAACTGCTAGGTTGGCAGGCGCTGGGACCGAACAACGGGAGCGCACCCCGCTGTGGGGATTCGAACCGCCACCCTTTTGATCGGCAAGCCCTAGGCGCTGAGGCTTTTACCCACAGCGCCACCCGCGTCCCTACTAGAGGTACTACCCTTCCCCTAACTACCCACCCACACATTACAATGCTAAAATCACCATTAACATATCCAGTATCAAATGCAATAGAGAAACAGGCACTAAAATTACATAGTTTTATCATATACATTTGTTCTCAAAAAATATGTTGAATTCATTTACATTCTGATAATATGTCAAATTCTTTTTATTGCTAATCTTGAAAGGGCATTTTATATCACTTTATGTAAGCTGCTTAGAGACATTTTCTTTTTGATTAAGTGGTACATAAATCTTGCTAAATGAATGGATATGATCACAACTGAGCAGCTCATCACAATCCTGACAGCCCTCCCTAAAGGCCTGGGCAAAGAATTGCATCTTCACCTGTCATCCAAAGATCAATAACATGGGTGCCAGATGTAGCTTTAAGGGAAGGGTAATATGGAGATGGGGTGGCACCACAGAGAAGGCCCTCTCACATGCCGCCACCTAACAAACTTGCCTTGATAGTAGAATCACAGGGAAGGCTTTTCCTGCCAACCTTAATCCTTTTCGCTTCCACCCATTCCCTTCACAGCAGGGTCTCTGTTCCAGCTGGGGCTTCAGCTGAAAAAAGCGGGGAGGCAAATTTTCCAGATCCCACCTTAACCCCGAAACCCCCAGCTCACTTTACGTGCTGTTTGAGAGGCTCCCCCAGCCACGTGGAACAGATTTGCAGGAGGCACAGAGGGCTGCATAGGTAAGGGGAATCAGCAAATAGTGCCTCCCTCCCCAATGGGAGCACCTCATGAGTGGAGTACTTCTCTCAGGAACTTGGAATCTATCTCTTTAAAAGATGTATTTGTCGGCATGCAGAGGGTTGAAAGGCCAGCTGGCTAGCCCCAGCTGGGTCGTCTCCATCCAGCTGTCCCACTGCAAAGACCCATCAGCCTCTGATCCAACATAAATCAATGACCCAGGCATCAAAGCCAGGGCACACTATATCAGCAGAG
Source organism: Podarcis muralis (assembly GCF_964188315.1). NCBI lineage: Eukaryota > Metazoa > Chordata > Lepidosauria > Squamata > Lacertidae > Podarcis > Podarcis muralis. The sequence goes on along the minus strand of NC_135657.1, from coordinate 90,966,008 downwards.
CAAACTGCGCACACAGAATAGGCATGAGGCTTGTGGAAGCATATTACAACTACGGATTTATTAATCATAAATCAGGACAAAGAAACATGTCGTCTCTCTCTTTGTCTTCTTAGAGAAACAGAGAAAAGTAAAAGCTATACATACAATGGAAGTTCCCAGCAAGCTGTGCTGGTATGTAAACAGACATGTGACACGCAACAGTTCCATGTCTGCAACTAAAGGTGGAATGGAAATTCTCAACAGTATTCTCCTACAATGCACCCATTGAAGTGTCAAGCATTTACACCTTTTTGTTGTCCTGCAACATTTCACAGTAAAACACTGAGAATTTCAAAAAAATGTGCACTCTGATCCATGAGGACAAATAGCGTTGAGGCAGCCAAATTAATACGCTTGGCAGGCAAACTCCAGTAATCAGTGACAAATCCAGTATATCACAGACACTGGTGCACATAGTGAGAAAATAAGTGTTAAACCCATTAAGCTGTACAGTTATTGTGTGTGTGTGTGTGTGTGTGTGTGTGTGTGTGTGTGTGTGTGATACATAAGCCAGCGAGACCTCTAAGAAGGGGGTAATATATTTATAGACGCTGCATGCACTTTGGGAAAGTTCGCAAAGCCTTTCTTGTGTCGGTGCTGTGACATTCACCTGCTTCACCTTCCAATGTGCATTTGAATGAGGCCAGCAAGGAGTCAGCCTGAAATTCTCCCCTCCTACCTCTGCAAAAATCACACCACTGAGCCAGTGGGAAATTCAAACTACTTCAAGCGGAACAGCCACCGAAGCTGTTGAAACATGAGATAGCAGCAAGCAGAGCACCCAGTGTGCTGAAATCTTATTCAGGACATGATTTGTATCTCTGGATTGTTCGTGTGAGCTTGGCCTGAGGCGCTGCGCATCAAGGGAATTGGAGGGGGGGGGGAGAAGAAGGGCTAGAGAACAGAAAGAGGGTAGCAAGGAATGCAAACCCACGGACTCAAAAGGGCACATGTTCTCAAAGCCCGTGGGGGTGAACAGCTTCATCCTTACTCGATTCAAAGCCGCATGTGACTCCAGTGAAACAAGATGGTCGCTTCATGTAAAATGGGGATCCTTATGCAGGAGTGGACTCAGTAGGTGGAAGGAAGAAAAATGTGATGTGAAGCCCAGCATAGCTGAGTACCAGCGGTGGGATAGGAGAAGCAAGCACTCCCCATCCCTGCCACTGGACACAGGAAGAAAGGATGCTGCCTTATGCCAAAGCAGACAATTTGTCCATCTATCTCAATACGGCCAGCACTGGCTGGCAGCAGCTGTCCAGGGCTTTCAGGCAGAAGTCCTTCCGAACCCTACAGCTGGGATTGGACCTGGGGCCTTTGCATGCAGTACCTGTGATGTACTAGCGGGGTGTTCCTTGAAGAAAGGACCATTTTCACATGCTCTCACCTGTAATTCGCTTCCTTCTGTACTTCCTCCACTGTGTGTGTGTGTGTGCCATCTCTCCATTTTATGCTACAACTCTGATTTGTTTATGCTGTGGCACTGTATCAGTTTCATTGGTTATGAGGCTCACTTGCTTCCATCCTTTAATAATAATAGTACACATAAGTAAAGGTAAAGGGACCCCTGACCATTAGGTCCAGTCGTGACCGACTCTGGGGTTGCGGTGCTCATCTCGCTTTATGGGGCGAGGGAGCCGGCGTACAGCTTCCAGGTCATGTGGCCAGCATGACTAAGCTGCTTCTGGTGAACCAGAGCAGCGCACGGAAACACCTTTTACCTTCCCGCCGGAGTGGTACCTATTTATCTACTTGCACTTTGACGTGCTTTCGAACTGCTAGGTTGGCAGCAGCAGGGATTGAACAACAGGAGCTCACCCCGTCACGGGGATTCGAACCGCTGACCTTCTGATCGGCAAGTCCTAGGCTCTGTGGTTTAACCCACAGCGCCACCCTCCACATGCCTGACATCCAAGTGACATTTGCAGGTACTTGGTCTAAACTGGGAAAGAACCCTCAAAGTGCTAAAACAAAAACCCACACAGCATTACTATGGGAGGACTCCATAGGTGGCTCTGCTCATTTTCTGTTCTGCTTCATCCTTAATGCCTTTGCCTCTGATCTTAGCTGAAGGATGAAATCAGCACAGGGTGAAAAAAGTACTAGTGGGTTTGTAATCAGTTCCAAAGCAAGCTAGTGACTTCCACCAAATGGAGGAGGCAGGTTAGCTGCCAAGCCCACTTTAAGATGGGGAACATTGGTTGATGAAAGACTTTAAAGGTCAAGATGATTTTGGAAGTCTCCAAATAACCTTTTACTCATCTGCTGTATCCTTGCCACAGGTTTCTTTCCAGGAGATAAGAGGCAAATTTGCAACCAAAACCTAACTTTAACAGTAGAGGCTGGTTTATAGCTTCGTTTCCTTGCGTCTCAAGAATAAGTCCGTGGGTACAAGTACAGGCGGCTAGCTGAGATCTTCAAAATGTAATTAGCCGGAGGAAAAACACACTTGAAGGCTCATGGAGAGCTCAGGCAGCTCTCTGAGCCTCATGGATCCAAAACCAGTTACCGGTACCAGTTTGAATGACAAAAGACACACAAAAAAGGATGGACAATAGTCTTATTCCTGCTTCATGAAGTTTAAAGTACAGGTCATTCAAACTCTCAGTGCTCTCCATAGGAAACTGATATTATTTGCATGAAGAGGTAAAACTTTTATGAAGAGGTTCTGTGGCTCTGTTTGTAGACGTGTACAGCTCCTCCAAGTCTGGACCCCATGCTCATATGTTCATATGGATGTTCTACCTGCATAGTCCCTGATGTGGGTAAGGTCCCCTGGTTGTAAGGATTTGGGATTCCAGAAACCTCCATGTGAAGAGGTCTGTGGACAATGAAGGCTTTTCCTCCTCAAAGTCCAGTAGAGAGCAAGAGTATAAGACCCTTTTTTGTCTGAGTTTCACATCCCCTGAGTACCACATCCCATCATTTCCCTGGGGCTGGATACAAATGGTGGGTGGGACCAGGTGAAGAAGTGGGCAGAGCAATGGATGTGGCATTTACCTTTGCAGAACAGGTTACATCCCAGCCTTGAAAAACTCAGTGGCTACTTACTATGCACAGACCTTCCATCCTCCTTCAAGGCAAGCAAGAGGCGTTATCACAGTTCAAGGGCACATTCTAGCCAATCAAAAGCATTCAAGGATGGTGTGGCTTCTTGGAGGCATGTGTGATCTGGGGAACGTGCAGAATGGAATAAAGAGGCCTGGAGGACCACATCTGCCCTCCTCCTAGGCTTGTGCTTTCCCAACCATGAATATAGGATGTGGTTGCTCACTCTTTTGCCTGTTTGCTTGCCAGTAGGAACTTAATAATAACGATAATAATCTTATTATTTATACCCTGCTCATTTGGCTGGGTTGCCCCAGCCACTCTGGGTGGCTTCCAAAACATATAAAAACATAATAACACATTAAACATTAAAAACTTTCCGATACAGGGCTGCCTTCTAAAAGTTTTGTAGTTCTTAATCTCCTTCACATTTGATGGGACGGTGTTCCATAGGGTGGGTGCCACTACCAAGAAGGCCTTCCGCCTGGTACTTGCTGAGCCCCAAATGCTTGCTAAACAATCCTCACCAGCTCACCTTTCCAGACAAAATGTAGCCTTTTGAAGCAAGGTTCATGTGAAGAGACACACAAAATGATGCTGGAGTAATGCTCTCTCTAGACCACTTTGTTACTTCAAGAATTAAGCAAAATAACTTCCCCATCAAATCTGATCTCAGTGACAGGCATCATTGTTCTCTGTCTAAAGGCATTCTTTAAGCTATTGCATTATAGTATATGCTAGAGTTGGGAAAGGTAGAAGGTAGCAAAACATTCAGATCTGACAAAGGAAAAAAAAATCACCAGAGCCTCATTTTTCTTGCCACATTTGCAGTAGCATGTATATAATTAATTCTTGCTATTTATGTAACAAGGTACTGCTGGTACTGCTGCCTTGACGGCGGACGTTCCTTGCAGAGTTCTTAGGGTGTGTTCATCCCCCCCCCCAATTCTATCTAGTTCTGTATAATATGTATCTGTCAAAGTTTTATAATAACTGGTAATTTTTCTTCCAGTTCTGATTGCTGAAAAGATGCAGACGTACGATAACTGCTATTTTCTTTAAAGAAATCAGCATGATTTTGAAGGAAGGTTTATAATGGCTCCAGAGGACCTCAGAAGTATATATATATTAAAAAGGAGCAGGTAGAAACTGTAACAAACAAAGAATAAAGAAAGAATGCCTGACTAAATCAAATAACAGCAGAATCTCTAGGTTGAAAAGGTTAGAACAGTCTGAAAGATGGTGCTGTGGGATGAAGCGAATGTTGCCTGAAATTATCTGAATAAAGGCCAAATAGGTTTTGATGATTTCTGGAATGGCGCAAACTGCAATTTGGATGCTGCTTCTGAAATTTGTGTTTTGCATCCTTTTCGTGCAGCAAAAATAAATGAGCAAGATGGGGAAATAGCTTTCCAGCTGACCCCTGTTCAAAAAGTTATTACTCCCCATCTTTGTAGCTAAGAAACGACTAGGCTGTTTGAAACATTATCCCTTAGCAGTGTATAAAATATTGGTTCTAAAGTGTGAGGATGGGACTTGGGTAGCTGTGGGGGAGGGGAGGGACCTTCAGTGTTAGCAACTGCTTTGTGGTAGTTCTTGCCTCCCCCCCACACCAAGAAGCAGTTGCTGAGACCAAAGTTCCCCTCCTCCCCACAGCTAAGTCCCCTCCTTTCCAGGGTTTTCCCCAAGCAATCAGAGATGGTGCCTACATGCCTGTCTTTGCTCCTTCCACTTCATGGCTCTTCTGGTTCTGGAAGACCAGCAGGGAAGGGAGCTTGTCATAGCAAGACAGGAAGACACTGTGACATTTCACCAGCCTGACTCATCTCTGTCTCTTGGCCTCTCTCCTCCCATCCTGCTGCTTCAGCTTCAGCTTCTTCTCTGGCCTTCTCTCTGCCACAGACTCTCCCAGCTCACTAAACCCTGTTCCCTCTTCAGCTTCTAATACCTGCTCTTTCCAATCATCTCCCTCTTCTCCCTCTTCTTCCTCATCATTGCCGGCTCTGAGTCTCTTCCTTTGCTGGTTCCCCAGCTGGTTCCTCTCACCAATCTTCTGCATCCAACCAGTCCAAGACAACCTGGAAGGGGAAGGCCCTGACTGGCTCCAGCTATAAACACCCCTGCTCCTCTTGAAGTTACTGCTGGAGACGATCAGACTGGAGTTTTCCTTAGGGATATTTTTGCAGGTACTGACCTTAGGTATTTGTATTTCTGTAAATAGACCTTAGTATGACTTATTAGTAGATTGATTAATCTTAGATGTTCTGATTACCCCCCTGATATTTGTATATTGGTTTAGATTTTCACAACATCATGGAGTTCAGGATTGGGGAACCTCAGGCCTGGGGTCCAGGTGGAGCCCTCCTGACCTCTGAGGCTCTCTCCTAGACCATGTGCCTCCTAGGCTATGTGCCCATCTCTAGTGCTTTTGCTTAGCTGGGATGTGATCTTGAACTGTGTGATAATGCCTCCTTCTCACCTGGATAGTGGAGCTATGTGTGGAAACCTCGGCTTTTGTGTGATCAGAATGCACCATTTTGTGCAAAGGTAAAGATCACACCTGTTGTTCTATCCACTTTTACCACTGGCCACCGCTGAGTGCTGGGCCACTTGGAAGACTGCCCATGAGAAAATGAGGCCCTTGGCTATAATTACTAGTGGATCTTCTTGAAACATTACATTTTAATATGCTAAAATATTCTAATGTTGAAAACTCTTGCAATAGAGAATAATAATAATAATAATAATAATAATAATAATAATAATAATAGTAAATTTTATTTATACCCCTCCCTGCCCGGCCAGAGTTGGGCTCAGGGCGGCTAACACCAGTAAAATTACAGTAAAAACATAATGGGGGGGGGACCAATTTAAAATACAGGTTAAAATGCAATTTAAAATGCAGTTTCATTTTAAAAGTAGCCCACAGATCAAAATCATAAGGGGAGGGAAACATAAGGGTCAGACTGAGTCCAAACCAAAGGCCAGGCGGGACAGCTATCTTGCAGGCCCTGGAGAAAGATGTCAAGTCCCGCAGGGCCCTAGTCTCTTGTGACAGAGCATTCCACCAAGTTGGGGCCAATACTGAAAAGGCCCTGGCCCTAGTTGAGACCAACCTAACCACCTTGCGACCTGGGACCTCCAAAATGTTGTCTTTTGTGGACCTTAAGGTCCTCCGTGAGGCATGCCAGGAGAGGCAGTCTCGTAGGTACATGGTTCCTAGGCTGCATAGGGCTTTAAAGGTCAAAAACACATTGTTGACACAGGGTTGTTGCAGGAGTAGTTGCTGTTGGTTTTTTGTATCTTTATTTTAGATCTTGTTTTGATTCATGGGTAAATTGTTCAATTTGGTTGTGTATTTTTAAACAGTTTGTTTTTTGTTTATAACTACTTTTGTTATGTTGTGGTTATTCCCCCCCCCCCCATGTTGTAAGCTGCCTTGAGCATCGTTTGAACTCTGGAAAGGTGGCATACAGATAAATTTATGTGTGTATATATATCAGCAGGACACAGAATAAATGGATGAAAAAATGCTCATCTAATTATTCTACTGTTTCTCCTCTACCTTCTCACTTGCACCCTGAATAAAAAGTAAACAGGAGGGATTTAATAATGTCTTCACACATTATGTTCAACTTTGGTGTTAAATTGGCTGAGCAAACACAAGTGACATGAACCGCAGCTTCTGAAAAATGTAACCAAAACAGAATTTCTAATATATATTTTTTACTTCGTTGTTCAGTGGTTAATGTGTTCTCTCACTGACAATATTCCTGTTCAGTATGCTCACATAAGCATTTCATGCTTGAACTGTAAGAGCAATTAGCATTTATTTGTATGTAACACAATACTAATTGGGACATCATCCAAAAGTGACTACTAATTCTTCCTTGTCTTGCTCTACACATCTGGCACACTGTAAAGTTATTGTTCTGCTGTGCCACTTTAGGAGAGGAGGTCACGTAGGATTTGGATTCTAGGACTTTCAGGTGGAAAGAAGAATGGTGAACTGAGTGAGGAATCTTTGGGCCACCATATGTTGCTCAACCACAGCTCCCATCAACTCCCAGCAGTGGTCAGGGATGATGGAAGCTGTAATACAGCAACATTTGGAGGACCAAACCTTCTCCACAAATGTACTACAGTGGTACCTTGGGTTACAAATGCTTTGGGTTACAAACACTTTGGGTTACAAACTCTGCTAACCTCGGGTTGAGAACTTTGCCCCAGGATGAGAATGGAAATCATGCAGCAGTGGTGCGGTGGCAGCGGGAGGCCCCATTAATGAAAGCACGCCTCAGGTTAAGAACGGTTTCAGGTTAAGAATGGACCTCCAGAACAAATTAAGTTTGTAACCCGAGGTACCACTGTACATCCGAACTTCCATGCCACAGAAAAGCAGCATTGTCAGAGACTGCCTCCAGGTCCCAGCTCACAGAGGACCAACGCTAGCCAGCGGTAATATACAAAAGTCTTTATTAAAGTACATTATCCATTTTCAAACCCTAGCGTGCGTCTCTACGTCTAGACACTAGACCGGCGAAGCTCCGTCTGAATCTCCGCCCCTTGTACACCAGCTTAAGACTCTAGCCTTACTCCACCTCTTCCGTCTCTCCTTCCGCCTCTGGGTCCTACTACCCCCCGGGATCCCTTCCTTCCTGGACGCTTCGGACGCGGACCCCTCTGACTCTTCCCCCTCCCTTCGGCGGGCTTTAGGACCTGGCTCCTTTTCCGGGCTGCTCACTGCGCCACTCTCTTGTAGGTTTGAACTTGGCGCGCGCGCCCTGTCTTTGACCTTCCTTTCGACCGTTTCTTCGCTCTCTGATGCAGGCGTGGCCAATCCTGACTCATGTCCTTCTGCTGACGGAGAGCTGCCTGATGCCGATACCTGGGACTCCTCCCCCCTACTGCTCTTTGGTGGGGAAGCTGGTCCCGATTTCCAACTGCTGCTCTCTGAGTCCCCTCTGGCTCCTCCTTCCTGGGGTGTTCCCTTTGGCAACCCCCTTGCTCTGACCACGGGAGCCCCTTTCTGTGAATCCTCCGATTCGCTGGAGAGACTCAGAGACCTCGGACGGCTGTCATCGCTGACATCTCCCTCGGATTCCTCCCCCTCGGTCTCTATCTCCTCCCTTTCCTGTGCCTCTGCTCCTGAGCCCCTGACATCCATCCCCCCCTCGAAGCCCCCCCTTCCCCCCTCCCCTCCTTCCGGTGTGGGTACTGGGTGCTCCGTCGTTGTGGGGGTGATTGCCGGATACAGTTCGTCCCCCGTGTCGTACATCCAGCCGGCGAAGTCCGGCTCGTTCTCCATGCCCTCATCGACGTCGATCTCCTCTGCCTCCATCTCTCTGCCTCCGTGTTCGAACCCCACGTCCTCTCCCAACACGTCCATGTCCGTCTCTCCCCCGTTCCCCTCTGAAGGTGATGCCTGCCAAGGACCCCCCAGCCACTTCCTGCGCCACTGCTCCTCTGGTCGATCGTCCCACCAATAAGAGCGGTCTGTGGCAGACCCCGAGGGTGAGCCCTCCGAGGAGCGTGTGTTTGGTGCCGGTTCCTCGTCCGAGGCGAACCCCTGGAACGTGCTGGCTGAAAATGTGGGTGTGAAAAGCCAGTCGTCGAAATACTCGGCTGGCATGGGTCTGTGTGGGAAAAGGGCATGAAACTCCTCTTTGAGCAGAGGTTCCTCCAAAGCATAGTCCGGCACCCAACTGTTGGCGCTGGCCGGGGTACCTTCTCTGGCTAGGAGATATTCTACTCCCTCTTCCCCCCATCTCGAGTCTAAAATCTCTGTGACTTCGTTGATGGGCTCCCCCCTTGGCGACCCCCCCCCTTGTGGGCGTCTCCCTGAGCGGGTCTGGTGCCGTGCCTGGCTCCTGAAATCTGTGAGGTGCTTTGTAGGGCGTGAGCACTGATCTATGGAAAACTGGGTGCATTCTGGATCCTTCCGGAAGTGTCAACCGGAAGGCCACTGGATTGACCAGTGCCTCGACTTGGTAAGGCCCTAGCTGCTTATGTCCGAGCTTCTTCTTTGCTAACGATCTGGCCGGCACTGCCTGGGCTGCTAACCAAACCCAGTCTCCCACCTGTATGTCTTCCCCAACCCTTCTGTGTCTGTCGGCCTGCAGTTTGCATGCGTGCTTTGCTAGTTCTAACTGCCTCCGAAGCTGTTCGTGGACCTCCTGCAACTCTGCTGCTAAGTCTTCCGCTGCCTGTGGCTCCCCCTCCCCCACTCTCTCTAATCCTGGGAATGTTCTGGGATGCCTCCCGTTGTTGGTGAAGAACGGTGTCACTCCCGTGGACACGTGCTTCGTGTTGTTGTAGGCGAACTCGGCGAGCGGCAGGTAGTCCACCCATGTTGCTGGCTGCTGATTTGCGTAGCATCTCAAGTACTGCTGCATGATGGCGTTGACCCGCTCCGCTTGTCCGTTGGTCTGCGGGTGTCTTGCCGACGCTAGGTTGATCTTGACGTTCAGTAAGCCCATCAGCTTCTGCCAGAAGTTCGAGATGAACTGTCGCCCCCGGTCGGACAGGATGGAACGTGGTAGACCGTGCACCCTGAACACGTGGTCTATGAACAGTTTGGCGGTCTGTTCGGCCGTGGCCACCTTCGCGCACGGAATGAAGTGTGCCATTTTGGTGAACATGTCCACCACCACAAGCACTGCTGTCTTGCCCCTCGAGCTGGGCAGATCCGTGACAAAGTCCAGGGCCACCCTCTCCCACGGTTCGATCGGTGTCTGCAACGGTTCTAACAGTCCCGCCGGCGGTTTGTGCACTGACTTGGCCCTCTGGCAGGTGTCGCACCTCGAGACGTAATCCGCGACTTCCCCCCGCATCTTGGGCCACCAAAAATCTCTGGCTACTTATTCTACAGTCTTCTCTTTGCCAAAGTGCCCGGCGGTGGGAGCGTCGTGTAGCTGCTGCAGTACCCTTGCGCGGAGGTCGTCTCCCGGCACGTAGAGTGCCCCCTTGCGGATGAGCAACCCGTCGCGTATCTGGAACTCGTCGTCCTTCGCCTTGCCCTTGTGCACCTCCTCCATCTTGGCTTGTGCAAAAGGATCCGCCTGCAGCGCGCGACGTACGGCATCCAGGTCCACGGTTGCCGAGGCGCACGCCCACGCTTCCGGAGCGAAAATGTGTTTGGCCGCCGACGGTGCCGCCTCCTCGAGATATTGCGGCTTCCTGGACAGTGCATCCGCCATGACGTTGTTGTCGCCTGGGATGTACTCTATCCTGAAGTCGAAGTCCGCGAAGAACTCTGCCCATCTAATGTGCCTCTGGTTCAGGAACCTTGCCGTGCGCCAGTACTCCAGATTCTTGTGGTCCGTGCGGACCTGCACTGTGTGTTTGGCTCCGATAAGGAAGTGCCGCCATGCCTTGAACGCTGCATGAATAGCTAGCAACTCCCTGTCCCAGATGGTGTAGTTCTGCTCTGACTTGCTGAGCTTCCTGGAGTAGAAGGCGCACGGTCTCCAGTCCCCCTGCGGGTCCTGTTGCAACAGGACAGCTCCCACGGCCCTGTCTGAGGCGTCTGTCTCAACCCTCATCGGTCTGCTGGGATTCACATGCAGTAGCTGCTCTTCGGACGCGAAGAGACGCTTGAGTTTCTGAAAGGACTGCTCCGCTTGCTCCGTCCAGATGAATTTCTTCTTCTTGGAGCTGAGCGTGTCGGTGATGGCCGCCGTCTGCATAGCGAACCCCTTGATGAACTTGCGGTAGAAATTGGCAAAACCGACAAACCGCTGGACTTCCTTTCGATTGCGTGGGCTTTTCCAGTCTAATACTGAGCGAACCTTGGCGCTGTCCATGGCGAGCCCCTTGTCCGACAATTTGTAGCCCAGGAAATCCACCTCCGTCATATCGAACTGGCACTTCTCCAGTTTGGCGTACAGTCTGTGCTCCTGCAGTCTCTGTAGAACTTCCCTGACATCCCTCTCGTGATCCTCCCGCGATGCTGAAAATATCAGGATGTCGTCCAGGAAGCAGACGCACTTCTTGTAGAGGAGTCCCGCCAACACATGATGCATAAATGCTTGAAAACAGTGCGAGCCATTTTGTAATCCGAAGGGCATAACTCTGTATTCATAGGTGCCCAGTGGCGTGAACATGGCCGTCTTCCACTCGTCGCCTTCCCGTACACGAATCAGGTCGTACGCCCCTCGCAGATCTAACTTGGTGAAAACGCGTCCTTTCCTCACCGTCGCGAGCAGGTCATCAATCCTGGGCATGGGGAAGGCTGAGGGCCTGGTCTTCGAGTTCAAAATTCTATAGTCCACCACAAGTCTTTTTTGGGGCGTGTCCTTTTTCTTTACAAAGAATACGGGGCTGCCCCCCACTGCTTTCGACTCCCGGATGAAACCACGCTTCAAATTGAGATCTATGAACTCCCTGAGTTCCTGCAGTTCGTCTTCAGACATGGAATACAGTTTCCCGGTTGGCAGCGTCGCCCCCGGCAGGAGGTCAATCTTGCAGTCATAGGACCTGTGAGGAGGTAGTTTGTCCGCTTCCTTCTCGCAGAAAACCTCCAAAAACTCCGCGTACTTGAGTGGCACTGCTTGCAGCGTGCCCAATTGTAACTGCGGGTCATCCTCTTCCCCTTCTGTGCTAGGTATAATGCAATGTTCCACACAGTAGGAGGAGCCGAAAGTCAGTTGGCGTTGGTACCAAGCCAATGCTGGACTGTGCCTGTACAGCCAACTCATGCCCAATACTACAGGCGTGTCCGACAATTGGGTGACATTGAAGCTGATGACTTCCCGGTGATTCCCAATTTGCATCACCATCGGCGGCGTCTGCTGTACCACCTGCCCCCCCAGCAGTTCCCTGCCATCCACCGTGACAACCTTCAGGGGCAGCGTGGCTGGCAGTAGCGCTATATTGTGTTGTTGAATGAACTCCAGTCCTATAAAGTCTGCGTTACTGCCAGAGTCAATAGTAATAGGCACTTCCATTGTGAGTCCATTGGGTAGCTGGAGCGATGCTGTGAGCTGCACCACTGGTTTGGGTGGGAGGGGGTCTGTGGGCTGCAGAATCTCTGGGGACTTCTTCACTGACTCGTCTGGCTGGGCCCCAGTGCCTCCGTTTCCAGCCAGACTCTGTCGTTTCCCTGCTGTGGTTCTCTCTGCTGAGTTGCTTCCGTTACTGTTGCGGAGGCTGCAGTGTGCTTGTGGAGCCTCTGGGGACACTCTTTCGCCATGTGCTGACCACTGTCGCAGACGTAACACTTCCTGTTTCCTCTAGGCGGCTTCGCTTTGACTGCTCCCGGTGTTAAGGCTCTGGTAGCTGATTGAGCCCTAGCACCGCCAATCTCCATCGGCTCTTCCCCTCCTCCCAGCGGAGGCGTGGATTGCGCACGCGCTGCATCCCTGGACAAGAGGGCGGGCACTCTCGCTGGTGTGCGTCCCCAACGCCTTTCTTCTTTGCCCCATGGGCGTTCTTCCAGCCGCACCCCAGCCGTTAGCGCTCTCTGAACGACTTCCTGAGTGCTTGTGGGTCTCTCCCCCCTTGCAATTTCATCCTTGACATTTGGGTTCAGTCCTTCCCAAAAAAGGTCTCTAACTGGTGCCGAATCTTTATCCCACCCCAGCGCGTTGACTAATGCAAAAAAGCGGGAATGATACTGCCTCACACTGGCTTTGCCTTGTTTCAGCCCATGTATGTCCTTCCGGGCAATATCAACGTCAATGTTGGATAAGAAACAGGAATCCATCGCTTTAATGAATGCATCTGCACTTCGGAGCGCTGGATCCTTATTCCTCCACAGATTGCGCAGCCACGCTTTCGCGTCTCCATGCAAATGAGACAAGATAAACCCCACCTTCTCTTGCTCATCTCTAAAGTCTTTATCCAGCAGTTGCAGCGCAAACCGCACGTCTGCTCGGAAGTTGGGGTACTGCTGTAAATTCCCATCGAAATGAGATACAAGGCTGCCTCCTCTCTTCCCCAGCCCAATCCCCTCTGATCTGGGTCCCGGTTGCCCCTGCTTCGTAAGCACTTCCAACCTGGCTTGGAGATCTCTGCAGGCAGCAGCCGCTTCGTCTTCTCTCTTCCTGGATGCGATTATCTCCGCGTTGAGTTGTGTCACCGCATTTTGCAAGGCAGCTATTTGCTGTTTGGTAGTCATTTCGCCTGACTCTTGTGAGCTCGCGAGGCACCAGTCTTCTTCCCGCGCTGCGTATACTCACGCAGCGACTCCTTCGGTGAAGAAAACTGATGAAATCGGAGACGGAGCTTACTGTCAGAGACTGCCTCCAGGTCCCAGCTCACAGAGGACCAACGCTAGCCAGCGGTAATATACAAAAGTCTTTATTAAAGTACATTATCCATTTTCAAACCCTAGCGTGCGTCTCTACGTCTAGACACTAGACCGGCGAAGCTCCGTCTGAATCTCCGCCCCCTGTACACCAGCTTAAGACTCTAGCCTTACTCCACCTCTTCCGTCTCTCCTTCCGCCTCTGGGTCCTACTACCCCCCGGGATCCCTTCCTTCCTGGACGCTTCGGACGCGGACCCCTCTGACTCTTCCCCCTCCCTTCGGCGGGCTTTAGGACCTGGCTCCTTTTCCGGGCTGTTCACTGCGCCACTCTCTTGTAGGTTTGAACTTGGCGCGCGCGCCCTGTCTTTGACCTTCCTTTCGACCGTTTCTTCGCTCTCTGATGCAGGCGTGGCCAATCCTGACTCATGTCCTTCTGCTGACGGAGAGCTGCCTGATGCCGATACCTGGGACTTCTCCCCCCTACTGCTCTTTGGTGGGGAAGCTGGTCCCGATTTCCAACTGCTGCTCTCTGAGTCCCCTCTGGCCCCTCCTTCCTGGGGTGTTCCCCTTGGCAACCCCCTTGCTCTGACCACGGGAGCCCCTTTCTGTGAATCCTCCGATTCGCTGGAGAGACTCAGAGACCTCGGACGGCTGTCATCGCTGACATCTCCCTCGGATTCCTCCCCCTCGGTCTCTATCTCCTCCCTTTCCTGTGCCTCTGCTCCTGAGCCCCTGACAAGCATGTTTATAGGTGTCACACCTAAACCTGACCTCCAAAGTTTTGAACCCTCCCCCCCCCAACAAAAGTGGCTTCCATTTTTCTGCCTCCATTTCTCTGGGCGCTATGGAATTCCAGTGGATGTGGAGTTTGGGCCTTACCTTACAATTGTAGGTGGCTGAGGGTGTTGTGTGAGTAAACATTCTTCCAGTGCTCTGCAGCCCCCCTAGCTACCCACATTTCCTGCTCTGAAGACAGCTCCATGGAAGGAGTTACCTCATGACTTCTTCCCCTCAACTTTAACTGAAGCACAGGCACCGAGTAAGTCTGCAGAGTACAGACCACTGGATTTGCAGAATGAAAGAACACTCACAAACACACCTTGAAAATAAGGCAAGCATGGCAAAGCAACACCCATTTCAGTGAAATTTTACCTTACCTTTCATAATGTTGAATGCAGTTTGTTTTCTCATGAATCGATGGAGAATGGTGCAACAAAACCTGAGAGAGATTTGTGGTATGGTATTACTTCATAGTTCCCTCCCTAAAGTGCTGGTTTTCTCTGTGTGGCCATAATCCCTGCCCCAGCTCAGTTCAGAATCAACATGCACTTTTTCATATTGTTTTCTGGGTATAGCTGTAATCCACTGCCACTCCTAGAAAAACAACACACTTGGCAACAACAGTACCTTTTAAATTTGTTCCTTACATTTACACACACACACACACACACACACACACACACACCTATATGCACACACACATATGGGTTATCATTCCATAACGTTTTGAATTGTTAATATGGCACATTTAATATACATTCCATCTCTCAGACAGTGACAATTTTAACTTTTGACCTCCCTCAAAAATGGATGTCTACCTAATACGTAGTCCAGTTGAAGGGGATGTGAGTGAGGTGTTGCAAACGCCATCTGACAAATTCCTAAAAGTATTTAAAAAAGAGCATAGTGGATTTTTTCCCCAGGCTGAAGAACAGGAACAAATATCTTTGCATCACTCATGTGTCAAGCTGTTTTTCAAGCAGGGATAGAAACAAGTTCTGTAATCCTTGGGAGATCATAAATCATGCAGCTTTTACCTCGGCATCACATTACGCTACGCCTTGCCACACATTCATGCCTCTTTCAAGATGCTGCAATCAAGTCTAGCGAGTGACTGGTAGCCTTTGAGGCCAGGCACAAATCCTATTTCCATAGTACAGAACATTGTACAGTGGTTAGATAATGTGTCGGTGATGAATCTTCCTTCTCGAGTTTCTAGCTTCCTTATCTGTCAAGGCTGGGGAATAATCACCTTTGTTTTTGTTTTTTGAGTAAACACTTGTGATTCTTCTAGTTGTATAGCTTTTTTGCTTAGGAGCCCACTTTTGGGACAACAAGAAAATGGAATGAATAACTGCCTAATGTTTACTAAGAAATCAACCAAATAGCCCAACCCAGCTTAGTGAACTGTATGACATAATGAAGGAGTAGTATCAAAAAGCACTTGTTCTTCCAGGGATACATTTAATGGTCCAGTTGCTAATGTCATGTCTAAGATTTACCCAGGAAGCTCAAAGCTGCCTGGAAGCTAAATAAAGAACTTAGGTGCCTGGTCTTTGATGCTGGAAGAAAATAAGAAAAGCCTTGTTGGATCAGGCCAAAGGCCCACCTAATTCAGCATCCTATTCTCATAGTTCAGCATCCTACTTGTATTCTCATAGTGGCTAACCAGATAACTATGGGAAGCTTACAAGAAGAGTGCTCTCACCAGTGCTATTTTTCTAGAAAAAAGAGGTGCTGGAACACCTCGCCTGTTCTCTTATAATGGCACTTGCGTTCCGGCGAGTTCCAGCTGAAAAAAATCCCCGGCTCTCTCCATTAGTGATTTCCAGCAATTGTTTTCCAGAGGCATTCTGCCTCTGACAGTGGGGGCAGAAGATAGCCATTGTGTCTAGAAGCCATTTTTTAGGGGGAGAACTGAGTAGTCAGGGGTGCCAACTTGAATAAAATATGGGGGGAGGGACAAGTAAGCCGTGCCCCGCATAATCAATCACATGTGCATACACACTCATCAACTTTGGGGGGCTCCCAGCTCCCTCAAATATATTATTGGGGACGGGGACGGGGACGGGGACGAAGGCCCCTCAGCTCCTAGGAGTTGGCTCCCATGCAAGTAGTAGTGAGGAAAAGAGTATTTAGAGGCTCTTATTTTTTTCTGTAATACATTTTAAGGGTAAATTACAGGTTTGGGAGAGAGATTCATGTGACAGAAGTATCTGCAGGAGCAAGAAGTATCTCTTGTGGTGTAAACTCATGCAAGCCCTCCATATGTTGTGGGCAAACATTTTTACCATGCCCAGTTACATTTATCTTCCAAGCCATCAGCTAGACATCTTCGTTTACTACACAGAATTCTTATGTGAATGGCTGAGACTATGGAACTACTCATCTCTGTGAAATGAAGTGTTTTGACAAGTCGGGATGCTGTGTCGTGTGGCCAGTTCAGGCCCATAGATGACTACACTTCTAGTAAAGAAATAGATGGTAGAGAAGCAGTAACTGCCATTAATCTTTTTCCTGCTGTGGGCATAAAAACTGATGAAGATGGGTGATTTTGAGAAGAAAAATGGGAGGTGACGAAAGGGTTAAGCACCTCTTCCCTCCTGCTATTTTCCTTTCACAGCAAAAGCTCCCCAGGCTGTTTTTCATTTCAACAGCAGGAGAATATTACATGCAACTGTGTGTAACATCTAGTACCTTGCCCCTTGGTTAACCCAAGGAGAGAAATTAGCCATTAAGTCAATAACAATTCCCTTTTCCCGTGCCATAGTTCTAAAATGGAATGTGTTCTGGTACACATCCTACACGCAAAATTTATCATCTCAGGGCTGTGGCTAAATAGGTTCACGATTCCAACACCACCCCCCCCCCCCCCATTATCCTAATATCTTTGTGTGCACGTTATTAAGCAAGTGCATCCGTATGTCAAGATTACATTAATTGAGGTTGATTATTTAAAATAGCAAAGCCTACCATTGCTAATCTGGGAAGGATAAAAGGGGGGGGGGGAGAGAGACTATACAATGGACTCCAAACAAATCAACTCCTACACATCAGCTTGAAAGTATAGCTGTAAGGAATAATTAACATTTCCAAGAACAAAAGGAAATGGGCTTCATTTGCAAGGATTAGCTAATTGTTTGGGTCCATTTCCTTTTCAGACTATTCACATTTCTGCATGTACAATTAGACATGTCTTTTATTTTTCCAGTATAAATGCATAAAGCAATAAATTGACTTTGGTTTGAAGGCAAAGTAAAAGGGAAGTGTTGACTACTTTCAGCCTTTTAAGAAGATAATCAGCAATAATGGATAGCAATGCCTTAGGAAATATATAAAAGAATTTAGTCATGTCAAAGCGAAAAATAACGATAGGGGTGGGGGGAGAGAGAGAGAGAGAGAGAGAAGGAAGAAAAAATACCTGTTACTTGTTTGATTGGTGCTGCTTTTGTGAAGACTGGTAATTTCTGTGCATTAAGGTGCATTGCCATAAGCAAAAGCCACCAACACAAGCAATTAACAGGGCTGCAAAAATGCACACCCCCCCCCCGCAAGCACATTTTGTTCATTGAGTGAGGGAAGGAAACAGCACCAGTAGCAGACTACACCTCAGCCCTTAAATTACACCATTAGGAACTCTTAATGGATTTATGCTGGGCTGCTAACATTCTATGCACTAGCGCCAACCTCTTTCAAGAAAGAAAGAATTCCAAGGATAATGTCACCTCTACTTAGGATGATTTGCCCCTCAATCTTTGGGCAGCCCAGTCTCAATATAGGCAATGTTGACGGTGCAATCCTATACGTGTATACTCAGAAGCAAGGCCCACTGAGCTCGAGATAAGTGTGTTGTGGAATTACAGCTAAAATGCAAGAGCATAACCTTCCAATATTTTTCTGTTGAAAATGAGGATTTCAATAATAATAATAATAATAATAATAATAATAATTAATAATAATAACCCACCCATCTGACTGGGTTGCCCCAGCCACTCTGGGCAGCTTCCAACATATGTTGTTGTTGTTTAGTCGTTTAGTCGTGTCCGACTCTTCGTGACCCCATGGACCAGAGCACGCCAGGCACTCCTGTCTTCCACTGCATGCCACACCCACTGCCTCCCGCAGCCATTCCAACATATATAAAAACATAATAAAACATTAAACATTTAAAAACCTTCCCTATACAGGGCTGCCTTCAGATGTCTCCTAAAGGTCATATAGTTACTTACCGTATTTTTCGCTCTATAAGACGCACTTTTCCCCTCCTAAAAAGTAAGGGGAAATGTGTGTGTGTGTCTTATGGAGCGAATGCAGGCTGCGCAGCTATCGCTGAAGACAGGAGAGCAAGAGGGATCAGTGCGCACCGATCCCTCTTGCTCTCCTGGCTTCAGCGATAGCCACGGAAAGCCTCTTGAGCACAGTGGGAGCGCTCCTGCATCTTCGCTCAAGAGGCTTTGCGTTGCTTTCTTGTTTCTTGTTTTCCTCCTCTAAAAACTAGGTGCGTCTTATGGTCGGGTGCATCTTATAGTGCGAAAAATACGGTATCTCTTTGGCTTGAGAATCGCATAACTCCATACCCTCCAACAAATTTTTGATGAAAATAGGGACGTCCTAAGGAAAAGTGGTACAGAAACTGGGACAGCTTTGTAAATTTGGCAGTGTCATTGGAAAATAATGACACTTGGAGGGTCTGCAAGAGGGCTTGCTGGCACATTTGGCTGAACACATAATGAGAATCTGGCCCCTGGTGATGCAAGCTTCCTGGTTAACTTGTAGGTATGTTCAGCCAAATGGGTTTACAAGCCCAGTTCAGGCATTCCCATTCAATGTGGGAAGGATGGAGGGAAATGGAGCAGGCATGCCTGACATATGCACACTTCCCCTCTCCCCAGTTTAAGCAATCAATCCTTGTTTCAAAGACATGAAAGGGTGCTTAAAACCTTTACTGTGTGAAGGGATCCCTCCTTCCCCCTTGCATGAAGTATCTCCCTCATTTTTTTTAATAAAGTGGAAAATATAGTCAACAAATGCCAGTACACTCATTAAGGATAGAGAGAGAAGAAGCTCATTGATTCTAGTTCGTAGTATATTATGTATGGGCTTGTGGGACATTTAGAGTAAAACAGCCTGAGGAGAACCCAGTTTACAGGCCAGCACTAGGCTAAAAGTGTTTTTTTGTATTCAGAAGATTATTATTCTTTTAAAAAGAAAATATATATATCGTATCTTTAAATAAACCAGTTTAAAACCTATTCCAGGCATTTTGCGTTCCTTTCCCTTGGACATTCCCATGACCCATTTTTAATACGTTTAAAGCAAAATGTTTAGTGAATTTTAGTTTTCATGCTGACATGTTCAATCAGGTGGAAAATTAAATCAATATGATGAAACTCCCAGTTGCATCTATCCAGCATCTTTGCACTGAATACTCAGGGTTTCAAATATACTAAAAACAAACAAACAGGTTTCCATTAAATTAAATGGCAGATCTGGGGTTTTCATAGCAAATATTCAATCCATTATCATTTTCAAGGAGGGTTTCATTGCACGATCAGTAACATTGCCAAAGGATAATGCACTCTCCAGCTGTCTCCATTTCCTGGGGATAACCCCTATTTTCTGGCAGTGGTCTCTGCCAGAAATCATTGTTCTTACTTAGTCTTTGTTTGGGCCAATATAGTGTTTTCCCAGCATATCTTTTGAAGACTACCACTGCCATATGTCTTTCATGAACTGTTTTTGGCCCCACTCACACAATGCATTTAAAGCACTCTGATGCCATTTTAAGCACCCATGGCTTTCCCCCAAAGAATTCTGGGAGCTGTAGTTTGTGAAGGCTGCTGAGAGTTGTAAAGAGAAGCCTATTCCCCTCACAGAGCTGCAATTCCCAGAGTTCCCCGGGAAGAAGGATTGACTGCTTAACCACTTTGCCATTACTACTTGTGTGCTTAAATAAGTGTGGCAGGGTCAAGTGCGCCTCTTCATCCCAGTCCTCCTCCTCTTTGGCATCTTGCCCCCTCTTGACTGGTAATTCTCATTTGTGTGTGCCTAGTTGCTAGGGAAGGTGACAACATTCAGTGTTGTGTGTGGTGTGGCGTAGCTGTGTATGCAATTATTTCACTTCATTTATTTAGCTATCAGCTATAGCAGAACAGAAAGAACATTCAAGATTGAGGAACTAATTTACCTCTTAATTTCTTGGCTGCCAGCACAAATAAATAAACATATAGGGTAGGGAACATGTTCAATGGTGTGGTATTAGCTGTTGCCGTCCTGTCCTTCTGGCTTAATCTTTTACTACATTGCGATTATTTCCTGGGCCATATCTTCCTTATACAACTCTTTCACCACAGATCTTCCATGGAGGCACTGTAATAACCCCTGGAGCACAGACCACTTTTTTCTGAAAGTTATTCTCAAATTTTCAGTACCAAACAGCAAAAAGAATACAAACTCAGTTGTGCAAGGAAACAGTTCAGTTTCTATGAACTCTCCTTGGACACCCTTGTAGTGCGCTGAGAGCAGATAAGATCTAGTCTTGGCTTGTACAAGTATCTCCAGCAACCATAAGATTGGACCGTGATCATACATATGAATACTACTGCTGCCCACCAATGCATTTTCAATTATAGTTGATAAATGCAGACTATCACCAAGCTCTTCACAGCTTTTCCTCCACTAATTATCCTGTCCTAAAAGTTCTGATTTATCCCATGAAAAAGAAATTCTTACAAGTTATATATATACACATCCATAATCGTTTTCTTCTATGGAGCTTCTAATCCGTACAAATGTCCAGCTTGTATCTGCTTAATATTTCCTGGCATGAGATAAATGTCACTCAGTTTTATGGGGATCTCACAGTGTGTGTGTATGAGGGGGGCACACACATAAGAATATATCAAATAAGCAACAAGCAAGCTGAGACATGTGAGATTTAATTTGTTTGGGACCATGTTTGCAAGTGTCTCATTCTTATGCTACTTCTGTAAGCTTGGAGGCAGTTATAAGAAGACCAAAAACTGACAGTTGTAATATTTTATTCCCGATCTAAGTGCTTATAAAATGGAGATGTGCTGGTTCATTTCCTGCCTTTGTTTCTTTGGGTGTAGTGTGAGAAGGCAACAAACAGCTTAAGTTCCTATTTTTGAATTGTTTCCCTTGAATCAGTCTTTATTCCCTGAATTACTGCTAGGCTGAACAATTGTATGTGTAGAAGCAATGATTTATACTTGGGGTGAATAATGTAATCAGAAGAGAAACAGTCTCTCTCCCTCCTTGCATATTGTATGGTTAAAAAACCATTGGTTAAGAATGCTAGTTGTGACTAAATTCTTATCACTATGTCCACATGTCTATATTTCCACAGTATGTTGGACCAAATTTAATTTATGCTACCCCTGAAATCCCCTTCTATCTTTGATTATTCTTGCTGGTTGGTGTGCCCTTCTATTTTTTGTTTTCCCCCTTGGATTAGGAGAATCATTGGTTTGCATACCTATATCAGTCTCTCCAATTACTCAAGCTGGATGAGTTGCAGTGAGTTGTGTGTCGAGGTCCCCAAGCCACCCCTTAAATAAATCGCAATTCACACAGAATTTTTGTTTGAGGTTTTTGGCATAATTTTGGCCACAACTTTATTAAAATACATAAATGTGAGTGGTTGCCCGGGAACAGAACTGACTTCCGGATTCCAGTGAAAGCCGGTAAAGGAAAACAATATTGGGGAGAAATGGAGGTGAGCCACAGGCCCTCACCTCTCCCCGCATACTCCCAGGGGCTTGCGCGGCCCAAGCCCCATTCAGGGGTACGGATGAAAGAACGGCAAACCCCTGGATTCCTTTAACGGAATTCCCTTGCAGCAGCAGCATTGGAGGGGCAGGCACAGCCAACCCTTACCCCTCCACCAACCAAATTTTAACCAATGCCTAACTGCAACCTTACAAGTTATGACAATTTGCTACACAGTAGGCAAAAACCAAATGGCACCAGCCAATCTGCCAAATGGACAAAATTCCTACCAGGCCCCTGCCCCAAAAGCAGACAACCTCATGACAGGCATAGCAATGTCAAACGCAACAGCCCTAAATTAGGGACGGTGGGCAGGCGATCCGATGCATGCAGCAAAGGAGACTGAAAAAAGCTGCATGCCAAGAATATATAACCTTCGGGCCAACCCTCTAAATGGTAACATCAAAATCTCCCCAATAACCCAAATTGGTCCAATCACAGTCATGGCCATCCAAATAGTCCCACCCAGTAACCAAAAGGGGGTGTCCTGTTAGACCCCACCACAACACGTGCTCTCCATGGAGGAGAACACACTTTCTGGCTGGGGGAAAAAAAGCCCTGGGTAACAGTATGCTAGGGAGGTATCTAAAATATGCAGATATACAAAACAGGTGTTTGTTTTGTTTTGCTTTGCTTTGCTTTAAAAAGAGCAAAAGGACAAACACAACAACATCCTAGTGAGAACTGAGTTGGGATGTGCAAAACTGGTTTTACTTTATTAGCTGGCAACAGAGTGCAGGTGGCCTGAAGACAATGGGAAACCATGGTTGAGTGTCATGTATAGACTCAGCCTTAGGGCTGGGTGTGCATAAAATATATGGAAGTTGGAGAGATGTTGTCAGAGACCAGACACAGCTAGCAGAGGCTGAGAGCCAAGGAGACGAGATAAGCCTGGAATGCAAAACGAGGGAAGGGCATCCGATCTGTAGGAGAAACTTCAATTCTGAGTACAAATTTCAGGAAGGGGGAAGTCAAAGGGGGAAAACACAAATGGTCAGCTCAAGTTTAGGCTCAGAAGCAGGGGCATCGGAAATAGCCTGTCCAAAAACGCGTAGGCTCGCGAGAACATGCGAGAGGCGGGAACAAGAAAGAAAACAAAAGTGGGGGTTTCATTGCTGGGGAGGAAGAAGCGGAACTCAGACTCGGCAACAGCAAACTTGGGAGAAGACGCTGAGGACTTCATGTTTAAGCAATAAATCTGAGATAATTACTGCCGGAGTTGTCTCGCTTCTGTGGGAGAGACCCAAGCCATTACAGATATCATGTAGGGATTTTGTTTGTTTGTTAGAACTTCGTTTTCTGTTACAATGCACAACCAGTTCTGTCTGCGAAACCAATGGGGTTCTCAGTTGTCCAAACATTCATTACCCAAGCTGCACATTGCCACTTTTAGGTCTCTCACTTCCTCTAATGAGTACAGAATGGCTGCTTTGCATCGCTCTGGGTATTAGGTACAATGCATAATGAAATCTCTCCCTGGCCCCCTCCTGCAAAATCCAAATCCATAAATAAGAATGATGTGGCCTTTTGAACAAGGGCGAATTTTGTTACATGGACGGAACTTGAGGGGGTTGTCAAGGGACATGAATGTTAATGTAGGTTTCAAGGCAGTTCCCAAACCGACAGCATCTGATTCCTACTGACTGCGGCTTGCTGATAAAATGTAAATTGCAGAAACAATGCAGAAAAGAGCAAATAGCATAATAAACAATTACTGACAATTCGGTAATTACGTAACTGCTGGAAGCAGTGTCTGGGGTGCTTACTTTTCAGGGCTTTTAGACCAAAAAAAGAAAAATAAAGACATTCAATATCCCTTTGACCTTTTTTTTTTTGGATTCTGGCTAAATTTCCATAGTCCTTGTCATCTGGATGGCATTATAACTGTCATTCAAATTAGGATAGATTATGTAGTAGTTTTCAGAAAGTGTTAGTTACACATCTTTGAATCTGACTCTACAAATCCATTTGTATTAAGTCTGGAGACTTATTGTTCTAAGCTCCTCCTTTTTTCCCCCTTTTTTTTGCCTCCTCTGTTTCCAATGGGAAATTTCAATTTATATTGTTATGGCAATGTTCTATATAAGGTCAGTTAAAGAATATATGCTTGCTCCAGGCTTTTGCCCACTAAAAACTTATTCATGTCTTAGAAGTAGTTCTTAGAACAGACATTGACATTCTTAGAATGATTTCTAGCAAACACAAGAGTACAAATCTAATTATTGCTTTTCCTCATGTGTTTAGCTGTTGTTATTTTTATCAGTAAGCTGTCTTGACTCCCTGTCAGGGAAAAGGGGTGGGTATAAGTAACTATATACTAACTATATAATAATGTTAAACTGCGTTTCAGCTACATGGGTTTATATCCAGTGAAGTTGTCCCAATTAGCTGGAAACAACCCATTCATTCTAGAAGCCCAATTGAATTCCCATAACAATATAAATAGATCCTTATTTTCAAATCAATCTGAGGCTCAGAAAAATGCCTCCTATCCTGAAAAGCACCCCTTAACAATTCCCACCCCCAACACCCACTCCTTTTTCCTTTCCTTTCCTTGTCTGGTAACTGGTAGTGGTGGGTTGCCATATTTCAAAAAGTGAAAATCTGGACACAAAATCCAGACACATGGACGTAGGGCAGCCCTAGGAAGGAGTAGCAGTATGAGGGGTTTGATTCTTCCTTTCCTCTTTGGGGGCTGCCACTCCCCTTCACCACGTCCAGAAAACCCCATGGAAATGACACAACAGCAAAACATTGCACTGTTCCCAAGGGGCACTGTGTCATGGAATCAAGGCCAGCTCTACCATTAGGTAGACTGAGACATTTGCCTCAAGTTTGCAGGTTGTGGGGCGAGGCAGTAGAGGAAACACCTCAGCCATTCCTACTGGGTTCCCTGCCCCTTGCCCTCTGCAGGAAACCAGAGCTATGAGTGTCATAGAACTTCCCTGCTCCTCTTCAACTTACTCACTGCTTCTTATGCACTGAAGGATGCTATTCCATTGCCATAGTTGAAGCAAGATCCAATTGTACATGGAATTGTGTGTGTGTTCATAAATGGGATCCTCCTCAGAGAGGGTCCTGGTTGCGCTCGGGACACCCCCCAATTTATTGGTAGGGTCCTGGGGTGGGGACAAGCTTGTACAATACGGCCCCACAGTCACGCCAGGCTTCTTGTGCCAATCTGGTTACAGAGGCGTGATTGTGGGGCTATAAAAGCGGGAGCACGACGTGGCCAATGGCGCTTGCTTTGCGCTGCCAAACACCCGCCCTCCCGTCCCTATGGGTTGTTTTTTTGCTTCGGCCTTGCTTCGGACATGGTGTGGTCGCCTGTTTTGTAAGGTTTGGCAGTTAGGCATTGGCTTGAGGAGCTGTGTGGGAGGGGAGGTGCGGCCATCACCATGAATAAGGGTATTCTGTTAAAGGGATCTGGGGGTCCTGGATCTCGCCTGAAGTCTGCTTGAGGGGCTAGGGCCATGCCAGGACCACAGGAACCCTGGGGTGAGCTTCGGTTGGT
Source organism: Podarcis muralis (assembly GCF_964188315.1). Taxonomy (NCBI): domain Eukaryota; kingdom Metazoa; phylum Chordata; class Lepidosauria; order Squamata; family Lacertidae; genus Podarcis; species Podarcis muralis. The sequence continues at coordinate 90,940,585 of NC_135657.1, read as the reverse complement.
CTACATTGGTGTTGCTCCCTTATTTGGTGTTTACCCTTCCAGACTTTCTGTCAGAGAGGCAGGAGTCAGTTATAGTCTGTTGCCAATGCCTAAGCCAATACCACTCGCTTTGCTGTAATCAATAAAGTTGTGGCCTAAAATTTGCCCAGTAACCTTAAACCAAAATTATGTTTCAGTGTGAAGTTATTTATTTGGGGGTGGCTTTGGGCCTTGAGGTACAATGTCCTTTGCCTTGGAACAGGTCCAGGCAGCTGAGGACAGCCAAGTTACTGCCTGTTTTGTTTTGGAAGGAAGGAAGGAAGGAAGGAAGGAAGGAAGGAAAATGAACTGTTGACCATCCCATATTTAAAAGAAAGATGACTCTCCCGTCCCTTAAAATTTATTCATCTTTCCTCCAATCACCAAACACCCTCTTGGTGTCCATAGGAGATGAAAGGTACCATGAAACTCAAACAGTTTGAGGTACCTAGCCCTACTGTTGTGCAGATTCCTTGCTTTTATGTGCAGGATTGCAAGTGATGGGGATGGAACAGGAAAAGAATGGGATGCAGCTAAGGGTATGTGGAAGATGTAAGAAACAGTCACTAGAAAGTATTTTGAACATACCCAGGCATCCATATGTGATAAATATTGTTTTGTTTCACATGTGCCTTAAATAGAGCAGGTTTGAAGTAGCGCCCAGAAACTCAATATTCAAGACGTCTCCAAGAAATATTGGACCCCAGAAACAAATTAAAAAAACAATACAAAAGGGCATACATGTAATCATTTGTATAAGTAATGTTAAAATCTGTTAACAGCTCTTCTTAGAATGAAATAAATGCAACTCTAATGTACAAACACATCGAGGTATGTATTGATCCCCTCTTATAACAAGGGTTTGGGATGAGTTGCATGCTAAACTGTTGTTCAATACCAAGGTTTTGTTTTCATTCTGAAATCAGAGCCTATTTGTGAAATATGAAGAAATAGTTCATATTTGCCCTAGGGTGAATGTTTGTGAGTTTGCAATGCCGAGACAATAGATCATTTGTTACTGGATATATATGCAAAAAAGGAAAAAGGAAAAAAAAAGGAAGCATTTCCAAAACTCTTTTTTAATTTAATCCCATTACTCCTAGTTATAATTCCTTTTATTATGGGAGCTGCATATCCTGCTTGCTTGACTCATACATAGTCAATAGGTCCACTTACATGAATAAAGCAACAGGGCTTTTGGCCTTTATTGAATAATTATTTCCCTTTCGTGTTTACACCTTGAAAAACCTGGGTTTTGGCCAGAGTATACTTTTATGAAACAGGATTTAGGTACAGAACCTGGTGATTAATTTATATTCATTTTGGTCCTTAACCTTTCCTCTCTCCCCCACCATCCCATTATTCAATTTTGGGAGGGAGCCTGTGCTGTTGAGGGGATTATTATTGGTGATTACATCATTAGAAGTACAGGCAGCTGGTGTTTTCAACAGGGTTGTGTAGACCACATGGCAATTTACAAAGGTTGCTGATATCACATGCTGTCTAGATCAGTAGCCTTCAGGTTTTTTTCATACATGGGACCCACTTTTAACCTAAAAATGAATTTAGGGACTCATTCATTCATCATCCCCCCCCCCCCGCCCACACCCCATATTTATTTGGTTGTAGTTGCAAACCATGCTAGATAACATGGTGATGGGTTGTGACCTACCAGTTCATCTACGTAGCCTGTTAGCGCTGGGGAGGAGTCAGTGAATATTTGTTCGTTGTTAGCACCAGTGAAATGAAGACATGTATTCATGTGGTGAGGTGGCTAAATCCTATGCCCTTTTAAAATGTGGAGTTTTTTTGTGGGGGGAGTATTGGGTTGTTGTTTTTATTTTGATTTTATTCTGTGAACTGCCCTGAGACCTCCGGGTATAGGGCAGTATATAATACAAACAAACAAACAAGTTGGAGAGTGACAGCCATAATGGTCAACACAGAAGCAGACTGTCAGTAAGCATGTGAACAGGGGTGACATGGTAGGCACTGACTATGACTCACCTAATAAAGCCTATCAGTGGAAGCCCTGTGTAAGGACCTCTACTTGTGCTACAGGGCTCCCCCCCTCTCCCTGTGTACCCCCCACAACGGACTCAGGAGGGATCAGGAGAACCCCCAGAACAGCATGTGGGGAAAGGGGAGGGGAAAACATTCATTCTGGCAAGCTGATATGTAATGCAATGTTTGCAATAGTGGGGTGTTCAATTCCACCCAGTGTTGTTCGACTTCCAGAAAACTTCGGACAAAATCCCTCATCGAAGGCTCAATTTTTTTCTATCGACTTTCTCCACCTCATGTAAGGAACTCCATTTCTCTCCATCTCTCATCACACTAGAACCAGCGGTGGGGTCATCAAATGAAGTTGAATGTTAAAAGACTGAGGACAGAGAAAAGGAAATATTTCACACTGTGCACAGTTAAAGCTATAGAAATCACTGTTGTAAGATGTGGTGATGGCCAGCGACTCAGGTGGCTTTATAAAAGAGGATTAGACAAATTAATGGAGGATAAGACTATCAATGGTCTACTGGTCATAATGGCTGTATGTTACCTCAAGAACCAGAGACAGCCTGCCTCTGAAAAGCAGTTTCAGGAAACACAAGAAGTGAAGAGAGTGCTGTTTGTTGAAGTAAGAGTAGCGAAATCGCAGCTAAGAAGCTCGAATCATATATACGACTAGCACATTTCTTTGGAAATTAAATCAATGTCCAGACTTTAATATTCAAAAATTTTACTTGCAGAAACTTTTAGTTTTAGATGAATTACAACATTATATTTACAATTACATGCTTCTTCAAGCATGGACTTAGTCTCTTCTTCTAACTTCCAAACCACTGCATTTTCCTCTCTTTCCAGAGCTCAGTACTCAGCCTTCTGTATCTCAATTAGATGATGCCTTGCAGCCCCTATGAGAGTTTTCCACTTTTACCTTCTCTTACAGCTTTCCTCTCTTTCCTTCAAGCTGAGAAAAAGCACTCCAACACTCTATTCCACTTAGCAGTGTTCACAGTGGATTCTAAAACACAGGCATCTTGCTTCACATTAAACGGAGTCTCTCCTTCACTAGATACCTCCCATGTGATCAACGTTATCCAATCACACAAGAACTACTAAACTCTCTAGAATTCAGTTACCAACCAATGAAATGTAAACACATAATAATACATACAAGCGGTCACAATTTCAGTGTATTAAATTGCTATACCTAACACTGTTGCACTCATCTCCTGCTTCTAGGCTTTCCATAGACATCTGGTTTGCCATGGTAATAACAGGAGCCTCAACTGTATTGGCCTTTTGTCTGACTCAGCAGAACTCTTACGAATTCTCATGAGGACTAGTGACAATTGCAGATGAATGAGGAAATGGGACAGAAATTATGTGTGAATGCACACATGCATAACTGTCAGGAACCAGAAGCAGACTGATCCATCACACACCTAGAGATGTTTCCGGTGCAGGTCTGAGCTCAGTTGCACTTCTACACACATTTAGCAGTGAGGCTCGTGAAAGCTGCATAATCATTAAGTATCTTCAAGTGGTACTTTGAACTAGATATCATTTCCTCATTCATCTCCCCCCCCCTCCCCTTCCCCACATTCCATTGTTAATCTAAAGAATGGGGTCTCGAGAAAGAGAAATTGAGCCTAACACGCTTTTTCAGAAAATTGCTTTGAGGCGTTCCATCACATTTGCAAGAAGTTCTTCAGAAACTATTTTAATTAAACAGAAGTGCATATTATCATTCCGGGATTCCATGGAGCGGGTCGGCTAGTGGTTGCAGGATAGGAAGCCTAGGGATTGATTCACAACCGCTAGGTGCTAACTGCTTTGGAGCTGCTGCCATGGAATTAAAACATCTCTCTTTAAATGTTGCAAATCATCATGTTTTGTTTGCAGTTACTGTTTTCTGTTTCTTTGCACTACATCACTGCAGCCCGGGGAAGATATAAAACCTCTCCAGTGGTACTGGAGCCTTAATTAACATTTTCTTGAACCTCTGCAAATCAGCTATACGGACATTCTAGTTAAACCCCAAACCTGCCAATGCCTGACTCCTTAAATTAACATTTAATTCTAAAGGACTGCAAATCAGCTAGCTGATCATCCACCATCATCTAGGGAGCTAAGCGGAAAGAAATCGTCTCTAGTACAGTGCAGGAATCTATACTATCCTCTCCCATCAAATTATCCACAGATTCTTCATTTTGTGTGTGTGTTTCTCTCTCTCCCCTCCCCCAAGTTCTCTGTTTCTTTTGCATAAAATATATAGTTATACATTTCCAAGTGAAAAATATAGCGGTGTTGGGTTACAGAAATTAAGCAAGCATATAACATGCAAAATTACAGAATACATCGCTCTGTGGGGAAGGCCTATTTTTCAAGGCACTTGCCTCTTCAGCCTTCCAGTGAAACATTTCATAATTAAAATGAAAGCTTGTTCCGTCAGTGCTCCATTCTGGAATAGCAGGCATAAACTGCAGAGATTCTTTTATTGTACAACCGATACTATTTTGAAATATTTAGTTGCTTAACTTGCAACTCCTGACTCAGGGAGATTGCCAGTCTGTAAAATCTCTGTGGAGCAGCCTTATCAGTAACCTAGACTCCTGTGGAGGGATATACAGAGTTTTAAATGTTCCTTTGCATATCTCAAGCAGAAGTGCATCTGTGAAAATGGCATTAAGTACTTAGAAAAAGTGCTCTGTATAGTGCACTTCAGAATCCTTCACATCTGAACCACCTAATTTGTGGTGGTTAGAAAAGGGCAGCGTTAACAGTTACGCTAAGACCACACATTTAAAACACTAGGATACCACATTAAGCAAAGAATTCTCCTGAAGAATTCTGGGAACTGTAGTTTGTTAAAGGTACTGTAGTTTGGGACCCGGGTGGCGCTGTGGTCTAAACCACAGAGCCTAGGGCTTGCCGATCGGAAGGTCGGCAGTTCGAATCCCAGAGTCGGGCATGACTGGACTTAATGGTCAGGGGTCCCTTTACCTTTAAGGGTGCTGAGGGTTGATAGGAGGCTCTTCTTCTGCTCCCAGGTGTCAGGGACCGTGCTGAGGAGGGCTGTACTGAGAAGCCTCCCCCTCCCCCTGCTCCACATCCAGATCCTGAATCTTCCCAAGAGCAGGAGGACAGTATAGATTTGGAACAGTGGTTTGCAGAGGGACAAAGTTCAGAAGGCAGAATCTGGGAAGTACTGGGTGGGGAACAGCTAGGAGGAGAAGAACTGGGGGGGGGGGGCGGGGGGAGAGAGTAGACTCACTGTTGCTTGAAAGTGTTCATCCGCTCAGCTCAAGGTCAAGAAGAGCAGATAAGGTGGAAGCACGAAAGCACAGTGGTTGCGAGATCAGGTTACAAGGTGCTGTAGTGACGTGGGTGACTAGGAAGGAAGTGTGTGGGACCCTTAATTGGGAGCACCTTCATTCCTAGGAATGGATTATTAGTTCTCTCGCTGTGATCATTAAAAGTTTCTGACTGGTAAGAGACTCCTTTCTCTTTGTTCTGCTTATCTACTGCCAAAGTGGGGGGGGGGGGGGGAGGAAGCAAATTCCCTGAAGCCTGACACCAGGGCTACAATTCCTAGAGTTCCCTGTGAAGGGGGATTGATTGTTAACTAGGGTTGCCATATTTTGAAGAGTGAATAAAAGAAGACACATTTGCTGACTTCAGCTTTTAACTATGGATCGCTTTGACAGCTCTACCCATGAAAAAGAGGACGTGTCCTGGAAAAAGAGGGCATATGGCAACCGTTAATGCACTGAGAATCATAGTTTTGTGAGGGAAATAGTGGTCCTCTAACAATTCCCAATAGTCTTAACATACCAAAGTTCCCAGAATTCTTTGGGGGGAAGCTGTGGCTGTTAGAAGCCACATCATAGTGCTTTAAAGGTATGGTTTAACACTTTTGTGGGAGTCCATTTTAACTCAGTGGAACTTACTTTAGAGTAGAGATGTGTGAGATTGCACTGTAAGTAAAGTTCCAGCACAGCATAGAAGTCCCTTCTGTGAACTATGAAAGGAAGTTCTATTCTTCATAAAACATCTCAGGACACTATGGCAAAGAAGCATTGGTCTGCACTATCTAGTCTGAACTGTAAGGGACAGAGACACTGACCACATGAGTTGCTATTCACAAATCTTCTTCCTCCAGCTTCTGAGAATTCACCAGTCATAAGCCTGTCATTACACTCTTTAAGAAGACTAGAAACTTTTTAAAAAACACATAAAAACAATTAGATTTTCCAAGATGCTAGATTCTGCAAGTGTCATATTCTTCACATCTGAATTATGTTCATGAAATAACAGAGCCCTTGACACATTGGTACAAATTCAGACATCTAAAAAGGTGGTAATAATGAACTCTTTCAAGACTGCCATTGGGACACACCTGTATGTGTCTCTCCTCTCCTTGTGATATGTGGAACCCCTTTTCTATGACAGTGGTACCTCGGGTTAAGAACATAATTCGTTCTGGAGGTCCGTTCTTAACCTGAAACCATTCTTAACCTGAGGTACCACTTTAGCAAATGGGGCCTTCCGCTGCCACCGCACCACCAAAACATGATTTCTGTTCTCATCCTGAAGCAAAGTTCTTAGCCCAAGGTACTATTTCTGGGTTAGTGGAGTCTGTAACCTGAAGCGTCTGTAACCTGAAGTGTCTGTAACCCGAGGTACCACTGTATTTGCATGTATTTTATTGTTTACACCATTTTTATACTGCTTAATATATTTTTTAAAATTTCTCAGAAAATAGAAGGAGAAAATAGAAAACAGACATCTTGTACAAAAATATAGCTATATATAAAATGTTACATTCATACAAAGTTAGCAATACACACACAAAAAAATCTATTCATTTGCTTTCTGGTGTACCCTCCCTCTCAGACTGCAGGTTCTTACACAGGGTCCAAACAAACTCTCAGCTCACCCACAAAAATATGCAAAGAGAAAAAACCCTGGAAGCATTGGACACCACCTTAGTCTCTCACCTTAGACTTGCTTTTTATGGGCAGGCCCAAAGTGGATGGTAGTTCCTCAGGCTGCCCACAGCTGTGTCCCATTCAGCCTCACTCTCCGCACCCAGTTCCAGATACAGCGTGTTTGCTGAGTTTCCCATGGGGTCCAAAGGATGGGAAGATGGGGCCCCTCCACTCACAGCTCCTTCTTCACCCTCTGCCCTTTCCTCCTCCTCCTCCAGCTGCTTTAGTGTCCCATGTCAGGGTTTGCTTCGGGGGGGGGGGGGGGCAGGCACCAAGGTGAATGGCACTTCCTATCAGGCTGTCCACAATTCAGCAGCATTCTCCACTTTCCAGCGAGGCCCTAGGACATTTGTTTTTGAAACGAAAGTTGTGACAAATGTTTTTGCAGTTTTGTTTTCTAGCAGACACTAGCAATTTCAGAAGATAGATAGAAATTGCCCCTGCAAAAAATGACAACAACGGCGCTTAAGCCTGCACAAACAGTAATCTTTTCTTCATCCCTTCAGTTCAGGGTCCCCCCCCTCCCAACAGGTTGCTTCTGCTTCCATATTTAGTCATACAGGTGAACTCTCCCAACCAGGAAGCATGCAATGAAACAGTGAGACATCACAAGGCTACAAAGCCAATGAGGTTTGCTTGCATGATGACTTACTTAAGGGAAAGAGTGATGGCAACTGATGGCAATGCAAACAAATGAACAAACATTTTCACAGAGAGAGAGGGAGGGGATTAGCCAAGAAACTGAAGATTGGGGATGGGGCACCTCTGAAAACATTTGTAAAAACTATGAATTGTTTTGGCTCAGCTCTAATTAAAATGCTTAATTTTATAGGTCTATGATCTGACTGCTCACTTATTTTATTCCTGGTTATAATTTTTGTTGTAATATTGTTGTCGTGTATAATGTTTTGGGGACGTGCTTTGACTGTCTTTCTCACTGAAATGTGGGCTATATTTCTAGGAGAAAAATAAACATATAACAAAAAAGGACATGCCCAACTGCCTTGTACAGGACTGAAATGAATTGAAAGTAAAACACCATTAATTCAAAATGCAGTATATGGAAAATCAAAATTACCTTAGGCAGTATAATGTGGATTTTTCCAATGCCTAATATTTGATCTTTATTTGTACTGCTTTGGGGGAAGCAAAAATTATTGAAAGTTGTAAATTACATATTGAACTGTGTCCTGTGGTCATTTTTTCCAGTGCAGCTTTATTCTTCATCTCTCCAAGGGAGGAGATATATATCCATATTTAAGAGCTGTAGTAAATATGCTTTTCTCTGGGTCTCTTACCCACCTCTTTAGCAGGATAACCATAATCATGCATGATGAAAATCAAAATGCCAAATGCTTAGCTGATCTATGATCCAAAGTTACAACTTGAAGCATGCTCTAACAAGTTAATGGGAACATATTGTTTCTAGAAAAGTTTTTCTTTTGGTCCCCCCCCCCATGTTTCCCTGAGGCCTGTTAACAATGTCTGTATAATTAGAATGACATTTTGAGCTGTTGAATGCCATGCAAAAAGTAAGAGATGGTGATACGATTCAAGATGTTCGAATTTAACGTCAACTTGACTGGCATTGCCATAACCCCATGCATATCTTTCTGGGTTGGTACCTCTTTGCAGAAAAGAACATCGAGTACTCGAGGTTAGATCCGAGGGGACCATCCCACCAAAATGGCAGCACTTTTCTGTTTTGCTGATTTCAAGGGGCAACTTAAGCAGTTAATTCACTCCGATCGAAATCAATGGGAATTAAAGTGTTACTCTTTGACTGTGCCATGGCTTTCAATACATTGGAAGGAAGTATAGGTATATAGGGAAATGGATCCCTTGCTCCCACTTTATGTAAAGAGAAGTTTATATATTTATACTTCTTTAATGCTTATATTTTAGAGACTATGGAACTCCCAACCACAGTAACTCAGCACTAGGGATTGGCAAATCTGCCAATCAGAGAAACCAACAATTTTTCATTTTTTTCCACTCTTAAGTTCAGTTTTCCACTTTTGCACATGTTGTTAGAACACTGTCCCAAAAGCCAATCTTGACATGAACACATGTATGATTTCATCAAGATCCTCCTTGTACAGTTTCAATGATGTTCCCAGACACTGGTTTGTGTGCCAGACACATGACCCGGTTGCTCCCTACATAGTGAAATAACCAGCCCAGACAACAGCGTATAAAGTTTTGTGCTTCAAATAGGCCACAACTTTATTGGTTACAGATGTGAGGTTTGGGCATAGGCATTGGGTGAAACCATTTATTTAACTCCAGTCCGTCTGCTGGGAGTGTGTCTAAGGGTAAACCATACCATGGGGGTGGGGGCCCTACATTGAATAGGGGTTCTATGGCCCTAGCCCCCATCTGGACATCAAACAGAAGCAACTACTTAGGAATCCCTCTAACAGGATACCTTTAACCAAGGAGGGGCAGGCAGAGATTACAATTTCTCCTGCAACCAAGACTAAGGCTTGTTATGTCAATCACAAAAATATTATCTATATCATATCTATCTATCTATCATCTATCTATCTATCATCTATCTATCTATCTATCTATCTATCTATCTATCTATCTAATCTATCTATCTATCATCTATCTATCTATCTATCTATCTATCTATCTATCTATCTCTATCTATCTATCTATCTATCTATCTATCTATCTATCTATCTATCTATCATCTATCTATCATCTATCTATCATCTATCTATCTATCTATCTATCTATCTATCTATCTATCTATCTATCTATCTATCATCTATCTATCATCTATCTAACATCTATCTATCTATCTATCATCTATCTATCTATCTATCTATCTATCTATCTATCTATCTATCTATCATCTATCCAACCATATGGAATGCGGGTGGCGCTGTGGTATAAACCACTGAGCATCTTGGGCTTGCCAATCAGAAGGTGGGTGATTCAAAACCGCTTTATGGTGGTGAGCTCCCGTTGCTTTGTCCCAGCTTCTGCCAACCTAGCAGTTTGAAGGCACACCAATCCAAATCCGTGTGACAGGGTGAGCTCCCATTGCTCCGCCAAGCTCCTGCTAACCTAGCAGTTCGAAAGCATGTCAGTGCAAGTAGATAAATAGGTACTGCTGTGGTGGGAAGGTAAACGGCATTTCCGTGCACTCTGGTTTCTGTCTCAGTGTTCTGTTGCGCCAGAAGCGGTTTAGTCATGCCAGCCACATGACCCGGAAAGCTGTCGGTGGACAAACACCTTTACCTTTTACCTATCTACCCAACCCTCTCTTCACATAAGATCACTGGGTAGCTGAGGACAACAATATAAAAGAGACAAAGTTTAAATCCAAACCCCAAAATTTTACATATTACTGCATCTTGATTGAGTTTATCCCTGCCTCCATTTATTTATCACTTCATGCATGTACATCAGCAATGCATATAAGAATGTAAAAAGAACCCTGCTGGGTCAGAACAGCGTCCTATCTAGACCAGCATGTTGTTTCCACAGTTGCCCACCAGATGCCTACAGGAAGGAAATGAGGGCAACAGCCCTGATTCACTATTGTTCTCCAGCATCTGGTATTTAGAGGCTGACTGCATCTCATCCTGGAGCTAAAGTCATCATGGCTAGCAGCAACTGATAGCCTGTATGCTCCATCAATTTGTCTAATCCTCTTTTAATGTCATCTAAGTTGGCACCCATCACTGTGTTTTGTGGGAGTAAATTCCATAACTTAATGTGTTCTGTAGGAAAAAATACTTCCTTTTGTCCTGAATCTCTGATCATTCAGTATCCTTGAACAACTCCAGGTTCTAGTATTATGAGAGACGGAGGGAGGGGAATCCAGTTTCTCCACACCATGAATGGTTTTTATAAAGCTCTATCATGACCCCACCTTACTCCTTTTTTCTAAACAAAGACTTGCTAAGCATTGTAACCTTCCCTCATAGGAGAGCACCTTCAGCTAGTGTAGGAAACAATGTACTGGAGGGACACAAAGCTATAGCAACAGACTCTCTATTTTCCAGGGACAGCCCCAGATTTACAGAAGCCGCCCTGGTTTCTGATTTAATCCCAGTATGTCCCGCTTTTCTTCAGGACGTCCCTATGTTCACTGGAGAAATCTTGCAGGAAATGGCAAGATGTCACTATTTTCATTGGAGAAATATTGGAGAGTATGGAATAGGATGTCCCTATTTTCATCAGAGAAATGATGGAGAGTATATAGCAAACTGCACCTGCACTGTGAACTAAAATCTGGCTACTTTTATTGTTGTTATTTATATATGACGGCACATTGTGCTCTCTCTTTCTTTGTTATGCTGTTTAAGCCATTCTGAATGCCAAGTAAGGGCGGCGGCAACGGGAGGGGGGGGGCAAAGAAAGCCATTGAAGATTTTTCTCTGTGCACCCTTACTCTTCAAACATGCTTCACAGTAGGGGTGGCTAACATGTGACCCTCTGAAGGAAGTCGGACCACAGAAGATGACTGGCCATCGTCTTATACACAGATAGTGCAGAGGGGGGACGTGCGATTGGTTGCAGCGGCGAGCAGGAGATTGTCAGCAGTGTTTGGGCAGGTGATTGGTGCCTGCAGCAAGGGCAGCTGTCCATTGGTTTCCGCTGTGGCAATTATGTGTGCGATGGGCAGCTGTTGAGCGAGCAGGCTATTGGTGGTTTATGTGAAGCGTGCTATTGTCAGCGTTGGTCAGGCAGGTGAGCGATTTTTGGCACTCCCCCCTCCAAAGCTCAACAACTCTGGGCAATTTCACCCCATTTTCTCAATGTGGAGTCCCAAAAATTAGGGGGCACCAAAATTAGGGGGCATCTTATACACGGGGCGTGTTATACACAGAAAAATATGGTATGTAAAATTCATTAAACAAACAAAAATACAGTCAGGGGCTGATGGGTTTGCAGTGATACTTGGAGGGCAACAGGTGATCTACTCCTGGTGGACAAGGTAGAGTGAAATGTTTGAGGAAAACATCTGCCCCACACCTGCTTCTTCTTTCGCTATCCACATCATCTGTAAGTGTTTTGACATCATTTCTGTTCCAACATTACTTGCCACAGGGCTTTTTTCCAGCCGGAACTCAGCGGAACTCAGTTCCAGCACCCCTGAGCACCTTTATAAGAGAAGAAGGGAGACATTTGCAGAGAGTTCTGGCACCTCTTTTTTCTAGAAAAATAGCACTGACTTGCCACCTTCTTCATCTAACCGGCTGAAACAAAGCAGGGATGGGAAGAATTAGAAAATCATGTGATGTTTTGCTAGGCATCGCCAGCGAGAACAAAGGAGGAGGCTATAGGACCAGTGTTTTGGGGGGAAGCCCCCGACATATCCACATATAGATGCCATTGTTTTTAGGCATGGCTCACTGTGAGATGGCTGGGTCTTTAGGTGTAGCTAATAGTCACTATTTTGCAAGCAACTTAGCGCCCTCCAAATGTAAAAATGTGCCAGCCATTAGCTCATGATTTTCTGCCTAAACCCATTTTGAGCAACATAATCTAGTACCTTCAAAAGACAAACCAATATACTCTGAACCAGCAATAAAGAATTCATTAGTATATTTTCCTATCTGATAAAATATTTTCAAGCCACATATTTTCCTTGCAACTGAACAGGGGGGGGGGGGAATGCATTCCAACATTCCTCATGAAAACAGGAACATTCTATTGATGTTGCTTAATTTTGGATGTTAAGAATGGTTTATTTGTCATTTGCCTCTTTATTTATATCTTCATTAAAAGCAAAATTACTTCTACAAGAATCAAAAAGAAATACCTGCTTGTGTAAACTTCTATATTGAACATTGTATGGTACAAATCCTTCTTGGAGAGCAAGGGTATTTTCTGGTACTAGAAGTATAGTGACAATACTCAACCCACTCTAAAATGTGTATATGACATGTAATATATTCCACTAGATGGCACTGTTTCTAGCCATCTTTTGTAAGATTATATTCAGGATGCTGAATAATAAATGAATCAGAATGAAATGTCTATTAAAGTAAAGTCAGAAGGCGCATTACAAATACCAAACAAATTTATCTTGCTTAATATTAAAACGGTAAATATCAAAAGGATTAATAATGATTTGCTGCTGATTCTGAAAGTGCTGGAAAATAGCTCTTTTGCTGACTAATGGCACAACATTATGGCAATTTGAATGTGTACATTTGTTAAACGATTCCCATGCTTCTTGAGAGTTGAAGAACAATGTGCCTTGACTCTCATTCTAGCATTTCAGTTGTTTCTTTTCAGGCAGGACCACTCCATTTTCAGTCATTCTGTTTCTGCAAAACATTTTATTTTATTCCCTGTATGCCATGATTTTATTGTCTGTTTGGCACTCCAGTGTATGCTTTTAGGAGGTATGTTATTATTAGCATATTGACAAACCACCCTGCAGATGGTTTGTCAATATGCATGCAGATGGAGCTGAAAGATCAGGTGTTCTTAGGATAGTCCAATTTTGCCTTTCTATGTAACATTGTGTAAAACTGTCCCTTCCCTGTACATGGTCCTTATTATCAATCTACAAACAATTTATGGATGGTTGAGGATTGTAAATGATTTCGCCTACATCAACGGTTTCTCTTGAGGCCCCTTGATCTTTTTTATAGATGGCTGTCTATTACTTGAACACCAATCAAATTATGATCAGCCATGAAGCTAGTTTTGAACCAGGTGGAAAAGTTCCCCACATCATGGATAACCAACATACAGCAGTAAAAGATGCTGCAATCCTGAATGGCAGAAATGTTCTGACAGTTAGGGCTGGGCCTCTGGTTGGCTCATTTTAACTTGACTTTCCGACGGGGAACCCCGCTTGGTACTTCTGCCAGCCAGTGAATTCCGTTAACAGCCAGCCAGCACATGGGCTTCTGCTACTGGGAATGGCAGATGGGGTGAAGGTGCATAACTACCGCCTACCTGAGAAGGGTGAGAGGCCATTATTGTGACAAGAAAAGTCGTTGGAACCTCTTTATCACTCACTCTGATAAAGTCACAGGGACCTTCTTTGGGCCAAGAGATAGTTACCATGTACTACACTGAGAAATATTTTTACCAGATATAATGATGATGATGTAATACAGTCAGCATGTATTTAATAAGCATGGACACGTCTATCAGAGCAACCATATGAAGTCTAGCTTTGTGAAGAGTTGTTTATCTGTATCAAATGGTGTGTGTGTGAGAGAGAGTGAGTGAGTGAGTGAGTGAGTGAGACTACAGACAGACAGAGATACTGCAGAGTGCAAATCAATGGATTACATGTCATCCAGCTTTATTTTATATCTTGTATCCTAGAATAGCTCACTTATTTTTGGAGTGTGTCAAACTCCCAATTAGATGTCAGTGACAAACTTGGCTCACACACTTGGGACTGAACTGAGCACCTTTGAAGCCAAATACCACAACTCTCCATTTTTTACTTGAGCCAAGATGACTAGGTTGTTTCTGCTAAGCAGCAATTGAGTCCCTTTTTTTCTTCTTCTCAAGGCCCTAAGCAAGCACCTAGCATAACTCATAATGAGCAGCAGTTTACACAAATCCAATTAAGGGCTGAAGGTTGAAAGTATGGCTTCATAAATGTATTGATGTAACTCGCCGCCTGACTCTGCAAAATGCAAAGTTGTAGGGCAAGCATCTTCAAACTCGTTCAAAATAGGATCGTTGTAAATTTTCCTATAAGGGTTTCCTCCACCACACACACACATGGAAAAGAAGCCAACATCTAAGTATTAATGAACACTATAGCTCTTAGCAGCTTTCACATTAACAGAATAAGTCTAAACAAGTCTATTGGTAGAATCATTTCCAGATAATAGAATCACCTTCAGGTAAGTGGGTATAGGATCGTATAGGCTGGTACTTCCCGAAGAGCTTGTCCGCAGTTCTGCTTGTGTCATGCCTCGAAAGCCTGGGTCTGAGCAGTTTTCCACTTGAGCCGCACTTTCTAGGCATGGGTGTGAGTGGTTTTCCTCTTGCCCCACTGTTTTCAAAGGGAAAATCCAATCTTTAGTACTATATCAGAGCAAACATCAATCCCAAGAAAACTCGAATTGCTGTTTGCTCTGATTGAGAGCCAAAGAGCAGTTTTCCCCAGGGGAAAGCAGTGAGACAAGAGGGAGCATGGATAAGCCCTTAGTAATACTCTGAGCAGCCTCATTTAAATCTATTGATTAACTGAAACCAATAGTCAGTTTTCAATACTCCCATGTGCCAACTATTATTTTCATTTTTTATTTTCTCTGTGTATATACTGCCCTTCCTTCCACAGCAGCCCTGGGCTACCAACTCAAGCAATAGTGCCATTACAGGTGGAGGCTGGGAAAGAACTCTACTTAAAGGGTTTGCTGGAAGAGGAAGGTCTCCAGTAGGTGCTGAAAAGGCAACAGGGACAGCACTTTTCTAATATCTAAAAGAAGGGCAGATCCACAGGGCAGATGCCACAATACTAAAGGCCCAATTCTTATATCCTGCAGAATGGACTTCCTGGTAAGATGGCATTCGCAGGAGGCCTTCACCTGCAGAAGGCACAATTTCATACCCTCCAAGTGTCCTGATTTGCCAGGGACAGTCCTGGAATAACAAAAGCTACCCCAACTTCTGATTTGATTCCGGAATGTCCCTGTTTCTTCTGCCACTGCAGCCAAGCTCAGGGAGGAGGCTGGAACTTGTCCCAAGTGAGGGTGGCAGCTGTGAGAGAGCATCTGGTTGCCTCTCCATGGCCACTGCTACTGGCCTTCAGCAGTTTATAGTGGCTGCTGCAGAGTGGACAATGAGGAAGAGGAAGAAAGAGCATTTGGATTTGATATCCTGCTTTGATATCCCCCTAAGGATTCTCAAAGCAGCTAACAATCTCCTTTCCCTTCCTCCCCCACAACAAACACTCTGTGAGGTAAGTGAGGCTGAGAGACTAGCCCAAGGTCACCCAGCAGCTGCATGTGGAGGAGCGGGGAAGCGAACTGGGTTCACCAGATTACAAGTCCACTGCTCTTAACCACTACACCATGCTGGTTCTCATGGGAGAAGAGGCTGCCATTGCTGAGGCATAGCTCCACATGACATGCAAGCTTTGAGGGGTAGGCAGAGTGCAGCGAATGAGAAATGTCCCATCTGAGGATTGTTGGTGGGTGTGCAATTTCCTGTATCCTGGTCCCAAGCTGTGTAGGGGCTTTATACACCAAAACCAGCACCTTGAACCTAGCCTGGTACTGAACTGGCTTCCAGGTGTGACTGAGATGCAGACCCATGTCTAGCCAGAAGTCTCACCGAGTTCAGTTGGAGTTACTCCAAGGTTAGCGTACGTAAGATTGCAGCCCAAATACCTAAATTATAGTTGCTCAGCATGGATAACCAAATCTGAACATGTTAAATAGCAATCTTTGAGAAGAGCTCTCTGCTTCTTGTTTGTTTTTGTGGGTTTGTATCCTTAATCCGCCACACTCATTTGCTGGTGTCCCTTTCAATAATGAAAAGATATGAATGCTCTTCTATATCCAGTTTACCTTGGCTTATTTTTCTAATCCTTCTATTTTGTAATTTGCGCAGATTCGTCTTGCGGAAATAATTTGAGTAGTGTTATAAAGTTAAATACACACAAGCCTTCTCAGAGCTGGATTTGACTTATAATTTCTCTTACATAACTTTTATAATGTTGTCTAGCAACGAGCTCACTTGGTATGAATCCAGATCTTCAGTCCTATCTGTCTTTCATGCTTTCGTTACAAGACGTTTTGAAGAAAAGAAAAGAAAAAACCCACAAGAGTTACTGTACAACCTCTGTTATTAGTTGACTGTGTGCTAATAATAGGACATTGGAACATTTTCATGCTTATTAATAGAATAATGTCAATTTTCTAGAAAACTTGCAGTCTTCTTTTTCCACGATAAAAAGTACAGCATTCACCATTCACACTTTATAGTCATTTTAATAGGCAATTACAAAGCCATTATAACTCTCCATGTTCTCCTGCTAATAGGAACTACAGAGTACACTATATATACACTGTTGTATTGTTAAAATTGTTAAAATTGTATTGTGAAAGAGGAGAGCGCAAAATATGGTCTGAAGCTCAACATCAAAAAAACGAAGATCATGGCCACTGGTCCCATCACCTCCTGGCAGATAGAAGGGTAAGAAATGGAGGCAGTGAGAGATTTTACTTTCTTGGGCTCCATGATCACTGCAGATGGTGACAGCAGCCACGAAATTAAAAGACGCCTCCTTCTTGGGAGAAGGGCAATGACAGGCCTAGACAGCATCTTGAGAAGTAGAGACGTCACCTTGCCAACAAAGGTCCGTATAGTTAAAGCCATGGTTTTCCCAGTAGTGATGTATGGAAGTGAGAGCTGGACCATAAAGAAGGCTGATCGCCGAAGAATTGATGCTTTTGAATTATGGTGCTGGAGAAGACTCTTGAGAGTCCCATGGACTGCAAGAAGATCAAACGCATCCATTCTTAAGGAAATCAGCCCTGAGTGCTCACTGGAAGGACAGATCCTGAAGCTGAGGCTCCAGTACTTTGGCCACCTCATGAGAAGAGAAGACTCCCTGGAGAAGACACTGATGCTGGGAAAGATGGAGGGCACAAGGAGAAGGGGGCGACAGAGGACGAGATGGTTGGATAGTGTTTTCGAGGTTACCAGCATGAGTCTGACCAAACTGCGGGAAGTAGTGGAGGACAGAGGTGCCTGGCGTGCTCTGGTCCATGGGGTCACGAAGAGTCGTACACGACTAAACGACTAAACAACAACAACAATTGTTAATTTTCCCTTCTTCATAGCCAGGAAAATGGTTAAAGGAGAAGAGCAGCACTTCTGATTTGTGTTTACTTGGAAGTCCCACAGAATTCAATGGTATTTGCTCCCCCGAAAGTGTTTTATAGGTTGCATTTAATGTTAAACCCACCTAGAATAGACCAATTGAAAATTATGGGCATAACTAACTTAGGTTGGGACATGGGTGGCGCTGTGGGTTAAACCACAGAGCCTAGGACTTGCCAATCAGAAGGTCAGCGGTTCAAATCCCCGTGACGGGGTGAGCTCCCGTTGCTCGGTCCCTGCTCCTGCCAACCTAGCAGTTCGAAAGCACATCAAAGTGCAAGTAGATAAATAGGTACCGCTCCAGTGGGAAGGTAAACGGCGTTTCCGTGCGCTGCTCTGGTTTACCAGAAGCGGCTTAGTCATGCTGGCCACATGACCCGGAAGCTGTACACCGGCTCCCTTGGCCAATAAAGCGAGATGAATGCCGCAACCCCAGAGTCGGTCACGACTGGACCTAATGGTCCCTTTACCTTTAACTTAGGTCCAGAAATGTTAATGGGTCTACCCTGAGTAGAACAGCTGGTTACAAACTATAGGACTTTACTCTCTTTTGGAGAAGTAAAAATCCAGATCAGTGTATCTGAGAGCTATTGGGCTATAATCAGGGTGTCTCAAGTGATTGTATTGTATTGAAGTTGCTGGAAAAGCATGCCTGTATTTTTCCATGGGGCTTGAGCAGTGATATTTTTCTAGAAAAAGAGTTGCCAGAACTCATCCTGAACGCCTCTATTGTTCTCTTGCAATGACAATGGTGATCACCTGAGATGTGCCAAAACTGTGTTCTGGTAAGTTCCAGCTGGGAAAAAAGCCCTGGGCTTGAGATGGAGACCTGCTGTAAATTTCCATTACAGAGGTGGAGTGATCTAACTCTTTACAGCCCAGTCACATGCAGTCACAATACTTGGATGGGGTTACAAGATGTTTGCATATGTTAATAAAGAAAGTCCTCCATCTTAGACCACATTGGTTTTTGTTCTCAACTGCTGAGAAGAACAGACGTGCTTTCTCCCTGGAAAAAACAGCCTGAGGCAAATAGGTTGGAAAAGGGAGAGAGAAGGAGGTTTGAATAATAAAGTCATGTCTTTACTGAGAGTGGTATATATCTGATGCAACATATTTCCATTGTTTTTGTAATGTTTGGAGCTAAGTTCTGTTAGTAAAGCTTTTTGAACCGTTTTTGAGGGGCTGGAGAAATTAATTTCTAAATGGGAATTAGTTTACAAAGAGAAAAATTTCTACTTGAGTTAATTTACAAAATCCGTCAAAGCAGAACTTTGCACTTCTACAGTTAAAGTTTCAAATTATTATTATTATTATTATTACTGTTGTTGTTGTTGTTGTTGTTGTTGTTATTGTTATTATTATTATTATTATTATTATTATTATTATTATTATAATTTACACTCCCCACCCACCTTTTCTCTTTTTCCTAAAGATATTCTGTAATGCTGCTGCCTTGGCAATCATCACCATATTTTTTCCCCTTTCTCCATTTGTTTTATTCTTCCATTATTGTTATGGCCAACGCATTGCACCGCCTGCCTCTGATTCTCTCTCTCTCTCTCTCTCCCTAACCACTAAAGTCTCATAACAAACCGACAGAAACATTTACCTGAGGAAGCTTAACAAAAAGAAAACCCCCCAAAGAATATAGAACATGCTGCCCATCACGATGCTACTAACACACGCAAAAACCTCTTTGCTAAAAAAACCACGTCCTTTGAATACATTTCCATGAAAGGTCAGGTAAAGGGTTAGAACTACTGGGGTTTTGTCCTCAGAGAGGGAGGGATTCCAAACAGCCGAGCGTTTTAAACATTTATCTAAAAATAAAAATTTAAAAGATAGGTGCTCAGCCTACCAAAATAGATTTAATTTTCTTTTAATGTTCCTGTAAGCCTGCCAAGATTTAAATTGGATGTCTGGATTCAATTCTGGTGGAAGGAAAATGATATTACCCAGCGCAGGCCCACTCTGGGAAAGTTGAGAGCTTTAAAAGTTTTATTTGCTCATCAAAATAACATGCCCAAGCAGTGCACAGCCTACCAGTCTTTCAAAGGCAACCTATTGCACACACCCAGAAGCTATCCATCTCCTGGCATATTTCATATGACTGTGCCAGGGGCAAAGTGTAAGGCTTTTAAATATCAGAGAGGAATTCTTATTTAATTGACTCTCCATTTGATGGCCCACTTATACCTATCTGCTTCCCTTCCTTCATTAATTCGGCCTCACTGTGGTCATCTGTCATTCTGCTGCTTCTGAAGATGCTCCACTCTAATGTGCTCTTTGCTGCTGGATGCTGTTGCTTCTGCCTCTTCTACTGGACCAATGTAAGAGAAACAGAAGAGAAAAAGACTCTTTCGGAAACACAGGAGATGAACATCGCGTCATCACTTTTTGTCCTCTCTTCATATGCAAAGCACAACATCCAGCAATTATCAAGTTATGAACGGTGTCCGTTCCAATATGCAACAAAACAATCAAATATTTCATTGGTCATTCCTGTTTGATTCCCCCCCCCTCCAATTTTCTCAGCATCCTCTTTCGGAAAACTATCATTATTAGGCTACGCATGGAACGTTATCATTTCCAGCCACTTTCACTGGCTTAAATTGTTTTAGGACTTTTTTCATTATTTTCTCTGGAAAATTGTAACCGATCCTCAATTAGAGCCATGAATTAGATGTCCAGACTATTCTTGTTCTTATTGTTATTAGTCAGTCACTTTGTGCAAAAGTCTCAGAGAGACTTAACAAGATAAATGCAACAAATTTAAAACCTGGAAAAATGCAAAATACAAAAATGCTAACCCAGAATACATAAAGTGCTTACCCAATGACACACATATTGATGACAAGTCCATATTAATGAACTATAGAGGCATCCATACTAAGTCATTTCTTGGTAACGGTGAACAAATGCACTGTGAAAATGGAATATATTATTTACAGTATGAGAAGACTGAACGAAACACACACACCTGAATTCAACCCACAATCCAGCAGCCACATCTTACACTGGGTAGCACAGAAGTGAATTGAAAGCTGTTGTGGAAAGTTTTTTTTTAAAAAAAGGATTAAAGAAAAGAAAACTTCACTCAGCGAAACAGAACAGAAGATGTGGATGAAAAATATATTATGACCTCATATTATAAATCAACAGTTAGAGAAAGAAATGGTTGCAAGCCATGCATAAGTCAGAAACACATTCAATCACTGGGAAAACTGTGCACAATTCAACTACCTTGCTATAAAAATGTTTCTTAGAACATTCTTTTTCAACGATTTACAGGTGGCAAAAATAACTGCAGTGTGATTTTGGCATTTGTTTTCTTCACAAAAGGTGTACAGGTAGTGGAAACATTCAGTGGATGGAAGGACACTAAACAGTACCCAGTAAACTATCTGGTAGGCCTACAGATGCTGCTGAACTACAGCTCCCATCAGTACCAGCCAGAATGGCCAATGGTCCAGGATAATGGGAGTTGTATTAAACAGATTCATACACCAAATTACAGAAGAAACAGAATAGATGGACCTAGTGAGGCAGGCATGGATTTGGTTAATCTTTCATATTATGGCGCCCAGTGCGAGGCCAAAATTTGGTGCCCCGAAATGAATCTTCTCAATTATAGATCTTCTCAATTTTGCATCCCTTCAGCTCTGTGCTCTGTGTGGGTGGACGTCCGAAACAGGCTTAAATCTAGTGCTGCGTGAGTCCCATCACTGTTCTTTACAACATTCTCAAGATTTTGGACACTTCTGTTGGGAGAGAGAGTCCTTTTTTGATGCTGAGATGCTGAACTCTACAACTCACAATCAGAACATATAAGGTTCTTTTCCAGTTTCAATGGTTGAGCTGGTTTTGATATGAAGACTTGAGTCAAAATTCCAGTTTGCTTATGGAGCTCCGTGGGTGGCCTCAGGAAATGTACTGTCTACCTTTCTAGCCCTCCATATTTATTATGTAGAAAAGTGAGACTGGTGCACATGTTACATTTAATTCTGCTTTCTCCCCTAGGAAGAGATGTCGGGAAAAGGCCTGTATTAAGAACCCTGCTGGCATGTGCACCAATCACAAAATTCAGTGCAGACCAACTTGGGGTCTGTTCAGGTCAGCTTCATTTCTCCCTCCACCACTTACCGTACTACTGATTTTTTATTTTATTTTTAATGCTATAACTTTCATTGAACTTTTGAAAGAAGTGAATGAAATTTGCCTGCCAAATTTCAGAAGGATTGCTGTTGTGGTTTTTCTATAAGGGCAGCCATTGCAATTGGGTGGTGGGTGGTGTTTTGTTTGTTTGTTTGTTTGTTTGTTTGTTTGTTTTAAGGAATTGCTTAATCTCTTCTAATATTTTGTGAGCAATTAGTTTCAAAACTGCAGACATGAAAACGGCAGCCCTGGGTTTAGAAACAAAACACACACACAGTGCCAAATTGCAAACAAATAGTCTGGCATTTTTTGTGATAACTATCTTTGAATTATTTTGTGTGTGTGTATTTGGTGGGGTGGGGAATTCAAAGTGATTTACAAAGTCGTTCCATCCGATTTCAAGATTAACCTGTCAGTTAAAATAAAGATGTCCCTCTACCATCTCCCCTCTATATCCTGTAATCTTTCTTAAGCTTAGAGACATTTTCACTCTTGCAAAGCTGCTCCCTCTCCAAAGCATTGGAGACTGCTGCTAAAATCATTACCTCTGATTATAAACTAGACCTGTCAGTCACACAGCAGCTCCCCTCTCCCGCCTTCTGATCCTGGTGTTTTCTTTAAGCTAGAGACATAAGTTTTGATTCAGCAAACCGGCTTGAGATGGTGAGCTTAGAGATATAGTTATGCTTTTAGTTGACATTTGTCTGCAGCATTTTCTAAAATGTCTGGCTTGCTCAGACACTATGAATCACTTCAGGTGGCCCTGCACTGGGTAACTCAGCTCTATAGAGATTCTCCCTCACCTCAAATGAACCCAAAGTTCCCCAGAGGCATCCTGCCTCCGTTTGGGATTCACCCAAATCCCATGTACAGCCCTAGTGTGCTCCCCTGTTTAATATAATTATTACATTACCAGCATTTGTGTGTGAAGCCTGAATCAGGGTTCAGCCGACAGTACAATAACAATGTACACTTGAGTACATTCTTGGTTCTTTTGGTTTGTGACAGCTGTAGTGAATTTGCATTGCTTTCCTTAAAAAAACCTCCCATATGTACATTTTTATTTTATTTTATTGTAAAGGGTGTTTAAAGAGATAACAGAAATCACTGGGTTAAAGCTGACCAAAAGTCCAGGGGCCTCATTATTATCAATTTATGATGGGGTGGAAGGTTCACAGGACTTGCTCACAAATTTATTGACAGCTGCACGAATTATGACATCTAGGAAGTGGAAGGGGCAAGCAGAATATAAAATGGAAGAATGGTATAAAGAGGTGTGGGATATAGCTATTAATGATAAATTAACATGTGTCATTAAGGTAAGATGGGGAATATGCAGGAGAAATGGTTTTGAGGACATACGGAGGGTGTTTGTGGAATTTGCACTGTTAAAATGGAAAGGGGTCAAACCATCTCAAGAGGTGTTGAAGTTTTGGGAGGTTGGGTAGTTACAATGGAATGGTCTTGGTGGTGGGGTGCACATTTTTATTCTTATTTATTTATGATGATTATTTTGTCAAAATAAAATAACCCATAAAACTATAACCCATCTTTCCTCCAAGAAGTTCAAGCTGGCATACATGGTTCTTCCCATGTTGTGCTAACATCAATCCTGTGAGAGGTAGGTTAGGCTGAGCGACTATGACTGGTAATGAGCTGCATGGCTGGGTGGGGATTTGAACCCTGGTCTCCAGATCCTAGTCCACTACATACCACATTGGCTTTCACTGAATTTATTTTTCAATTTTGGCTTTTGTCTGTCGCCCAGTAGAACAGCTGTGCGTTTTTG
The DNA here is from genome assembly GCF_964188315.1 of Podarcis muralis. Taxonomy (NCBI): domain Eukaryota; kingdom Metazoa; phylum Chordata; class Lepidosauria; order Squamata; family Lacertidae; genus Podarcis; species Podarcis muralis. Next base: position 90,916,789 of record NC_135657.1, on the reverse strand, counting down.
TGTCTTAAAAGAACAACAACAGCAGCAGCAGCAAAAGACCTAGAGAGAACAAGGCCAGCACCTTGCAATTTATTGGCTTGTCATAATCGTTCATTTGCCCCAGGAAGGAGTGTATGATAAATCACTTATCCAAATGAGTTTGGATATTCTACGTTAAAGACGTTTGAGTTTAAAACTGCTATTCTTGGCCAATTTACAATGGATAATTCTTGCTACCTGGTTATGTCTCACAAGGTAATCAATACTTGACAGAGCAGGGCAACCTGTAAGGATGCAGTCTATTGACTGGGTGTGTGACTGCATTCATGCTGTTTGTCATTAGTTGTAATTTTGGGGACAAATCTGTCGTTGGATCTTGAATGGCAGCTATAATATACTCTGCTTGAACATGAAAGTTTGCTCTGTGTTCAGGAGTGTAATTGATTTCTTTACTCTTGGCAGGAGCATCACTCAGACTCCAGCCCATCTTCATTTTGCATCTCTTAGGAGCAGAATTAGAGAAGGGGTAGGGAGCCTGTGGCCAGCTCCCCTCCTCTCCAGTCATCCTCACCAGGAATGATGGGAGTTGTGGCCTAAGAGCATGTGGAGGGCCAAAGGTTGTCCACTCCTGAATTAGAGATTTGATTTGCTGATTGACGCTGTGGGTTAAACCACAGAGCCTAGGACTTGCTGATCAGAAGGTCGGCGGTTCAAATCCCTGCAACAGGGTGAGCTCCCGTTGCTCGGTCCCTGCTCCTGCCCACCTAGCAGTTCGAAAGGACGTCAAAGTGCAAGTAGATAAATAGGTACCGCTCTGGTGGGAAGGTAAACGGCGTTTCCGTGTGCTGCTCTGGTTCGCCAGAAGCAGCTTAGTCCTGCTGGCCACATGACCCGGAAACTGTACGCTGGCTCCCTCGGCCAATAAAGCGAGATGAGCGCCGCAACCCCAGAGTTGGTCACGACTGGACCTAATGGTCAGGGGTCCCTTTACCTTTTTAACACAATCTTATTTGTTGGGAAGGGAGCATTTGCGATTGTTGGTTTGACAGAAAGAAATATTGCATAGAATCTGTCATCCCATGCTTGCAACTTCATCTGCATGAGATGATCTCCTAAAGCATTTTCTCTCCTTTGCTGGCTCCCAGATGATGAATAATCACAGCAATGTCCATGGTTATTACATAATATGGGAGCCATCCACGTTTGCCTTGCATATGTCATATGTTCTAGCTGTCCCTCTTTACAATATTGCAATGAGTGTTGTAATTTAGAGACACTTCCTTACAAGGGACATAGGAAGGGGAGTTAAGGGATAACTTAGAGAGGAGCCCCAACAAATGTTGTTCCTACCTATAACTGATCGGCAATAAACCATTATATTAACTTATTTTACTTGACCTTTATGGGGGTGAACCCCACGGCATCAGACATAAAGAGCAAACAGATGTTTGAAGAAGAAGTAGGGGCAGCTGAATACTGTGGACAAGAAGAGTCGCACACAAACATTGAGACCTGGTTGCAGGAGGTAGCAAGAGAATGGTAATAACAGAATGTTTGCAACTGTCATCCAGCCTACAGATGTCTGTCAACATTACTGAAAAACTACAGAAAATTCAGGCAATGATTTGAACTTTATCCATAGGGTGCCATAGAAGAAAAACCAGATAAACTATCTACAGTGGTACCTCAGGTTACATATGCTTCAGGTTACACACTCCGCTAACCCAGAAATAGTGCTTCAGGTTAAGAACTTTGCTTCAGGATGAGAACAGAAATCATGCTCTGGCGGCGCAGCAGCAGCGGGAGGCCCCATTAGCTTAAGTGGTGCTTCAGGTTAAGAACAGTTTCAGGTTAAAAACGGATCTCTGGAATAAATTAAGTTCTTAACCTGAGGTACCACTGTATTTCGTTGCATGTTGTTAGGAATAAGTACAGGAGATATACAATTTCCTTTCTGCAGAAAGGAAAGTGAATATAATGCCTGATTGACTAAATTCAACGAGTATTGTATACCCCCAAAACACAGACTATTGAAACACATAGAGTTTTTTGTACACATATGGGAAATTGATGGGAATATAGAGCAATATAGGTCCATGAGTTAAAAACCTCTTAGCAAGCCCTTTGCACTTATTAGACTCTCTGAGTTCAGAGCCAAGATTTTTCTGTAGCATTAAGGAAACCACAGTAAGGAATAGACAGTTGCATGAAGAAGATGTCACGTGAGTGGGAGAGGAGAGCTTAAGATATGCAGAGTAGCAGAGCTGGTGAGAGCTCAAGCCAGCATGACTAATGGTCATGGATATTTGGAGTTTAGAGTCCGGCAACATCCGAACAGCCACAGATTCCACACCTCTTCAGGTAAAGGAGGGTGTGCCATCACGAAATATAAAGACACCATATACAAATGTAGGCTACCTATCCCTCATAAGTTTAGTTGGAAAGGGCTCCCTTGGTCTCGTTGCCACCACAGCAGAGCTGTACAAATGGAAAGGTGAATCCCACACTTGTTGATTTCTTTCTCCTGCATTGGGGTAAACAAAGGCAGAGCAATTCTAAGCAAAGGAAGGTGGTGGAAGTTGATGCAGTCTTAAATTCAGCGGGTGCAAATTAACTCTACAGTAGTACCTCGGGTTACATACTTAAGGTTACAGGTGCTTCAGGTTACAGACTCTGCTAACCCAGAAATAGTGCTTCAGGTTAAGAACTTTGCTTCAGGCTAAGAACAGAAATCGGGCTCCGGCGGCGCGGCGGCAGCAGGAGGCCCCATTAGCTAAAGTGGTGCTTCAGGTTAAGAACAGTTTCAGGTTAAGTACGGACCTCCGGAACGAATGAGGTACTTAACCTGAGGTACCACTGTATTCCAAACTCCTTTCAGATGAGGGGTTACTGACATCAGAGCCAGCCTGTCTGGCAGAGGGAAAACAAGACTTAAACCCCTCTTTTTGCCAGTGTAATTGATGCTGAGTTGCCAAGTCACATGACTGAGCTAAATGGAGTTAAGATCCAGTGTAAGTCCCCCTGCCCTGCCTCTCCAGAGCACCCATTTTTCAGGGCTTATCCGTTTTTCAGTGTGAGGCCTGGCTGAGCCAGGTTGAGTGACTTACACTGGCATAGCCTGGCTGTGTTGTGAACTGATCAGCCGAGCCATAGATCTGCCAAATCCTAACTCTCTCAGCTCAGTGGATCTTGGGTTCAGATTGCCCATTTGTAAACTTTCTGCTTAGATCTTTGGGTGGGTGGGAGGGGAGTAATTGTTCACATCAACCTTCATTTGCGGTGTATTCTCTCAGCCTCTTCATAAATCTATTTGAGTCATATTCAAATCATGTAGGACAGTATTAAACTCCAGTAAAGATAAAATGAAGTGAAGGTTTATGTTGGGTGCTAGTTGCTAATCCAACAGCGTTTTGTTTATTTAATCATGTTTTGGTGTTTCCGTTCTCCCTTCTCACTTTAATTTTTCCAACTTTACTCCTGTGCTTCCACACTTCTCATTTATTTTTTGCTCACAGTTAGGTATTATAGCACTCATTCTTTGCTTCGGTTAATGGAAAATGACCTTTTGGTTTCAGGCTTCATATCTGTACCTCTCTTACGGCTGGGCGACAAACCGCCGAATGAATTTCTCTGAATTTCTCTTTCAACAATTCAACACTGCTGTCATACGAAATGTCTTTCTACTTGTATTAATTTTTTGGGTCACTGGTGTCTTCCCCATTTTTTAATGTCTTCATTTATATATGTAAATGCTGCTTTTTATATTTAAGAAAACCCATGAATTTTTTCTTAAAATTGAGTCTTTTTCTAAAGTTATTAATAATTGTCTTTTTAGCTGCAGCATTTGGTTTCAGTTTCCCTCAACTTCTCTGTTGCTAAGCTAGATTTCTTCGCTGCAACTTTTAAAAGTGCTTTTCTTCTATCAAGACATCCGAAGTTATGTATTATTACGTGTTCTTAAGTGTATGCAATTGTGCCTCTTACACTGATGGAAAGCTCTTTGATCCAGCAGAACCTTCCATCAGCAGGATGGGAAGGGAGGCAAATTTTATGGATTTCCTCCTCCCTCTGCTGCCCTCCATGTCACTTCTCATACTGCTTGAAAGGATCACCCAGCCCTCCAATATAAATTTCGGAGGAGCAGTGGAAAGTATGAATCAGCAAACCAGCCTTCAGTTCCACTGAGGAAAGGCCTCATTAGATCAAGGAGCCTTCCATGATTGCAATGCACCTCATTGGACATGTCAAGTAATTATGAATATGGAGTCATAATTATTATTATTATCAGCATAGAATCATCTATACTGACACAGCAACTCTCTGGGGTATCAGACAGGGATCTTTCCCTGCCTGCCCTACTTGGGTTGTAACAAGGACCCTCTGCGTGCAAAGGAAACATTCTAGCAGTGAGCTACGGCCTTTTCCCCAAAGTGACAAGCCAGGGTGATCTGATTCTCTCTTTCTGCTGCTGCTGCTTGTGATAGAAGCAGAGCTTCTCTTCATTTTTGCTGCCTGCAAATAGGATGGTGAATTGAGGGGGATATTCCAACTTAGCCCTAAAACCACAAACCTTGGGACAAGCCAAACCCAAGAGCCACTGGGATGAACAAATTAGGATCTAGTGGATCTCGGGCTCAGCCAGTGGTGTAGCGTGGGGAGAGCACAGGGGTGGTTGCCCCAGGTGCAAAATTGTTAGGGGGAGCAGAATTTCAACACCTGGTGCTGCCTCAATACAGCTGTGTGCTTCCGTTGCTGGAATCCATTGAAAACGGCTTCTCCATGGGAACCCAGAAGTGACCTCTCCAGACAACAGAAGGACTCGTCTTTTCTTATCTCTGCAGCTGTGATATCCTGGGCAACGCAGACACTGTTAGGAAGTTGAATGTGCATGTGTCCTCCATCCATTTTCGTACTCCATCCGTTTTCTTCCCTCTCCCCCTTCTGTGTGGCCCTGGGTGCTGTCAACCCATGCTACACCACTGGCCTCAGCTGACTGGTTCCTGGCACAGACAGACTACACCAACATAATCCCCTCATCCTTGCTCAACAAGAGATGTGATGGCATGAATCCTGGCTCAGCCACCTGAGCTGAGATTGGCAGATCTTGCTGGTGTAAACTCTGAAAAATGGGGGGATGGCAGTTTCAAAAATGGATGGAGTGGGGAGACTTATGCTACATCCAAACTCTGCTCAGCTCAGTCACATGACCTGGTAACCCAGCAAAACCTGGCAAAAAGGGTGGTTCAAATCAAATTATTCTGAAAGCTTGTTTTCTCTCTTCCAGGCTTTGGTGAACTCAGCCTATAGTAGCTCCCTTGCTCAAAGTTTATAACAGGGTTAATTTACACCAGCTTAAGTTCAGCTATTATTAAGTTCTACTGGCTTCCTATACATACGATTGTTCTGTTAGCTATAAGCTTATAGTGACCCGCTGGAGCTTATAGTGACCCGATTCTTCTGCTGTGACTACTCACAAACAACCTTGTTTAAAAAATCAGGGGCATTTGTGGGGGGGGGAGGGGAGGATGTCAGAGGGACGTGGCCATGGGAATTATGTTTTCAAAGCCGAATTCTGTGTTTTTTCCTCCACTCTCACAGAATCAGTGCATATAAGCAACCCTGGCTATTGTTGCCAATTGAATCAAGGGGGCGGAATAATTTTGCACAGTGAAGGCTATGCATTTTAGCATTTGCAACTCAGAATGTCTTTTTTAAAAGATGCTCATAAAAAAATAAAATTTAATGAGCAATTTAAAAAATAAAAAGTTGGGCAGTTTTATTTGCTATCTTTGCCTGCAGGTTCCATTGCAATTATGCTGGTTAGAAACATTTAACAAACATATTTAAAACTGAATATATAACAAGTTTATTATATTTTACAACCTGATCCTCAAGGCATAAAACTGAGTAGGTCCTTTATTGGGCTAAGTGTTGATATCGTTTATTGGATCTGCGCAGTCCAAGTTAATTCTGTCAAATCACCCAATAAGGAGAAGGTCATGGAACTGAACCCCCGAGTTATCGCAAAAGTTTACACAATGTTTTAACAACTGTTTGGTACAATGAGAGTTTCTGCATCCATTTCAGTGAAAGTAACACGACTAACAGAAAGATACTGACTTGGGTCTGAAACTAAAGCACCCCTTTCCATTCACAAAAATGTATTTGAACCAGTTGAGGATCCTGCTAGCAGAAAAACGATAGTCATAGTTTCCTCCTTCTCCAATCGTGGTCCACGCAGTGGGCAAGAGCAACAGAGCTACCCTCCTGGCACTGCAGTCACTACAACTTATCTTGACAGTGCTGGGGTGATATATGGTGGTGAGATCAGGGCTGCATGTGCTACACATCAGTAAGTGTGATGGGTAGGACTTGTTCTTAGCATGTTACTGGGTGGAGGAATGGTAGGAGGCACCAGCTAGGGAACCTCCCAAGGGAAGAAGGTTCAGAGCCAGGGGATTGGTGGTGGGATGACAATGAGTGATCAAAGGGAGAAGAGAGCAGACTGGGAGGAGGAGGTGTCAGAGGCTGAAGAGATAACAGGGCTTAGTGAGCAGGAAGAGGCTGGGGCAGAGAGCTGTCTAGAAGCAGAGGCAGAAGCAGAAGGGGGTCAAGAAGCAGAGTGGAGGCAAGCTGGCGAAGAAGCCAGGGGATCCCGCCCTCCTGTTGTGACCAACTTCCCTCCCCTCTGATCTTCCATAACACAAAGAAGAATGAAGAAGGCAAAGAGAGACAAGATGATAAAGGCTTAGGCTGCTGGGGAAGGAACCAGGAGAGGAACCTTAGAGAGTTGTGGGAAGGCGAGGACCTTCAGTCCTCACAACTGCCTCATTGGGGCAAGGCCTACTGGGAAGAGTTGCTGTGATCACTAGGCCTGCATTGTTCTGGGTCCTATTGAATAAAGAGTTAACTTCACTGACTCCAGGTGTTTTATTGCTGACCTGTCCCTGACTCTGGCTGCTGACACTGTGTGAGTATTTTATGTATTTTGCATTGCTCCAGCAGATCCACACCATACATTTAAAGCACACCCAGCACACATTTAAAGCTCCGCCTACAGAATCCTGGGTCACATGACTGAGCTGGACAGAGTTAGGATCCAGAGTAAGCCCTCTCCCACCCTTCCAGTCCTGCCCCCTCCCTTCCAGGTGTCCAGGGCTTATCCTGGCGTATGTTCTGCTGGCTCGACTCAGCCAGCTGGGTCACAGCAGAGCCATGATGGGGGAATTACAGCATGTCAGCATATCTTTGGCTGAGACTGGAACCAACCACATCCCAACTGGCTCATCCCAGCAGATCAAGGGATAGTATCTTGCCCTTAGATGGAAATCTAATAGAGGGGCTACTTCTGCATCTCCCAAAATGGGGACAGGGAATAAGATGTGGATTTTTGTAAAATGTGCCTATTCTGTACATAAAGACACAAATTTAGAAATAATGGTTATTACTGAAAAATAAATATATCTCATCATGGCGAGGAAAACTGTGCCCAGATGATTTGTATGATGTCAATATGCTTCCCTTTTGATGGACAGCTTCAAGGTACCTGCTCTCCCTTTTAACACTTTTTTTGTGTGTCTTCCCAATTGATTTCAACCAGACACTATTTCAAACCGAGAACTGTCCTCTCTAAAGTAGGACAGATGGTCACCCCAAACTGTAATGACCTCTGAAACATGGGTGCTCCCCCAATACAGCTGCTTGGGCTGCCCTGGTAGGAAATCAACAGTGCTGTTAGTCAGCCTTTTGGGAGATGTTGGATGTTGTTGGAACCATTCCCGAATTCCTACATGCAGTGAATACAAGAGACCAGAAGTTGTTGACCCAGATGCCAAAGTGTACACTTTTTAAATGAAAGTGAAGGAGATTAGTTGATAAGCTTGTTTTGATCTTGGCTTATGCCTGATCCTTATGGGGTCTGGCAGCTTTCAGAGATGAAAATCTGCCTTGGGCAATTATGTCAAATGTAGTCCTGACCCCAGCTAGGCATTGCATCAGCATTTGTAATGGAAAAAGTGCATCTGCTTCTTGATGGAACCGGAGCCCTCAAGGCAATTCTAACTACAATAGTTGATGACGTCCAGGAAGGAAGTGCTTTCAGTAGAGGAACAAAACATTAAGCAACATTAACCTCAGGGAATAAACTCCGGGATAATCCTGGTTGAGTCAGCCTGGCCAAAATAGCTGATTTGTTTATAAAGGTCCACAATCATTATAGCAAATTGTTTGGTTGATGCTGCTTGAATGCTAGTAGAGTGGATTAGGGACAAAAAAATCACTGATATGGGTACCATCTAATTATTTTTCTTGGTGCTTCCCAAAGGTTTCTGGTCGGCCACTGTAAGAACAGGACACTGGACTGAATGGGTCACTGGTCTGATCTAACAAAGCTCTTATGTCCTTCTGCTTCTCATTCTCCCTTCAAATGGCATGAGTGTGCCATGCTTGGGATCATCCCGTTTTATCCACATAACATCCCCTGTGAGCTACATTTGGTTGAAGGCTGGCATCCTACCCCAAGCTACCTACCGGTAGTGAATTTCAAAGTTAAGCAAAAAATTCAACCTGGGTTCCCCAACTTCCCATCCAGATTTTTGCATTCTAGTTACACCATGATGACTCTCTGAAAATGGATGTCAGACCTCACCAACAGCAATAAACAAACAATCAAACAAACCTCATACTGTAAAGAGATTTTCTTGATGGCTCTGTAGATGGAGTGATTTGACACTGATTTATCATCAACATGATCTGTTGTCCAGATGCAGGGCTCACATAATTCACAACATTGAGCCAGATTCAACTAGATAGTTTCACTAGAAGAAGCCAGCATAACAAGTCCTGCCACTGCAATGGGGCTTTGCCCTGAACCCCCCAAATCATCTCTGAGTGGGTCAGGAGAACCCTCAGAACAGTGAATGAGGGGAGATCCTTCTGTCTGGCAAGTAGAAATATTGAATTTCTCCCATTATCTTCTTGGTAGAGCAGAAGGGACATGCTTTCTCCTCCATCACAGAAAATAATGTAGCTGCTCAAGTAAATGACTTAACCAACCCTTCATCATGTAGGAACAACCAAGGGAGCAGAGGCCAACCAGCTACATTAGAAAAAAACAAAACACAGATCTTGTCTTAAACTGTGTTGGTGAATGCCATTCTTGCAGTATGTTGTCATTTTTTTTATTAATGCATTTATATTCTTCCTCTCTGGCTGCCTAATGACTCACGGATGGAGCTATTAAGGATAGTAGTTGTGAGAAATAATGAGCTTTATAAGCAGGAAAATATCTCGGAGATTTTGCTTCCAGGGAGCAGCTAGCTGATGATTTGAATAGTGGTAATTCTGATCAGCTTTCAGATTTCCATGCACTATGTTTTCCTGATGGGCCAAGGCTCTCTCTAGGATCAACAGATGGGCCACTGATGGCAGATCAGGTGTAGGGATGGTGCATGACTTCAAATGTGGGAAATGTTTAATGTGAACTTCCCCATTGCTCATGTATATGGTCCCATTCAGCATCAGCTCCAGCCCCTTTCAAGCTGAAGTGGGATCAAAATGTACATTATATTCTGTCTCCTAACTCTTCCCTTTCTAACCTGTTCTTGAACTTCTCCAAGCCAAGGACCTTACCTTAAGGGAGGAAGAAGATGCAATACTGCCAGTGTGGTGTAGTAGCTGGACTAAAAACCTGGGAAACCAGAGTTCTAGTCTCTACTCAGCCAGGACGTTCACTGGGTGACCTCGGGACAGTCACTGTCTCTCAACCTAGCCTACCTCACAGGTTCTTGTAAGGATAATATGAGAAGATGGAGAACCATATATGCCACCTTGAGCTCCTTGGAGGGGAAAATGGGATATAAATGCAATCAGTGCTATTTTTCTAGAAGAAGCGGTGCTGGAACTCACCATGAACACCTCCCTCGTGGCAATGGAGCCCACTGAGAGGTGTCGGGACTGAGTTCCGGTGTGTTCGGCTGAAAAATAAGAAGCCCTGAATGAAATAAAGAATAGGAATATGAAGATAGGAGCTAACTTGCACTCCTTGCCTGGCAATGAAACATCATTTCCTTCTGGTGTGATTATGAGGCATATAATTTTAATGAGACTAGTTCCTGACCCCACAAAACCCATTCTGGAAGGTACCTGGAACCACCTCTACCCAGAGGATGGGAGATGTAATGAAAATGTTAAACAGTTGGCATCTGAGCAGCAGAGAAGCAGAGAGAGGGAGGGGTAGGTTGGTTCTTTTTGGGGCCAGGCTATGAAATATATACATGAAGGTGCTGAAGAGGTGCTTCTCTGGCTACTAGGTGCAGGCTTTCTTGGAACTATGATTGCTTCCTTGTGTGCCTTCTTTCTTCATATCTAGGTGTCATAGGAAGCAGTATGGTAGACAGGGTAACCTGGCTTCCTAATGGTGTGTGTGTTGCTGCCTGGTGCTGAGAGGTGGAGAGGCAAGACAGCAGGGAGTTTGGCAGGAGCAGTTGCAGGTTTAGGGGCATCAGATTGGTTCTGCCACTGAGCCTGCACTGCACTGAGCTCCCTGACGCCTTGTATGGTGAGCAACGCTGCCCTGACAACCACTGTTGATCAGAAGCGCTGTATCTCAGCAGTAGATCGTCTGATTGACATGGAGAAGGTCTCAGGTTCAATCCTTGGTCCTTGCAGGATAGGTTAGGAAGACTCTCTGTCGGAAACCCAACAGCCAGGGTAGACCAATGGTCTGTCTATGTTGCGTGCCCAGGTGTCCCCATCTTAAACAATAAATAATGAGACACAAGAAGTTCTTATTTTGGGTGAAATCAGGCCACAACTTTATTGACTACAGATGTAAGAGGTTTGGCATAGGCATTGGGTAGACCACACTCCTTCTGGTCTACCTGCCGGAAGTACTTAATTTGGGGTCATCCGGAAGCGAGGGAGTTCCCTCTCTGGATAGTGCCTGGGAATCCAGACAGAAGCATCTTCCGTGGATCCCTTTAGTGGGATACTCCATTTACCGGAGGGGCAGGAAGAAGCTATAACCTTCCCTCACAAACAAATGCATAATAAACCACACTGCAAATCTGCAGTTTTTGACAAGGAAACCAGTTGTGTCATGCAGTATCTTCTGAAATAGAAGGTAAACAGATATAAGGCAGATAATCTGTCACATAGGAAATCAGTTCCATTTCACATAAACAGCTGGCGACACCTTGGAAGCTTCTGTGAGTAATTTCAATGCATGGAACAGCGACTGAGGTTTTGAAATGTAGCGACTGTGCTACAGTGTCATTCCCGAAGCAATTGCAGTGGGCGTCAAAATATTTATCGACCTCCAGCAGAACTAGATCATTAAGAAAGAAGAAGTGTGCATGTTAAGGTCAGCCGACCTGAGAAAGGAAGAAGGGCTGAAATCAATGAAGACATCTCCCCTGTTTGAAAGCATAAGCTGCTGATTACCATTCGGTACACAGGAGAATGCCTGTGTACTCTGCTCCAGAGGGAGGCTTGGGGGCTCAAAGAAAGCCCCACAGAGAGACAAGGTGCCTTAGGCAGGCTTGAAGCAAAAACACTGTGAATGATTAATTACTTCAGCAAAGTCGGTGTTCTAAAGAAAGCACAAAGGTTGCAGGCTTTATTTGCACAGGAAGGTGGGAACCCACAAAACTATATTTCAGTAATTTCCTGCGTCTGAAAGTGCTCAAGTGTCAGTGCAATGGGGTTGCCATCTTTTCTCCGACAGGCTTCATTTGCCTTTGCGACATGGCAGGCAGACGTTCCACAGGTCCAGGGCATGCAGTGGAGGGGAAAGCATCACCTGTTGATCTTTTGCAGTCGTGAAGCTCTTCATGGCACCAGAGCCCTTCCAAAAAACAAAATGGCCATCCTAGAGTGTAATGATGAAGCCATCACCAATGTTTAGAGAGGAGAGTTTTGGCTAAAAGGGGAAAACCCCGGGACTGAAAAGCACTAATTGCACATGAACCACATTCATTCGTTGATGTGATCTCTAGTGAGCAGAAGTGCTCTTGCCTCAGATAATGGGCTTATAAATCAGATGGCTTATAAATACCACTGGTGGCGCTTGACTATTCCTTCTTTCTAACAGCACAGAAGTGCAGTGCAGGCCTGGTTCTAACAAGCAGATGGGATGGCAAAGTTGCTTCGGGACTGGATGACTCCAGACTATGAGCCACTATTTGTGGTGGGGGTGGGAACTGGAAGACAGATGTTGGTCAATGGAGCGATACAGGAGGAGCTGCATTGCAGAGCAGGCTAACCGCTGCCAGTTACTGAGAAGGCAGGAAGCAAAGTATCAGGGAGCTAGGCACAGTGCAGGTGCAATGGCAGAACTGATCTGCTTCTGCTTCTGCACTGTGCTGCATTGCCCTTAGCAGTAACTTTGAGCCGTGAGTGGCATTAGAAAGCCAGGCCAGCCGTCAACCGCACCTGCACCACCAGCCACAACTGCACGGCACTAAGCGGAACATGCCAAAGTCAGAAGTGGGGGAGGCAGGGTGGGTATGTCACATGGGTGACAGGGATGTTGCATGTCCCCAGGGCCCACTATACATGTTTTGCTGCCCTGTGTTTGGTTTCAGTACTTGAGGAAGCATAAGGTGGGTGAAGGAAGTATAAGCTCTTACGGAACGTTTCAATATCCATTTCAAAGCACTGTGGATTTAAGTAACCCTGCTCAGTTTGTTCAAGGTGTAGCAGAGATATGTAAGAGATAGAGACATGCTTCCATCTCTGTGCCAAGGATATGAGATGTCTGTACCTCCCTTTTGCACCAGAGCTGTCATTCTGCCATGATTGTGCTTTGAAGTTTCTGATTAGATTCGGGGGGCTGACTCGTATTTGATTCTACCCGCCCAACCCACCCAAGGATCTGCTAATCTTGCAAGAACAGGCTCTTCTTGTGAGATTTACAATGCTTTCTTGCTTCCAAATGCCTTGAAATATCCTCCAACTTTGTTGCAGTATTTCAACAACCCCTGGCTGAGCAGAACAAATAATAATAATAAATCAATACCTTTTTTACCTTGGTACAGGAGGTCAGCACAACATCAGTGCACCTCTTCAGCCCGCTTAAAATCCTCGTGTTATGACGGGACTTGCTAAAAGCATAAGTGGAGACAAGAATCTGTTGAAAGGTGCAAGCTCACCACTTTAGACCTCAGTAGGAAACTTTCAGAAACAAACCAACTGTAGTTATAATTAGAGGTGGGAACATTTGCAGTCTCTGGCAAATAGTTTCCAACTTGGCTCCAGTTTCCACTCCACGGTCACAGAGAGAAGTGTGTTATGCAGCGGGAGATAGAAGCCAGGAAAGTAGTACCCAGCCTGTGTTTTATTGTTTCTATTTGTTCATTCTTTGACCTGCTTTCTGCTAATCTGCCAAACGCAAAAGCCACATTCACTTACCAGAGCAAAGAGGGTCCTGGCAGATAACCTCACAGCTCCTGCTCTGAAAAACAACAACCTGGAGCTGTGTTCCTCTGCATTCGTCTTACACAACACCACTCTGTAGGACACATAAGGCAGCAAAGAACTTCAAACATACCTCTGCAGATCGGTGGGTGCCTGCCATAGTCTTACCACTTGGTAATTAACCCTATGAAACTTGCAATTGAGTGACTCCGTTCAGCCTAGCTTGCAAATCAACCCTTAATAGACCCGCTTCATGCTCCCTGAAACTGCGCTGATGATTCATCTGATATAATTACTGTCTTTAACACAAACAAAAAAAGTGAGGCGTTTGGGTTAAAGCAGGAAAGAGTGGCAGCTTTCAGTTTCTGATAGAAGTTGTGTATGGAACGACAGAGGTCAGGCAAGAGAATTTTAGCACTCAAGCGAACTTGTGACTGTTGTAGCAGCAGCAGGGTGGCTGTGACAAAGTGCAGTGACATTTACAAAATTCTTTGATTGCTAGGGACGATTAGGTGCCCTGCTTTGTCAAAGGAATAGGTACTATCTCTCTGTAACTGCTGTAAAAGAGACAGTGCTCAGAGGAATAAGTTGCAATAAAAGTTAGTTAAGCATCAAGGCTGGTAATATTGGCGACTGTAATTCTGGAAACTGTGACATGTTTGGCCTCCTGTGAATGCAGCTTTTGCATGTGTGTGAAAACAAGTGCCACTAGAAATAATGAACACTTCTCATTCAGGCTAGCAAAAGTTCAGACCCTCCAAGTGTCCCTATTTTCCAGGGACAGTCCCAGATTCACAGAATCCATCCCTGTTTCTGATTTTATCCTAGAATGTCCCGCTTTTCCTTTGGAAGTCCCTATTTTCATCAGAGAACTATTGGAGGGTATGGAGTTATGTAACCCCTGAACCAAGGACATAAGTAACTTTAGAAGAAATCTGAAGGCAGTCCTGTAGAGGGAAGTTTTTTTAATGTTTAATGTTTTATTATGTTTTTATATTTGTTGGAAGCTGGCAGTGTATAAATAATATAATCATCACTATCATTGTCATGGAATAGGATGTCCCAATTTTCATCAGAGAAATGTTGGAGTTTATGAAAATTCAGATTAACAAATGTGACCACCACTGTTGGAGGCAGTATACTAGGAATCACAGGTGAGTAGGCTTGGTGAGGAAAGGAGGCTTGACTAGATAGGCATCTGGCCTCACTCAGCAGGCTGCCTGTATTCTATATCCTGACTGAGAGGCCTAAAATCTCTTGGGAAATTTCACAAATTTTGATCAATTTTCTTTCAATATAATTTCTATAGCCTTGAGCAGAGAATGTTGCTTTCGGTAAAATTTGGTAGCAACTTAACGTGACTCGCCTAGGGATGGTGGAGAAATTTGGCCTGCTTTGCAATTTAATAAAAAAAAACCCCCTACCTTATTCACACTTCTCGAAACAATATGTAGACAGAGATGCAGCCATCCTTTTAAATGTGCACATCTCCAAATTTTGTGGTGCAATTCTCCAACCAAACAATAAATACAAAAAAAATGAACGTATTAGGACAAAGTGTGCATAAAAATGCATATATTGTCAAAAACAACACACAAAATGCATTTTATTAGGGGAAAGTGCTTGTCAAAATGTGTGAATTAGGCAAAATTGCATACGAAAAGTTGAACTGCACATTAAAATGTTTATGAATTTTCATTAGGATTTTTTTTAAATGCAAATTTATGTCAATATGTGGAGTACTTATCCTACATTTGGAAAAATGAGAAACAGAAAATGGAACTGACAGATCCATCAATTCCTAGACTCAATCTCATCAAATTTTCTTTTAAGTTCCCTTAAAATTCACACAGGTTTTCCTCCAGAAGAGGACCTTCCAAATTATGGTTTCAGCCACAACTGATGGGCTGCATTTGGCTTTTTGTTTTAGCATGGTGGGAAGCAAAGGCCTGGTGTGTAAACAACAAACAACAACAACAACACATTATTTGTACCCCACCCATCTGTCTGGTGTTGCCCCAGCCCCTCTGGGCAGCTTCCAACAGAATGTACAAAAGCACAACAGAACATCAAACATTAAAAGCTTCCTGATACAGGGCTGCTTTCAGATGTCTATGGAAGGTCGTATAATTATTTATCTTTTTTGACTACCAAGAAGGCCCTCTGCCTCATTCCCTGTAACCTCACTTCTTGTAATGAGGGAATCACCAGAAGGCCTTTGGAGCCACACCTCAGTGCCTGGGCTATATGATGGATTCTCTCCTTCAGGTATACAGGGCTGAAGCAGGGCTTAAAACAATAAACTATAAGTGGTGGAATAATATGAATGAGTATAGGAGATGGAAATCACCTAGTGCATGCTTTTTTTCATAGGAGGGGTTGAATTTTCAAGTTTTCTCTTAGAAACAATGTTTACCACACACATCTCTAGTGGTAGATGTGGTGGGACTACCTGTCTTCTGCATAATAATATGCTCCTCATTCCAAGCACATGACACCATGTCATGACAAATGTGTAGCTTGATGATGATGAATGAGTTGTGCTGCACAAAACAGCGGTATCAGCTGCACATCTTCCCAGTTGTGTGGGACAGATGGGTTGTGGCAATTTGACAGGCACGAATAAATGTGGGACATTATCTTTGTGTTTATGCTTGGATGAAATGGGATTAGCCTTCTCAGTCCTTCTTTGCACACCTTATTCTGAAAGGCTAATAGAACAATCTTAATTATGGAAAGCCAGTGTAACCCAGATTAGTGTAATATACCCCAAATCCAAGGATCGTCTGAGTGGGACTACTACCAGGCGAGCCAGCAAGTGAGGGTGGGCTGGAGTTTTGAGGATTGGGCCCAGTGTCACATGACCAAGCTGAATGGAGTTTGGAATAGGTGTACGCCATGACCACATCCCATCCCTCAGCACACACCCAAAATACACTGGGGTAAGTTCCACCTGTCTGAACCAGGGTGAAGGTGTTACGCTGATGGATCTCCAGCTCAGCTGAAAGGAAGGACCTGTGCCAGTCTAGCGCTGGCTCAGCAATGAAAGCCCAAGAGCTGCTGAATCCACACTCTCTCATCCCAGCAGATATCGGGTTTGGATTGCGCTATAAAATGACTTTGGCATCTGAAGGTTTTTTTTTAAAAAATGGAGGAAAAAGAAAACAATGTCTACAGATTTAGGTTACTTTTCCATAAGCAGAAGCAATTTCCTCTCCTAGCAAGCATTTTTCTTCATATTATAATAAAACAGGAGCTATCACTAAATGTCAGGTATATGTGATCCTTGCTCTATAAATGCAACATCCTGGAAGTTGCCCCATTACTGTTCATTCACGGCTCGATCATTACTAGTCATATCATCCCACATCCCACCCACCAATATGCATATGTTGCATACAGATATCCCAGGAGTGTAGCTCTCAATTCCCTTAAGGACTGCTGGGAGGGAGAGGGGATTCTGAATGGTGCCATATGTGCCAATGGTGGAAGGAAGGATGCAAAAGGTAGCTTATTTATAGGATGCAAAAGGTAGCTTATTTATAGCCTCATTTCTCATAAGTCCATTTCTGAATGAAGCTGCCATATACTGAGTCAAGTCATTGGTTCACCTAGGTCAATATTGACTCCAGGATTTTATTTTATTTTATTTTTTAAATATTGTTATTAGCAATTTCAACATAGCAAATTATCAAACCATATAATCATATACATTATTTTCCTCCCTTCAATCCCTCCCCCCCGGAGACTTCCCTCAGCTCCTCTCTCTGATTTCTCAGCACATATTATTCTCTGCATGTTATAAAATTATACATATCCTTACATTATCTATCTACCATGTTATCAACCAATGAATTTGTGTATGTTTATTCAAAACCTGCCAAGGAGTCCAATTCATTTTGTTGTCTTTTTATATAATTTGTAAAAAGCTCCCATTCTTCCTTAAAGTCACAGTTGTCCTTGTCCCACAATTTGTATGTCAATTTAGCCAACTCTGCATAGCTCATCATTTTTTCTTGCCACTGTTCTTTCATTGGGATTTCCTCATTCTTCCATCCTTGTATTATCAAGACTCTTGCCGCTGTTGTAGCTGTTGACTCCAGGATTTTAGACAGGTGTCTTTCCTATCTCTACCTGGAGATGCTGGGGGTTCAACCTGAGTCTTTCGGATTGCAGAGGAGATGCTCTTCCACTGAAGTATTGCCCCTTATAGTCACCTTTCTCTAGCACACAAGATTGTGCTTAGCTAAAAGAAGCCAGCGTCCGAAACCAAATGCCACACATAAGATGGTGTTACTCCCGTTATCACTATGAACATCGGTGGGACCTTAACAGTAAGTAACCTTTGTGTCTCTGTGTTGTTGTTTTTATTAAAGATTTTCTTGGGCAACAAAAGTACTGCCTTCAGTTCCTTTCTACAGATCAGTTACATTCAATGTGGGATACTATTGTTATAGACAGTGTAAGGTTGGGGGAGAAGAGGTGTGGAGGGAGAGCAGGGGAGAGAGAAAGGGGGATAGTAAACTTTCCCACTTTTACATAGTGCATGAGTGATGTTTTTGTGTCAGCGTCACATGGGTAGGTTCTTTATCTATTCATTTATTAGTTTCTGTTTATGGTGAGAGAGACTGGGGGTCCCAGGGCATGGTTGGTTGCCTTCAGTTGACTACACTGAGTTTTGTTTGTTGGGTCAAAGTAGCCAGAAGCGACTGCATCCACCCATTGTTAAGATTACACAATCATAGAATCTTAGAGTTGGAAGGGACCCAAGGGTCATCTAGTCCGACCCCCTGCAACGCAAGAGGAAATGAAATAGATGGAAATGCAATATAAATGCAATAGAAGGAAAGGCTGAATCTTGCAAAGACCTGTTTTTTGTGGTTGTCTGATGTGGAGAAGTATATAGAACGTCCAAATTTCTTATTAAGGCTCTATAAATTTGTGTAACAAAATTTAAATGGAGTATGGGAAATGATTTATCCTCTAAAGGTCAAGGAGTAGAAATGTAAAACACTATTAGTAGCAGTACAGTGGTGCCTCGCAAGACGAAATTAATTCGTTCCGCGAGTTTTGTCGTCTTGCGATTCTTTTCGTCTTGCGAAGCACGGTGTCGGGAAAGTTTTGGAAAAGCTTCAAAAACCTCAAAAAGCTTTAAAAACCTCAAAAAAGGCTACCACACCGCGTGCTATGAGTTGCTCCTTGAAGTCAAGTTGCAACTGTATTAACGGTGTTAAGAAAAAGGAAACAAACTTGCAAGACGTTTCCGTCTTGCGAAGCAAGCCCATAGGGAAAATCGTCTTGCGAAGCAGCTCAAAAAAGAAAAAACCCTTTCGTCTAGCGAGGTTTTTTTTGTCTTGCGAGGCATTCGTCTTGCGAGGTACTACTGTATTCTTGTTATTATTATTATTCTGTCTCTTCCCCGGCCCCATCCTCCATTTAGGCAACCCAGAGCTGGCGTTTTGCCTTATTGAAATAAGATGCACTGGAATAAATATTAAAATATCCTAGTGCATCATATCCATTTTAGGGAGAGGAAATATTCATGCCTGGGATGCCATTGTTTGTCTGAGCAAATAATTGTATTATGTTTCTCTGAACTTGGACAGCTTTCCATCTTCTTGTTCTTCTTTTCTTTTTCTGTTGGCACCCTTCCCTGTAATAACAGCTTCCACCTTAACACAGTTTAGCCTTACAGTAATCTCTTCATGTCAGTTCTTACGGTTTAAGTTGGACAAGCGACATGCTGTGGGGAGACAGAGCCGTAAAAACCCTTGTCATCGAAAGCTGGAATTGTACATCTTAAGTTTGCATTCCGGCCATTAAAGCACCAGCTGTTCATGGCTGGGGGCAATATATAGTTTATTTCTCTTTCAATCACAAGTCCCACCACTTCTCCAAAAGGGAGCCTGCGGAACGATGGCCATTAATATAAATTTGAAGTCAGAGAAAAGATTAACACTGAAAATTTCCATGCCTGAGCCAGCAGACACTGACAAGCCCTTGTGATTTAAGACACCACCCTGACACTTTTGATTATAATTAAAATCACAGACATATGGAAGGCAAATAGCTGGATGTCAGTTGATCTGTCTGGGAAAGTACAAGAAGACAGAGTGGCAAAGTAATGGGAAACTAGTTTCTGTCTCGACAGAACACCCTTCTTTTTGTTCTTAGCCTTAAGCTTTTGATCACTGCTTTAGCAACACTACAGATCTGCCAGCTGTTTCTTCCTGGTCTCAACAATGTCAGTCACTTGGCAGGGCACTCTCACCAATATTTGTTCCTTGCCACTTTTTTAGCCATTGGCCAACTCAAAGGAATTTCCGTAAACAGAACAACAGGCCACTGCTGTCATTTTTAAACCTTCTTCCACAAGGGGCCCTTTCCCCCCAGATTGAAATCTTTGCCAACAAGTGCCGCAGGGAAATGGGTTCTTCCAAGCTGTGTGATGTGTTGTTCTAATGCCATATTAAGTGCGAACAGAAAAGGAACCCAAAATGCGTTAGAAGTGCAGATAGAAAATAACTTGAATTCCTGGCTTGCAAAATGGTAAGTGGCACATGGATGAGAAATGCCATCATCCGAACAACAATCCTCTAGAAAGCACGGAAGCCACAGGGACATATATTCAGAGCTAATGACAAGAGTAGAGGTAAAGTATATGCGACTTGACAATGGGAGCTATCTGGTAACAGCCTGGAGGAATTGGACACAACATCTACGAATGAAGAGCAGAGCGAATACATAACAATCAATCTCACAATGTAACTGAGCAGTATTACTGTAATGATTCCCCTGACCGGTAATCCGTATTCATACAAAATTCATTTGCTGCCACAGTTCATAAAAAAGCAGAAATAATGTCAAAATATACATTTTGACAAGTGTTGTTCCAAAATTGTTTACAATCCTGCCAGAATGTGCAGCCCTTTCCCATTTATCCAGGACATGTGCTGCCATGCTCTCTAGCTCTTTTTGTGTCAAACTAGTTTTGTAATTTGGTCCAGTCTTTTGAGGCAATGAAGAACCTGTGGTGTTTGGACCATGGCCTGAGTTGGTTTTACTAAACTCATTACCTCAGATGCAGTGAGGGATATTATCTTATCACCAGTGTGGAAGCAATATTTAACTCCCAGTCCGGTCCATTTCTGTACATGGAATAAGGAAGGTACATCACCTTGTCTTTTGCATTAGGCTAAAAAGTATTTTGCGTTGACCCAAGCAACTGGCCAATCCTGGATCACACTAACACTGACCTCCAGATCAGCCTGCCTTCAAGAGCTCTGAAATGATTTCACATTAAAGACAAATGATCTTCCTGCTAGGGCTTGCCATACAACAGCCTCGCCCAACCTGGTGCCCTAGAGATGTTTTGGACTATAACACTCATCAGCCCCAGCCAGCATGGCCAATGGTTAGGGATGAGGGACTCACGGTCCAAAATGTTTGAAGGAAGGCACCAGGCTGAGGAAGACTGCAAGTAAAATAAAGGGGAGAAAGCAACACATTTGAGGCATATTTTTTTATATGTTCAATCTGTTGTTATTATTATTATTATTTATTAAATTTGTATACCACCCTTCATCCGTAGATCCCAGGGCAGTTCATGACATAAAAACACAAGAGAAAAACACAAAATACATAATAAAAACAACAGCAACAACAAAAACCAACATAACATCTCCCATCCCCATTATACAGATAGAAATGGTTCAAAATATCTCTGCTGGGTTGTAATTTTTAAGCTGAATTCCTAAAGATTCTGTCAGAAAATCCAAGGGTGAAACACCCACTTCTAGACACAAATATGAAAACTTTTAAGTGCTTAGATAGCGTAGCAGAGTAGAATTACTTTGTGAACCATTGCTCTTAAACATATTTGGAACCTATGTTACTATAGAGTAATTTACTCACTTCGACTGTAGTTTTAAAAATACTTCTCTATATAACTTTTATCATATTTAAACATTATTCTCCCGATGATTACTAACTTACATAGTCTTGTAACGTTGTAACACTTCCCATCATCGGAACACATTAATTTCTACCTTCATACTAACATAATAAACTAATAGAACATGATTTTAAAGATCAAAATTTCCATCTTTTGGAACATTCAATTTGTTAATTTATAATCAAATAAGCTATTTTCACATAAAATTAACAACAGCAACAACAACCCCCCACAACAAACTCCTCTAGACAATACCCCACAACATAAAGGGTCAATGGTGCGCCGCCCGCCCGCAACCCCCAAGCCTCCCCTGAGCTGTCAAAACGAAGGGGGAAGGTGGGGAGGCCGCTGGCAAAGCGGCGCAGCTCCCCACCTCCCCCAGAAGGCTTGGGGTAGGCTTGGGAGTCGCGGTGGGCAGCATGCCGAACATCAGTGTGTGTGTGCATGTGGCTATGCTCAAAGCTATGCTGCTGCTCACGAGGCAAGGCAGGGTCCCCCTAAGGGCAGGATATGGACGAGACAGGCAGGGAGAGCCTGGCCGATTGCGGGGAAGGGGACGCGTCACAATGCAACTCAACCCTGCTCAGTTCCACAGGCAGCATCAAATTGCAATTTGTCACCCTCTCATTGATGGCACCTGTGGCGGACCACCCCCACCACACCCCCTTCCTCCGCCAGTGGCTAAACCATGGAACTCATTTCCACAGGAGGGAGCAATGAGCACCAACCTGAACAACTTTACAAAAGGATTAGACAAATTCATGAAGTGTAAGGCTATGAATGGCTACTAGCTATTATGTCTATGCTCAGCCTACAAGGTCAGAGACAGTGGTGCTTCTGAATACCAGTAGTTTGAAACTACAGGAGGGGAGAATTCTCTTGTGCTCAAGACCTGCTTGTGGGTTTCCCACAGATATCTGATTGGCCATTGTGGGAACAGGATGCTGGACTAGAATGGCCATTGGCCTGATCCAGTAGGCTCTTTTTCTGTTCTTATAGGCATCATCAACAGCCCATGCAGCCACAAATCCCATAAATTGCAATTGATGTGTTGTGATGGAGACATGGATTATTTCATCTTCTCCCAACCTGCTACCAGTCAGTAGTTTTAAAGATGAGAGAGAGAAAACATATTTCTCCACTATCTCTGCACCATTAACAATTTTATGGTCCATAATAATGTCTTTAGCCATCTTTGTCTTTTGCTAAATTAAAGAGCCAAATACTTTAATCTTTCCTCAGAGATAAGGGGCGCCAATCCTTTGATCATTTTCTAATTTTTTGTGTGTACCTTTTCCAAACCTAGGATATTCTCTTTGAGAAGTGGGAAACCAGAATTGTCCACAGTATTCCAAATACAGCAGCACCCCAGAATTTAAATAAAGGAATTGCAAATGCTCCCCCTTTTAGCTTCAGTCCCTTAATAACCCCTTAGCCTGCCATTTGCCATTTTTCATGGCTGCTGCACACTGAGTTGACATTTTCATTGAGTTACCTCTGGATTCTGTCTCCTGGATCGTCACAGTCAATTCAGACCCCAAAGACATATATGTAAAGCTAGGGCTCTCCTCCCCCACCCCAAATCTCCTTCAGTGTACATGACTTTACACATTTATCCAGCAAGGTGATTTATGTTCTGAAACTGACTGAAGCACTAGAGAGAAAAGTATTGCCTGAGGCAGAATCCTCTGTTGTAATTCCGCCGGATCCTGGAATTGTGTTGATAATTACTGTGTCCACTGCAGGTTGCTTTTCGGCAGAGCCTGCCATAAAGCAAAGGTGAAGCGACCTGTTTCAGGTGGCAAAATTGGCAGTAGTGGCAGGGGAGATGTTGTTGTTGTTGCTGCTGCTGTTTTTAATCTATTACCTGCCCTTCACCCTAAGTTTTCAGGTCTTAAGTTTGAGATTATTATTATTTAAAAGAAAATGCTTATTTCTCTTAGTACGATCACTCTTTTATGCAGTTTCTCCTAATATACATATATTTGCGAAGAGGGTTGTTTTTTTTGCTGAAGCTATGCATTTTAAAATGCCATTTTCTATATACGATTTTTTAGTACATTTTAACCCCGTGTGGCGCTGTGGGTTAAACCACAGAGCCTAGGACTTGCCGATCAGAAGGCCGGTGGTTCGAATCCCCGCAACGGGGTGAGCTCCCGTTGCTCGGTCCCTGCTCCTGCCAACCTAGCAGTTCGAAAGCACCTCAAAGTGCAAGTAGATAAATAGGTACCGCTCCAGGGGGAAGGTTAACAGCATTTCCATGCACTGCTCTGTTTTGCCAGAAGTGGCTTAGTCATGCTGGCCACATGACCTGGAAGCTGTCTGCAGACAAACGCCAGCTCCCTCAGCCAATAAAGTAAGATGAGCGCCTCAACCCCAGAGTCGGCCTCAACTGGACCTAATGGTCAGGGGTCTATGCATTTTGCACACATTAGAACTATGCTGCAAAATTTGGAGAAGTGCAGATTTGATATAATGGCTGTATTCTCATTCTCACATTGTTTTGGAAAGTGGAAACAGGTGGTTCTCGTTTAAATGCCAACAGAATCAAATTTCTTCCCCATCCCTACTAAGGATAATTTTTAATTGGTGGAAAAAGCTGGGCACCTGCAACTTGGCTTTAGTTGGCTCCTCTCAAGCTTTCGTTCTCTCTTTAAAGTTCAGTTCACGTATTCCTACATCAAAGAAGCATGTTGTACTACGCAAAGATAATGCAGAAATTGTTGCTACTTTAAATGTCAGAGCCAGTCACTTTTTCTCTAAATTCTTTAAAAAAGGAAGAAGCTAGTCTATAACTTCCACCGCCTCCGCTTCATCAACCGCTCCTGCCACAAAGCAGTGTCTGTGTCGCTGCGGCATGTCTGGGGAAAAAACAACACCTTGACTGCGGAGATGCTCATCAAAGGTTTTATGGGAAAAGGGGATGTTTATGCATGCATGATGGAAATGCCCACATATTAATATTTATAGCATCCTTATGCATGCAGTGATGAAGATAATTGCAGGGTTACAAGCAATCATCTGACCCACTGGTTATCCTGGTTGGCATGTCGATTAATGGGATTTACACAAACAGGGTGGCTAAGTAGCAGCTTCCCATAAATCCTATTACACTCGCTTGTCACTAGGCAAGTATTGAAATAAATGACTAAAGATGCACAATTCAGATAGAAGATATATGATCAAAGGAATCTAGAGAAGAAAGGAAGCAATCCGTCTCCCTTGTGCATGCACATGCTGCCTTACAAGATAAGGGGATATTATCTACTGTCAGATGAGTCCTGCTTGATTGCGTGTCCAGCTTTGGCATATCAGTATTCTGCAGAGAGTCAACACAGTGAACCAAATGCAAAGCCAGGGGTCCCCACCATCGCACTGTTGCACCATCTCTTTCGAAGAGAGGATGGCTTCCCATCTCTGCTTCTGAGAGGTCTTAAGTGTTCTAGGTTCTGCAGAAGAGCAGCTGGTGAACCCAACAATCATTGGTCATGCTGGCTTGGGATGATGGGAACTGGAGTCCAGCAAAATCTGCACGCACCATGTTAGCTACCCTTAGATTAAACAAACACACCCCAATCCAATGGTGTGGTTTGGGGAGATGGGGAAAGTGACCCCAACCTCTGTCTACTCAAATAGCTACCCAAAGAGATTTCCCAAATCTCAGCATTCGAAATACAGTGGTACCTCGGGTTACATACTTAATTCGTTCCAGAGGTCTGTTCTTAACCTGAAACTGTTCTTAACCTGAAGCACCACTTTAGTTAATGGGGCGTCCTGCTGCTGCCGCGCCACTGCTGCGTGATTTTTGTTCTCATCCTGAAGCAAAGTTCTTAACCCAAGGTACTATTTCTGGGTGAGTGGAGTCTGTAACCTGAAGTGTATGTAACCTGAGGTACAACTGTAGAGGTTTATATGTCCAGGCCCATCTGCTGGATCTGAAAGGAGAACGTTAGAAGCAGCACCTAGATCTGTAGTTCTGCATCCAGACAGGAATATACAGTACGTTGGAAAGGCAGTTTCTACACACATTTATTCTATTACACTGTATTTATTTATTGCATTCATATCCCAACTTTTTCTACAATGAGCTGAAGGTGGTACACATGGTTCTGCCTCATTTAATCCCTGGGCTGCTCACTGAAAGGCAGTAAGTGGCCCAAGATCACCCAGTGAGTTTCATGGCACAGTAGGGATTTGAACCTTGGTCTCTCCGAGGTCTTAGTCCAACACTCTAACCACTACACTGAACTAGCTTTCACACAACACTTTTAGCTGCATCTACAGGCAAATCTCAGACACGCGGGTGGCACTGTGGGTTAAACCACAGAGCCTAGGGCTTGCCGATCAGAAGATTGGCGGTTCGAATCCCCACGACAGGGTGAGCTGCCGTTGCTTGGTCCCAGCTCCTGCCAACCTAGCAGTTCGAAAGCACATCAAAGTGCAAGTAGATAAATGGGTACCGCTCCGGCATGAAGGTAAATGGTATTTCCGTGTGCTGCTCTGGTTCGCCAGAAGCGGCTTAGTCATGCTGGCCACATGACCCGGAAGCTGTACACCGGCTCCCTCAGCCAATAAAGCGAGATGAGCGCTGCAACCCCAGAGTCGGCCACGACTGGACCTAATGGTCAGGGGTCCCTTTACCTTTACCTTTACAGGCAAATATCAGGAGCTGGGTTAGGAGGAAACATCTCGGTGTGCAATGGGGTCTCCCGCCCCCATGAATACATGCATAAACAGGAGTGTTGCATTTTGAACAGCAGAAAGACAGAAGAAGATTCTGCATATTATCTTACAGGATGCAGATAAGAGAATGATGAAATTCTCCGGCAAAAGCAGTAAAAAAAATGCCTGATCAGACACATTTGTACATCTGCCCATCAGCACTGCTGTGAGCAAAAACTGGTTAAGGGTGGAAGGACCATTAAGTTATCGACAAATGTTTTGGAGGAAAATGTGCAAAGCTCTCTCTTTAAAAGTGGCTATTAAATAAACCACAGCTGTGGTTTCATGGCTGAAATACTTCCCAACGGAAACTGAGCTAGCAATCCCACCCGACGAGAAAAAAATAGATTCCCTATGTACCTGCGGATTTTGAAACAGAGCAGAGATGTTGAGATTTGTACCCACACCTGCAGTGTGCTTCCCCCGTGCAGGAGAACTTTCCAGCAGCTGTAAAGAAATAAATTTGATTATTGCACCATTGAAGGGTGATAAGCGGCTAGGAGAAAAGTTAAGCAGCGAGGTGGCTCTCTGCAGAAGTTAATGCTGAACTGTCTAATGTGTCAGTACAATTTCAGCAGGGGAGAGCATAGTGGAACAGGGGAGAATGTAGACATCCCAATTCGCCCATGTTTTCCTGAGAACGGAGGAGAGAAACACCACCCTCACCTGCATCAGTTTTGCATCTGCTGTTCCCAGTTTTGCATTTTCCTGGAATTTGCTCTTTAAACATAATATAGCTGTGAGATCTGAGACAGTTTCTCATTACTTGGCTCTGCATGGTATTCGGATGAAGCCTGGGCTGAAAAAGAATTATTCTGAAGAATGGAAAGTGTGAATTAGTTCTGATCTCATAGATCTCCTAAAAATAAAGAAGAACGGTGTCGTGTGGTCACGTAATGCTGGGGGTGCGGAAATGATTATATATCATGCCACTATAAAGGATGTGCGGTGGTTTTGTTTCGGAAAGCCTCAATTTGGTCTCAAACCTTTGTTTCGCATCTGAATTTAGATGAGCTGCTTAAGAAAGCAATCAAGAGAGGAAGGAAAGGCTTTTTGGAAGGTTTGATCCCCCTAAAATATTACAGTATTTCCCTTTAAAAAAATATGTTTTGGGTTTGTTTTCGTTTTTTTAAAAACCTACAATATGTAGGGTCCCACCCTCTCCCGTGCTGCTGTGTACATAATAAAGAGGTACCAGTCTACGAAAAATGTATATTTTGTTTTTATTCCCTTTGCTATTTTTATTTTATTAACTATCTTCTCTGTTAACACTAGTCGCAAGACTTTCTTGTGCCATGAAGTCAACATAGGTAAAGGGTAAAGGGGACCCCTGACCATTAGGTCCAGTCATGACCGACTCTGGGGTTGCGGCACTCATCTTGCTTTCTTGGCCGAGGGAGCCAGCGTACAGCTACCGGCTCATGTGGCCAGCATGACTAAGCCGCTTCTGGCAAACCAGAGCAGCGCATGGAAACGCCCTTTACCTTCCCGCCGGAGCGGTACCTATTTATCTACTTGCACTTTGACGTCCTTTTGAACTGCTAGGTTGGCAGGAGCAGGGACCGAGCAACGGGAGCTCGCCCTGTAATGGGGATTCGAACCACCAACCTTCTGATCAGCAAGCCCTAGGCCCAGTGGTTTAACCCACAACGCCACCCGCCACCCACACCATGCTGAAGTCAGCATGGCACCCTCCAAAAGTTCCCAATACCATGGTATCGCTAGTCTTGCTGCCAGCCATCATTGTCCATTAAGGTGTTTATATATGCTGGTCTGTATGACACCCTAAATAAAGTTTAAGTAATTCCAACTCCAGACATTTAAAGACGTTTTGTTTTTGTTTTTTAAAAAAAGATATTTATTAGAATTTTACAAAATGAAAAAAGAAAAAAGAAAAATACAAAGTAAAAACAGATAAAAAAAAAACCAATTCCATCTTTCCATCACTTTCTTTCATTTGCTTATTTCCCGGACCTCCTCACACCTCCCTTTTTGTATTCCAGTTCAGTTTGTTAGTTCAGCAAATCCTTTCCCTCTTTGTTTATCCTAATCTTTAATCTTAAAATAATGTAACATTAAATTTTTGTCTGTTAATAGTCCATTTTTTCCATACTCCTTATAGCATTATAGCTAAAAACCACATAACTTTCATCCAACATCATTTTAACACTCATTAATTTTACAATATTTCTGTAGGTAATCTTTAAATTTCTTCCAATCTTCTTCCACCTACTCTTCTCCCTGGTCATTTAAAGACATTTTGCCCCATTATTGCCTTGATTTCCCCAAACACCACCTCACTTTTGTGCGGATCCACCACATGTACACCCCCTAAATTGGAAGGTGGGAATGTGCCCACTCATTTGGATGACTTTAAAAGAGAGTTGGACAAATTCACCAAGAGGAGAAGGCTAGAAATGGCTACTAGTCATGATGGCTTGGCTTTGCCTTGACAACTGGAGGGAGTAATGCTTCTGAACACCCGTTGTTGGAAGCCACTGGAGGCGAGAGGGCTCTTGTGCTCAGCTCCTGCTTACAGGCTTCCCACAGTCATCTGGTTGGCTACTGTGAGAACAGGAGACTGGATCAGGTGGGCCATTGGCACCTGATCTTCCTGGGCCTTCTCAGGTTCTTATGCTTACTCTGACCAGGTGGATTGGCCATTTCTCAATGAAACTGAGTCAAATAGAGAGAGCCTCCTACAGAAACTAGTCAATAATGCCCAGTGTTGCCCTCATTGTGGGGACAATTCAAATGGGCATTTACAAAATCTGCTAAATGTGAACTTTGTGTTTATCCTTTGTTTTGGATATTGTTGCAAATATATGTGAAACAGGAATGATGACAGCAACAGGGATTCTTTCCCTGCTGCTGGGCTTGAAAGGAAGGATGCGTGCTATTAATTGCTCCACAGTACTTGATCATTAGATGGCATTCTCTCTCTCTCTCTCTCTCTCTCTCTCTCTCTCTCTCTCTCTGGCCACTGGAGTTGAGGTTGGATTGAAAATTCTAAACTGTATGCATTTAATGAGAAAAGGGAAAGTGCTCTGCATGCAAATTACATTTATTTCGCTCCAGCCGGCAAGATAAAAAGTTTAATCTAAAAAACTAATAATCACAAAACAGAAATTCATCACTATAACTCATTTCCTTCGTGTGCATTAGGAATTAAAAAATAAACACCAGAGGAAACTGTGTGCCTGAATCCCACAGGCTTTTAGAACTGTTCAAAAAGGATCATAATTTAACAGCTGAACAACTGTAACATCCTTTTATTGATGAATTAGTTGTAGCAGTTGCGCTTGTGCTGATGGATGAGATTCTTTATGCCATGTTAAATCTTGGAGACGGAAGTGCTACAGGCTTCGGTCCTGAATCCAATGGAGCAAAATGGCTTGCATTCTAACTTTCTTTCTAGGAACAGAGAGGTACATTCATGGAATGAGCCTTTCCCATCATTCAGTGACCCCATTCCTCATTAGCTGTTCCTGGGACGGGGAACCTGTGGGGAATGTGTGGGATATGATGTGGGTTTGCGTCTGAAATTGGAGGATGGGTGAGTAGCTGAGGAGTAACTTAGGACCCCAACCTTCTCAAGGTCACTTTCACACCATATATTTAAAGCACGATGATACAACTTTGTACAGTCATGGCTTCCCCCAAAGAATGCTGGGAGCTGTGGTTTGTTAAGGGTGCTGAGATTTGTTAGCAGATCCCTATTCCCCTCCCGTAGTTACAAGTGGCTTAACAATCAATCCCTCTGCACAGAAAACTCTGGGAGTTGTAGCAATGTGAGGAGAACCACTGTCAGCACCCTCAACAAACTACCACTCACAGAATCCTTTGGGGAAAGCCATGGCTGTTTAGAGTGGTATCCTATTGCTTTAAATGTAAAAGTGGCCTACATTTCATAGTCTATGCATGTGGGAATGTTCAGGGTAGCAGGAGAGGATATATTGTTTATGAATATGCTTCCTAACCTGCACTAGCAAGTTCCTTTTACTTAGCAGAGTGCATTCCCCTTTACACAGAGGAAACTAGTTGCAAACTCATGTGAATTTCTTAAGACAATACACAATTCAATCTGGCTTGTCCAGATTGAAATGTGTTCTAATATTTTCCTGGTAAGACCCCTTGAATCCCTCCTAAAAGAATAAAAACACCAGAGTTTTATTCATAAGCAATAAAAAGAAAGTTTACTCACGATCAGGCAGAGCACAGTGTGATCCCTGAAAGCAAGCTTAAGGCTTAAAGTTACAAACTTATACTAACAAGTTTACCTCATAAGGGAGATGACCTGAGGGACTGCTTGGTTGGCAGCCAGCCGTTCATTCCAGGAGGTTCGCAGGAAAAAAAAGATGGAAGAGAGAGAGAGAGTGGCAGCATGCCTTATCCTTTTACCAGGTCTGGAAAGGCCATGCCCACCCACTAGTCACATGCAAGGAAGGATGCTCCAGGCCAGGAGGAACAGGAAGTTTCGAGTGGCTGAACCAAACATTCCCTTGCATCTCCACTCTAGCAAAACAAGGAATGTTGTATTTGACTGCTCCCAGTGGATTACATCCCACAATGCACAGTCCAAAGCCATCACAGTGAACACTTAGGATTCTGGCTTACTATAACTTGCCTTGGATCCTCTTTTCACAACCTTCCATGTATTGAAATGTAAACGACGGAATCTTGGAGGTGAGCGTGTTAATTGCTAAACAGATGTTTGCCTGCTTAGATGTCTCTGAAGTTGTAAATATAGATTTGCAGGGACCACCAAGAACAGAACAAAAGCTTCAGATCAAAGTCTTCCTTTTTGGTGTTTTCATCTAGACTCCTTCTGTCAGACTCACCAGGGAGAAACGGCAGCGTTTCACCTACGGGGACAACATGCCTGTGCCTGATCCAAGTGCGGATGTAGAGGTGGCATCAAATTTGTCCCAAAGTGAAATTCAAGAACTTCAGAAACGAGGAATGTTGAAGAAACCAATACAAGTTCTTGTAGTGGGGCAGTAGCAGTTGGAGAACATCCCTTTCTGCATGGACTGTTGATCAAAGCCCTTCACATGTTCAGTCCCTCACATGAATAGAATCACATGGTGGGTAGGGCACTTGTCCTGCTTGCACCCCTCCCTTCATTGCCCTGGTGTGCACCATGCACTGAAGGAGAAGACCTGCACCATCCGGGTTCTAACTCATGTGTAGAGCTCACATGCATAGAGCCGACTCCCTACATCACACTTCGTCCTCCGACAAGCAGAAAGCAGTAGGACCCAGCAACATATATGTGAATGAAGGGAAGCTTGCTCCCCTTCTCCCCCAGTACATTTTGAAGTGCAGGAGTTCACTGCTTGTAGCAATCCAATCTTAAAATGATAAACGTACAAACTGCTGTGGCTAAGCTTTCCTGGTCCAGGAATGGCCATAGCTGTTGTGCTATTGTTACATTCATATTCTGTGCTTCCTACTAACAGCTCAGATAAGCATTCCCCCCCCCCCCTTACAACAACCTTGCAAGAGCTATTGGACTTAGATGTGTGATTTACTTTACTAATCCCTGCTACTATTTGCATAAGGGAGGAGGCTCCCATTTGCAATAATGGTGTGCTGTCAGCCAATGTGGTGTGGCTCTAATGAGTGTCCGACTCATTTGGGCCAATTGTGGTTCAGATCCTTGCTCAGCTATGAAGCTGATTGGCTGTCCCTCTTGGTCCATGCTACCTGACAGCTTAGTTGTGAAGATAATATGGGGGGCGGTGGGGCGGTTAATATATCCCCTGCCTTGAAATCTTTGGAGGTAGGGTGGGATATGAATAAAATTAATTAATAAAGGGTGTTAGGTCTGTACACAGAAAATATAATTATTTATACTAGGGTTGACACCTAAATATCACATAAATTTAATTCTCCGGCCATGTTTGGAGGCTCCTCTCTGGACGAGACATTGAAGGGGAGGGGGGAGACGGGTTTTGACAAAATTCGTAAATATTCCTCTGGGTGGGGGGAAGGATGGGATGTTTGTGAAAGCAGTCACAAACACTGGTACAGATTCTCAAATGAAGTGTGTTGTGTGTTGCTTTTCACCATCACAGGGTAACCCATTTGGAGTCCATGGCTGGTGATGCAACTCTCCACACACTGAGCAAAAATCACAAGGTCAGGGACTGGAGTTGTCTCCAAAATTTGGTAAAGCAAAATGTGAAGGCCAATTTGAAGATTCTAGCCTGTGAGCAGCAGTAAGGATTTCATGGCGAACAGCAATTTCTCTCAGCAGTTTCTTTCACATGTCCTTGGAGTCTGTTTAATGGGAATGGTGCACTGTTATAAAGCAAAACTTTTCAAAGAAGAGAGGGTGATGGAAAAAGACAACACATGTTCTTCTTACCTGTTTACAAATGGAAAAAGGACAGGAAATGCAATGGCTTAAATGAAATTAGAACATAACCTTTAAACTGAAGAATTCTAGGTCACAATGAAAATGTAGACATATACATGCCATATCTTAGGTACAGTCAAAAGTACCATAAATCATAATTGATGTTTGCTTTCACCTCCTTCTCCTAAGGTCTCTCACTCCTTTTATCATTTCCCCCTCTCCTTTGGTAGCGCTTATGAATTGTTGTTCATCTCAGGGGCCTTTCACACATGATGAGAGAGTGCTTTTGCATTTCCAAATGTGCGCCCAATAGGTCTTTTCTGTCAGTTTTGAAAGGTATCCCCATGAGTCTGAAAGACATGGTAAGTAAACATGCAGCTGAGAGACCATGGGAGGTCCCGGAGGGGGGTGGGGGACACATTATCCCTAAACAAGCAGCTCAACCCCCCCCCCCAGACCCCCTCATTGCTGGACTGCTGTCATAAACATATACTGTTATTTTTCATTCAGACATCTTAACATGTGGGACACAGCTTGCCCACCTAAAAATATACTTTGCCCCTTCTGTTCCCTGCCCATTTATTTTCTGATGCCCTCACTGTGAGAAACTTTGCCATGTTTGCCTCATTTTTTTCCATGCCTGAAAAGATGCAATTGACTCTGAAGTCACAGTGGCCCATCTAGTCTTTTGAGGCCCCTTTCCAAGCCTTTCAGTTCCACCAAGTTTCTTCCTCTCCTGACATTTCACAACCATTTGAGCTTGAAAACTCAAGGCTAGACTGACTGCCATGCTAAATGCATTACTGTCTTCAAAGGCTAAGGTCAGGGGTGGGGAACCTCAGGCCTGAGGGTCAAAAACCCAGACCTATTTGGCCTTTGGGACTCTGCCAGGCCACACAACTTCCATTCGCACATGCCGCACCTTCACCGAAAGCTTTTGTCTATCTGGAATGTGTCTTTGAGATGTGATATTGCCTCTTGCTTGCCTGGGAAGAGCACAGAGATGACTCTCTATGTATAGAAATGTCCTCCTTCACCGTGGCTTGAATATAACCATGTTACCAATGCAAAGGTAAAGAGTCACATGTCTTGCTCCATCCACTTTTGCTTCGCATCCCACCTACCACAGGTGCGTTGGTGTATTGCCAAAATGAACTTGAATCAAGCACATCCTTGAAGCACACCTAAAATGTCTGCTTGGCAACAAGACTTCTCCCCAGCGAGAGGTGTCTTTATCATGGCATGTGGTGGAGAGTGAGGCAGTCAGTGTGGCTGCCAGAATATGTGGAAGAATATCTGAGAGCCTGTCTCTCTGTCCGGGCCACTGAAGGGAGTAGAGATCCGTATATAGTTCTGTTTCTTATTTTATATGTAGGCCAGCAGTGCTATACAGCCTGTAATGTAAATAATAATAATAATAATAATAATAATAATAATAATAATAATAATAATTTTATTTATATCCCACCCTCCCCAGCCAAAGCCGGGCTCAGGGCAGCTAACAACAATAAAATAATACAACATTCTAAAATCATTTCATTATAAAATTAATTCAAATCAAATTGATGGCAACCATTGGGCTAGAGTTCTATGAAGATTGCCAAAGGAGGGAGTCAGGCTGTGCCCTGGCTAAAGGCCTGGTGGAACAGCTCCGTCTTGCAGGCCCTGCTGAAAGATGTCAAGTCCCGCAGGGCCCTAGTCTCTTGTGACAGAGCGTTCCACCAGATCGGAGCCACAGCCGAAAAAGCCCTGGCTCTAGTTGAGGCCAGCCTAACTTCTCTGTGGCCTGGGACCTGCAAGATGTTTTTGTTTGAAGACCGTAAGTTCCTCTGTGGGACATACCAGGAGAGGCGGTCCCGTAGGTCTTAAAGACTTTAAGAGAAGAACTGGATGGGTGAAGTGGTTATTCATGTCAAGGGAATTCACCAAGAGAGGGCTGGATTGCTGTTGCTGTGAAGACACAGGAAGACTTTCTGAGGAACTCTGCTGGGATGAAGAAAATGAACCCCAAGCATTGTCACTCAGGCACTAACAAATTGTGTGGCTCTCAGAAGGTTGTCCAGGAAGGAATGTGGTCTTTGGACTGATACTTTGCCTCCCCCCCAACTTAGATATACTGACTTGCCAGCAGGAAAATCCCTGGCCTAGCTGAGGGAGTTTCTTATGTCCACAGCAGATCATGCCCAGCCTGCCATCAGGGCACAGCAACATTTAAATCCTGCTTAGTCTTAATTAGTTTTTGTTTGTGCAATCTTTAAAGATCAGAAGTGCCATATAACCCTTATTTATTACTCATTTTGGTTGCCTTTTAAAAACGTAACCTTTTGTCAGAGTTCTGCTTTTATTGAATAATTAATTGTGTTTAGCATCTGATGCACTTTTCGGCACTGGAGTGTGACAGCAGCTTGACAGTTTAAAATACTTTAAAAGGAAAAGTCTCCTACTCTATAATTTTCATTAGCCACGTAATGTGTGATTCTTTTTTTAAAAAAGTAACATGGCTGGTATCTTAAATGCCACTGGGTTGCCAGCAAAAATCTACTTAGCATTTGTGTTATCACTCTAATGTACGTGACAAAGACTGAACAACTATTCTATGAATAACAAGTGGGTAAGGATCTATGAACTGGAAAAATGTGGGTGCTCTTGGACTTCTCATTAGTTGAGCAGTCTCAACCAGTCTGAGGGAAATGGGCTGGGTTTTCGTTTGGGAGTTTTTTTAGCTGGAACTTGCCGGAAACTCAGTTCTGGCACCGCTCAGGTGAGCGCCATTGCCATTCTAAGAGAACGAGGGAGGTGTTCCTGTGAGTTTTGGCATCTCTTTTTCTCCTAGAAAAATAGCACTGATAAGAGTAAGGAAATGTATATATGCCTCCCGATTCCATTGTATTTTAAATCTGTATCACCTTTCCTCACTGTTGTGCTCCCTCTATCAGAATGCAAGGCAGAATGATCCCAAGAAAAATTACAGGACCTGAATAAAAGAAAACCTCTCTTGCTCTGTCTAGTTCCAGGCCGCCCAGAGAACAGCATTTGGCTTCTCTAGTGCTACAATTCTGTTTCCATAGAGCAGACATGTCTCATTGGTTTCTATATTGAACACAGCATTGAAGTGATCAGCATGATCGGCTGCTTAAGCACTACTAAATATGCCTTAGCACCCTGGCATACTAATTGCTCAACTCCTTTGATAGGGTTTTCTTTCTTTTTTGGTCTAGGGACCCATATGCATATCGGGGAGTGGCAAATTTGGCACTTGCTGCCTACATCCACCTCTGTTAGTGCTTCTTCTTCAAGCCGTGTGACACACAAACAAACCTCACCATTTTCCTGGTCTAGTACTTTTTTTTTTTGGCTGGATGGGTTCACAGCTTTTGCCTCTTAGTTCCTTTGGCAATTCCATGCTGTTTCAATGCATGCCAAATTTTGCACAGTCCCATGTTATCAAAATACTAGTTTAGTAGTGTCTCCTAACCTTGAGCTACCTTGACTACGGTATCAGCAACAGCTGCATATAGCAGTTCTCCCTGTCAGAATGTCACTAAGCATGGGATTCAGTTACCCCCTTTGTATGGGGCGAGAGGGACGAAAGTGTGGATGAAAGCCTCCCCTACTATTTATGGAGTCATTCCAATCCAAAAAAACAGGATACATTGTAGTGCTGCATAACCCTGGATGTCCATTAGAGATGTCAATGGTGTCATATCTTATCTTCTGCAGCCTCTGGAAATGCTAAATATTTTAAAGTCTGGCATAAGTAAATACTCAGCAGTCTGACCTTGAGATACTTATGGCCTTATTGACAACCTGTCAGGTGCCACATTTTTTAGACCTTCTGCCTCTCCTGCCTTTCCTGGTATAGATTTTCTGTAGGATAATTTAACTTTTAAACTCCTGTCGCCTTCTAGTCTTGCAATGATTGTTACTGTCTCCATTTCCCATGTCCCTTACTCTATTAAGTTTCCCCTCAAGAGATCATATCCATTGGTACTACATACTGCAAAACCTCAACAGCTACAGGGAAAGGTGGGTTGGGCTGTGGCATATTTCCCCCACCCCTTGAAATTGGTGAATTCTGAGCTTTCAAATAACATGGCATGTCCGCGATTAAGGTAAAAAGTGGGAGATAAATCAGATCAGTCTGTGAATAGGTGTGCAGAAAGAATTTGGGTGGGTAGAGAGCTTTAAAATACCCTACTCCCAAGTCTATTATGCTGAGATGTTTTTAACATGAACACTCAGCACAGTCCTTGTTATAACATCTCTAGCACAACAAATTGATGAGGTGCTATATTCCCCCACAAAAATATATTTACAAATATTTGCTGCTCCTTTGTTGCATACACAGCTTGGGCAACAATCTAGTTTCCTGCTTTGTCCTTTACACAGCCTTCCATAAGTTCTTCTGTGTCCATAGGATTCCCACATTACTACTCATCTCTGGTGTTAATTTTTTCATGTGGGAAAACCTGTGCACATTAGAGGCTTCTGTGCACCCATGGGTGTGTGGAACAGATCAGGCTCTTGGTGATAAATTTACTCCTGCTTTCTGAGAGAAAATAGATTACATGAAAGGAGAAGGAGAAAAAGAAGAATCCCCATTTCACAGGCACAAATGGCCTCCAATTAAAGACCTAAGTACAGTGGTACCTCAGGTTAAGTACTTAATTCGTTCTGGAGGTCCGTTCTTAACCTGAAACTGTTCTTAACCTGAAGCACCACTTTAGCTAATGGGGCTTCCCGCTGCGCTGCCGGAGCATGATTTCTGTTCTCATCCTGAAGCAAAGTTCTTAACCCAAGGTACTATTTCTGGGTTAGCGGAGTCTGTAACCTTAAGCGTATGTAACCTGAAGCGTATGTAACCAGAGGTACCACTGTACAGGCATAGGCAACCTGAACCCTCCAGATGTTTTGGGACTACAACTCCCATGATCCCTAGCTAACAGGACCAGTGGCCAGGGATGATGGGAATTGTAGTCCCAAAACATCTGGAGGGCCGAGATTGCCTACGCCTGCCTAAGTACATGTTGCAGTAGGGCAATGATTAACAATTGCATTGTGGGGTTTTGTAAAATAAAACCACTTCCTCCCCAGGTGCATCCTGTGTCAATCTATTGTAAATATACGCTCTAGCACACAAGTAGAATGGTACACCGGACCATCACAGAATTCCTGATATGGAAAGCTGGAGGCTCAACATTTGCATGATTTGCATTGCAAAGACGCAAATCATGCAGAAAGGCAAAACACTATAATGGGAGTGTAACACTGAGCTCTGGCCTTCCTTCTGAGTTAGCATGCATAGTATTGCACTGTTATAAGCACACATTTTTAATGCTTTCATTGAAATCAATGGGATTTTAAAATGCTTAGTTTGGCTGGATCATTCCCAATGTGTGGAATGATTTTTAAATTTTTAAAGTTCCCTTCAATGTCGACATTTGGGAAAAGGTCGGAATTGGTTTTCATTTTCCTTCTGAGCCCAGTGATGCCTTTCCTAAGAACTATTTCACCACTGCAAGCTCTAAGTGAAATGAAAGTGATTTGCTCAGCAAGGTACCTAAAAACCATCCCTGCTGAGGCTTTAAAATATTCATTTAGGTCCCTCTTAGTGCAGAGTGATGTGCTGATCCAGTCATTATTTTGACACTCAGATGAATTAATTGTCAGATATGTACATATTTCATATTTGTTATTTCCATGAGCCTAGGTGAGATGTTCTTCCTATAACACTGATTTGGCTTCTTGGAGCTATTTAGAAAGTTTAACCATGTTTGAAATTACTATTCCTGCAACTCTTGAAAAGTTTCATAGAGTCATCAGAACTGGAGAACTCCTTACTGTATTTTATTAATGAGGTTCTCCGGGTTAAACTAATCATTTATATATTGTATTCCAATATCCAAAGTCCTCAGATTACCAACAGGTAATTTAATCTACCTGAAACATGCATCTGCAAGCACTGCCAAAATCCATTTGTTAAATTTGCATATTTTCATTTAACATGACATTGCACGGTGCTGTATAATGCAGGGCGGAATGCAAACTAGACAAGGTGCAATCACATAATGCTTCATAAAGCGAAGGCAAAACTGAATTGCTACACTCACCCTATTCATGCTTACTGCTTGATGGAGTTATTCTTTACAGAGACACTCCATCAAATGCCGCAGGTTGCAATCTTTGACAGTAAGGCCTATTGAACTCTGCGGGGCATATTTCCAATTAGGCAAGCATAGGATTGTGCTGTGCGACATTGTAGGATCATATATAGCCTATTTCCACCATTCTGCAAGGTTTCTCCCAGCTCTGCTATTTCAGATCATAAACCACATGTTTCCCTGGTGGAATACATTATGCAATTTGCTGTCAGTTGCAGATCATAGCATACATCCATGTTTCACAATGGAGCTCAACTTATCTTGCCAAAGGATACATTTTCCAAAGGCAAATTAATGTTGCTTTAAGGCAATATGGGATCAAACTCCTATAACCTTGCTGTATTACCTAGGCGGGTACATGTTTGTAGCTTGTGAATGCAGTGGAATTACTGCTGCTGCTGCTGCTGTGGTTGTTAGGCCTTTTCTGAGTGGCTCCCCATTTGTGGAATGCTCTCCCCAGGAAGTTTTGACTGGAGCCTTCATTATACATCTTTAGGCATCAGGCAAAAACGTGCCTCTTTAACTAGGCCTTTGGCTGATTGTCATCCAATGCCCTTTTAAAATGTGTTGGGGTGGGGGTATTTTGTGTTTTTATATTGTGATTTTATGTTGTGAACCACCCAGAGACCTGCAGTTATAGGATGGTATACAAATTTAATTGATTGATTGATTGATTATTATTATAATAAAAAGGCAAATGACCCCTGGATGGTTAAGTCCAGTCAAAGGTGACTATGGGGTTGTGGTGCTCATCTTGCTTTCAGGCCGAGGGAGCCAGCGTTTGTCCACAGACAGCCTTCTGGGTTATGTGACCAGCATAACTAAAGCATTTCTGGAGCAACAGAACACTGTGACAAAAACCAGAGCACATGGAAACGCTGTTTACCTTCCCACTACAGCAGTACCTATTTATCTACTTGCACTGGCGTGCTTTCGAACTTTTAGGTTGGCAGGAGCTGGGACAGAGCAACAGTAGCTCACCCCATCATGGGGATTCAAACTGTTGACCTTCTGATCAGCAAGCCCAAGAGTCTCAGTGGTTTAGACCACAGCACCACCCACGTATAATATTTGTATACCGCCCTATACCCACTGGTCTCAGAGTGGTTCACAAAATAAAATCACAATATAAAAACACAAAATACGTAAGCAAAATAACTCAGACTGGACGCTAGGGTTGGGTGAAATCATCATCAGACCACACGTTTATTGGGCAGGTAAGCAGGGTTGGCACAGCAGTAGGATGAAGAGCAGTGCCTATTCTACTTAGCTCCTTGCTGATGGAATGGCATTCTGTTCAGGGTTAGGAAGCACTCAACCCCTCAATCAGCCCTGAGTTCTGGAATGGCGGAAGTCAAACATCTAGGATCCGCCTGGGCAACTGGAAAGAGGGAGAGATTCCAGCCAGTCAGGTGCCGTACCCAGTCCTCCCCCGAGGCACCTTATGATACGATATGATACGATACAATAATCTTTATTGTCATTGTTCCATACAGAACAACGAAATTGAAAATCTACACCAGACATTCAGAAATCAGCAAGCCTGCTATCCCAGCTATCCCAGCCTGGTTGTTGTTGTTGTTGTTTAGTCATTTAGTCATGTCCAACTCTTCGTGACCCCATGGACTAGAGCACGCCAGGCACTTCTGTCTCCCACTGCCTCCCGCAGTTTGGTCAAACTCATGCTGGTAGCTTCGAGAACACTATCCAACCATCTCGTCCTCTGTCATCCCCTTCTCCTTGTGCCCTCCATCTTTCCCAGCATCAGGGTCTTTTCCAGGGAGTCTTCTCTTCTCATGAGGTGGCCAAAGTATTGGAGCCTCAGCTTCACGGTCTGTCCTTCCAGTGAGCACTCAGGGCTGATTTCCTTAAGAATGGAGAGGTTTGATCTTCTTGCAGTCCATGGGACTCTCAAGAGTCTCCTCCAGCACCATAATTCAAAAGCATCAATTCTTCATTTTTAAGATGCTGTCTAGGTTTGTCATTGCTTTTCTCCCAAGAAGCAGGCGTCTTTTAATTTCGTGACTGCTGTCACCATCTGCAGTGATCATGGAGCCCAAGATCCCAGCCTGGTTAGCCCCATAAAAAATCTGATACCCCATAATTAAATACAATAGGCTCCCATAGAGACTACCTTACACTGTGTTTAAAACCAAAATCACATTTGAATAGAAACTTTCTCAGGCGGCTAGTCCTAGTCTTTATAACCCTGTACCTTCTTCCAGAAGGCAGAAGCTGAAAGAGATGTTCTCCAGTGCCATTTATAACCAAAATTGGGGGGAAGGGAATACCTTCTTAACTGCCTAACACAAAGAAGCATTTCACTGAGGGAAAGGCACAAAACAACAGCAACAACCAAGGACCAATTCCTTTACAGCCTCATCAACAAGTGACCCTTGTGAAGCTCTAACACCAAGGCAGGGTGGGAAGCTCACTGGGCAAAATGGTGCTGCACCATCATGGCCAAGACCTTTTGAAGGTCCTGGCCTCTCTCCACCCTCAAAGATCCCATCGGATGATATCATTTCTGTGAAATCTCATGAGAGCACCTTGGGGAGATGAAGCCCTGCCTCCCACTTGTGCCCAGAGCCCTCACACCTCCAGGCAAACTTGCCCCACACAGAGGCACACAGAGTGAGACTAAGTTATTGCACATCTCAAAACATGCATGTCAAAAAGTGAATTGGATCTGTGGGGAAATGCTGAACTATTGGACCAATATCTAAAGAACTATAAAGCACAGAAAAAGATAAAACCAGAGTAACAATAAATAAAATATTCAAAATATTAAGGCTATTTTAGATCACCAACAGAAAGAAACTGTGCAGAAAGAAAATAATTCTTATTGAAAGGTTTTTTTGGGTTTTTGTGGGGGTTTTTTTGGAAGGGAATAACATTTTCCTGAGCATCTGTTCTTTATTTTCTTTTCCTTTTTAATTTTTTTTATTCAAAGTTATAACAAAACATATTTTCCAAAAACATATCCTTATCCCCCCCATTTTTCCTCCCCCCACAAAACCCATCCCCCCACCCCACCCCCCGACTTCCCTCAGTTCCAGTCTTTGGTTTCTCCAATAATGCTATTTTCTGCATATTAGAGTTGTAGAGATCCTCCAACTGTTTAGCTAATTATTATCAGTAAAAAAATAATAATAATTGTGGATGTTTATTCAAAACCTGCCAAGGAGTCCAGTTTGCTTTGTTGCATCTTCAAATACTTTGTGAAAGGTTCCCATTCATCCTTAAAGTCACAGTTATCCTTATTTCGTAGTCTATATGTCAATTTTGCCAGTTCTGCATAGCCCAACAATTTTTCTTGCCATGATTCTTTAGTTGGGGTTTCTTCAGTCTTCCATCCTTGTGCTACCAGAACTCTCACGGCCGTTGTCACATACATGAAGATGTTTTTCAACTTTTTTTGCAGGTCTTTCCCTACGATCCCCAACAAAAATGCCTCGGGTTTTTTAACAAATGTTAAATGGAACATTTTCTTCAGTTCATTGTATATCGTTTCCCAAATTTTTAAAATTACAATCCCACCACATATGATAAAATGTTCCCTCCTTTTCCTTACACTTCCAACATATGTTTGAACTAGTTTTGTACATTTTCCCTAACTGCACTGGTGTTGTGTACCATCTGTACATCATCTTCACGTAATTCTCCTTCAATAGGGAACAATCTGTAAATTTTAAGTCAGTTTTCCATAATTTAACCCAATCCTCCATCATAATGTTGTGACCTACATCTTGTGCCCATTTAATCATAACTGATTTTACCTCTTCATCTTTCGTCTCCCATCCTGAGCATCTGTTCTACACACAAATACCATTACTAAACCTTGAAAGAAGATAAAAGGATTTACTATTGTTGCCAGACAATGACATATGTGACATATCTTTTATGTGTGTTTTTTCTGTGAGTTTTCAGCTGTGAGAATCTGATTCCTAACTAAACTAGTGGGTTTAAGTGTGCCTAAACCTATGGTGAATTGTAACCCTCAAGAATATTCCTGTGAGGGTCATTAGGCAGAACGAGGAGCCCATCTAATGAAAAAGAACCCGCTGATAATGATTTCAGGCATTACTGATGTTATTTTTTATTGCAATGGAATGGGACAGGTTCTTGGGGAATGGTCTGCTTTGGGGGCCAAAACAACTTGCCTGGCCTGGGATATTATTATTTGGCCACTTGGGGTGCCCCACCTCAGAAAGAAAAATAGTGGGGGCCAACCTGACAGTCATGTACTGTGTGGCACAGGAAACATGATGTGCTAAACGCCAAGCACATAAAATATGGAAATCAAACACACACACACAATTTGGAGTTTCTCCCTTTTATTTTTTGCCTTGAATGTTCATACTATACTTGGAAATGCAAATCGAGCCTCTTTGAGTGACACTTATAGAACCGTGGAATCGCATTGAGCAACCAAGGTTGAAAAAAGTGCACCTGAAAAAGGAGTGCCTCTTGCTTTCCATTCAAAACTCAGTTATGATTCACTTTGATGTCTGATCATCTAACGTGCAGTGTCTGCAGCTCACCTGGAGCTGTCAGTCATTTCCCAGCCAGATGAAAAAGAAGCCACCTTATGTATGTGACCTCATCCATCTCCCTCTGCTCACGTTATGAAAATGTCAACATCATTATCATAGTTTCTCCCCTCCTCCTTTTTATTCATTTCTAATTTGAAAAATGTGTGAATATCACCCCTCGCCTTCCCCCACCGATTTTGATGTTAAAGGACCAATGGAAGAAAATAATAATTAGCAAGATAGTCTGGGTACAAACACCTGGTTGTTTCAAGGAGCCTTGTAAACCATGGCGATTATGCCCAAATCCTGCTGCTCTTTCCTGCCAAAATGTTGAGGAGTGGAAGAGAATTTTCACCACTAGGCATTTCAGCTGCCTAAACATTTGAAGAAGGAAGTACATTTATGATCCCCTATTTTGCCACTAACTAGACAGTAAAAAA
The DNA here is from genome assembly GCF_964188315.1 of Podarcis muralis. NCBI lineage: Eukaryota > Metazoa > Chordata > Lepidosauria > Squamata > Lacertidae > Podarcis > Podarcis muralis. The sequence continues at coordinate 90,873,218 of NC_135657.1, read as the reverse complement.
AACCAAAAGTTAACTAGACTTAAATGTATAGTTCAATTTGCACAGCAGATCCACAGCAAACCACAGCCTGGAAGAATGATGGGGAACCCATCCACCCCCCAAATGTTGTCAGACTCCAGTTCCCATCAGCCTCAGCCAGCTTCAACAGTGGTTGGGTGAAGTCCAGCAACTTCTCCGCAGCCACAAGTTTCCCATCCCTGACTTAAGAGAATCATCTATATGTGTCACAAAGCTGGCTTAATTTCAGGTGTAATTGCATTAGAGAGATATAAAAGACATGAGTCAACCAGCAATGAATATTTCATCACAATAATTTTATATATTTGAGGAAGGAAGATATATTAAACATTGACAACACCAATCATTAAAAGCTAATGGAAGACATAGCTGGTAGTTAAACAAAAAACGTTGCCTTAGAAAGGGAGAGTGTGTTCTGCAATTTTGTAACTGGTGCATGAATGTTCATGTTACATACAAAAAAATGGGGGTGACATGTCATTCCATCAGTTGCTGATGAACTTGCATATATAATTTCACAGAAGCTTAGACAGGCCACACCAAAAACGATCTCTTGAGGAGAAAAAGAGGAAGTGTTCATGGAGAGAAATACTTGGCAATCCATATTCCACTCTCCCAAGGTCAACTTTTTGACCTTGATTACCCAAAAAGAGGTATTGGGCATGCTTTTCATGTCCTCTCCACAAAATTCATGGCTTCTAGAATCTTACACACTATCCCACAGAGCTATATTAAACTTTAAACTGGACTGTTTTATTCCATCTATTTAAAAAAATGGAACTTTCTTGATGTTTGTGCTGAAGGAAAATCTGCACAAATTTAAAAACATTTCTATCTATATTACCCCTTTACACAAGCAATGAGTAAAGAGAGCTGTGGTATTTAGTGGAAATATGGTAAAACAAGATACGTCATTTTGAATCAGCACACATTTTGAGCAAGTCCACCTCAACAAACCGGAATGAAGTTTTGTGAGATACATTTACACCATGGCCACTTGGTGCTCTCATTTGCCATAGATGTTTTTGAGAGTCAGGGGAGAGAGCTTCCGGGCTGCATCCCAGAAATGGGAAACTGACACATTCACCCATCCCTACTGAAGATCCTGTGTGCCTTCTGAACAGTGTTGAATTGGATTCGGGAGCAGTTGGGGCAGGGAGGAATTGCAGGTATGGGGAAATGGAAAACTCCTTTCCATTACTTTCCTTATGCTAACTTATCTGAGAAGCCAAGCCCAGTTTTCAGGGAGGTTCCCCTTTCCACATTATTCTTTCTCCTGCATGGCAGTCCTTCAGATATTTGAACCCCTCTCACGTCTTCTCTTGTTGAAGCTAAACAAACACAACTCCTCAACAGCTTTCCATAGGACTTGTTGCCCATTCTTCATCAGTCTGGTTGCCCTTCTCTACACATTCCACTTTATCAATGTCCTTCTTAAAATGTGGCACCCTTATTTGGACACATCAATACCCCAGGTGTGGCTTGACCAGTGCAGAATAAAGTGAAAGTATAAGCCTTCATGGAACCAAACAGAATGCATGAAACCCCACTCGCAGTGTCCCCAGCCCTCCGTCCACAGCCTGACCCCAACCACCTTTATCAGGATTCTCTGATCATGGTTCTACCCATGTTCAAGTGACTATGAGTAGAAGACTCCTGCAGACCTTTCCAGTGCAACACAGGGAAGTTTGGGTCCTGAGAAGGGGTGCCCTCTATCACTCTGAACATTTGTATGCTCATGTGAATGTCTGAAGATGCCTTGTTGTTGCTTGGTTGATTCCCATTATCCGCACCCTATGATTTTGTTCATGCAGCTGAAAATTCCATTAGCTTTAAGCAGTCACATTGTACTCATGTTCAGCATCTGACCAACTAAGACCCCTAGATCCTTTTCAAATATTCTGCTGTCAAGGCAGGTTTCCCTCCCCTCCTGTATTTTGTGCAGGACTTCACATTTATCTCTGCTGAATTTCATCTTGTTGGTTTGGGCTCATTGTTCCAGCTTGTCAAGATTGTTTTTTTTTTAAATCTTGACGCTTGTCTTCTACGGTATTTGGTTTCCCTCCCAGATCTGTGGCAACTGCACATCTGAGAAACATCATCTCAACATCCTCATCCAAGTCAGGTAGGAAAATGTTGATCAAGTCTTCTGACACTTCAGTCTAGCTCTCCCTCCAGGTTGATGCAGAGCTATTAATGAGCACACATTGGGTGTGGTTGCTCAACAGGCTGTCGATTCATCCACCTGACATTGTCAAGCTTTTGTAAAACCATTTCAAATGCAGACAGTTTCATAGTGCACGTAAATGAAGGGGTAAAAGACTGCATGCAGTTGTGTCAAAAAGTAATGTATGAATCAAGCTTTTGTGATTTTGAGGTGGGAGGGATGACCTCACCATAGATTACAAGAACCCACAATTACACCAGTTGCTAATGCAACTATTTCCTTGTAGCTATATAACCCCAGTCAAACATCCACACTGTAAGTCTTTTGGTAACAAGTAAGTCCCCCCCCCCTTGATTTGCATTGCCATTTTTAAAAAAAACACCTCAAATATCTTCATTGTTTCCCAGAAGAAACCCAGAAAGGGGGGAGATCATTGATTTAGGGATAACATATTTTCCATGTAGAGCTGTGCTGTTTTAGGTGACATTATCTGAAATTGAATAATATTGCAAGCGTTTCAAAATGTGGAATGTAAGCCTGATTGATTTTTATTTTTTTTACAGGGGGGAGTGTTACATTTTGCTGTGCAAATACTTTTATGAAGGGCAACAAGTTACAATACTGTTCAGAAAGAATATTGCCAAGATGTTTTTTCTTCCAGTTTTGTTGGCTTGTTCTCCATCATTTGAATACATTCATATGCAGATACTTAAGGGCAAAACCATGAACCGCAGCCCATACTAACCATGGCCACACACTCACACTCGCTGCTTGGCCTGTAACACAGAGATGATGATCACTGCTGTCAGTTGTGACAGCAAAATATCCTGCTGGTGATAGAAGCAGAAAGAGAGGGACCTGGGCTGAGTCTCTCTCATTCCCTCAAACTGGTTATCAGCTGCATCAAAGCTGACAGGGGTCTCTGTGAGGGTATGGGAACATGGGGCCACTCCACCTGCTATAAAAGCCTCCATGTCAGATATCCCAGTAGCCTGTGAGCTGAGAGGATCACATTGACAGGTGCTGCTTCCTAGTAACAGCTGACATTTTGCTCAATATGCTTCTCTGACTGGCTGCTAGAAAGTGGCAGCTGTCAAACGGCTTGAACTTAGTGAGATGTTGCGTACTCCACACAGATTGTTTGATTAAAAGTATTTTAGCAAGAGGTCAACAGACAGAGGTGACCTCTAGGTTAGATTACTGCAATGATTTGTGCATAGGGCTGCCTCTGAAGACAGTTCAGAAGCTGCAGCTAGTGCAAAATTCAGTGACCATACTGTTGATTGGGACCAGGCAGTCTGAGCATATAACACTGATTCTGGCTTGTTTGATCTGGGCTACTTTGGGTGGAAGGGTGGGATATAAATTGAATAATAATACTACTGGGAGGAATTCAACATTATATCTGTGCAATCATTTCAGCTTGCCATATAGAACAATTCCTGCCCCCCTCATGCATGTTTCTAGGGGGTTCTTCGCACCCTGCCCTGAGCCAATTTGGGGGCGCTTGGGAGCACAAAGGGAGGGGAAACCCCATTGCCACCCTAATGCCCTGCTTTTGCATTCTGCAAAGTTGTTGGAATTCACAGAATGAAATTGGTCTTGTGAATTGGATTATTCCATGTCATTCACCCAACTCTACTAAAGATGGACATCATATAGGGACAATATCTTTCACCCTGAAATTCTAAACTTTCTGCTCAGTATTTCATGAACGGAAAGTAGGTTTCTTGTATAACCATCACCCATGTTTTCTCAGTACCCAGATTTTTCTTTTAGTTTATTTTGTATTAGTTTTCAAATTATTATAGAACCAGGATGACAGGTGAAGAATGATAAAAAATTGCAGCATCCTGATTTGAAGCTAAAGATGCACACTTGGAAACCATCCAAGCCCCGGGAAACTATATTTTAATTTAGTCCTCCTGTTTGTTCGGGCTCATAGAAAGTTGATTTCTTGCTGTTTTACTACTACTATTATTAGGCTTCTCTTGACAGGCCATCTATATACATTTTGGAACGATGGCTGGGCTCCAAAGATGAGCACAAAGCACTTCTGCTTGTCCAAAAGCTGCTCCTGAAAGAGGGGGGACCTTCAGCATAGGAATAGGCATGGTGGCAACAGTGAAAATTTAAGGAAGGGGGTCAGCAAATATCAGGCAGCACAACATGCTTCAGTGAATAAATCTCTAGGGAAGCATTGAATTTTCATATTTTTTTTACAGCAATTCCTTTTTTGTATTTCATAACTTTTTGGAAGTGATATGGAGTCAAGTGTGCACTTACTTTAGAATAAGGACTGACTTCTGAGTGTGCAAGCATAGTTTGGTTGCTATTTATGATGAAACTGCAATCAAGTCAAAATTTTGTTTTGGTGATGACATAAGTTTGCAGCTTATTGTCAAGCTGATTCAGAACAATTATGTGAATAGCCTGTTTTGCTGCTATAATGGTTATTCCTTTCCAATGTTTCCAATACAATAATCTACTGTTCTATCGGAAGTAATATATTCAGCTTTCCCCACCCCACCTTTCATTTTGAAGTTTCCCATTTCTGGTTTTGAGGAAGGGAAGGATCAGTTACGCTCCCTAGGTTGTGATTTATGTAGCATATAAGGGAGTGTAAGAATGTGCGGAAGTGCATACATGTACTTGTCATGCGGAAAATATTCTACTGCCTCTTGATAAAAAGGTAAAGGACCCCTGACAGTTAAGTCCAGTCACAAACGACTCAGGTTGCTGCGCTCATCTTGCTTTACTGGCCAAGGGAGCCGGCGTTTGTCTGCAGACAGTTTTTCCGGGTCATGTGGCCAGCATGACTAAGCCGCTTTTGGTGAAACTAGAGCAGTGCACGGAAACACCGTTTACCTCCCCGCTGGAGCGGTACCTATTTATCTACTTGCACTTTGACGTGCTTTCCAACTGCTAGGTTGGCAGGAGCTGGGACCGAACAATGAGAGCTCACCTTCTGATCGGCAAGCCCAAGAGGCTCAGTGGTTTACACCACAGCACCACCCGTGTCTCACTGCCTCTTGATACTAAGCTTGAATGTGATAAAGATATAAATGGCAGTACAGTGGTACCTCCGGTTGTGGGTTTGCCGCATTTGCATCCTGAAGGATACACAACCGGAGGTGTACATATCCAGAGGTACCACTGTATATCACAATCTTTTGGATGTCCCAGAAGCTTAAATGCTCCAACAGACAGCCAAAGTCAGTTGTAACAGCCCTGGTGTATTATTTCATGTTGGTCACTTTAGGAACCTTTCTAGATCAAAGAGCACAATACAAATCAAGTAAATAAAAAACACAATATGGCTTATGTGAAAATTCTTTTCTCAGCATTTCACAAATACACGCTGGATTGGCCTTTGTTAGATATGGTTTTCTGGTATAATGCCCTGATTAAGGGCACATACATTTAGAAACAATGAGAATTTTTCAATTCCCCACAATGGTTTTTCGGAAACAAAAGACTGAAGTCATTCCCTCTCTCCCCTCCCCATTTGCCGTTTCATGTTGATTTGCGGCAACAAAGCATATAAAGTATTAGCGTGCTAAGCTATTGTGCACAGCATATCAAGCTAAATTTATAATAGCAGAATAAGCAGTAAATTGTTTCTTACTTCTGAGCACGATGAGCATTTTCCATTATATTGTACTCTGGAAACAATAATCATGCTGAGACAAGTGACTTGTATGTATTTCGGGATAAAACTTTGTCTAGGAACAGAAGTTCATAATGAATCATTTCTGCTTTGACTAGCATTGCTACACTACAATTATTTCATGATGAAGCTTTTTACAAGAAGTCTTTTCGTGTACTATAGTGAAAGTTGAGCTAAGGTTTTGTATTTGTTGCATACTCTGGAATCCACAAAATGTTCATGTACTCCAGTACTGAAAATCTGTAAGGCTGAGTTCATGCATACACACATCCTGGTTTACGAATATTTGCTCTGCGAAAATTCACTTATCCAGACATGCGGAATTAGTACCCAAAATTAGCTATGTACACTGCAGAGTCAGATATCCAAACACAGAGTATTTTTATTACTTCCTTGTTTGCTTTTTTGCTGGTTGTCTGAGGAATGGAAGGAAGGAAGAGGTGTGATCAGACAAACCAAAGAGCATTTTTTCCTGGGTATTCCTGGGTTATTTTGGCCTTTTGCGGTCAAAATTCCATCACCAGGAATGCATTAGAAATTTTCACATAGGAATCCATGGCAACCATTGACTTGTTATGCAAACGCTCACCTAACAAATTATTTCCAGGGAACACATTGTGATTGGCAGGTGGGACCTGTGTGTATATGAAACATTGTGCCACAGTTGCTTATGTAAAGTTATGTAATTTTGCCACAATAGATGGCAAGTTAAATAATGTCATTTTTGGCAGAACACTGACTGCAGTGGCATGGAAGCAATGCTGCATGAAATGAATGCAGAGTGGAACAGAAAACAATGCCTTCTTGCATCCCCAGCTGCAGTTTGGTAGACATGAAGAAGGACAGAGAGATGCAGAGAGTCTCTGGGAGCATCTTAGAGTTCTGCCTTCTCCCCAGACTCCTAGTATAGGTGCAGTGGTCTTTGGCAGTTTGCTGGGAGTGTTTGAGCTCAGCTCAATTCATTTATGTGTTGTAAATAAACCGAAATATTACAGAATGTTGTATGTCTCCAGTGACCACCGTCCAAAGGAAACTAAAACCTGGCAAGCACAGCACCTTTGGAACCTCTCAGCACCCAAAGTGGGGTCAGCATTACAGTATAAAAATGTGCCCCACAAGGAGAAATTGCTACTTTAGCAATTGTTAGTTGGACATCAAGCACAGTCACTTTGTAATTGCCATGTGTTTCACCTTGGATCGAGAACACTTCTAGGTTTTGCAAATCCTGGATGGCTGAAATAGAAATGGAGTGGGGAAGGGGAGAACCCAAGGAGATGAAATGAAATGAGTCTTCAGGGAAAGGCAGATACTTTCGAATTCTTTGGGGATCTTGAGGGAGTACAAAGGTGACGGAACCTCATTAATTTGTTCAATCAGTTCAGGTTCCAAAACTCATTAAATTTTGTATGCGTTTCAAGAACAAGCAGCCACTTAAGAGTTTTCCAACGTGCCGCAGCTTCGCGGGGATGCTTTCATCCCTGTCGTGAACTTTTGCTTAAACCCTTCTGTGCAGCAGCTTTCTACATAATTAGCACCCTGGCATACATTTTACAAAGTAATCTTGTCTCGCAGTAAGACAACTTTGGGAAGTAAAGAAGAGAAGAGACGCAATTTACCTTTGTTTGCTTGATTAGACTGGATTGCTGCTGTAGTTTCTTCACACCAAGAAATCTAAAGGACGTGTTCCTTGTTTCCCTTTAATAGGAGACATGGTTGGTAAGTGCCGATGGAAATGGAGCCAAAAGAGGGTCACTGAGAACAGGCATCATGCCTGAGGAAACCTTGAGTTTTGTGAAGGTACAAATCCCTCCCCCAAAAGCCCCCCCCCCTGAAAGGCTGAGCAGGGCTGACTGGCTGTAACTCTGAATAGGAGCGCTCCTGTGAGGAAGGGAACAGCAGATACTGCAGCATTTTGTTGCAGGTCTCACTTGTTTATTGCAATGATAACAGCAAGACAGTGTCTGAACAGGCAATGGACATACAGTCTTCAACCTAAGAAAGCCAAGTACACATTTCAGGGCAGGCAGAGAATTCCTTGGTTTTTCCTAAGGGTTGCACACTGTGATGTCAACACACCAATAAACTACTTTGGAAACACTTAGTGTGTTCATTTTAAACAGCTAGAGAATGGAAACTGATGACAAGGAATGGATTGCCCTAATAGTACCTGTTGTCCATGAATATTATGAAAAGGAGGAGGACGTATTGAGCAAATCAAATCTGCAGATTGTAGCAAATATAATCAGGGTTGTAAAATGCAAAATTACAGTAGTACAGGGCTCCAGAAGGCTAACTCCACACTGGGCAATTGAAGAGTGAGTGAGAGGCGGAGAAGCAATGCAGATTGAAGCAAATCATCTTAACTGCCCATATATACTGATGGGTTCCAAGTTTTAGAGAACCATTTGCATTCTAGTAGCTACTTAAAATTCACCGCGTGACTGCTTTAACAGCTCAGAAATCCAGGGTAACAGAGTGCTGATGGTACTGCCATATCAGCCCATAGATATAAGCTACAGATGGAGCGGCTCTCCAGGCACTTAGAGATGGCACATACACCATGCCAGAAATGGTCATTTGAAATCATCAAGTGCTCAAAACATTGGTCATTAATAGCAACAATGCTTAGCATTCTTCATCAGTGCTGAAAGCACTGAACATATAAAGTTGAGGGCTTTCCTGTACTCAGCTCTGTGGGCTAGTTGAAAGCCGGCATATGTCAGGGGTAGGCAAGGACCTCTAGATGTTGTTGGAACACAATTCCCATCAGTCCCAGCCAACACGGTCAATGGGCAGGGATTATGGGAGCTGCAGTCCTGCAACAGCTAGTGGACATCATGTTGGCTAACTCTGGAGAGTTCCATGGTGCCTTAAAAATAGCAGGAGGCTCTTAAGGGAAAAAGTTAAAAATGTAAACAATCATAGGGGAATGCTGAGGTGAAGTGGGGCATATCATTTGAAGAAGGTGGCACCAGCCATTTTATTTTTCTTCAACCATCTGTAAAGAATAGCTAAGACTCATCCTTTCCTTCTTATCAAGATGTCTGAAACGCAGTATCATTCTGAGGTGGGGGGAAATGTTGGCCACCACTCAAGAAAGTGGCTGACAGCTCCCAAGAAGAGCTGTGTCCTAACTTCCACTTTTGGACTCAGTACTTGGACTCTTGGTTTGGTTATTATGGTTTTGTTCCAGAATTCACTACAGTGCCAAACATAGATCAGGTCACAGGCTCTACAGTCCAGAAGGCAGAGCAGAGCTCTAAGTTATACAGCTAGGTGTAAGATAAGGCACCATCTCAACACTTGATGTTTCCCCAGGACTCTCCTTTTAAAGAGCAGAGTAGGTGCATTCATTCATGCGTCCATGTCACAAAACTACAGGACTGGGCAAGTAAGTGGACACTCCCGTGAGTAAGCTGGACCTGCTGATATCTCTCATGTTGACGCACCCTCAGTGATGGAGATGGAGTTGATGCAGCTGGTTCACTGTTGGTAGCCTGAGAAACTTTCCTGGAGGTGGGCAGCACTTCACTGACGGGGTGTGTGGCAAATGAGGCAACTCTTCCACAGTGGCCTGGGTATCTGATGTCACTGAGGCTGACCTCTCTTCTGACAACTCACTCAACCCCTTCCCAGCATCTAGATCGGCACTTCCCAAAATGCTGGGCCCCTTACCAGGATCCAGTTCTGTACTCTTGTACCATTCCTTCTCCCCGCTCTGACCAGCGCTGCCAAGATATCTCCATGGGGCTCGTGACAAACTGCACTGCTACCTGAGGTAGCTATAACTTCTGGAGTTAAGGTGGAGGGGGGACATAAACAAAGCCCACCCACTCCATGAACCTTTGGATGGAAAACTGTGGGAATCAGTGGCGTAGCGTGGGGGGTGCAGGGGGGGGCGGCCACACCGGGCGCAACATCTGGGGGTTAGGCTTAGGGGGCGCAAACCCACGGGTTAGGGGACGCAAATCCACGGGTTAGGGGGCGCAAATTACTTGCCTTGCCCCGGGTGCTGGCAACCCATGCTACGCCACTGGTGGGAATGCCTTCTCAAAGGATTCACTGCCTACGGACAGGTTAGCTAATGCTTAAAAGTCAGCCTTGGGTGGTGAGTTTCTTTTTGCACAGTTCTTTTTCCTTTAGAAGGAGAAAAATAGATTAAATTTTGATGAAGCGTCCCCCCATCATTGCTGGACCCCTGTGGTTCCTTGAAGGAAAGGCACTTTTCACATACAAAATTATAACTGAATCATACACTGGAAATTAAAATAAAACAGTAATCGCTAGCATGCTTGTCTGAATGTGAACTCCATCAAAATCAATGGGATTTACCTCAGAGACAAAATACAAGTTGGATGGGAGCATTAATGTGAAATATTCTGTTATTTCTCTTTCAGAAATCTGAAGCACATGGGACAGAGTCAGGGATGTCAGAGAATTTCAATGGAAACAGGAGCAGAAATTGCTGTGCCTCATTTATTTGTCCCACCTCTGAACAAAAATCAATCCTGCAAATGCAATTGATATTTGCTGTTGTCGTTGCTGTTGTGAGCACTGTGTTTCACTTGCATTGAAATAATATAATGGTACCATAACAACATAATTAATTACATAAAATTCTACCACATCAGACAGTGAGACGAACAACGCCGTTTTGATAAGAAACCAAACTGCAGTGAACAAGAACATTGCTGCATGTGAATGCAGATTGGAATGGAAAGCAATACCTTCCCACATCCCAAGACAAGGTTGCCTCCATCTGAAGTGTACTTTGTCCTTTTTGTGCCCTGCCCCCATATTGTTCTTATGCCAGAACTTGGTCCATAAACCCCTTTCTTGCAACATACACTTGGTTTCTGTGTATGTTAGGGTCACCTCTGTCTCTTCAGTAGGTGAAGGTATGTAGCTCCAGGCCATGAAAATGGTGATTTCTTCACAGGGAACTTCTGATGAGGGCACATAAGATGCCTAGCCTGCTTCCACCCCACAATTCCCACCCACCTATTTAGCATTTCTCTAGTCTCTGCCATAAATCCACATGCAGCTGGGGTGCTAGACAGGACCTTACCATGATAAAAGCCTGGCTGTGTCGTATTAAAATACACAACAGCAATTTCATCCATGAAGTGTTGGATAGCATGGATCTGGTGGCAATCAAAGATATCAAGTCAGCCATTGGAGCCAACTCATCAGCCCCAAAGTCCCTTTGGCTCCTCCAGTACAGTGGTATCTCGGGTTAAGAACTTAATTCGTTCTGGAGGTCTGTTCTTAACCTCAAACTGTTCTTAACCTGAAGCACCACTTTAGCTAATTGACCTCCTGCTGCCGCCGTGCCGCCAGAGCACGATTTCTGTTCTCATCCTGAAGCAAAGTTCTTAACCCGAAGTACTATTTCTGGGTTAGCGGAGTCTGTAACCTGAAGCGTATGTAACCTGAGGTACCACTGTAAAATATTTGAGGTGGTCACTGCCCCCCTCCCCCAAGTTAATGGGCATTGCCATTCAAATGTTGTGTGTGCACCACATCATGTCATCAGTTATGTGGGGTGGGGCTTATCTGCCCCTCCTTAATATTTTATTTTCAGTTGGCATTCCTGATGCCAGCAATTTTCGACCAGAAATTAACACCGGAGGACATAAGCCACATCATGTATATTTGCTATGTTTTCTTGACTTTAGAAAAGATGCTCACAAGATACACTTGCTAGAATCTTGATCTTTGCTTTCCTTTGCACTTTAAAAGAGAATAACTTATTTTCTATTACTCATCCTAAAGCCATTTTTAAAAAAAATAAATAAGAGAGGGGGTAAAGGGGGAAAGAAAAGAAGAAAACCCTCTCTGTCAGGCAAACTCAGGCATGCTGTATAGCCTAGGTTGTAACTTGGAGCAAAATGCAACTTCAGAATCCACAGCATTTCCAGCTGATATGAAATAAATAAATTACACACATACACACACTCTCTCACACTATTCCCACTTGTACCCTTAGCTCACAATCATATTTGCTTTCCTCATAAGCCTGTCAATATAAGTTATTTGGTGGAACAATTTATCTGAACTGAAAACAGGCTTACCTGCCAGCAGAAAACAACATTTCTTTTCCAATCTATTTATCCAAATTAAACTTTGATTCTGTGACTGTCATGGTGAGCTGATAACTGCAGGCTGATGTATTTTTTGTGCACTTTTAAATAAATGTGTCTCTCCTCGTTCAGCGCCTGCTTCTGGGTGAAATAATGGCATCTCTGTTTATTTTTCAGCTGGTTAATTTCTGATTATCCCCCCTCCCCCCCCCCCACACACTAACCCTTTCTTTATTCAGATTCATGGTTCATTCTTAAGTAGAAGCTTTTCAACAATACAATTTAATGCCTTAATTATAATTTAAGAGATAAAAGCCAGGCTTTGACAGGCTCATGCGGCTGCGTGAGGTGGTTAAAAAGAAAAATGGCTCTCTTCAGATTGCTTCATCATGTCCATAGGGGGCACATTTTACCTGACAAAAGAAGTCTCAGCCGTGCCACCACTCCTTACGGTTGCATTGATTATTTGAAATTATGATTCAGCACTTTCTCACCCATACTCCCAGGGGACTGATTCCCTCCCGCTTGTTTCAAGGCAGTCATTACGGCAACTCAGCAAACACAAACTGATAGCCCAAGCTCTGAATCTCAAAGGTAATCACATCTTTAAAATCTATTGCGCTCCGAGGGCTGGGCCATAGCTCGGTGGTGCAACATCTGCTTTGAGCGCACAAGGTACCATGTTCAACCCCTGACATCTCCAGGGAGGGACGAGGGGAAAACGCTCCCATCTGAAACTAGGATCGGAGGAGGAAATTGCCTCAGTTTGCATGTAAAGGTAAACCTGCCTAACATGCTCTTTCCAAAGACTGAAATCCAGCCCTCCTTCAAAATTTGCCACTCACCCAAGTTTTGCAATGCATTTCTACAGGCAAGCAATGTGTACAAAAAGTGCATATGCTAGGGTAAAGTGTGCCTATAAATGCATATATTGCTGAAAATAACATGCAAAAAAATGCATTATGTTATAGGAGATCACTTTGAAAGAAAAGGTGCATCTTAAGCAAAATTGCATATGAAAATGCATGTATTAAGAGAAATTAGCACTAAAACTGCTGGTGACTTTTCAGGAGGACACACACACACACACACACACACACACATATGGAAAATCACAACTGGATGTAGAAATGTGAATGACTGAACTTGAGACTGGAAAAATGAGAAATGGAGGAAACCAAAAGAGTCATATTCACTCATCTCTATCTGAAACCCTGGAAAGGCCCTGCAAGCTGAGCTTGATGCTCCAGGAGCCTAAGGCAGCTATCTACGTTCCAAAATCTTTCTCACTCAAGAAACCCACTTTAAAGACTACAGTGCTCACATGGAAGAGAAGTCAGCATGTGACATATCAGATGTGTTAGCCAGGCAACAACATCTTCTTATGATTCCATGCCTGGAAACTGGTTGGACTGGCAATTGATTCTTACTTCAGCACCTGCTGTAGTACCTCAGTTGAAGGTAGCAGGCTTCCTTACTGGGTGCAGAGCAAGCTGTGTGAACAGCTCTGTTCTCAAGCACCTCTCTGCCCCAGCATTTGCCACCTGAGGCACCTCCTTCATTCTTCCTGATAGCAGGGGTCCCCTATTAAAAGCTGAGCATCAGTTCATGTAGAACGAAGCTTTCCAAGCTTTTCATGTTGGTGACACACTTTTTAGACATGCATCATTTTGTGACACAGTAATTCAGTTTTGCACCATTTCATGACACAGTAATTCAGTTTTAGTAGCAAACTGGAGGTTAAACTAACCCCTTTCCAGCCCCGGAAGGAGTGTGGGGAGCATTTGCCTGACACACCTACACACTGCAGCTGATACACTAACATGTCACAACACATAGTTTGGAAAGCTCTGGTGTAGAATAACCACTCAGGGAAGTTCAATTTTTTGGAAGAGTTTAAAAAAAGCTTCAATGGGTTTTTAAAACCTTATGTTTCTCTGTTTTAACAAAAACAAGAAACATGGGTCTTCAGAACCCTAGAGGTAGAATTCTAGTTACCTCCAACCTATATTGGGAGACTTGGAGGCCTATCTCAGAGGACACAAACAACCACTGTGGAGGTTTTAAAGCATTTAAGTAGGAACGCACAACACACTACCACCTCCTTTTTTAAAAGATGAGAAATAACTAGAGAAAAAAATATGGAACTAATGCGAATTTGGGAGTTTTTGTTGGCCTAATATGGCATATGGAGGAAAGTTGTGTCTTGGAAGCCAAGACACAGATTGAAATGGAGAGAGCTCACAGCGACTCAGTAATAAGCCAGAATGTAGATACAGATACAAGCTGAATCTTAGAGCTGATATATAACCTTCATCTACTCCTACTAGTTATGTCAATGAGTAATAAGAGCTTGAGATCTGGTGTAGCATAGTGGCTAAGAGCCACAAATCAGGAAGTCCCTGGTTTGAATCTTTCGTTCACCATGAACTCACTACATGGCCTCAGGCAAGTCACTCTCAGCCTTAGTCCCTCTATCTGTGATATGGGGGATACAAATACTTACAGGACTACTGTAAGGATTGCAACTGGATAATGCATGTGAAGCTCTTTGAACACTTGAAAGTGCTATGCAAATGTTAAGGTTTATTATTAATCACCTAATTTCTTAGTAAAAAGCAAGTTATGCTAATGCTAAAAGATTTATAAAAGAATAAAATTCAGCATGCAGCCTAAATGTCATCTTGGAACTGAATAGAGTTCCCTATTCCCACCGAGTGGAGAATTTCTTCACTACCTGCAGTACTTTCGGGTTAATGGGCAACGAATTGAATTCACCAGCATGCCACTCAGCCTCAACATATCTGCAGATTCCAGAGGAATGCAAAGTGTAATTGAATTTTGAACAATGAGTTGTGTTTACACATTTTGCTGACAACCTGGAAAAGGGCAGAGACAGTGGCCAATACATTACTTTCTGCTTTGTAAACAATAGCTTTTTTCATTTCCACGTTTCAAATATAATTGCTGTGAATGTAACAAAGCCAGAGATGAATATGTGTAATGCAGACCCCATGCCTGTTGATTTTGCTCTTCTTTCTCACTTGTTTCTAGTTTTTGAAGACACAATGGACTTACGCAATTTGCTTTCGTGCTTCCCAGCATAGCAGTGAATTTAGAAGATGGAGCTTCTACCAGCCTACCCCACCTTCACGTCCTCAAGATGTTTGGACTACAACTCCCATCAGCCATGGCCATCCTGGCCAGGGTTCATGGGGGCTGTACTCCAAAACATCTAGAAAAGGTGCAATTTTGAGGAAGGCTGGTTTATAGGCTTCTCAGGAAGTTAACTGCATGCATTCCTCAAAATATTTCCAAGACTGGGAGCAGCCACCAACAAGGTCCTGCCTCCCCAGTAAGCATGCCTGTGCAGGACCGAGAGGAGGATATAAATGTAATAAACCAAATATTGCAGCAGGGATAATGCCATGCTAACAGTAAGGAGGAAGTAATTCTGCCCCCCCCAACCAGAATAATAATCTTTAAACAAGATGATATTGCATTCGTAGCTTGTTCAGAAGAAGTTGCAGGTAATATTTTCTCTCTTTTTATTAGTGCAGGATCTTGAAGAGAAGGCAGAAAGCAAGGGTAGAGGAAAAGTTCCAGATTTTTCATTCTCTCTTTTCTGTTAATTCTCAGTGCTGCACTTCTTATTGAAGGGATATCCTCTGAAGACAATGCAAGGGATTAAAGAATGAGTTGGGAGCATTGTTTGCTGTTTCGAAGTTCCAATCCACACCTTTTCTTTCTTTGACTTTCCCTCCTCTGAGAATGAAAGCAAAAACTCTTGAATGTGATCTTCAGAGGCACAGCCTGTTCACCTATCCATATCTTTCCCCACACTTTGTAGTTTATTGTTAGCTTTGCTTATATAACTCTACTAACAAATAAATCTTGAGGGAAAGTTGCCAGCAATTTTCAACTGGAGTTTAGCCTTGCTACTTTAATTTAGTTAGCATCTGATCACTAGAGCTTTGGGGGGGGGGGAAATATCTGCAGCTAGATCTCCTGGATTTTGAAATGCTCTGTGCTTTTAAAAGGTTCTACTGTTTCTGAAAAGTCAGAATAAATGCAGTAGGCTGGGTATGCTAGGAGACCTAGAGGCAAGTAGGCTCTAAGAGACAGTCATGTAGGCAGGTGTGTAAATGAGGACGAGCAGTCTGGTGGCTAAACAAGAGGAGGCATTAAATGCACCTTTCAATTTAAAAATGCAATTAATATCCATGGGAATAGGACTGATCATCATTGAGACTGCACAAGATGTGGAGGAGGAATGTAATCCTCTCCACACCCTACTGTGGTCCTGAGGAAAACATTTCCTCTGAAGCTGGTATTTGCTAGGGGGTGTGCACTGGGTTCAGATGAACCCAAATATAAGCTGGGATACTGCAGATCTCTGGTGCAGGTGGGCTACACTGGTGCAAGCTCCACATCCCAGCTCAGCCGGAGATATGCTGACACAACTTCCTCACCTGAGTGGAGACCTGAGCTGTACAGTGGTACCTCGGGTTACATACGCTTCAGGTTACACACTCCGCTAACCCAGAAATAGTGCTTCAGGTTAAGAACTTTGCTTCAGGATGAGAACAGAAATCGGGCTCCGGCGGCGCGGCAGCAGACGGAGGCCCCATTAGCTAAAGTGGTGCTTCAGGTTAAGAACACTTTAAGGTTAAGAACGGACTTCCAGAACAAATTAAGTTCTTAACCTGAGGTACCACTATATTTTAATTTAAGCCAGCATAAATTTTGCTGGCTTCCTATATTTCAGATTGCAAACTGGATTTTGCTTCTGGAGTCTGCCAGTGCCTTATTATTGTAACCATGTGTCTTCAAACAATATGGAGCAGTCTTAAACTGGAACCCCCTAGATTTCTTCTGGAAGTGTGATAGGAATAGGCAATTAACTTAAAATAATAATAATAATAATAATAATAATAATAATAATACAATCAGAATAAAATGAACAGTGGAGAGGTTGCAAAAAAAAAAAAAAAGGAAGCCATCAAATGTTTTTAGACCGCATCTGAGTTGGTGTGCAGACAGAAGTAATGGAGAACTAATGGAGAGATATAAGGTGTTGTGGGTACCTCAGCCACACTTTTTCCAGATAGCTTGCTGATTCCACCTTCTGTATCTGGTGCTGACCTCTTTGAACAGCCCTATCCCCGCCAGCCTCATTAAGCTGCTATTGCCATTTTAAAGCCATCAAAGCTAAAGGTTTTTGCACTGCAGATGTATATGTGCATGAGTCAATGATCACTGCACAGAAAACTCAGTTGGTGATGCCTTTAAAGCAGTTCCTTTCTACAAGCCAGCAAATGGTGGGGCGTGTGCAGGAACTGCAGAGGCAGTGAAATGTTCAGCTCATATACCAGTTTCAGAAATCCAGGCCCGTTCGGCATTTATCCAAAGAATATGTATACATTGCAGCCTTAATCCTCTCTATGTGTTAAAGGTATTCTCCTGTATCTTGTCTCAGTGCCATAAACCTACAAAAAATTATGATCTATTTCTGAAGATGACCCCAGTAACTGAAGGATCAAATACATAGTTGGTGCCTCCCATTAGTTGGTGAGTTGCCTAGACATAGGAACCAGTTGGTTTATGGCACTTGGCTGCATCCCTGAAAATTATGGCTGTGAGTCTCCTATGGACTGCAACTGTGTTTCATTAGTTCTAAATCACATTGAAAGTGTAATGCTGTCTTCTTAATCAATGATAAACCATAGAAACGACATGCCTTATCTATTCTGCCATAGCCCATACTTATCTCAGCAATGAGGGCTTTGAAAAACACCCAGTGCCTTTCTCAAATTCCTAACCAGTGGAAGAATGAGTAGCATTATTTATATAAAGAGGCACCTTATTCCAAGTGAAGTTGATCTAGCCAACTTCTCTCTTTTCTTTTCTAACAGCAGAAGCCTTTCAATGCCCTGCCATGTAAGTAGGAACATGTGAAGGCATAATTATCAATTCCATCTCAGCGCAGCTGGCTAAACCAGGCAGAGATGCAGATACACCTATTCCAAACTCTGCTTGTTATGTACTGAAGTTCTCACCCTGGGCCAGCAGGGGGATACTGTAGATAGTTCAGGTCCACATATGCAAATAAGGGATCGAAAGTGACGTTCAGTGATTGGATAGTTACAGAAAGTTGTTACAGTTACGTTGTACTGGAGCTCTATATAAGCAGGCTGGCTGAACCCTTCAGTTCAGTTCTGTTCTGGCCTCTGAATAAACAAGAGCTGTTTGAAGAATTGCTGTGTCGTCTGATATGTTCACCCACAACTTAACACTGTTCATCCCAGTGGGTTTTGAATTTCTCCCTAAAAGCCCAAATCCGATGCATGTTTACTTGGTCTTTCCACTGTGGCTTATTCCCTAACATGTTCATTTATTCAACGAAAGGAAAGCAAGAGGCAAAGCTCAATACTCGGCATTTTTCTGCAGCTCTGTGATTGATGCTCAAAGTATTATTTGCCAATAGTTATTTAAAGCAATTACGTTACATTAATATAACACGTCTTGTTTTTTATTAACCATTATTCCTCGGTTTTGTTTGTAGCTATGTTTATGTATAGCTCATTGCCTATTTCATTGTTTCAACTATTTTCCTTCGGATATCAGTTATTAGGAAAAATGTCATCTGAATTTGTAAACTCGGTGATTTAGAAGTCATTAACGCGCACGACCAAGTTTAATAGTTTTCCATGAATAATTTATTCCAGCTAATACTCTTTCTTTAAAGAAAACCTGAAAGAACATCTGTGGCCAGACTATAATTTCTTCTCATTCATTCATTATTTCAAGGGTTTTCAATAAATTTTGTTGGGGATAATTTTAACTCAGTAGATCAATGTATGCAATATAGAGAGGGAAAGGGGGGGTTATGTATGGAAAGAAAACAGCAGTGAAGGATAGAACATGTCTTCTACCAGCTCTCAAGAAAAGGAGTGAAAAATAAAGAAGGAAAATACCTAACATCCTTGGGGAGGGGGAATAGCTCAGTAGGTAGAGTGTGAGGCTCGTAATCTCAGGGTTGTGGGTTTGAGCCCCATGTTGGGCATAAGATTCCTGCATTGCAGGGCGTTGGACTTAGATGACCCTCATGGACCCGGAGCCTTCCAACTCTACAATTCTATGAATCACTTGCATTGACAACATGGAGGTGGGCTTTTTCACTGGAGGCACCAATTTTGTGGAACACCCTCCCTGCTGAAATATGAGAGGCCTCATCAGTATTGCCATTCATCCGGCTCTTGAAGACACACCTGTTAAGATGAGCATTCCCCTGATCTTCTGACTCGAACCTCTTAGTTCATCTGTTTCAACTGCTTTAGCTTTTTCAATTGTTGTGCTACTTTAATGGGGTTGCTTTATTGCACATTTCAGTTGTGGATGTTGATTTCAATATTTCAAAAAAAAAAAAAAACTTTATTGTGTATTTCCATCATATGTGATTTTATATGAATTGATTTTATGCTTGTAAACTGCCATTTTGTCAATTACAGGGTATAAAACATGAGAAGGCAAACTAAGGCCCGGGGGCCGGATCTGGCCCAATCGCTGCCTAAATTCGGCCCACAGACGGTCCAGGAATCAGCGTGTTTTTACATGAGTAGAATGTGTCCTTTTATTTAAAATGCATCTCTGGGTTATTTGTGGGGCCTGCCTGGCGTTTTTACAAGAGGAGAATGTGTGCTTTTATTTAAAGTGCATCTCTGGGTTATTTGTGGGGCATAGGAATTCGTTCATTCCCCCCCCCCCTTCAAAATATAGTCCGGCCCACCACAAGGTCTGAGGGACAGTGGACCGGCCCCCTGCTGAAAAAGTTTGCTGACTCCTGGTATAGAAACTAAACAGCAATGATTAATATTATTAGCTATTATTAATTATTCACATCTGAAATGTGAGGGTAAGGTAAAGGTAAAGGACCCCTGAATGGTTCTCATCTCTTTAGGTTGAGGAAGCCAGTGTTTGTCCACAGACAGCTTTCCGGGTCATGTGGCCAGCATAACTTAACTGCTACTAGTGCACAGAGGACCATGAAGAGTGTCAAAGCGCATGGAAATGCTGTTTACATTCCTGCTGCAGTGGTGCCTATTTATCCACTTGCACTGGTGTGATTTTAAACTGCTACACTGGCAGAAGCTGAGACAGAGAAACAGGAGCTCATCCCATCACGCAGATTTGAACTGCCGACCTTCTGATCAGCAAGCCCAAGAGGCTCAGTAGTTTAGACCATAGCGCCACCCACGTCCCTAATTGTGAGTATTATTACAACAGAAGAGTGGCCTCATAAACTCTTCCTGACTTATCCATATCCCTAGAACCCTTCTGTTAATGTATCTCTAAATATAGGACAAGGAGGTGCCTAAAAGTCACCTCTGGGTAAATTTTTATTGGAAGGTGCAACACACGTCATTCTCAGCCATCTTGCAACAATAAAGTAAGCTCAACATAGGTAAAGGTAAAGGAACCCCTGGCCATTAGGTCCAGTTGTGGCCGACTCTGGGGTTGCGGCGCTCATCTTGCTTTATTGGCCGAGGGAGCCAGCATACAGCATACATGTGGCCAGCATGACTAAGCCGCTTCTGGAGAACCAGAGCAGCGCACGGAAATGCCGTTTACCTTCCCACTGGAGCGGTACCTATTTATCTACTTGCACTTTGACGTGCTTTTGAACTGCTAGGTTGGTAGGAGCAGGGACCGAGCAATGGGAGCTCACCCTGTCGCGGCGATTCGAATCGCCGACCTTCTGATCGGCAAGTCCTAGGCTCTGTGGTTTAACCCACAGCGCCACCCGCGTCCCTTAAGCTCAACATAGCACTCACCAAAATAATCAAGGAATTCTAAAACACCCTGTGAATTAGGCAGAAGATTCATTTTTCCCAAGATTATTTTCAGGCCTGTAACTATAATAAATACAGTTACAGTTATGATAATCCCGCTCTAGTCTTTCAGTGAGCTCCACAGGCCTTGGTGTGAAAGAAATCAATAGTTGTCATTTGGCCTGAGACAGCTCTTCAGTATCTCTTAGAAAATGGTTAGTAGATAACAGAAATGGGCACCCTAATTCTCAAAATGGAGCTGCCGAGCAAAATGCATTAAAATGGCAATTGTTTTTTGTTTTTATAGAGCATTTTCTAGATCCTTATCTTTCTGAGGCTGTTGAAGCTGAAAACATAATGCATAAAGCAAAGTCTTAATAAATACTTCATAATTCCTAGAGAGCACCCCCACAAGGAGGCATTTCGGCACTCAAAATATATAATGTTTATTCACACACACACAAAAAGGAACTCCATGGACCTGAGCAAGTCACCTGCCAGCAACTCACATCTCAGGTGTGTGGCATTGCCATTATAAGAAAACAAGGGAGGTGTTCATGGTGAGTTCCGGCACCTCTTCTTCTAGAAAAATGGCACTGTCTGCCACTCTAGTCCCACCCCTGTAGCTAACCGTGGCTGCTGATTGGCAGCCATGGGTGGGACGAGCCAGGAGTGGAGGAAGGGGGGATGTGGTGGATGTGGGCTGCCCCGGGTGTCACCACTGGGGTGTGTGTGACAAAATGCTGGGCGGCACTCACTACAGGGCCTCTCCTGGGAGAGATGCGGTGGATTGGGTGTGTGCAGGCTCTGCCCTGCCCAAACAATCCGCCCGCTCCCCCCCCCCCAGCTGTAGGGTGGCTGAGTAGGAGGAGGCAGGCAGACTACAGAGGTCCCACAGAGGCTCGCTCCTCCCCTGGGCGTGCAGCCCCAGGCACCCGAGCGGCTTCCTCCACCACTGGGACCAGCACAGACTGCAACATGGTGATGACCAGTGGCGTTGCAACGGAGGCGGGGGGGGCAGTGCGTCCTGGGTTCCATGTCTGCGGGGGTGACAACAAGTCACCCTGCGGGGGCTCACGGCGGCCCGAGCAGCCATTACGCAGCCACCACCAGCAAATCGCTATGTACAGTGCATGTGTGGCATTGCACACATGCACTGTATGTAGTGACGGCGCACATGTGCTGTACTTAGTGGTTTGCTGTCGCCGCCGCTCCAGTGCCGTACGGACAGTGCCAGGATCCTTCCGTCTTTTTACCATACTTTTACCATCCACACCTTTACAATCGCCAATCCTTACTGTTTTCACCCTGAAATGTCTTCATCCATTGATGTAGATCCCATGGAATAAAGATCAGAATAAAATGCAGTTTCAATCTAAAGAGTGATTCAGATTACTCTAAGCACCTAGTACAACCATTTCAAGACTTCCTCTAATATAACATTTCCTAGTAGATTTAAGACATTTTGTCAAATTACTATTTCATTAATACTAGTGTTCCAGGTACTAGAATATCTCTAAATCATGAACTCTTAATATACACATTTCTTGTTCTATTGTTTCCTATGTTGGGTTCACTTAACAAAATACAGTTTGACACCTGTGGTAGTGAGAGGGTTCGTTTTTTCGTTCTGAGTGGGAGATGACAGGGAGGGGAGTTTGAATTCAAAATTAAGAAGAAATAAAACATTGCATTTTAAATAAATTAAATCCTCATTAAATCTGCAGCAATTTCATGAATACCACACTTTTTATCTAATGTTGACACACCCAGAAGCCTGAAAAATCCCATGTCTTACATGAACATTCCTCTGGCTTTTCCAGTGGTCAGGGATGATGGGAGTTTTAGTCTAGCAACATATAGAAACCTCAGATTAAGAAACACTGCTAACAGAAATCTCTCTCTCTCTCTCTCTCCACGTTCAGAACTTGTCCCCAAGCAGCAGCTACCACTTAATAGGCTTAGTAGCATAGTAGTATTCTGACACCAAAGATCACAGAATTTACTTTCGTCACTCAAAAACAGAAACAATATTTTTTTTGTGGCATTTCTCCGCAATCTGAATTCTGCCTATTTGTTTGAATTGTGCTTCTGTGCCAACTTTGCAGCTTGGTTGCAGAGGGCTTTTTGACCAGACAATATAATTATAAGTGCAGTCTTATTTATTTATTTTTACTTCTGCTGAGAAAACAGGCAGAAGTAGATTCAATTTGGCATGATTTTAATGCTGTGCTGGATTACTTTGGAAGATCCAATCAAATGCATGCATTTCTTAACAAACAGCACAAGCCAAGGGTGCTAAAGTGCCCTTTTCCTTCCACAGGCGGAGTGTTCCTCAGAGCATATTTAACTACAGAATTTAACTACTTTGATTTCATTTTTCCTTGTTCCCAGAAAACCCTGAAAATGGCAACAGAATGCTTTTCTTGCAACGTCATGCGAGTTCAACTAGCTTAAAAGCAACAGAGTGTAGACATTATTTTCAGTGGATGAGTCACGGATCTAAGGAGGCTATGCCCCTCCATAGTACACATCTCCAAGATACAAGGATCAAAGGAACAAGATGCTCAAAATAACCTACTTCTGGGTCAGTTCTATATATTGCACATCTTAGCTAGGGTGCATAGAAATTAAATTTGAAGTGGACAAAAAGCAAGAGGCATGATTTTGCTACAGTACTTTACAGAACTGAAAAGCGGAGCCACTGTTACAGTTTAGTAGCAGCTTGTATCTTCAGCCACATAGCAATTGTTGTTGCAACACTTCCTCCCCCCTCCCCCCCTTTTAAGTTCTGGCTATTGTTCACCCCCATCCACATACTATGTGCATGTATGTCACTTCCCAGATTTATCAGTCAGTCTATCAAAAAAGAAAACAAATTTACACTCATTAATGTAATAATGTGGAACAGAAATATAAATGCTTTTACCATCTTCTAATACACAGGATGAAAACTTTCTCTTTCTCACTATTTCCCCCCTCTAAATTCTAAGCAATTCTAATGCAACAATTAGATTTTATCAAAATGAGCCATTACTAATGGAATAATGTGGCAAGGGGACAGGTAATGCATATCTTAAGTGGGGTTAATTATGCTACAAAAACTATATTAAAATACCTAGTTTGTAGGAGAAGGATTAGCTTGCTGTCTTATTTAAAAAACACACCATCATTTTGGAATATCTACAGCATTTGGGGGAAAAATACCTCTATACTTTTAATCAAAAACCTACCACTTTCAAATTGAAATTAGGACCTATACAGAAATCACACTGAAAGTGCAATTTCCCTGCATTCCCCTTTATCATATGTGCGAGAGAACGATACAGTGGTACCTTGGGTTACAGATGCTTCAGGTTACAGACACTTCAGATTACAGATTCCGCTAACCCAGAAATAGTACCTCGGATTAAGAACTTTGCTTCAGGATGAGAACAGAAATCGTGTGGCAGTGGTGCAGCGGCAGCGGGAGGCCCCATTAGCTAAAGTGGTACCCCAGGTTAAGAACATTTTCAGGTTGAGAACGGGCCTCCAGTAAGAATTAAGTTCTTAACCCAAGGTTCCACTGTATATCCCTTTAGATAGTAAACAACTTGCTCTGATCCAGTACTTCTCTATCTATCTGTCTCTAATTCACACTGCTAATATTGCTGCATCTTTGCTCAGAATCTGTCAAGCATTCACCTCAGAATCCATCCTTGCATGTGAACTGGCCCTGTGGGGACCATCTATAGGAGGAACAGGCAACATACTGCCCTCTAAAAATTGCTGGACTAAAACTGTCATCATCCCTGAGCACTGGTAATGCTGCCAGGGGCAAATGAAAGTTAAGAGTTCAACCACACCTAGAGGGAACTCTATTTACTATCCCTGAGCTACAGTCATAATGAGTGAAAATCCTATACATGCAAACTTGGGAGTGAGTTCCATTGAATTCTATAGGGCTTACTTCAGAGTAGCTATGTGTAGGACCACATTGTTAGACATATGAGCATTCTTCTCTCAAATCCTGGAGAGGCAGCACTAGACAAAACTAGACAGTGCTATTTTTCTAGAAAAAGAGGTGCCAGAACTCACAATGAACACCTCCCTCATTCTCTTAGAATGGCAATGGCACCCACCTGAGAGGCGCCTGAACTGACTTCTGGTGAGTTCCAGCTGGAAAAAAAGCCCTGAAACTAGAACAATTTGCATTATTTGAACTCACAAAGCATCATGAATGAAATTAGGTGACCAAGCAGAATCTATAAATTATATGATTAGTTGTCAAGAAATTGTGGGCTGTTTCTTTAGGCATCAGAATATGAAATGCATTTTCTTTTCATTAATCCCATCTTTACTTCAGGTCCTAAAACGCTAGTGGATAGCAGAGATATGAGACACAATCCTGACAAAGGATGCTTTAATCCTGTTGAAGTCAATGAAATAGGATAAGAAGCTTAAGTCTGCTCAAGATTATGGCCAAAGACACTGGCCACAATCCAGCACAGACTTGAGCACACTTAAGCCCACAGAAGTTAAGGGGCTTAAGGAGGCCCAAAATTCTGGTGCTGGACTATAGCCATTTATACTCACCATAAAGCAAAGGGGTTTCCAAAATGTATCTCGACATTAATTAAAATCCCATGCTCAGCCCTAGACAATTTCCTGGAACTTAATCTCATTGATGGAGCTGTGTCTTATTTTTAAGAAAGCTTTCTTAAGATTTCAGCATCAAGCTGGGAAACGCATTGTGTCACAGTGTTGTTGCTCTATCTATCCTGCCCAGCGGTCCTTGTGAAAGTCAATGGGGGACGGAGGAAAGCCCATCTATTGGACATCTTGGAGGCAAAAAAAATGAGACGGAGAGACATGCAAAGCTGCAGGTTATGTTGCCGTCATTGGCTCCTTTGTTTCTTTGATTTCTTGCCAGGTCAGGTTACAATTTAAAATACAATATGAAAATCAGTTTGAAACAAATAAAAGAACAGAGAAGGCACACACCCCCCTCTCTCTGTGTGTGTAGAAGAATAGATGGATAGTACTAAAGATCAATGTCAAGGACCAGATTCACCTCATTGGGGAGGGAATTTGATAACTTAGGGGCAGCCACAGAGAAAGCTCTCTCCCTCAGAGGTCAGTGGAACTACCAATAAATTCCTTCATGTGGATAATGCTTCAAGAGGTTTATGATGGTATATCCTCACTCAATTAGGGTGGTGTTGGTTGTTCCCCCACCCAGGGTGCTAAGCTGAGGGGGTGCAAAATAGTAATAGAGATAATAGGGATAATAGGAATACTAATACTAATACTACTAATAATACCACCTATATTTATACAGGTACCTACTGAGAAGAACCATAAAATATCAACTGCACCAGAATGAATTATTGTGAAAATAAGAAATATTTAGGGGAGGGGCACCAAATTTTGTCTTCGCTCAGGGCGCCATATTGCCAAGGTCCTCCCCTGCCTCTTTTCATACCTTGACCATTCCTGCAATCCCCAGAGCTGTTCAAGAGGGCTTGCAAGAAGCACAAGGAAAACAGCACCCCTCAATCAATTTACTGCCTCCCTATTTCACCATCAGTTGCTTAGATCGCCTAGTTTATTTATTTAAAACGTTGCCTCCCCAGTCGTTTTAGCCAGCTTACAAAGGGACATCACAAACTAAAGACAGCAATACAATTGCTTGAACCAAGTGCCAATCCAAAAAAGCGGTGGATGACAAGCCACCAATTACTTCAGTATCAATGATGGACAAACCCAGTGGTTGAGTCCCTTTGTTTAATTTCAGATGGGTTGTAAAAAAAAAGAAAGAAAAAGCGGGGGTATTTATATTTATTTTAATGTCAGGAAGCTCTGCAAAGAAGAATGCTTCTGTACTTCTGGACGATCATTCCAAAGTTTTGGAACAACTACTGAAAAGGCCTTGCTGTCTCCAGCTAACTTTCTAACTTCTGAAAGAAGAACATTAAGTCTTCTTTCACTCACTCCACCATCTCTGATGTTTGGGAGTTGCTTCCCTAAGGTGTGATTTTGTTGCTGTTTGGGAATATTCTAACCACACTCCCTCCTTCAGATCAGAAGATGAAGGCCTAAACTAGCAACTTCTATTCTCAAACTCACAGGGATCACGATGGTGGCTCACACCATTGAGAAGCAACTTCCTTGTCGTGTGGTTGCCGTCATGTTTGAGTGTGTATCCAAAACAGGTTTGAGCAGTGCTTTCCTAGCAATCATTAATAGGGTCCAGGGACTCGCTTGCCATCATTAGGCTGCTATCGTTACTTGAGAGAAGACTTGCTATAAATTGAGAGCTGTGTGCTGGGACTGCTGCATTTCCCCCGCGATGAAATAGCTACAGATCTTCCTCTCCCAAGATGATGCTCAGATTTGGAGTGAAGAGCTGTTGAGGTCTTTAAATTTAATAAAAGCGATATGAAATAAAAAGGTCAGGAATGATGTTATCCATGCAGCAATGTATTGATCCCAGTTTTTAGAAATAAGCTATAATAACATTTATTAAAGATTTAATAAAGCGCTGGCTACCAACAGATTTATGCTTATCTACAAAAGGAGGCTGGGAATTCACTGCTGATGTTAAATAAGTAATCGAATTTAACAAGTGAAATCTGCAATAAAATGTTGCGTTTGGAGCACTCCCTGCTCAGGATTCTAGTCATGCCATTCCCTTCCCCCTTTACTTCCATTTTTTCTACCCCGCCCCCCCCCCCCCCATTACTCATGAATCAGTCAACATTACTTGCTTAGTTCTTATTGGATTCTGCCATATTTCAAAAAGTAAAAAACCAGGACAGCCACAAATTGTTGAGCTTCTTAAAAGGAAAACCCCAAAATTATTGAGTGAAAACGCAATTTTTCAGTTGCCTAAGATCCAGGACAAGTCACCTGAGCAAAATATTCCATATATGCCTTGAATTTCACTTTACTCAAACGCTGGTAGCAATTCTGTGCAACAGTTTTATTTGCTTATTTCCTCTCATTCATGGCCACGTCTTCCAACTGGCTGAATTTTATTGTTAACTCCTCTCACTTGATCATGTTGGGGAGATGTCAACATTTCTGTATTTCATTAACTGGGAAAGCCAATTTGGCAGCTGTAGATGTAATTCTAGACCTCCAATTATGTCATTAATGATGTAAGCTGCAATGAGTATACATAGTTGATTGTCTGACTTTTTATAGCTGTGCCAGCAATTGTGCTTCTTTGGAATATAATAAATATATTTAAGAGACAGCACAAATTTTATACACTGATAAGGGAAAGGATGAAAGGATGGTATTGAGAAATGTCTGAAGTTACGAATATTATCTCTTTCTTATTATTTCTTCTATAGAGTTTCATATCAAATTCTGATGAATGGACACACCACAGACAGTAATACAATTTTTTTTTAATTTTTTTTTTGCAAAATCTGGAAATCTTTCAAGTTTCTGAACATTACTTTTGCCCCCAAGCAGAACAGTTGCAAATGAACTGTGATATGAGCTCTACATGCAAACAGAATTCGAAAGGGCAGGTGCTTTTCAAAAGCTTTTATACAATCTCCCTAGTAAATAGTTGTACATTTACTTCATCTGAAATGCACCCACATGGATGTGCATGTCTGCAACAAATCACACCTCTAAAGCCCTCTCTTCTCCATATATGGGGGGTTCTTAGGAGGTGCTTTTCAACAAACATTACACTTTCACCTTCAGAAGTGATCTATGTGCTTACATCTATATTTGTAGTGTATACCAACCACAAGATTGGATTGGGTCCTCATTTGGTGCCTGCCTTGGTCAAAGGCACTTCATAGGCCATCTGATCACAATCAGTCTCCTTCACACACACACCCCACTCCCACCCCATTCACTATTGGCAAATCAAAACATTTCTGTAACTTTCCCCCCTTTTGACCAAAGCTGGTAAATGTTTCAGGTATAACAGCTTCTTCAGAGTGGATATAGTCTGCCAGATTACAGATAAATAGGCCCAGTGCGTTTTGAGCTAAATACATTCAAATTTTCTTATTTGATTTATTATGTTTTTTAAAAGGAAATGTCCATAGTTTTTTTTGATAGTTTGTTTTACTTTGGGAAGGACTGGATGAAATTTGCAGACAAGATTGTGCATTCTGACGGCACAAATCCTGGCAAATTTCAGAAGGATACCTGCAGCAGTTATCTTGCAAGGACAATTATTACAGTTTGAGGGTGGGTTAACAGGAATTACTGGATTTTCCCTGCTTTTTTGTGGGCAAATGGTCGGGGGGGGGGGGGTGCAGACCTGAGAAAGGCACCTCTGGGTAGGAAACCTGCCAGTTTGCAGACAAATGGGTCCAGAGGCTGTTGTGATAAATATAAAGGTAAAGGGACCCCTGACCATTAGGTCCAGTCGTGACTGACTCTGAGGTTGCAGCGCTCATCTCACTTTATTGGCTGAGGGAGCCGGCATACAGCTTCCGGGTCATGTGGCCAGCATGACTAAGCCGCTTCTGGCGAACCAGAGCAGTACACAGAAACGCCGTTTACCTTCCCGCCAGAGCGGTACCTATTTCTCTACTTGCACTTTGACGTGCTTTGGAACTGCTAGGTGGGCAGGAGCTGGGACCGAACAACAGGAGCTCACCCTGTCGCAGGGATTCGAACCGCCGACCTTTCAATTGGCAAGTCCTAGGCTCTGTGGTTTAACCCACAGCGCCACCCGCGTCCTGTGATAAAATATCTATGTGTATATCTATTGACAGGCCCACATTCAGAGCACATTTAAGAGGTGTACTGGTACACCAGTATAACGTGAATAAAAATTGTTTCAGTGCAATAAAATACACTGTACAATACGATGCATACTATAATAATCAGGGACATCTTTAAACTAAACATCGCTGGCATCAGTGTAAATGTTTTCTTTGGCTAAAATCAGGTTTTATTTCACTTTTAAAAATCGCAATACTCCCCTCAGGTTTGACCATCCATTTCATGGGTCTGCTGATGTTGCCAATTTCTTTCCATTCATATTTATTTAACCCTGGAAACATTATTTCAAAACATCCCCAGAAGCACTGTTATTGACCAATGCAAATTAAAGCGGGGCTAGGAGCTCCTTGGAGGCAATTCACCTGCCACACTTCATGCTGAATATTTCTTTATTTCTGGCTAGTAATCCAAATAGCCAGCCCCTTCCTTGGACTTACTAACAGCAACATATTGCTGTTCTTTCACAAAAAGAATACAACTAGGTCCCAGTTCAACAAACGTACATTGTTTATGTACATAAACAAGTTCTCAAATGCTCTGTGATACTGTTATTTGACTGGCTGACTACTGTTCAAACGAAAGGGTGAAATAGATGGTGAAGTCTCTGCATCCATCATCTCAGGGGGTTCTGTGTTGTTTGGAAGAAGTCAAAAACGTGTTCTAAGGATTGGGAGACTGTGGCCTTCTAGATATTGTACTACAATTCCAATCATCCCTGACCTCTTCTTACAAGAAAAGAGATTCCAATTTAAACATCAGAAAGAACTTTCTGACAGCAAGAGCTGTTAGCCTCCCTTGGGAGGTTATGGTCTTTCATTCTGTGGATGGGTATAAGCTGCGTTTGGATGGCCATCTATCACAAATTCTTTAGTTGAGATTCCTGCATTGCCCAGCGTTGGGCTTGGTGACCCTCAGAGTCCCTTCCAACTTTACAATTCTGATTCTGTGATTGGCTATGTTGTCTGGAGATGATGGGAGTTGGAGTCTGACAGTACCTGGAGGGGGCCAAGATTCCCATCCGTATCTAACAACCTTCAATTTAGCAAGGAAGAGCTTTGCACCCAGTGGCATTTGTGAGATTGGGACCTTGGTACATGAACGACACCACATATATCTATTGTTGTTCTTTAGTCATTTAGTTGTGTCCGACTCTTCGTGACCCCATGGACCAGAGC
Organism: Podarcis muralis; assembly: GCF_964188315.1. Classification (NCBI taxonomy): domain Eukaryota; kingdom Metazoa; phylum Chordata; class Lepidosauria; order Squamata; family Lacertidae; genus Podarcis; species Podarcis muralis. The sequence goes on along the minus strand of NC_135657.1, from coordinate 90,842,529 downwards.
ATGCCAGGCACTCCTGTTTGGTCAAACTCATGCTGGTAGCTTCAAGAACACTGTCCAACCATCTCGTCCTCTGTCGTCCCCTTCTCCTTGTGCCCTCAATCTTTCCCAACACCAGAGTCTTTTCCAGGGAGTCTTCTCACCGACCCCTCTCGCTCTCTAGGCTTCAGCAAAAGCAACGCGTTGCTATCGCTGAAGCCAAGGAGCCTGCATTCACTCCATAGGACGCACACACATTTCCCCTTAATTTTTGGAGGGAAAAAAGTGTGTCCTATAGAGCTAAAAATACGGTTTCTATACCTATATATAAAGGGCCTCCTTCTGACATATGAACTTTTTTGAACCCATAGCTCATTGTCGGAGGGAGGTCCAGAGGGTGATGACATCTACCTGCCAATAATAATAATAATAATAATAATAATAATAATAATAATAATAATAATATTTATACCTTGCCCATCTAGCTGGGTTTCCCTGGCCACTTTGGGCGGCTTCCAACAGAATATTAAAAACACGATAAAACATCAAACATAAAAAGCTTCTCTAAACAGAGCTGCCTTCAGATGTCTTCCAAAAGTCAGGTGGTTGTTTATTTCCTTGACATCTGACGTGAGGGTGTTCCACAGGGCGGGCGCCGCCACCAAGAAGGCCCCCTGTCTGGTTCCCTGTAACCTCACTTCTTGCAGTGAGGGAACCACCAGAAGGCCCTCGGAGCTGGACCTCAGTGTCCGGGGTGAACGATGGGGTGGAGACGCTCCTTCAGGTCTATGGAATGCTTTCCCTAGAGAGACCTACCTAGCACCAACTTTATTCTGCTTTGGCACCAGGCAAATACGGTTTCATTTTCCTGGGCATTTGGGCAGCACAAATGATTGGCTGTTTTTATTTCCACTCTTCTAATACCTTTATGTGTTTTTATTACTGCATTTTTTTATTTTGTTTTAATTTGCTTGGGGCTTTTTGTTGCAGAAAGTGATACATAAATTTAATAAAACCTAACTGGTAATGAGTACAGCATACAACACTAAGCTTGGGATAGCTGACAGTTTGCGGGGAGGGGAGGAACCAGTTCAAATTTGTTGTGTGCTGTTCTAGGGCTGTAGAGCATTTTACACTTCAGAGGTGTCTTGTCAGATTAATTCATCTTACATGTGGGAGTGGCAGCTCTATACCTCATTTTTAAAAAAGGGGGGGAAATGCACATTAGATTTCCTTGGAAGACTTTGTCTCATGGTTAATTGATGGTGGTCCCTTTTTTGAAGTCTTTGCCTCACAAGGAGGCCTTGACATCAAAGGAGAATCATACCCATCCACGGTGCTGTTTAACACCTGACAGTGATCTGATCTTACAGGCTGCATTCAGAGACATCTGGAGCATAAGCACTGACCAATTTTTACATCAAACTTTGACAACCTGGAGCACTCCATCAGCTCCAGCTACTACATCTTGTGCTGGCTGGTGTCAACTGGAGCTGTAACCCCAAGCATCTAAAGGGCACCAGGTTGACAAAGACTGCTGTGCAAACTCAGGTAGAGAAGGAGAAAAGAAAAGACAAAGCTGACCAACTGAAGAACGTCTTGGGCATTTTAATATCACTCTCTGATCCATGAGCAATATATTTTCTGAACCCCTGCAAAGAGAGAAATCACGGAAAAACTGAAAACGACGAATGTATACGTTCTCTCCAAAGAAGCATATAAAGTGTGAAATGGTTTTTCCACCCTGGTGATCTGAAAAATAATTTGCAAGAACATTTGCCTGGAAGTATATAACACCCATCTGCCTCCGTTGTGCGTCAACTCCCTTAAGTAATAGCTGTGAATTTGCATATGGAGGTTTTGTCCTTAAAGGAATTGTGCTGCAAGTGGCTTTCCTGAGGTTCTGAAAATGTAAATATTTTAGGATCTCAGCTATTAGGAGGCTATGATGGGAACTATGCCATGCATATTCATGGGGCTTTTCCAGTATGTGTTTCAAGTAGAGTACGTACATGTGCAGCCTTGTGTATGTGCATAGAGCTGCTGAATGTTAGGCCAAGAAGAGGCGGAAATATCATGTTTAATATTTCCTTTTTCAGATATGCTGCAGTTTCTTTGTATTGTTGTTGTTTAGTCATTTAGTCATGTCCAACTCTTTGTGACCCCATGGACCAGAGCACGCCAGGCACTCCTGTCTTCCACTGCCTCACGCAGTTTGGTCAAACTCATGCTGGTAGCTTCGAGACACTGTCCAACCATCTCGTCCTCTGTCATCCCCTTCTCCTTGTGCCCTCAATCTTTCCCAACATCAGGGTCTTTTCCAGGGAGTCTTCTCTTCTCATGAGGTGGCCAAAGTATTGGAGCCTTAGCTTCAGGATCTGTCCTTCCAGTGAGCTCTCAGGGCTGATTTCCTTAAGAATGGATGCGTTTGATCTTCTTGCAGTCCATGGGACTCTCAAGAGTCTCCTCCAGCACCATAATTAAAAAGCATCAATTCTTCGGCGATCAGCTTTCTTTATGGTCCAGCTCTCACTTCCATACATCACTACTGGGAAAACCATAACTTTAACTATACGGACCTTTTTCAGCAAGGTGATGTCTCTGCTTTTTAAGATGCTGTCTAGGTTTGTCATCACTTTTCTCCCAAGAAGCAGGAGTCTTTTAATTTTGTGACTGCTGTCACCATCTGCAGTGATCATGGAGCCCAAGAAAGTAAAATCTCTCACTCCCTCCATTTCTTCCCCTTCTATTTGCCAGGAGGTGATGGGACCAGTGGCCATGATCTTAGTTGATGTTGAGCTTCAGACCATATTTTGTGCTCTCCTCTTTCACCCTCATTAAGAGGTTATTTAATTCCTCCTCACTTTCTGCCATCAAAGTTAAGTCATCTGAGGTTGTTGATATTTCTTCCGGCCATCTTAACTCCGGCTTGGGATTCATCCAGTCCAGCCTTTCGCCATTGCTGGTGAGCTCTGCTGATGAAGGTTGAGTAATATACTTAATAATAGCAACAACCCCATGACCTCGGCCAGGACGCAATTCATGACTTGGCCTTTCTTTCCCTTTGGCCATTGCAAGGCACATTTGAAGTTGTGCAGTGGCTAGTCTGCTTTGAAAGGGAAAGACTAGAGCCAATCTGGGGCCCTCCAGATCTTTGTTGGACTTCAGGTTACATCAGCCCCAACCAGTGTGGCCAACGGTCAAGAATGATGGGAGTTGTAGTCCAACAACTTCTTGGAAGATGTTTCCTACCCCTTGGGTAAGATATTTGTTGGTTACCTGATTGGATAGTTGCCAAGTTGAAACCAAGTAGCATAACTCTCCAGTAAAAAAAAAGTTTAAAATGAATAAAGGTATTTTTTTCAATCAGTCCAGTGGTATATGAATAGCAAATGTCTTGGGACCCACACAACATTCTCAATTAAAAAAACCCCAACCATTTTCCAGTTCAGCAGTTATTTCTTTGAATGTGCTTTTCTCTTTGGAGTGACCTTGGAGTAGCACCAACATACATCTGCTATACCTTGGTGTACAGCTTCCTGCCTGCGTTTTTGAATCTGCAATATCTTTTCTACCGGGGGAAATAGGTGGGCCTCTTTAAATTGCCTGATGGAGAATTGGCCATAAGGGTTTCTGCATGAGAAAATTTCGGCTTTTGAGCATTGCATCTCCCAGCTCTAATTATTTCACCACTCATGGGTAACGTGCCCATTTGAAGAAGAAATAAATAAATAAGATTTAGTAAAATTACTTGCCTTGCTGCTGCCCAATTCTCTGAGAAATTCTACTCTTCATATCCTGCATTGTGCTATTTATTACATTTATCTCCTTTCCCAATTTTATTTCCACAGTGGCCCTGCGGAGAAGGCTAGGTTGAGATGTTGTGGCTGGTTGCAGGCTACCCAATGAGTTTCATGGCTGAGTGAAAACTTGAATAGAGATCTCACTGGCCCTAATCTGATACTGTAAGCCCTACACCGCACTATAGTGACTGTATAGATGAGGAAGTAATAGCTCTGTAGTAATGATAGCAATAGCTATAGAGTAATGAAGTAATAGCTACGTGCACAGACTACAGTGGGGTAGACAGTATGGTGTAATTATTTATATGCAGAGGACTGTATTTGACTAAGCTTCATTTGACTATGTTCACCCAAAGCTTTTTGGGAGAATATAGACCAGTTACTATATCACTGCACTTATTCTATGTGCACACAAAATGTGCTGCTTAGTGCTTCAGTAATTTGAATATTTGCTTTTTGGCCAGGCTATGCAAATGAAACGTGCACGGGACTCTTAATTAGGCAGTTTGGTCCTCTGTGCAGAGAAGTGTTGCCCACATTGTGTAAAACTGAAAGCAATTAGAAATAATTGAGAAGTACAAACTGATCCAATTACTGAACAAGCAACTGAAGATAATAAACTCAAAACTTCAGTGTATTTACTTGCTCAAAGATGGTTGTATGTATTCCAATTTGCTGGTGCCGTTTAATTAACTAATTTATTAGCAGGTTGTAAAGAATGGGAAGTTTTGATTGAAGTGATCTAACATGGAGCTGAAGTGATACATAAATGAATATTAACGCCACCTTTCCAAGTGTAATGAGCGAGCGGTTCCAATTGTAGCCATGATTACAATCAAAATCCTTTAGTATTTGAGGGGTTGTACCTTGCATAATCATGCCGTCAGAGCTCTAATTTGGATCTTCCTTGAAATGTGTGGGTAGAGCTCTTCTTGGGACTTCCCCATTCACTTCAATGGGAGGGTTGTTCATATGGGTTCACCACTTCTACTGTGGTGACTGCAAAAGCCCACATGAACAAAAGCGGTGGGTGGGATTCGCCTAATGAGCCCTGTCAATGGAAACCCACACAAGAACTCACACTTGCACAATGGAGCGTCCACATTTCCTCCTACCATGCAACCACCCCTCTGAAATTGGGGGTGGCATTGGGAGAACCCTCTGAACAGTGTGTGGGGAGAAGCCGGGGGGATTATTCCATCTGGTAAACTGAAGCCATCTCCACGCGGCTCTTTCAATATGCATTCAGGATTATTTGTGCTCTTGGTGATATTGGGAGGGTATCATATGGCATGCCCACAATCAAGTTGATTTCCAACCTCAAAACCTTTGGGGCTGTCATACGACAGTCTCCACCCCCATTGTTGAGTGTGGACATTGAGGTCCAGCTCCAAAACCCACTGGGAAACTCAGCCAGAGGGGCGGGGTATAAATAACAAATTATTATTAGTAGTAGTAGTGGTAACCTGAGCTTGGCCCATAGCTTCTTACTGAAATCCCATAACTTTTCATACCACTAATGTTCTTCATTCTTTATTGCAACTTTTGTTGTTAGCATGCCCTGGTCATATGCAACATTAAATACGTAGCCCCTCCCACATCCTTCTGGTTGATGCTGATACATAATAATAAATAATAATAATAGTAATAATAATAATAATTTATTATTTATACCTTGCCCATCTGGCTGGGTTTCTCCAGCCACTCTGGGCGGCTTCCAACAAAAGATTAAAAATACATTAAAACATAAGTCATTAAAAACTTCAGATGTCTTCTAAACGTCAGATAATTGTTTATCTCCTTGACATCTGATGGGAGTGCATTCCACAGGGTGGGTGCTACTACCAAGAAGGCCCTCTACCTGGTTCCCTGTAACTTCACTTCTCGCAGTGAGGGAACCGCCAGAAGGCCCTCAGCGCTGGATCTCAGCATCTGGGCTGAATGATGGTGGTGGAGACGCTCCTTCAAAGAAGGCATTCCTTTAGGGTTTGTGTGTGTGGAAAGGGGGGAGAGAAGTTTCTGTTTGCCTCAATCAGTGCCCAAATGCAAGGGGAGGAGGAGGCTGCTGTTGCTGGGTGGCCAATTCTTGGAGGTGCATTTTTAATACAAATCCGACTCCACCATGGGACGGAAAGCAACCTGCATCTGAGGACTTCCCATAGATCAATAGTCTGCTGCCTTCTTCTCTAGTGCCTTGCTTATAAGGCTTCTCCAATGCCTTCTCTCCCCCCACCCCACATGCTTGCAAAAGATGCTCAGCTCTAATAACCACCCAACACTTAGGTCTTTCTTGCATCCCATTCTTTTTCTTGGGCTGGCGCTACATAGTTGTGGGAGTGGGGTTTGTTTGGTGAGGTATCTTTCTGTGCCAGGGCAGTAAGAGTAATGCAGAACATTTTCCCCCCCATATGGACCTTGACTCCATGCCTATGGCAAGTTAGAGAAGCATGGTCAGTTGGGGGGAATTGCATAGGCCAAAGGCTCAGTGCTACTTGCCACACAGTGGGAAAGCCACGGTTTCCCTCTGCTTGTGAACTGGGCCAGTATGAAAACACCATCTATTTCTATAGCTCATCTCTAGATCCAGTAACAGAAAGGACGGCTTGATATAATGGATGCCTCTATACTATTCCCTACAACCATTTTAACAAATAGTAGAAATTCTATTGTATTTTTATCCATTTTGGCAAGCAGCAAAATGATGGAGCAGAGGCGGAAATAGAAGCAGGGACCTTTGGATTCTTCCTTATGGCAGCCTCTCCTTAATATAATTCATCAGATCCCCCCCCCCCCCGTCCTCAATTCATCTTGCTTTACAGATGCTGCAAAGACATTAATTAATTGCTTATGGGTGAACTGTAAACCTTTTCATCCTTTCTCATTTTGAGAAGCAATTTCATCTAAACTGACACAGTAGGCCATAATAGCATCTTTGAGAGGTCTTGCAATGCAACATGCCAATAATTTGCCTATCAGAGTCCCTAAGCACTCATTGACATGACTAACTGCTGTTATGAGTCCCAAGGAGCTGCTATCATTTATTGGGTCAACAGCCAAGCAGAGCCCAATGAGTTGTTATAACGAACTTTTACAACAATGGTCAACAGGCTAAAGATGTATTGATTCTGTTTTTTGTCTGATTTTGTAATATTTATAATCGAGCAATATCTTACTATATGAATAGTAATTTATCACCAGGGACTAACTGCTTTGTATGCATCAGTAACAGAAAATGGCATCAGATCCCAGCACTGTATATTTTAAACATAAAAATATTTGTTTGCATTGTATCTATTATAACATATACAGTGCTGGAATCTGATGCCCTTTCCTATTATTTTTATAAGCTTATTTTTATACTGCCATTCACTGCAAAAGTCACTGAGTGGTGTACAAGAAAATGCAATGCAATATAATACAGATTAAAATCAATTTACATGAAATATCTACAAAAATAATATTGCAGCAGCATTGTACTTAGAATTAACCTCACCCATCACATCTTAAAAAACCTGTCACCAAAACTGACACTGTGTAGAGGCAAGAGGTATACCAGTGGGGAGATCATTCCACAGCCATGGAGTCACCACTGCCAAGCCTTTTACACAGGCCCTCTCATAATAATAATAATAATAATAATAATAATAATAATAATAATAATTTATTATTATTTGTACCCTGCCCATCTGGCTGGGTTTCCCCAGCCACTCTGGGCGGCTTCCAACAAATATGAAGAATACACTAAAATGTCACATATTAAAAACTTCCCTGAACAGGGCTGCCTTAAGATTTCTTCTGAATCTCAGGTAGTTGCTTATCGCTTTGACATCTGATGGGAGAACGTTCCATAGGGTGGTCGCCACTACCGAGAAGGCCCTCTGCCTGGTTCCCTGTAGCTTTGCTTCTCGCAATGAGGGAACCGCCAGAAGGCCCTCGGAGCTGGACCTCAGTGTCCGGGCAGAGCGATGGGGGAGGAGACGCTCCTTCAGATATACTGGACCGAGGCCGTTTAGGGCTTTAAAGGTCAGCACCAACACTTTGAATTGTGCTCAGAAACGTACTGGGAGCCAATGTAGTCTTTCAAGACCGGTGTTATATGGTCTCAGCGGCTGCTCCCAGTCACCAGTCTAGCTGCCGCATTCTGGATTAGTTGTAGTTTCTGGGTCACCTTCAAAGGTAGCCCCACGTAGAGCGCATTGCAGTAGTCCAAGCGGGAGATAACCAGAGCATGCACCACTCTGGCAAGACAGTCTGCAGGCAGATAGGGTCTCAGCCTACGTACCAGATGGAGCTGGTAAACAGCTGCCCTGGATACAGATTTGACCTGTGCCTCCATGAACAGCTGTGAGTCCAAAATGACTCCCAGGCTGCGCATCTGGTCCTTCAGGGGCACAGTTACCCCATTCAGGACCAGGGAATCCTCCACACCTGCCTGCCTCCTGTCCCCCAAAAACAGTACTTCTGTCTTGTCAGGATTCAACCTCAATCTGTTAGCCGCCATCCATCCTCCAACCGCCTCCAGACACTCACACAGGACCTTCACCGCCTTCACTGGTTCTGATTTAAAAGAGAGGTAGAGCTGGGTATCATCTGCATACTGATGAACACCCAGCCCAAACCTCCTGATGATCTCTCCCAGTGGGTGCATGTAAATGTTGAAAAGCATGGGGGAGAGAACAGAACCCTGAGGCACCCCACAAGTGAGAGCCCAGGGGTCTGAACACTCATCCCCCCCCACCACTTTCTGGACACGGCCCAGGAGAAAGGAGCGGAACCACTGTATAACAGTGCCCCCAGCTCCCAGCCCCTCAAGACGGTCCAGAAGGATGTTATGGTCGATGGTATCAAACGCCGCTGAGAGATCCAGCAGAACTAGGAAACAGCTCTCACCTTTGTCCCTAGCCCGCCGGAGATCATCAACCAGTGCGACCAAGGCAGTTTCTGTCCCATGATGAGGCCTGAATCCCGACTGGAAGGGATCCAAATCACTGTGCGTTTGGTGTACAGACCACCAAGCAAGCCTCACCTGTTAATGAACACACAGGAGAAGGTGCTACATGTGTGGCCCGAAGCTCTGAATGTCAACTTTCAATTGGGTCCAGTGTTCTGTTCCTTCTAGAGGAAACCTCTTTGAAGGATGACCCAAGGCAAACATCACAGAGGAGCAGTCACAGAGGGGCAGGGAGATCTGGGACCCTTAGAGGACATGGCAACCCAACCTCCTCCCCCTCTAGACATCCCCTTCACAGAATCAGAGGCAGAAGCCAAGAGGCCACCAAATTCTAAGAAGCACTGCCACCCAAAGGTGCAAGGTCAGTCATCCACCAGATGCCAAAATGTCTACCTCAAAGAGTTCTCAACAGCAAAGTGGTACTTCTGAATAAGCTACTTCTCAGGCATAGACCAACCTGAATGGCCTGGGACATTGAAGGAATACCTTAAAAGCCCTCTGCACCTGTTCTCTGATGTGTGTATACCTGGATGATTACTGGACCTCCATGTTGTTGTTGTTTTCTTTTTCTTTGAACAGACTTTTGACCTTGGTTCTTGTGCTGTCCCTGGGTTTGAATGCAGGACTGTGATTTTGGTACACTCCCAGCTGCTTTTGCTGTGCATCATATGTCCCAGGACACCCAGAAGACAACAGGAAATGAGTGTAGCTGCTTAAGAACGGAAGCCATATGGGACCAGTCTTCTGCTTCCATGAATGATGCATTTTAAAAAATTTATCAAATGGCTTGATAGATATTCAAAATATGTGCAAACCAGTCTGAAGGCAGTGCTGGCCTGTGATACCCAGTCCATCAGAGAAGAGAAATGTAGAGCCATCAGATGGAACACAGCACATACTCAGCCTCTTAAGCAACCCAAAAGGACGGTGGTAGGGCATGAAGACCAGAAAGCAGACGAGGTCAACACGCATTTGCTGATATCACTGGAGAACACCCAGGATATGAACAATTCAGCCTTATGGGGTCTCTGCCTCGACTCCGGAAGTGGCACTCTGAAGTGACACGGAAACCAGTAGGGACTGTTGCTGATCAGTCTCAACAAACTGATCTGTTCCAGCCAACCTGCTGACACATCTCTGAAGGCTGCTCTGGACTGACTACAATGCCACACTTTCAGAAATCCTAGGCTATTATAAGTAAGGAGGTGGGGTTTAGGATCTCTAGTTCAGGTGTAGGGAACATCAGGACCTCTAGCTGTTGCTCAGCTGCAGCCCTAGTAATCCCTGGCCTTTGGCCATGCTTGCTGGGGTGGATGGGAGTTTTAGTTCAGCAGTGTCTAGAGAGGTCCCTACACCTGCTCCAATTCACCCACTGGCCTCTAGAATAATAACCATCTCTTTTCCCATTAGCAGTAGTGAGGAAGTGCAAGCAGGCCATTGTTGCTCTCCAGGCTTCCCGACAGAATCCCCTTAACCTTGCTGGTGGCTCCTTTGCTGTGCCTGGTGAGCACACAGGAACTGCTGCCAGGAGAGTGTCACTTCTGAACTATCTCCCCCATTTCACTACTGTTATGGAGTGACTGTAAACAGGCCCATTTGGAAACAGCCTCCAATTTAGAACTTTATAGGAACTATATCAGCCTTTTCCAACTCAATGCTTTCCATATGTTTTAGATTGCAAATTCCATTGGCCCCAGACAGTGGTCAAGGAAAGTGGGAGTTAAAACATCTGGAGGGCACCAGACAGGGGATGGTTGTACCCTACTTTCATGCTCTTATTTTTTAACAAATACAGAATTGGTGTGGAAAACTCCTCCCTCCCACCTTCATAAAGGCAGAGGGAGTTTCAAAACCAACCTCAAGGTTACAGAAAGTGAAAGGTATTATGGTTTGGAGGAAGATTTTGCTGTCACATCCCTTAAATTGAGTTTGTCCTTGTTTCAATAAAGGAATCTCCTTTTAGAAAGGTTTCAGGGGAAATAATTACTCCTTTCCTCTTTTATTTTACCATCTATCTTTTTGCAATTAATGAGAAAGTTAAGCTATTTAACTTAACTTTAAATGGAATCCATCTGCTCCCTGGTCTTCAGACTGGGAGTTCACACTAGGTGACTTCATAGACAAACTACTGTGTTAAGACTTTGGTAGGTGTACATTCAAGACAGTTTAGATGTATTTGAATTTTATGTCTGGACCATCTTCAGATTTTATGATAGTCTACTTCCTTCCCATCTTATTAAAAAGGAGAAAACTTTGTTAAAAACAAATCAACCAACCAACCAACCAACCAACAAACAAACAAACAGGAAACTACAAGTTCATTTACAATGTTCTCCATGGTTTGGAAGATCAGAAATAAGCTGAAGTCCTGTGCAATCTCTCCTCTCTGCAACCTGTCCCTTTTGACTACTGGTCTAGTACTAACCTTTGTTTGTGGTGACATCTGAACCAAGAAACTACTATATGGGTGTACAGCTGCCAAACGGAATAAGAAGTCATGGTTCAGTGTTGCTTTCTGATTTCATTTCGCTGTGAATCTCTAACTACAGTATAGTTTTCTAATTTGAATGTCATTGCAAACTATAGTTAGTGCAAACTGGAGGAGAATTTAAGACACAGTGTGCATGTGAGTCTGTGATGCATTCACATCATAATCTGTCAAGCCATAGTTTGGAGGATCAGCTGAATTGAATAAGTAGTCATCTGAAACGATATGTTTGCAAAGAACAAAAATGACTTTGTTGCAAGGACACAATAATGTCATTTTTAGTGCTGTGGCTTTGTCATTTTTAGTGCTTTGGCAGCTCAGTATAGTGATTATTGATTTTTAACTATTCCGTAATTTACCAGCACCCTAAAGGAATTCCAAGCTATATCTATTCCTTGCCTGCTTTTGATACGATGATCTCTAACAATGATACATGGAACATTAGCTGCAAATGAGGGAGAAAATGTGAATCCCGTGGCTTACGGAATGGGAAATTTAGCCTTCATAGAAGAACAAGTAGAACAAAGATTAACTTTGTCTTTTCGGCTCTTGGTTAGGTAACTGTCCAGTTGCAGAGATGCCACCTAACTCTGAAAGATGCTGGACTCTAGTGGTGGATTTGCCTATCTGTCGTGAAAATCCCCTGGAAAATAGGACAGGGGGCCGAGTAAGGAATGTCTAAGCTCATGATGTGCCAGGTTTTTTTAAAAAAAATCTTGCTTCCCTCCACATTCACCATCAATTTCTAGGAAAAGAAGTAGCATTAGAAAATTATGAAAGGGGAAATAAATTTTGGGTGACGGTCTCATGGGTGGGATATGGCATTCTGTTGTGCTTACCTTGCTTTCAAGGTGGTTGAAGGGTGGGTGTGGGTGTGGGTGTGTGCCTGCATTCTCTCTGTGTGTGTGTCCTTTCTTCCATTCTGCAAGCCAACACTCTGGTGGCCTGCATTCTGCAGCCTTCCCAGGATATCCCTGTTTCCTTAGAACAACATGATGTTCTCAGCTGGACTTTCCTGTAAGCATGGGAAGGAGAAGAAACCACCTGCTGTGTATGTGCCAGTCAGCTGTTGGTTTAAAGCGAATTCTTTTTAAGGTAAAAGGAAGGGCATAAAAAAACAAAATCACCATTAGAGAACGCCACATTAGGTCATAATTAGGGCTTACAGCACATGCTGTGCCGATTGCAGCTATTTTATTTCAGTTTCAGAGCATGGAACAATAATTCTCAAATCTGGAATGAATTCTAGGTGGTAGAATCCAGAGAGAAAATCTGGCTATTCCCAATCTAATTCCAGACTGAAACCTAGCAGTTATACTGATCTCTACTGAACTGGCCCCCATTAAATATCCTGGGGGTTGTTTCTGAGAACAGCTATCAGAACATTATGAGCCTTTCCTCTAAATTAGGGTTGCGCTCAAAAAGGTCTGCCTTCATCATAGCCAGTTGTGTGCAACGACTCCTTGCATACTGTCCAAGTGTCCCGATTTGGCTGCGATGTCCTGGAAATACAGAAGCCACCTAGGTTTCTGATTGGATCCCAGAATGTCCTGGGTTTTTTAAATCCTCTGCTCCTGCGCAAGTCAAGTGAGATCAAGCCCCAAAGACATGTCTTTTCAAATCAGAGAGGTGGATGTGGAGCAAGGGGCGCTGCAACTGTAAGGCTTCTGTTGCATGGTTCCAAGGGAGCACTGCCTTTGCTCTTGTTGCTACCACTGTCAGGATGCTGTCAGTGGCTCCCAGCTGGTTGCCCGGGAAAGTATAAATACAAGGAAAGGTTTCTTACCATCCTTTATTATTCAATAATTACAGGGAGAGGCTATAGAACCCAGCCTCTTGGGTAATGGTGTTGTCCCCAGTGAATCTCCACCCCCCGTCTCTCCCACTTCCTCATTCGTCACTTCTACAGGTGCTGATACGTGCCCTCTGTCTTTGAGCTCTTTGCTCTCCTACTTTCAAGGCTTGTCGGATTCTGGGAGAGGAGGGGAGGTCTGGAATGCTTTCTAAAGACACCGTGTCCATCAGCTGTCGCCCCTCTGCTGCTTCCTCCTCCTCCTCTCCCATTATCTCCCAACTTCCCCCCTCATCAGCTGTGAGCCTCCCGCAAACCCCTGTTGTAAATCTAAACTGTCTTCCTCCTCCTCCTCCTGGGAAGGGTCAGGCTCCACCATTCCTCCTCTCCCAGAGCCTGACAACAACTATGCTTCTTTCTGTTTTCAGGAGAGGCCTTGTTAGGTCTGGTGCTATGCCCTTCACTGCCTCCGAGTCAGAGACCAACCAGAACCAGAAGCCGCTACCGCCGCCTCAGTGGGAGCACCAGAAGCTGCTGCTGCTACAACCTGTGGTTGGAGCTGGCCAGGGCTGAGGCGAGGGAGTCAAATACTATCTGAAAATTAAGACACACATCTTTAGGTGCTGGGAGTGCAGCACCAAAAGACATCTGTCCCAGTTTTCATCAGTGGGATGTTGGCGGGTATGTCCTTGTTGATGTGCCAAAGAATGCACCTGCAGCAAGGGCAAAGGCAGCCATTACCTTCCCTGTCTCTGTGTTCTGGTATACTTGTTGGAGCATTTGCCCAGGAGAAGCAGGGAAGATAAAGCAGCAGAGTGAATCTAGATGGTGTTAGCTGGAACTGAGGGAGCTACTGCAGATGATGCTTGGGGCACGAGTGTTTGCTTGCCTCCACTTATTCTCTGCTTGCACTTTTTAAAATAGAACTTTACAAAGGCTCCCAGCATTTACAGTGTGCTCTCACTTACAAAGGAAGCTAAATCTGGCAGTGGTACCCAGCAACTCGCTGCTGCTTGGAGAACTGGGAAGAGCATAACAGCAGGCCCAACTATATTCAGGTTCACTCTTTCCGCTGCTCCCTTTGTGAAAGTGAAACCAGGCAGGTTCTTAATATCTCTCTCATTCACTCCCACTTGAGAAAGAGAGATAATACTTCCCTGTCACAATTGTAAAGGATCATTCAAAGATAAGTCTTTAATTCCACGTTTTACTACCATTTTATTATATTGTCCTGAGGTAGCTAAAATAATTCTAGAAATCCGTGTTGCTATCTGAAATTGAATAGCAGATTAAAACCAGGCAGACCAAATTATTCTGACAGTTGTACTGATCAGGTCAATTTAGATCTGTATAGAATACCCCCCCACCATTTTTATATTTGGGCTGAAAATGTGGGGGAAGAGGTAAAATGTTTCCTGGGGGAAATTGAATTATGACAATATCCCTTCTTTCAATCCAGTTTGCTGTCATTGTTTCTTCTATCTGCTGCTGCTGCTGCTGCACTTTCCTTCGTTTTCTTGTTACTGTTTCTTCCTTCTTCTTGGGTTAATCTTATGAGCAATTGCAATATGCTCTGAACAGAATAATGTCACAACCAGATAGCCAGCTAGATTTGCCTGCTTGATAACATCACTGAGAGCAAATTCACACATTTGAGAATTAGGGAATTGTGTCTCTAGATCAGTAATATGGGTGGTCCCGGACAATCAGGGATTGTGACTGTTGAGATGCTGACAAAATGAGAAAAAAATTATTGAAGAATGGAAATATTTTCTGGAATATTTGAAAAAAAAAAAAGCTTATGGTATAACGTATGCAATAGTTGAAGTATAGCAACAGATGAGAACTGGTCATTTAATAAGTGAGAATTAATGTATACAATGGGTAAAATATAAGAAATATAGCAAGGGGGAAAACACCATGGAATGGCATGGATGGCATATGAGAGATTTGTTCCAGGTGTTTTAAAGAATTTGTAAAATCTGAAAATTTAATAAAAAACCTCCCTGGAGAGAACATTCCACAAACGGGGAGCCACAAGAAAAGGCCCTTTCTCATGTTGTCACCTTCTAGACCTCTTGTGGAGGAGGCACACAAAGAAGGGACTCAGAAGATGATCTCAGGGTACTGCTAGGTTCACATGGAAGGAGGCGGTCCTTAAGGTATTGTGGCCCTGAGTGGTTTAAGGCCTTGTAGATCAAAACCAGCACCTTGAATTGGGCCCAGAAACTAATTGGTAGCCAGTGCAGTTGGACCAGCACACAGACAAGGGAGTAGTTCTTCTGCATTTGGGAAACGGGCATTTCTCAGCCCTATCACAGATACTTGGGCTTGAACATGGGACCTATTTCATGGAAAGCATAGGGTATTCTGAGCCGGCTGTGATTTGCTCTCCTAATCTTTACAGTAAATTTAACATCAGCTATAGAGACTAAGGGGAATACAGCTGACGCTGTTTTGCTGAGTAAGGAAGGATTGTATCCTCCCCACATGCTGCTTCTTAGTCCCTTACAGTTCCTGAGAGAGGAAAGAAAATATGCAGGTGCTGGAGATGCCAGGGGCTGAACACATGACCTTCTGCATGCCAAACATATGCTCTGCCACTGAGCTACAGCACTTCCTGAAAGGGCCGCAACTCTCATTTTCTTATGCTCTATAGTATATTGCTGAGTTTGTGTCATGTGCCTCACACATGACAAGAAAATGCCGCATCACTTTGACATATTGGTTTAGGGCCTACCTTTTAGGGAGTCAAAATGTGCAAAAGAGATGCATCATGGTTTTGTTTAGACTTGGAAGAGCTTAATCTGTTTCTTTATGGCCTATTGTCAAAATGGAATCTACTTCTTCTTAAATCCGCGTGAAGAAGGAAGGATGCATTTTGAATGACAATGAGAACAAGATCTTTCCATTGAATTTGAGTGAAAGATACAACAATATGTCTTGCTGTATAAGGATTGAAAGTCAAAGGGTCTTCAGTTGTCCTCTTCTATATAGTCAATTAGCAAATGTGTGACTAGTTAAATGCTCTTTCCCATCCAGTCTGTCTCCCTTATGATGTCTCTATCAGCAGAACACTGGCATCCAAACACAGAGCTGACCTGTTCCTCGTACAACAGCTGCAATTTTGCTCTCCGTGGTTTTCGATAGGGATGCAACGCATCACACATTGTTCACTGCCATTAAGAATCCGCCCCTACTGCAAATGACATCTTTGTTATGGTCTGAACACATTTTATGGTTAGCAACATGATTGCGACATAAACTCTTGTTGCAAGAGCAGAAGTTTGAACATGCATTACTTAGGCGAGGTGAGATGGGTTATTGATTCTATATAAGACCCTGCCAACAATTTATTTGACTTTTATTATGAGCAGCCTCCAATATTCTAAATTTGTGCAGAGAGATGCCTTCTGGCATCCTCCTTCTTGACCAGAAGGAAACACACAAGCTTCCATCACTGGGATTCAGTGGCGTAGCGTGGGGGGTGCAGGGGGGGCCGGCCGCACCGGGCGCAACATCTGGGGTTAGGGCAAATCCACAGGTTAGGGGGCGCAAATCCACGGGTTAGGGGGCGCAAATCCATGGGTTAGGGGGTGCAAATTACTTGCCTTGCCCCGGGTGCTGACAACCCACGCTACGCCACTGCTGGGATTCCAAAGTATGGGGTTGTATTAGCTGTGACCATTAACTTCAGTAGAGGCATGGGAAAGACTGGAATATGGAGTCAAAAATGCTTTCTAAATTCTGACTATTTCCCAGGCTTTTGGAGTTTCAAATTATCTGGTCTTGATTCCGAAGTGTGCCTTAGAAATTCTTGGCTCTGCTGTCTTTTATTTATAAGTTTTGTGTTTTTCACAGCTTTCCCTTCCTCATTCATGGCTTTCCTGCATTACTTTCCTCTGCATTACTAATGTGCACATAGTAAAAACACTGCCAGAGAAAAAAGTAACAGTCATGATGTGTGATCTTCTCCTTGGTGTTCTCTTCTTTGAAACTGCAGTCCCCTGAAATAACGCTCAGCATTCTCTTATATGTGGAATATTATTTCATTTTTAATTTCATTTTATTTTTAAGACATAGTAGTGATTTTTCCAATGCTTTTTCAAGCATTCACAAGGCATGGAAACCAACTTCTTCCTGGAAAATGAAACCTCACCAGCACAACTTCCTGCTTCATCCCTTTATTAACAAAAGCTGTCAAAAACATCACTTGTTTTCCACACAAGAAGAATCTTCTAAGAAGACTTTCAATCTATGAAACTTGGGAGTCCACCGTGATCGGTTTGAGCAGAAGAGGGAATTGCCAAACATTTTGTCAGAGATTTAGATGTGAAATTGACCTGTCTGCTTGCATTTGGGTGGCCGGCATGCTTATCAAAATGACATGTGGGCTGAGTGTTTCTGTACTACTCCTCAGAAAGAATTCACAAGGAATGCGGGGAGGCAGGGCGATACAAAATTTGCTGAGAGACGGGCATGTTTCCTGGGTTGCTGTAATGCAAATTTTGGAAGTATCAGATTCAGAAGACTTTTATTATGTAAATTAAGAGTTGTGTCTATTGTGATATATTAATAAATAAATGTTACACCAAAATAAATATATAAGTTATAATAAGCTGTGCTCATACATAGCAATGCTTTTGTTAAATCTGGTTTATCGGAACCTAAGAAACTGCTGCATACCAGGTTAGAATATTGATCCATTTCTGGGGTCTCAGGCAGAGAGATCTTTTCTACAACTTGCTACCTGAGCCTTTTAACTAGCGATGGCATGAATCAAGTCTGGAACATTCTTCATTGAAAACATTTGCTGGATTGCTCATCTATGGTCACCCCACCCCCCATGGTTATTAGTCATTTTTCTGACAAAGGTTGATAAGCATATGTAATTGCTTTTCATGCTTCGGCAAAATTCCAAGCAATGTTTTGTCTAGAATTACTGTTGCGTTTTGCCCAAAGTGAATTTTCAAAGCAAATTTGGAGATTCCTGTATGAGCAAACATCCAAGGCATGTTGAGGGAAGCATATGAAGGTTTGATAAGACTAGCAACATTTCTCAAGAGCCGGTGTTGGAAACCATTTATCCTCCAGATGTTGTTGAACCACATACTGTTCCCATCTTCCCTGGATATTGGCCATGCTTCCTGAGGCTGATGGGAGTTGTAGTTCAGCAGCATCTGGAGGGCCAATCATTGCCCACACCTGCTCAAGAAGGTTCTGTACATTCCAAGTTTTGCTTGAGTAGGATGCTCTAGATTCATATAATATTCCCACATTATGTTTTAATGGAACCAATGCAGTGTGGGAATTCTGAATTGCAGCAGTATATGAGATATGGATCAATGTACTAGTGATTCCATTTACAAAATCCTTTGCTCAAAATACTTCTGTCCTGTGTCTTTGGTTTCTTTTTCTTTTTCTAAACTGGAAACCAAATGCTTCATTTATACAGCTCAGCACAAGCTGAATACAACACAGAGAGAGTTAAGCTTGCTTAATTCCAATTGAAATCAATGAGATTCAGGCACTTAATTGCAAATGTAAGTGTCATTGATTTCCAAGAGAGAGTTAGGTTCACCTAACTTTTTTCTGTCTTTCTTTTTTTTTTTACTTTGCCCTTGGCAAACAAAAGTTTCCCTTCTTTAACTCCCCCCCCCCCCAGCAAACAATCATTTACTTCTAACAAGCTTCACTTCCCCTTTGAGCATTTCCATTTGTGTTTGATGGTATTTATTCTAGCAGGTGACCAGTGAGATATCAGCACATGAATCCACCTCTTTGCTGAAGCTGAGTGGGTCTGAGTCTGATCAGTGCTTGGATGAAAGACCCACCATGTCCTTTTGGATTCCATCATGAAGGAGCGTCTCCACCCCCATCGTTCTGCCCGGACGCTGAGGTCCAGCGCCGAGGGCCTTCTGGTAGTTCCCTCATTGCGAGAAGCAAAGCTACAGGGAACCAGGCAGAGGGCCTTCTCGGTAGTGGTGCCTGCCCTGTGGAACGCCCTCCTATCAGATGTCAAAGCGATAAACAACTACCTGACATTCAGAAGACATCTTAAGGTAGCCCTGTTCAAGGAAGTTATGTGTGATATTTTAGTGTACTTTTGGTTTCTGTGGAAGCCGCCCAGAGCGGCTGGGGAAACCCAGCCAGATGGGCGGGGAACAAATAATAAATTATTATTATTATTATTATTATTATTATTATTATTATTATTGAGGAAAGGCAGAATATTAATGTAGGAAAATAAATAAAATAGAAATGATTATGCTGTCCTGAAATAGACATATACTTCATCCCATTACATTCTGCCATAGATGCCATGTTTAATAAGAACTAATAAGCACTACAAAAAAATATGATACCAAGAATGTTTTTGACCATAGTTTATAATTTAAATAAATGGAGCCCAATTTTCTTGTCACTTGCATTGATCCAGAGTTTCTGAACTTTGGAAGGCTAGGCAGTTCGCCTGAGCAAAAATGAAAGAATTGCTTGCATTATTTGAGACAGAGGGAGAGAAAGAGAAACCCACACTGCACACATGAGACATTGGGCGGTTTTAGACAAATGAGTTCCTTTCATTATAGCCAAAGTTGCTTTGATGGATCACGGAAGCAGAGCCTAATTTTCTTGTAGTCTATGTGCCTAAGGTCTTCCATATAGATATGTATCTGTCACAAGCTACCAGCTAAATAAGCCTGATACTCCCATGCCTATCCTTTCAACTTGACAGCTTCTCTCTTTGTGATGTATTGCAGTATGAATGTATCATCAGAAACATTCGTGATGCAAATGGATTTAAGTGGAGAAACCTAGGAGACGTCTACATAAACGAGACCAGTTGTCCTGGCACCCACCCAAGAGCAGCAACAGGGGCACTTTCTTGTGACTAAGGATGCCATGCTTTATTGTAACAGACGGACAGTGCGAACTCCACAACAGGAGAAGAGTAGGAGTTAGTCCAGACAGCCTTAGGCTTTAATTGTGGGATGTGATACATAAATAGCAGTCAAGTACAACATTCCTTGTTTTCCTAGAGTGGACATGTGGGGGAATGTTTGGTCCAGCCAATCGAAAACTTCCTGTTTCCTCCTGGCTGGGGTATACTTCCTTTGCATGTGACTAGAGGTGAGTGTGTCCTTACTTTCAGCCAACAGAGGGCACTGGGATTATCCCCATATGGGATAGATCCACATGTATATGCTTTGTAACTAAGGCTGCCTTCAGGGATCCAACTGTGAACTGATGATGTGAGTAAACTTCTTTTATATACTTTAAACAAGATTGTGGTGTGTTTATTCTTTTAAGAGGGATATAAGGGAACATACCAGGAACCTAATAGTGAGAGGCTTATACAAACCAACTTAAGAGGGGAGTTTTGAGGTCCCCTAAACACAGCTGAGGGACAAGGACCAGGGGTCAGGATTCCAGGAGCATAAGCTGTGAGCTGTGATTGCACAGGAGTCTGAAGTCGTTCCAACAAAAGCTTATCATGCTTTTCAACTAGTTGGGAAAAGTTCAAGTTTCTGTGAGAATGCCTGACCCACCGAGGGCTCCTGGCCAGAAGCCAAGGAGCTGGACCTGATTTTGCCTCTTCATGCACTTCTGAGATGCCTGGATGAATGACTTTTCTCTTTATGGACAACTCAGTCTGTGCTGTGGAGGTTTGCCCTCCCTGATGGAGAATAGGCTTTTGTACGTATTTTTCTGTGTAACTCTGTGTTTTCAGCAGCTGGTGGCTGGTATCAATAACACTGAACCACTATCACATGCAACATTATTTATTTAGCACCATCACTGTTCATGGTTCTTTACAGTGTCTATGAGAATAGGTTCCTGCCCCAAAGAGCTCACAATCTAAAATTTAATAGCAGCGAAACAGAGGAAAGGAAGAGAGGTGGATGCAGAGGTCTAGGGAAAGCAAGATTTGATTATTTCGATGGCACGTGGTTAGGCTTAGTATCCGAGATTAGATCAGTTGCTGTCACGTTTTGTTTGGAAGAAAAGTATTCCGAAATTAAAAGTGAAATTGGAGATGATTAGTGCCCAGAACTTCTCTGCAAAAACCACTGAAACAAATTCCAGTTGTACAAGAGTGAAGAAGCTATAGATATGAAGCCAAACAGGCCTTGCTTCCTAAACCTCAAGGCAAAGGCAAGTAATTAGGCTTTGTAGCTCATCTGCACAAGATCTGCATATCCTTTGGCTGTGTGGCCCCAAAGAAGAGATATGCCAGAGGTTAGCGCTGGGATAGCAAAGAGTCAGAGTCGAGCAGGAGAATGTTCACATTACAAATGCACATCTGGGGATGTCTGGTAATGCAAATTAATCGCTGATGGAGCAAATGGATTATTCTGTGTTCTCAAAGATCAAGTCACCCTTTGGCATTATGTAATGAAATGTAATCACGACTATCACACCTTAAGGCAGCAATCTTACACACATTTACCTGACATTGGAAATAATGAGATTTAATTCTAAGGAGACATGTATAAGATTGTACTGTTAGCGTTGCATTAGGAGAGCTCTATTCCCTTTACAGTTCCAAGAAAATAATAATAATGCCCCCTACAGCCTAATATGGTCACATAAATTTAATATAATACATTGTTTAATTTAATATATTGTATTTGTGGGGAAGATGTAGTGGAAGTTTTACGACACTCTTTGTAGAGTAGCTCTGTTTATAAGACACAGCCTTGAAACTGTTTCTTGCTTGCACTGGATTATTAAGATTACTATTGGTTAAAAATGAACCAGAAACTTAATTTCTACTAGCCAAGAGCAACAGTTATATTGACATATAACTGTGCAAGACAAACCAGGCACAACACAAATAAAATGACTTTGCCACAGAGCATACATATGTATAAAAATAAATAAATCACAGCAAATCTGACCGTTTGTTAATCAGCAACTTTGAGATATTGACAGTCTGTTTATGGTGTATCAAAGTAAGGCACCTGTTATGAAATGGAGTCCAAACAGCATGTGGAAGTGGCTGCAGGACCATGTGACCAAGCCTTGCCCAACACTGTTGCCATGCAGGCAAACCTCACCCACTGCTGCCACACAACATCTATGTGTTCACCATTGCTCTGGCATCCTATCAACAACAGCAATCAATATAGATCTCGATCGGATGAAGTTCTACACATGTACAGATGTATGCAGCAGAGTGCCTCTCCAGGAGTGGAGGGCCCCTGTCCAAACACAGAGGACCTCTACCTGCATACATGTCAGGATTACAGATGTCCCTCTCACACCAAGAACGTGGCAGGCTGGCGATTTAATTGCACTTAGATTTATTAGTAATTACACAGTAGTTTCAGTCTAAGCCTACATTTGAAAGCATCTCACAGAGCCAGTCTCTCAGAATGCATCACTTCTAGCTCCGAATGTCATTCACTTGATATACATAACAATGTGCTTATTGATGTCATTGTTTTGAATGAGCTTTCCTACAAACAGAATTCACAAGATATTAGGAAGAGCTCCCCTCCCCTCACTCCCCAAGATATGGAAAGAAGTCCCCCTGCCCTCATTTCCCCAATTTATACTGCAGCATTAACTATGGTATATCTACTCAGAAGCAGGTCCTATGCAAAACAGTGGGCCTTCCTTGCAGTCATGTGAAGTTCAGATGCAATCTTAATTGCTATTGTCTCTTTCTAGTGATAGTGGAGAAGGAAGAGGTAGAGGAGTAATTGTAGTAGAATTCACAGATGTCCTAAAATGTGTCTTATGTCTTAAAATGCTTATTAAATTCTAATTACATTTAACATCAGCCTTTTATTTAACTTCAGATTTATGAAATGCAAAAAAGACCTCAGGGCTTTACCCAGTAATATAACTGTCACATGTTAAGGCTAAGTATTTCAAGTGGAAAATTAATTCAGATTAGTCCCCATTTAAATATGGGTTTTAATAAGCTGAATTATTCATTGCAAAATTAAATTCATTACCAGCGTACATAGCCAGCTTGTCTACTAAACAATTTGTCCAGTACTGCAGTTAGGTAATGTCTGAGCCTGAAGTAAATTGTTTTTTGGCAAGGGGGGGGGGGGCAGGTAACATATCATCTTTAGATGAAAATG
This sequence comes from Podarcis muralis, assembly GCF_964188315.1. NCBI lineage: Eukaryota > Metazoa > Chordata > Lepidosauria > Squamata > Lacertidae > Podarcis > Podarcis muralis. The sequence continues at coordinate 90,819,419 of NC_135657.1, read as the reverse complement.
TGTATTGTTTCACCTAATTCAAAATGTGGTGTAAACTGCCGAGGCCCTATTCTCTCTGTGGAATGATGAGACAGAGGGAGCCATTGCCACATTCACACCTAAATGTCCTCGCTGGCTGGCCACAGGGAATTTGGAAGGCTGTTTGATTTTCTGATTTGTCAGAAAATTGTTTCCTGAGAAAGTTCACAGAACCCCAGTAGAAAGGCCTTTAGAGGTATTGCGGAATCACTAAGCCACATTCTAGAAGCTTTAGGAATTCCAGGACCAGATTAGGATGATTAGAATGATAACTGGGACAGGGTTCTCCAGAATCTCGCAACTACAATGTACCGTATTTTTTGCTCTATAAGACTTACTTTTTCCCTCCTAAAAAGTAAGGGGGAATGTGTGTGCGTCTTATGGAGCGAATGCAGGCTGCGCAGCTATCCCAGAAGCCAGAACAGCAAGAGGGATTGCTGCTTTCACTGCGTAGCGATCCCTCTTGCTGTTCTGGCTTCTGAGATTCAGAATATATTTTTTCTTGTTTTCCTCCTCCAAAAACTAGGTGCGTCTTGTGGTCTGGTGCGTCTTATAGAGTGAAAAATATGGTAGTTCCTGTGCAGCCCAAAAATTCCAAGTGCATCCCAACCTCTTTTCAGTCTCTGGCACACATGACTTGGTGATTTCATAGTATAATCTTTAAACAACCACCCTAGTTTAAAAGTTTCCCACCTTCATCCAAAAGATAACCTTTTCTTCACTGGCTGATATCTGTGTATGCCCTAAATATTCAGGCATCCAGAATGCTTTTAGCCTTGACTGTGAACTGTTTTGAGCAAATATTTGAACCTTGCAAGTGTGGAAACTATTCCAAATTACTTGCGGGTTCTGTTTAATTTTGTCTTCCTTAAATGACAACGAAATTGTTGCTAGCCTTCATGTGTTTGGTTTTAATTTCAAACGCTTTTTGAAGCAAGAGTTTCCTAATGAATAAATATTGCTGCTAAATCTTTAAAAACCCACGACATTCTCCAAGAGCTTAAATTTCATGTTCCAAAAGGTGCACCCTAGAATCTTCTGGTGACTCCTGGAGCACAAAGTTTTGATTGCTTGTGTACCACTGCGTGGCACAAAAGTAAAGGTAAAGGTAAAGGTACCCCTGCCCATACGGGCCAGTCTTGCCAGACTCTGGGGTTGTGCGCCCATCTCACTCAAGAGGCCGGGGGCCAGCGCTGTCCGGAGACACTTCTGGGTCACGTGGCCAGCGTGACATCGCTGCTCTGGCGAGCCAGAGCCGCACACAGAAACGCTGTTTACCTTCCCGCTAGTAAGCGGTCCCTATTTATCTACTTGCACCCGGGGGTGCTTTCGAACTGCTAGGTTGGCAGGCGCTGGGACTGAACGACGGGAGCGCACCCCGCCGCGGGGATTCGAACCGCCGACCTTTCGATCGGCAAGCCCTAGGCACTGAGGCTTTTACCCACAGCGCCACCCGCGTCCCGGCACAAAAGTAGCATCCTACATACTCTATGGCATTGCCTGTGGCTCCTTCTGAGACCATAGGCTACATCACTGCCACCCCCCAGAAATATTGCTGCCCTATAGAAACACCATAGCTCAGTTCTAGAGCACATTGCTTGTGTTCAGGCTGCAGAAAGATTCCAATTCAGTTCCAAAATGCTCATGAAATCAATGTATTCAGATATCAAAGGTAGGAAATATCTCTCTCTAAGATTTTGGGGAGGCAGTTCTCATCAGAATGAACCATCTTGGGCTGGATGGACCAGCGGTCAGACTCAATAGGAGGGGAAGTAAGTAACAAACAACCCTCTCCATAAATTGAATTAATCAATTAACTAACCCAATGAACATGTGTTTCGTGTTCATCAGAGAGCACTCTACTAAGATTGCCATACGTCCAGGAATTCTTGGACATGTCCTCTTTTGGAGGTCCTACAGGCCCATCCAGGGGGAATTTTTACATTTTAAAGCAAATGTCCTGGATGTGGGGCTTTAATTTTTGTGTGTGTGCATGCAGGTGGCTCTGATTCAGGTTCTTGCTGTGGCATGGGTGAACTGGGCTCTGGCATGGGTGGCTCAGGATCGCTGGTGGTGGAGGGGCTATCAGCTGATTGCCCTAAAAAAATCAACAAGTTTTGTGTCTGGGTTTTTACCTCTCGAAATAGGGCAACTCTAGCTTTACCCAGTAGCTCTGCCTATATCCAGATGTATGTGTGGAGAACTCCACATAAGGAGGGACTCTAATTAGACATTTGCTTATTTTATTTCAACAATACAGTAGTACGTCTGGTTAGAATGGGATCCATTCTGGAGGCCCGTTCGCAACATGAAAAGCCCGCAACCTGAAGCACCATATCTGCGCAGGTGAGTGGCGCAATTTGGTGCTTGTGCGCATGCCCGAAGCACGATTTAGCGCTTCTGTGCATGCGCGAGTGGCGAAACCCGGAAGTAACCCTTTCCGGTACTTGTGGGTCACTGTGGGACGCAACCTGAAAAAACATAATATGAAGCAAACGTAACATGAGGTATGACTGTACACCATTTTGACACTGCAGTCTCCACGTTGTGTATGCTACAAGAGACACAAAAGATAGTCCTTTAGAATTAACCACAAAATCAGAAAACGTACTTAAAATGCTTGCTGAAATAATGAAAGAGGTCTTCACTGAGTGGGATTGCTTATGAATCTGGCCCAGCCCTTAAGTGGTTGCTTTACTTCTCAGGTGTTGTGAGCTACCTGTTCCTCTGAATCTGCTTTCTCTGAAATGAGAGCCTATCTGCTTTGGAAGCAGTTCAGAGCCAGCCGACTGCTATGAGTTTCTACTCAGTGCAGCGGCTCAAAGGGATGGGCCATAAACCACTGCAGACAAGGAAAATATTCACCAGTCAGTTTTAATAGCTGTACTTTATAGTTGCCATGAAATAGGTGCTTCATGTCTTTGTGATGCTGTTCGGAATGCTTACCAAACCCTCAGATCCAGCACTGCACAAGAAATGTCCCTGAGAGCCATAAATGTGTGCACATTTGTGTCTGAGTCTTTACGGCTTGCTAAGGAATATAATACAGCACAGCTATATTATGTGTGTGTGTTTGTGTGCGCAAGCATATAGATATGTAAGTATTGTGTGGATTGCACTATATTTTATTCACCACCTGCTTTCCTTCCTCGATTACCTTTTTTGCGTTCTTCGCAGGTATGTGCTAAGTGTGTTTATTTATTTGAAACACCTGCAGCTCTGCACCTGAGTACTCTGAAATCCTCTGCCAGGACTGTTAATCTGTCCCTACAGATATTGTCATTCCATCCCTCTCCCTGCATTACGGTAACATTTATGTCAATGTCATGGATATTGGCTAGAATGTATGGTTTGCGGACAATTTGCTCGTTAGAGATGCCCTGCACAGTACTGCCCACTGAAGCAGCAGATTGCAAAAGGTAACCCACGTATCTCACCTGGGGTTTGGAATTCAGTTTGCACTGGAAAAGCATGTGGTCATTTTGTTGCTTGATATCCCTCCAACTTCCAATCCCTTCCTATTGAGAAGGTCATTCTCGTGCTTATCTTATGTTCCGCCCTCGCTCTTCTGTCCCCTGGTCCTACTAATCGTTTAAATCGTTTAATGTAATCCTTGTACATTAAAAGTGTTAAGTCCTGTTAAAATAAGGTGAATGTAAATGAAGGAGCAGATTGCAAGTCCTAATGTTTTCCTTGCTCCTTGTTAGGAAAAGAAAAGTAGAGGAGGAAGCTGTTCCTAAAAGATACTTTGACGCTTTATTAGGGACAGAGGGTTTATTCTGTCTGAATTTTTAAGAGAACTAACCTAATTTGCACCTTCCGGACTGAAGTGTAGATGAGAATTATCCCTTGGATTTCACACCTTTGCAATGCAGCCCTCGGCTCAAAGAAATTTACCAACGTACGCAAAAATAAGTGTGTTGCAGGGTAAAATATATTTAGAGATATATTTGGAGAACCGCTGTAGCTCATCTGTTTTGCATGCAGAAGGTCCCAGTTTCAGTTTCCAATGACATTTCCAAGCAGGGTTGGAAGAGGTCTGTGTCTGAAATACTGGAGAGCCACTTCCAGTCAGTGGACCAGGCTCAGACCAGAAATAGAAAAACCCATCTATCCTGAAGCTTTATAGGTAGATGGGGAGAACTGGTTGATTCAAAGAGAGGCTGTTATGTTTTATTGAAGGGAGCAGGTTCACATGAAGATGGAAAGCTGGACCTACCAGAGCTTTCATAATTGTTTGACCAAATTCAGCATGTGGAAAACCCAGAGAGGGGAAACGAAAAGGGAGTCATTTGTCTCTGCTCATCTAGTGAAGATATTGAATCTAATAATGTAAGGCCCGTCGTTGCCGGATCAGCTCCAAACTTCATCTTGTCTAGTGCTACAAGCTTTTTCAGATGGTCTAAATCAGGGGTAGGCAACCTAAGGCATGGGAGCCAGATGCGGCCCATTCGCCTTCTCAATCCGGCCCATGGATGGTCCAGGAATCAGCGTGTTTTCACATGAGTAGAATGTGTCCTTTTATTTAAAATGCGTCTCTGGGTTATTTGTGGGGCATAGGAATTCATTCATTTCCCCCCTCAAAATACAGTCCGGCCCACCACATGGTCTGAAGGACAGTGGACTGGCCCACGGCTGAAAAAGGTTGCTGACCCTTCTCTAAATGGTTCACCTCTCCATTTTCACAGGGCAATCCCCCGCAACTACAAAAACGCTGAGGGGTTCTAATTGGTTTCAGGTTTAGAAATTTACGGTACCTATGCTCGGGGGCTGAGGGTAGCGGGACTTTCCTTGATGAACTTCACAAGCAGCCCCTCACCCTTGCTTCTTTAACATAAACACCTCAACCGCTCATAGTACCACAAAATTTGAAACTGTTCCAGTGATTGGAAACTGTGATAAGCTGGCGTTCCTACTACTGGGCAGGTTTCTAAGAGTATCCATCAAACACACTATAAAATAAACTCTTCAGAGCCTTGCACCAATTGCATGAAGATCTGATGAGCAGCCAGCATGCCTGGGGAAATTGGGCTGGGGCCTGTGTGTGTGCTTTGGCCTTCATCCCTAGTTTAAATCCATCATGCGGTATTAAACCTCTCTCACTGTAATAATTCCAGTGCAAGCAGTAGTCATGGGGCAGAACCAGCCTCCTGGCCCTGACATCACTGCTTACTTGCATGGGGATAAGGCACCAGCGATGTTGGGGTCAGACTGCTGCACCAGTAGGAGCACTTAAACAACCATGTTGTCCTGACCTCACTGCCACCCTGTCCCAGGTCAGTAGCAGTGACGTTAGTGTCAAGAGGGTGGCTCCCAAGCTCCACGCCACCACAAACAACACTGCAAGTACTAAAAGAACCTTTCAAAATGTTACATAATGATCAAAACAGTAGGAAAGCACCACCTGTCTATGTAAATCTATTGGCTGGTAAAACTTCAAAATTTAAAGAAAAACCCCATTTCATTTTCTTGTAATTCTAGCTTCAGATTAATTTGTGGAGATGACAATTTTTAAAATAAATTAAAACCTGCAGCAATCCTATGCACACTTACCTGGAAGGAAGTCCTGCTGGACTCAATGGGACTTACTTCCGAGTAGACATTGTTAGGGATATGCGTGGTGCTGTGGTCTAAACCACTGAGATTCTTGGGCTTGCTGATCAGAAGTCGGCGGATCGAATCCCTGCTACGGGATGAGCTCCCATTGCTCTGTCCCAGCTCCTGCTAACCTCGCAGTTCAAAAGCATACCAGTGCAAGTAGATAAATAGGCAGCAGGAAGGTAAACGGTGTTTCTGTGCACTCTGGTTTCTGTCAGTGTCCTGGTGCACCAGAAGCGGTTTAGTCATGCTGGCCACATGACCCAGAAAGCTGTCCATGGACAAACACCGGCTCTCTCAGCCTGAAAGCTGCAGCCCCATAGTCACCTTTGAGTGGACGTAACTGTCCAGGGGTCCTTTACATTTACCTTTACTGAGACATTGTTAGTGTTTTAGTTACTGATATAGTTCATAGTAATTTCTCTTTAAAACCATCTTAGAATGAAGAGTACTGATTCATCCCACCCCCCACCCCCCAAGTGTATTCCAATGGTCGGACGGTGATGAAATCTTCAGCGACAGAAAAACATTAGACTACAACCCAACAAAGGTATTCTGTACTGTAAATTTTCCGTGTGGAATGTTTGTGCCACAGTGTGCTATTATAATCTTTGAGAAAAGAAGCTTATAATGAAAATGCTGACACAGTCCTCGCTGTACCATTGTTGCCTGCAACACTGTAATATTCAAACTGGATGATAATCCTTCACTGACCTTGACATGTTTATCATCTTCAGCAGTTCTGTTGTTCTCCCTGTAAAAATCTGACAGCTTGCAATAAGAAATCAACTGCATACATCAAGACCTTATTGAATACCAGTTTTGATACAGAACATGAAGCTTACTATACGCTGCATACAAAGCAGCTGGAAGAGGAGAAGAGAGAAATGCCGAGTCCACAACAATGGGCGGGATGCATACCTTCCCCAGTGGTTGAAATGGACAATAGGATGCTGCAGTGCTGACTGATGGTATGACAATAAGTCACCAGACAGGCAGCATCATGTGGTACCTTGGCTCTGATGCTCAAGGGCGGCTTAATTAATTCTGTTTTAGACTCCTGTTGGATGGGAGGGTTGTCCACTGGGTGAGGGTGCTAGTCAGGGCTGGATTTAGGTTTGATGAGGCCCTAAGCTACTGAAGGTAATGGGGCCCTTTATATGTCCAGCTGTCCTTTGTCAACAACAAATTGTCGCTGTTTTTTGTGTTGAATATATGGTAATTTATGGACCTAATAGGTATCTAAAGCCATTTGCACATAACAAAACATGTATTTTATCGAAGTAACTGTTGAACTGAAATACAATTAAGAAGAAGTATATTTGGGGGGGGGGGAGAGTAGGGCCCTAAGCTATAGCTTGTTTAGCTTATACGTAAATTGGGCACTGGTGCTACTCAAAACTCATCAGAAGTTCTGCAGAAACCAGGCAAAGACTGTATCGAAATCACTGCTTTGTTTTTCTATTCAAAATATTAGGGCAGGGGACTCAATCTTCAAGAATGTTCCCCAAGGTTTAATTTTCCAATGCAAAAAAAAAGAGGGGAGGGTCAGTCAATGTCATAGTTCTGTCAATGTGAGCTAGTTTTGCAGAGATATAATAAACAAAATATATTGGGGAGCTTTTTTTAAAGTTATATGCTAAAACTTTAACACAAGATTCAAAGTTGCACCCCTCCAGAAATTGTTGGACTACAACCCCCATCATCCCTGACCCTTGGCCATGCTGATAGGAGCTGATGGGATTTGGACTCCAGCTACATTCGGAGAGTTTGTGCTGCAAATTGCCAATTTTGAACAATGAAGCTACTTAGATATTTGATGTGACTAATTCACACATCCACAGAGATTTCAGATATTGTTTACTAAAGTCAGCTGGACGCAGGAGCCACGGCACTTTGCTTTGAACTGCAATTTTATATGTGGACATTAGTGGGTGAAAATGTTCATTCTCCATGCTCTGCTTCCTAAATATTGCATGTCACACTCCTATTAAAGGCCCAAGAGCAAGCCACATTGTTGTTTTTTCTCTGGTCAGTTGACAACCCTGGCCACACATCCTGACAGACTGCCATTCATCTCCAAGGCCTACAGTATTTAAAATCTTAAGGTTCCATAGCTTAAACCCCACTCTCAATTCTGCAGCATGGAGGTGGGCTTCAGCAGGAGTAATTTGCCCACCACCACCCTTTGATAACACAACCACCGAATCAGGCTTTAACCTTCTCAGCGGTATATTATTCCTTGCTCATTTCTGCACCAGACAGGGCCACTGCACGTGCAATCGAGCCAGGTAGGGTTTCCATGACAACCCATTCTACGGATGGGCTGATCATAACCGCATCTTCTTCCTTTAGTGGAGGAATCCAGGCTGTTAATGAAGCACGGAAGTGGCATCTAGGAACAGGAGTGTAAAATTATGCTCTAAAATCTGTTCTGGAGAAGAGAGGGTTGCAAGAATTGACCAGGAAGAGTTAACCTGTGATAGATGCCCACTGCATGGAAACTGTGGTCAAGGTACGTTCAGGGAAACAAAAGCCTCAGCAACAACATTCATTGCCAATCCATGGTCAAACGTATCATCGTCTATTGGGGAGAGGAGAAACCAAATGAAGTCTTGATATAAAACACCTGGCAACATGGCAGTTTGTTAAACTTAGGTGGTGGTGTTACAACAGCAAGAATTTACTAACGCGGCCACTACATTTTATACCATTTTACCATAAAAGTGATTTTTAATAGCAGACATAAGGTATACACACACACATACACAAATGTAAACAATTATGAAACCACAATAAAAGTACATTATTAGTTGTTGTTTAGTCGTTTAGTCATGTCCGTCTCTTCGTGACCCCATGGACCAGACCATGCCACACACTCCTGTCTTCCACTGCCTCCCGCAGTTTGGTCAAACTCATGCTGGTAGCTTTGAGAACACTGTCCAACCATCTCGTCCTCTGTCGTCCCCTTCTCCTTGTGCCCTCCATCTTTCCCAGCATCAAGGTCTTTTCCAGGGTGTCTTCTCTTCTCATGAGGTGGCCAAAGTATTCGGAGCCTCAGCTTCAGGATCTGTCCTTCCAGTGAGGTACATTATTAACATCATCTTGTTTTATGGACCCAAAGTCTTCATAGTTGTCTTTTTTGTTCTGAAATATTTTCCCCAAACTGTACAACTCTGGTTTGGTTCTAGTCATGTTAATTCACTGCAACCCTCATATTCGTATTATTTGGAAGAGACTTCTATTCAATTTGATGGGGCATTATTACTGAGTTAAACTGCTATGGGGCTCCAGCAGCTGCCATGTACCTTTTAAAAAGTGCACCTTAGAAGGATTGCTCTTGGGGTTGCAATTCTATGCACACTTATCATGGAACAAGCCCCATTGGAAACAATGGGGCTTGCTTCTGAGAAAAACATGCATGCCTAAGATTGGATTGCAGGGCTGAAATCACACACTTACTTGAAAGCAAGAGACTGTAAAGCAGGGCTCAGGATCTGGCTCCATGAGACCCCATCCATTTTGTTGAATGTTCACTAGGTTGAGGACTGCTTTATCTACCTAACTGTGAAACTTACAGGGACTTGCTGTCTTTGTGTAACTTGTTGTTCTCAAGCAAGCAAGCAAGCAATGATTTACTAGTTGTGCCTTTATCCCTGGCTGACCTCAACTCTGCACCAGTGCTTGAAGGGAAATGTGAATACTAAATTTGCTTCTCTCTTGGCTACTGCAGAGATTGTGCCTTTCTCTGTGCCGCCTCCAGGCTCCCACTTGACTAGAGGCTGATGGAAGGAAATCACCAAGTATTCAAAATCAGGGTAGGTCAAAGCAAGCATTGGTTGGGCGAATAAAACCTGAATTTGACTTGTGTACAAAACCTGAGCAGCTTACCCAATCATTTAAAAAGGGAAAGAAATCAAGAGAAATTAAAACAATAGGAACAATTCTCGCTTGTCACAGCAGTGTCATGTGGCAAAGGAATTCTATAAAAAGTCAGAGATGTAAAGAGATTTGTTTGATTTAAAAAAATAAATATTTTTTTTTGGAGGGGGATCCATGACTCGAAAATCTGCCTAAATGCTTAAGATATAGACATTTTTGCCAGCTATTTCCCCCTGTAAAATACTGCACTTTTGTAAGTTTCTTTTGCTAGTATACACATTTCTATATGTATATTTTCCTTGGCAAAGTGCATCTTGGTTCGGCAACTGCAAATTTGGTAGGATCGCATTAAAATATGAACGGAACCAAGTTCTCTCCCTACCACCTATTCCAAAGGGGTTTTCAAATAGGGCAATTGGGGGCAGACATCTTCCTATATGACTTTCTACAGTGTCTTGCATATTGTTATGACAATGTGATGGTATATTCTAGAACAAGCTTTGATATTGTAAATATCTCGGTGTTCCGAGTCTGCTTTGGTGTGACAGAATCATTTTTTAATGTAAATTAATTACTTTAATTAATAATAGGCTCTGCTAATAATAGACTCAGCTAATCAAGTCTCCTCTCCTCAGCCTCCATACCAAAATCATGATATTGGTAGCTACATCAGTTCATCCCACCCAACCCACCCCGCCCATCCCCAGCTACTGCCATTTATTAATTAATGTAGGGCGTGTTCAGTCTGCCACCCCATTCTACTTAATAGATCAACTAGATCTTCCTGAATTCCTGCTCTATGGTTGCAGTCATGGGATTGTTGTCTATCACATGACGGTATATGTTTTGACTCCACAAAGTGGAAAGTGACAGAGACAGGATGTTTGTGTTACTGTGTTCCATGAAGTGGGACTATTGTCCTTTGTTCTCTCTCTCTGCTGTCTGATGCTAGAGAGAGAGGGAGCCATGTTGCAGTGCTCCGTGTGTGTTTATATGTAAATAAAGTAGATTAGCCAAAATGCTGAGTTGCTGAAGTCTATCACGTGAACTGCAAAGACTCTGTGGATCCCTAAGTGTGCCGGTGTCTGTTGGCTTCAGTCGCTGTGATGTTCGGGCAGAAGAAAGCTTTTGAAGCTCCCAAACAAAAGACCAGGAGGGAGAGAACATGCCAGTTGGGCATGTGTCTCTACCAGGGTCCTACTCGAGTGTAGGACGAGCTCCTGACAAACAAAACCTTCGTTTTTGCTAATATAAGACTGCCATCTTTCTCTTCTTTCCTCTCTTTGCCTCCATTGGGACCTGCATGCTTAGATATGGCAAAGGGACTCATCAATTGACTACTAGATCTTATATTTTATACTTCGGGTACATCCTCAGATCTTACCTTGCACCTAAGTGAGGCTCATCTAATTGTCTCTGCATAACTCTTCTTAAGCATCATCTTGAGACTGTTATAAATTGGGACAGTAATAGGATACCTAGCAATTCTCACACCCCCACTGTTTTGCCTAACATCCAGCCTCCTGAAGAGTTCTGCAGAACTCAGAAGCTTCCTCGCATTTTCACATCAAAACTGTGAAATTTTGGCTTGTAATCTTTTTATTTTTAATATTATTTATTTATAGTTTTCCATTTTATAACAAGCATAACATTTTCTACATAAAATTCCAATACCTTATTTCGACCTTCTTCCCCCTCTTTCTGTGGTTGCTTATATTTATAATACTTTTACTGCATTTCCAAGTTAAGCCCAATTATTATATAGCTCATATAATTCAATATTTGCTATGTCACTGCACATCTATACATCAATCCTGCTAATGATTTAATCTGTTCACAATGATTTGGAAAATATACAATAAGTGATTTCCACTCTGTATTAAATACTTTGTCGTCTTGATTTCTTATTCTTCCGGTAAGTTTCGCCACTTCTGCATATTCCAATAGGTTTTGTTGCCATTCTTCTTTGCTTGGGATTTTGTCTTCTTTCCATCTCTGGTCAAATATCATACAAGCTGCCATGGCCACATACATAAATAAACTTTTATATTGTTTAGGTATCTCTAACCCCATAATTTTGACTTGTAAAAATTGTTACCAAGCAGTGGATTTTGAACATCGTTAGACAAAATGAAACATACTGACTGCACAACCCACAATTCACCTATGCTCCATAGCAGTCAACTGAGATGTGAGCCAAAATTATTTAGGTGGTTGTAATTGGTGAAGAAATACCTGGACAGCAATACCATGGAACTGAGATAGTAGGAAGGTGTCTATGGACCATTAGCCTACCTTGTTCAGTCTTGCTTCCACAAGCAATGTGCGCAGTCATATGCTACGGCTAGAGTTGAAATAATTACACCCTAAGGACACCCTGGCCTGAGTCCCACTACAATGTTAACTCCTGTGGATATTTTAAGGAATTCTAACATTTTCTTCTTAAAGCACACAGCAATTCAAAGCCTCCTGCAGTGACTCAAAAGCTGCCTTTTTCTGTTCTGCTAGATGTTTCTGCACTTGAAGAATGGAGCTGCAATTTTGTTGACAAGTCCAAGTTTCAGCTTCTGACATATTGATGTTTTCCTGAAGAAGGCTAATAACCACTGAGGTGTGGTTAGGGGTCGAGAAGGGTGGCTTTTGGGGCCATTTTCTTGGATTTCTTTAAAACCAATGACTTTTTAAAGGGCAGCAAGCATTCATCAAGGAGTCATCCAGCATTTGTGTTCTTCGAACTCTTCTAACTTTGACAACCACATCGTGTCTGCTAACAGAACAAAAACATTCTTGACTTTTGGGCTCTTCTGGCAAATTGAATTGGCAATCTAAGACTGCTTTCAATGATGACTCCAAGGGCAGCTTTGTGGGTTGCCCTGGTCCCTGAGGCTGAGACACAAAGAACTGAGTGGGCAGAGTCTGACAGCAACTACAATTACCCAACAGCAAACTAGAATACTTCAGCCAATTAGGAAACAAATTGCACCGCGTGGGCCTCACCAATCTAGTTCATAAACCATGAGACATGACTCCTTTTCCCTGGAATGTGGAAAGAGAAAGGTCAAACTCAGAGCTGATGGAGTAAAATGTTGCATTTTGGTGCACACATAGACAATGTCAGATGTGCATATTGATTCTTATTTTTAACATTGCAACCCCAGTGCAAATTAACAGGACATTATGTAACATTAAGAGCTGATGTGCACGAGAGGCACATCTTACCAACCAGTCAAATACAGTGGTACCTTGGTTCTCAATGCCTTGGTACTCAAACAACTTGGAACCCAAACACTGCAAACCCAGAAGTAAGTGTTCTGGTTTGCGAACTTTTGTTGGAAGCTGAACATGCTCTGTTTTGAGTGTTACGCTGACGATTTGAGTGCCACACTTCTGTTTTGAGTGCCACACTTCCATTTTGAGTGTTACACTGAGGTCTGTCTGTTTTTGCTATTTATTTAGCGTTTTTGTGTTTGTGGCTCTTTTGTGTGTGTGACTGTGTGGAATCCAGTTCAGCTACTGATGAATTGGTTGTGTGACTGTAGTACATTGTTTATTGCTTTCATTTTATGGATCAATGGTCTCGTTAGATAGTAAGATTCGTGTTAAATTGCTGTTTTAGGGGTTGTTTTTAAAAGTCTGGAACAGATTAATCCATTTTGCATGACTTTCTATGGAAAAGCACATCTTGGTTTTGGAACGCTTTGGTTTTGGAATGGACTTCCGGAACGGATTAAGTTCAAGAACCAAGGTACCACTGTAACCAGTGGGATTTTTCATAAAATCCTGTATATGGGTGTTCAGGTAGTGTGTGTGCGGAGCCCTCCAAGAACACTATACACCTAAGGCATATAGTTACCGCATGTGATTGCATGTGTCCTGCTTTTAAACAATATTATCTGCAAATGAAATCAATCTCTTACAGATCACAACATCCTCCAGATGTCACAAGAGGGGAGCCAATGACTTAGACGCAGAACAGATAGAAAGTGAGCCAAGTCACACATCACAGATCAAGTCATGGATATGCATTGCGTGGTCAGTTATTAAGCAACACAAGGAAACATTTTGCAGATGGGAAGATCTGAAGCTGAGATTAGGCTTGCACAAATGAAATGCTTTCATGGCCAAGAAAGCATATGGAGGGGAGAGAGGAAAGTGGCCAGAGTCATGGCTGCATTTTGAGTCACACAAATATACATGCATGATATGGCCAAAGAAACAAAACACGGAATAGTAAAAATACTTTCTCTCCTTCTTGGTCTGTCGACATGCCATGAATGCACATAGAACCCAACACATCTCTCTCCCTCTCTTACTTGAGCGGGTTGCTCTTGCTGTTTTCATTGCTGAATTCTTCCATATCTGCTACTCATCTTTCTGAGCCAAATGGTACAGGCAGGCAGGAAGGAGCTGGACTGGGCTGGAAGTGATGGCTTTATCTTGGGTATCAAGACTTGGCTGGCATTTCTTTGGTGCTCACTCAAAGCCGAGTAAGATTGTCTTCCAGGGGTGCCAACTTGAATAAAATATTGTGGGGGGGCCGGTAAGCCCTGCCCCATATAATCAGACACAGGTCTCAGGGTGGTTGCAACATCAAGCACACAAAACACACACAAAAAACACATAATAAAGAAGAGGTCAGGCTGAGAGACTGTGACTGGCCCAAGGGCACCCAGCAAGTTTCGTGGCTGAGCCTAGTCTTCAAGGCCATGGGCCAACCTTCTAACCTCTATGCCTCACTCTGCATTGTGTCCTACTCTCTGTTTCCAGATTCATCCTGCACCTTGCTCTGGCTTTGTGGTCCTTGCAACCTCCAGCTTCGACTGTGGGTCCAGTATTCTTTAAATCAAAAGTTGGAAATAATTTAGATGAGAAAATAATGATGTTGAGCCGAAGCCCTTTAAATTATTTACTGGAAGGGGGTGGTGGAAACTATCAAGCCTTTCATTTATTGATAAATTGATCCTGTGTTCTGTAACAAACTATAAACAGATTAGCTTGGGACAGGTCCTAAAGGGCCATCTTGTGCACAGTTCTTTGTGTGTGTGGTTTTTGTTGTGCAGTTTGGTGATCTAGCCTGTTTCAGTTCCGTGTGGTTTTACCCTTGACTTCAGCTACCTCAAAAATTAAGCCATAACCGTATGGCTGAAGACAGTGACAAACATTATGGTAATAAAGGGCAAACAGAGATTACTCCAGCACACACAGACAAATAAAGAGTTGTTGACAAGATGCTTAAGGTATTTGCATAGCTATAGCCAGCTATTTATGGGAGGAAATGAGCAAATAAAAAAGGAATAGTGTTTGTTTATGCAGTTGTATGGCAATGATTTTTGTTTTTTAGTATTGGACTGTTCTTAGCACTGAGGAAATATGTATTGAAGTAGAACAAATGTGGATTTTGTGTATAAAACAAATGTGCAAGCGTGCATAATGTATCAAAGGAGAGAAGCAATCCTCAATGTACTCACAGTTTTTATCGTATGGCTTCGTGATTTGATTCCTCGTTATTTTCTTGTGCTTTTCAAAAAGTTGCACTTTCGGAGGGCAGAAGATAAATATTGGTAAAAATGCCTTTTCAGGGCCTAATGACAGCATGGGGATGTTTGATTGCACCTATTTATAGTCTGAAAGAAATTGGCAAATGAAAATCAGTTTGTAAGAAAAACAAGATAAGATGGACAACACGTTTATGCAATTCACCTTTGATTAGCTTAAGGGCCTTTTCTGTGTAGATTTCTAAATAATTAAACCATCCACCTCAATATATAAAATATTTAGAAAACTATTTCAATAGCCTTAGTTCAGGAAATAGCTGCTCAAAAGTTTATTGATGCTGGAGAGAGTCTTAACAGCTCTGGATGTGTGAACTATATAGAATGTATTTCCAGACAACTTTGTTACCTAGTCAGAAAAAAGTCAGAGTTTGTTTCCAATATTCCTCAGGGAGATTACCAACTTCAGGGGGTGTTATTCATGTTGAATATTTGCTTCATTGCTATTTTATATTTTAAAAAGGTGTAATTGGACCTAAGTATAGTTTTGGTTTAATTTGTTTTGCTGTCATAGTGATTTCGATTTTTTTTTATTAATTAAGAGCAGTATAGAAATGAACTTTATAAATACTCTTAAAAAGGCAACACCAGTGTATTTCATATGAAGTACTGTATAGAAATAATGGGTGGCATCCAACTAACTCGATCCATCAGTGTAAGGATTTCTACTTGCACAATGGCATTTCCCCTCTTTCCATGCCAAAATATGCTCCGGTGTTGGGGGGGGGGGGAGTTCCATTGCACAAGCAGAAACTCTTGCACTGATAGAACAAATTGGTTGGATACGCCCAATACACACTTATTATTGGGACCAAAATGGATATGGTGGGGCACCACAGCCCTCATGAACTCACAACAGTGCCATAAATTATGTACCTGGTGTGAACCATATATTGTCTCTTACTCACGTGCATGTACATGCACACACACAAAACACCACCATATTTCTATCTATCAATACCTATTTAAATTAGAACCAAAGGTTTAGAATTCTAATTATACAAGAAATGTTATAATTTCCAAGTATTGTTTTATGAAGAGGAGTTGGTTCAGTCTAATTGAACGGAGACCCCGATAAACACCCCATTTTCCCAAATCAAAACAATAAAAAAAATCCATGTGTAATGAATAAAATCATTATTGATTTTTGATAACTAAATAAAGCTGAATATTCAATTGTTTCATTGTTCCACTGTCGAACAGCTCTTCCTTTGTCCTTAATTGCTCCAATAGCAAACATTTCATGCATTCATAGGAAGACGTGAAATGTTTGCTATTTGAACAATTAAGTGCAAAGTAAGAACTGTTCGGCAGTGGAACGGTCTCCCTTGGGAGGTGGTGGACTCTCCTTCCTTAGAAGTTTTTAAGCAGAGGTTGGGTGGCCATCTGTCACGGATGCTTTAGCCGGGATTGCTGTATTGCAGAAGGTTGGACTCGACCCTTGGGGTCCCTTCCAGCTTCATGATTCTATTCCAATTTTAGACTATGCTCACGCTCCCAAGATCATGCACCTGTTGTTCGGACACCACTCACATCGCCCTGGTTCCGTTCCTGGCTCACAAACTCCTTCCCTCCCACATACTTTTCCAGCTCCTTGACCTCATTTACTGGGCCAGCAAGGTTGGAGGCATGGTTCCTGCAGTGGTGAAAAGTTCTGAGGAGATGGGAGGGAGGAGCGGAAGTCTCTCCCAACTTTTCTTTCTTTAAATTATTTATTCATTTTTCTTTTCCATTCATTACATACACCTCAATTTCTTAACATATATTATATATCCCTCCCTCCCCTCCAGGGCTTCCCCCAACTTCCGCTTCTGGTTTGTTTCTCTTTTCACCCACTTTGCTATCTCCTAACAGAAAAAGTTATTAATAACATAACATCAAGCCTAAAAACCTAAAAATAAAAGTAAATACACTATAATATTTCACTATTTTCTAGGTAAAGGTAAAGGGACCTCTGACCATTAGGTCCAGTCGTGACCAACTCTGGGGTTCCGGCGCTCATCTCGCTTTATTGGCTAAGGGAGCCGGCGTACAGCTTCCGGGACATGTGGCCAGCATGACTAAGCTGCTTCTGGTGAACCAGAGCAGCGCACGGAAACGCCGTTTACCTTCCCGCCAGAGAGGTACCTATTTATCTACTTGCACTTTGCCGTGCTTTCGAACTGCTAGGTTGGCAGGAGCTGGGACCAAGCAACGGGAGCTCACCCCGTCGCGGGGATTCGAACCGCCGACCTTCTGATCGGCAAGTCCTAGGTTCTGTGGTTTAACCCACAGCACCACCCGTGTCCCTTTTTCACTATTTTCTAAACATGTTCTAATACTAGTAATGTGAATGTTTATTTAAATCCTGCCATCAAGTCTATTGACTTTCTTTGTTTCTGCAACCAACTTTTCTTTCTGGAGCTCGGCCTACTTCAATGAGCATAGACAAAGCTGACAGGACCAAACCCCTTTATTTACTGATACCTGCCTGCCGATTTTTGCACATAGTCATATACATGTAGGCCACTATCGCATACAAGGTTTAGCCCATGTGGTGTCTTCCAGAGGTTGTTGAACTGCGACTCCCATCCTCTCTGTCTGCTGGCTATGCCTGATGGTCTTCCTGGAGTCATCTCTGAAGTTGATCCAGTGAATGCAATATCTGGTTTGAAATCTGAACTTCTCAATGCTTTCCTCTGTGGGAGCAGGGCAGGCGGGCAGGCAGGGAGCTACGATTAAAATAATAATTGAAATAAAAAAGAACCTTCACTCATAACGCTGTGAAAATGTCAAATAAAAGCTATTTAATATTGATTTTCAAATAAGAATTATTCTACGGGAGAAAACAAGAAGGCTTGCAGGAGGGCTGCGCACCGTCCGCCTGTGTTGTTCGACAAAATAGGTCAGCCTCTGCGGCACTGTTGATTAATACACACACCTTGGGTGTGTGCTGAGCCATGGAGTGAGGCAGAGACACCCAGGAAGTCCATTAATCAGCGCATGTTTACTATCCTGGAGCACTTTGTTGTTGCTGTATTATTAATGAATAGATTTAATATTGAAATACTGTTTGTGCTTCTTTTTAATAATGTCATGCAGACATACAAAATGTGTGTGTCTACAGTGCTTCTGCAATCAAAAGGCACGTAATTGTCAGAAGCAGATAAAAAGGGGCCTGTCTGGGGACTTGTGCATATCTTATTCTCCGAGTCAGTTAGGCTTCAGTACCACGACACTGAACTGAGAGTAAGTGCCACCGAATTCCTTTGGTTGTCTCCAGCTTTAGTCATACCTATTAACATCAATGGACAGGACTTAGCTTAGATCTTTAAATTTCAGTGGGTGCCCAACTCAGAGTAGAACTTTGTTGGATAAAGCCCACTGGGATTTAATTTTGAGCAGACATGCATAGGATTGTGCTGTAAAGCAGATTTTTCACCATGAGCTCCTTAAAGGAAGGAAAGGACAAAAATGCAGTGCTTTTTTTTCTTAAAAAATCTTTAGGGGTACTTACATTTTGACTCAAGAAAACCACCATTGTATAGTTCAAATCGGGGGAAATAAAGACAGTAAATGGACAAAAGTACAAAGAACATGCATTGCCTCATATTACGCAGCTGACAGCTGACAGTAACTTCCACATTGGCATGAAGTTGTGTGCACTAACATCTTCCCATTTATATTGAAATACTGCCCCTCCATGAGGCCAAACTTTCATCAGTAAAACGCCACACATCCACATTCCACACTGCTTCACACATTAAACGCTCGCTTCCAACTGAGACTCAGGAAACACCGTGACAGGAAATAAAGCTGCCATTGGAGGTGGTAACAACAAAACTGACCAATCACCATGTCAACTCCTACTTCACACATTAAATGCTCGCTTCCGCCTGAGACTCAGGAAACACCATGACAGGAAATGAGGCCGCCAACCAGGGGAGGAATGTAACTGATGATTCATTGTGCTGCATCGTGATTCACCGTACCCTTTAGATTCACAAAATGTTTAGGGGTATGAGTACCCCTGCGTCTCCCCCCCCCCCCCGAAAAAAAGCACTGTAAACATGTTTAAGAGAAAGTATGCCCACATATCTCATCTCATCACCAGTGTGGTGTAGTAGTTAGAATACCATACTAGGACCTGTGAGATCAAAGTTGAAATTCTCATTCAGTCATGAAACTCACTGAGTGACCTCGGGCCAGTCACCATCTTTTGTTGTGAGAGAACCATGCATACCATTTTGAGTTCCTTGGAGGAATGGATGTTGATTATAACATAATTAATGAATAAATATCATTCATTTTAATTCCACTAAGGCAGTGGTTCTCAAAGGGTGTGGCACACCACACTGGTGTTGCAAGAGAGGATGGCAAGTGTGGCGTTAAAGGACAATCAGAAACATTTAAACATTTCAGTGCAGTATGGTATAGTATCAAAATATTATTTTATTTTCAAAATGAGAGCAAGAGCCTCAAGTGATACTGAGGAATCTACTGTCGCCCATATTTGCAAGAAATGGCCAGTCCTGCCCTCAAGAAGATGTTGGTGAACAGAAAGAGCTATGAAACAAAAAGCCCCTCTTTAGGAACATCAGGAAAGAAATGACAGTGAAAGCTTTTGTAAATCCGATAACATATGAAGCAAATTATTCTAACCCTGCACAAACACATATTCACAACACATTAAATATGATCTAAAATAAATTCCGAGCCCTTGAAATAGAAGCGCAATGCAAAATCCATGGAGGCAATAAGCAACATAAATAATGTTTTATGTGCACATTAACGGTGCTCATTGATTAGCCTCCACAGCAAGTCCTCCGACACATATCATCTTTTCATAAATAAAGACATTATATTTTATGTGAAACTGCAACTATACCAGACACAATCCACATGCAAAACCACCTTGAAATGAAAGGCAATGGTATGCAGAGGTGGGGTGCAATCCTTTGTCAAGGACAGTGATGCTGTCCAAAAACATCTGATGGTCCTTGAAAAATAAATGTTATTTTTAGGGACTGGGCAGAGGAGGAGTGGTGGAAACCGCCTCCCCGTTCTGACCCTTCCAGGGAGGAGGAAGAGGAAGACAGTATAGATTTACAACAGGGGTTTGCGGGAAGTCACAGCTCAGAGGCAGATATGGGGAAAAGGTGGGAAATAATGGGAGAGGAGGAGCAGGCAGAGCCGGAGCAGCACCTGGCTGACACGTTGTCACTAGAAAGACCCACCATCTCCCAGAACCTGGTGAGCCTTAGAAGTAGGAGAGCAAAGAACTCCAAGACAGAGAACGCATAGCAGCCCCCAAATGATGATGAATGAGGAAGTGGGGGAGAAGGGAGGTGGAGATTCACTTGGGAGAACGCCATTATCCAAGAGGCTGGGTTCTACAGCCTCTCTCAGTAAAGTTCAAAATAAAAAAGGACTGCAAGAAACTTTTCCTTGTCTTTATACTTTCCTGGGCAACCAGCTGGGGGCCGCTGACAGCGTACTGACAGTTATTGTATTACTAACCTCATTGTGTTTTCACCTACAGTTGAAAGAGAGGCTTACCAGGGGTAACTTCAGTTATCTGATTCTGTTGATGTTACCACTCCAGCCAAGAGATCTAGCTGCATTTCAGTACATACATGGAGTTGCTCATTCAGTCCAATGAAGAAGCAGATACACACAAAGGAATATTATACAGACTTCTGTCTGCTCTACTGAAATGAATGGCAAGGCTCTTGTAAGTAAAGGAAGCTTCATGCATGCAGCACAGCTTCCACAGATGGAGGAAACTGCAGGATTAAATTGTAATGTTTGGATTTCATATATAATTAAAAATAAAAATAAAACACATTTTATTGAAATGGAAGCATCTTAATTGCTATGTGATCTTTCTTAATAAAGCATACTGCTATAAAATCAGGGGAACTGTGTCTATTTACTGGAAATCCGACAACCTTCAGCATTATATTGTTTCTTTAGCCTTCAATGCCGTTTTCTTACTTTTTGTCTCACTAGGTGCTTGCTTGAATATTTCAGCAACTCCTGAATTAACAAGAATTGCTTGATTTCTTCATTGATTTCTTTTGGAGAGCCAATGCGGTGTAGTGGTTAAGAGCGGTAGTCTCGTAATCTGGTGAACCGGGTTCGCGTCTCCGCTCCTCCACATGCAGCTGCTGGGTGACCTTGGGCTAGTCACACTTCTCTGAAGTCTCTCAGCCCCACTCACCTCAAAGAGTGTTTGTTGTGGGGGAGGAAGGGAAAGGAGAATGTTAGCCGCTTTGAGACTCCTGAAGGGGAATGAAAGGCGGGATATCAAATCCAAATCCAAACTTCTGAACCTGACAATGCTGTTATACTCCAACTCCCATTAGCCTTGACCAGCATGATCAATGGTTAGGGACAGTGGGAGCTGAACTTAAGCAGCATCTGGAGGAGTGGAGGTTTTCCATCCCTGATCTACAAGGTATTTTTTAACTACGGTATCATCCAGAATGACCTAGATGATAGTGGTTATTTAAATGCTAAGGTACAAAGAAGGCTAAATTTATTTTAATCCATTGGCTCATCAGTGGATTCATTTCCAACCATTTATTGTTTTTCATTCTTCTCCCACTGCACCCCTTCTCTTCTTGTGGATTTTTTAATTTTAAAAAGCAACATGTGCTGCTTAAATCTTTGCAGTTCCTACTGGTGGTTCTTAAATGGAAATATGATGTCCCAGGCAAATCCTTCCCGTGTGAATTTTGTTCAACCTTGGCATCAACTTTTGAACCTCACTCAACGATAGTAACGTCCCCATGGAGAGAGAGGGAGAGGGAGAGAGGAGAGAGAGACCTCTCCTTTAGTTTTTTATATAGTCATCCTACATTACATATAACTAAGCTTTGGGTAAGCTATGGCTAACCATTTCTATTTTCAATGCTCTTCACATTTGGAGCATAGAAGCAGGCTCTGTCAGATTCATGGTAATGTGATTATCAAAGCAATAGCTGCACTACTGAAATCTTCCAACCCTCCATAAAAGCTCACCCTCCCCAAATTTCTTAACAGCAATCTCAGCCAGTTCCAAACTTAACATTCCAGCTCTCCTTAGCCCGCCATGCCACAAACTGGACTGGACCCAAGACTCTGATATGACTGCACTTTATCCCTTACCCTCGGTTGAATTCTCATTGACTGCTGTGGACTTCGTGTCCAGATCACCCAAACAAGGAGAACTTTGTTTAGTGAGTAACTTTTGCAACTAAATCTACTCTCTTTATTGGTTTGTTGTTGTTCTGTAAATCTTTTATATGGTTACGACCCATGTCTAAAACTAAAACCCTCTCTTGTCTTCCTGGTTGTATTTGTTTTGTCTGGGTGATGGCTGAATTTCTCGCAGCTGGTGTGGGAAACTGAACTTTCCAGAGGAAAATACAATCAGAAGCAAGCGCTATCAGGTACATTCGGTGTGCATGTGCCAATATTATGAGCTTGGAGGATAAGGTTCTTGGGAAACAGCTTTTTCTGAAAACTTGTCAGGCAAGATTGTAAATACTGAGCAGATTCCAAATTGAGCTGAACGGAAGTTAGCCATCACTGGTGCTAGAGCTAGCATCCATACTTGGCATCTACAGGAGACACTTGGTAACTGGTGCTGATGACTGCTCTGCAGTAGCAGTTGGCCTGGTGGGATGGCACTGCTCACTTGACCTCCGGTCACTCACATTGCCACTGCTTACCAAGAGGCAGAGAGGAGCACAGCTCTGGCCATGCTACAGCCTCCTCCTTCCTCTTCTGCCTCCCGATAGGCAGCAACAGTGTGCACAACTGGAAGTCAGGTTAGCATTGCCAACCCACAATGCATTCCACTTTCTGCTACCTAGGGAACCTGTGTTGTGTGACGGTTGTCTATGAGCTGCTATTCTAGATTCCTCACAATGCTCTGGAGCAATGGGGTGGCATTATGAGACTATGGGAGATTTAAAATATGTTTCCCTGCTGATTCACAGCCAGCTGCCATCATCATTGAGTGGGTGGGGCAATGTAGGAGGGACCCATGGAGGGCACCAAACCATGAGTACCTCCAAAATGGAGTTTGCTCTGACAGATCCAAACCAGTTTCACAGCCTCCTTGCATCCTGCAGGTGGGCGTGAGCTGACCATTCAAATGTCTAAGGTGATCTGCTGAACTGGCTGCACAGTAACTTAGCAGTCAGTCACGCTGAGTGACCAAACTATGCCTAAAGTGAGGGGAGCTTTTGAATAGGAGAGCATTGTGGTTCATTACACAGGTTGAGTGATAAGGGTTAGAGGGAGAAATATTTCCCGTCATCTCCATAAAATTCATAATAGGTAAAGAAAAAGGATTTGAGATATGTTTATTCAGTGCATTTCCTGGGCAGACTATAGTTCTCTTTCTGCTGATGTAATCTTTACCAGTTTTATGGGCCGAGTGAAACATTAACCACCAGCCCCCACCCGTCACAATTGCCTAATGTTGTGAAACAGAGGTTGGAAAGCATACTTTGTGCAAGGTGAAAATACTGGATTTGGAAAAGATGTTTGAATTTATATATGTAGCTGTCATGGTTTAATATATTTTTTATATAGAACGCATATGATCACTCTTATAAATTGCCTTCTGCACACAGACACACACACAAATAAAGAAAATAGAGGTGGTCTTTCAAGCATCATGAAGATTTAGATTAGCTTCATGGGGAATAGCTGAGAAATGAATGTCACCTCTAACCAATCTCTCATCTCTAAAGATGCAAGTGAAAGTCAGGGAAAGCAATAGATGTCAGCCCTGAGTGAAAGCCTTCAAGATCTTCACAATGGTGAAGTCAAAAACAGTCAAAGAAGTCACTCTAAAGGAAGAAGTATCCCAGCAAAAGTCACTTTGTTACTCACAGCATTCAGCTCTCAGTTCGTCTTATTTTGTGATCCTGGTAGACTGTTGAGACTACCTCTGTTAAGGCACTCAAAAGGTATAGCATCATTCCAAGAATGATGTGGTCAGGAAGGAGTGTGGCCTGAGAAGAGCAAGTACTTCTGGGTAGTGGGTGGGGCTTAGAGAGTATTCCATGGGGTAAACAAAGAGGTCTGGAGGGTCGCATTTGGCCACCCAGGCCTGGGCTTCTCCACTCCTGGATTACAATAAAATATTTGTGAATAACATTGAACATTAGAAATTGCAATAAAAATGATGATTTGATGAATGCTACAATGAGGCAAACCAAGGTGATGGACTATGCCGAAATGGCAAAATTAACTGGGAAGCTCAGGAATCAAGAAGACAAGATTTTTAAAAAAAAGAATGTGAAAAGTTTATAATGTATATACAAGATTATTGTAAGCAGGTTAAAACATTGGCAGGATTTTAA
Source organism: Podarcis muralis (assembly GCF_964188315.1). Classification (NCBI taxonomy): domain Eukaryota; kingdom Metazoa; phylum Chordata; class Lepidosauria; order Squamata; family Lacertidae; genus Podarcis; species Podarcis muralis. The sequence goes on along the minus strand of NC_135657.1, from coordinate 90,795,025 downwards.
ACACACTTATATGTATGGATAAGTTAGAAAGATTAAAACAATGGAGAAGTAGTGATATGCAGTTGAAAACAGGATTAATAGGGCCCATGGAAGGGATGGAGGGAAGTCAGGAGATTCAGCTCAATCTCGATATTTGGATTCGGAATTGGTTTTGTTGTATGTTTATATTTTTGAAAATCAAATAAAAATTTATAAAATATGATGAATGCTACAATGCACATTTACCTGAGGGCAAGCCCTGTTGTCAATGATTAAACTTGCTGCCAAAGAAAGGATTATGCTGCCCAGCTACAATCCTACGCACACTTATGCAAGAGTAAGCCCCATCAATTGTAGCAAAGACAGTTAAGGCAGCACTGTGGGCTAAACCACTGAGCCTCTTGGGCTTGCTGATTGGAAGGTTGGCGGTTCAAATCCCTGTGACAGGGTGATCTCCCATTGCTCTGTCCCAGCTCTTGCCAACCTAGCAGTTTGAAAGCATGCCAGTGCAAGTAGATAAACAGGTACTGCTCCGGCGGGAAGGTAAACAGTGTTTCCATGCCCTCTGGCTTCCGTCATGGTGTCCCGTTGCACCAGAAGCAGTTTAGTCATGTTGACCACATGACCTGGAAAACTGTCTGTGGACAAATGCTGGCTCCTTCGGCCTGAAAGCGAGATGAGCGCTGCAACCCCATAGTCACCTTTGACTGGACTTAACCATCCAGGGGCCCTTGACCTTACCTTAAGCCCCATCAATTGTAGCAAAGGCAACTTACTTATGAAGAGACATGAAAATATATTGACTGGTAAACCTGGACCAAGGGTCAGGATTGCCATTTCAGATTTGAGAAGGGGATTACCAAGGTTTTCATGACACTCCTCTCGGATATATCTAAAATTTAATTTTGAAAAATGAAAAATGAAATAAAACTAGGATATTTCAGAAACCCTTGTTGTGGTTACTTCTTTTTTAAAAATAAATACCTCAAATTATTTATAAGAATGTTATCAGCATAGGTGAACTTATTTTTTAACAACTTGTGTTTTGGGCAGGCATCTTTTATGTATATAGACTCATTCATTGGTTCAAAAGAATCGTGAGTAAGCTGGCTTGAGGCAGAAAAACTAAGGGAGAATACTCATGATCTGAGAGAGAAGTGAGTAGATGACTGTTCTGTTCGCCTTCTTTCTTTAGTAGGGGCAAGCTACTAAGGCCCAGAAGCAGCCATATCAGGACAACCAAGATGGGTTTGAAAGAGTCTTGGCATTGACAAAGAAAGAGGACACTGATTTGCATCTGTTAATCGTATGTGGAGATGTAGGTGCCTATTTAGTATAATTTAAATGGAAATGCAGTGCATGTTATCACAGTAGAGAGCACTGCGACCAGGTGAGCTGTGTACCTGTTTGATCTGCTGCTCAGTTGCTTGGTATGAATGGGCAACTTCAAGGTCCCTTCTCTCTCTTCTTATGGTCTTTTTTCTTTAAATTGGATTTGGACCAGACAGCCCTTCAAATATAGGATGTCTTAAAAAGAGGGCTGGCCACTAGGGGAAAATAAAAACCAGGACACCCCACCAAAAATTGTTGAGCTATTTTTAGGAAAACCCTAAGATCCAGGACAAAGCACCAGACATATGATAGACCTACTGTCCACTGTAAAGGAAGGCACATGGCTCCCTTATTTCCAAAGTATGGATAGAATATCTAAGCCATAGCAGGGCTATCCAGGCTTTTCTTGCAACTGAAGCATTCCTGTACTAACAGAGTGTGATGACTAATCCGTGGGGCAGTTCTTTTTGAGGGGGTCAAAGGGAAGGACTCTTAGTGGACACAATGCCGTGAGCCAGGGGGCTTCATGTGCCTTTAATGTCTAGATCAAAGTGATTTAAAGGTAACGTGGGCAGTTCAAAGGAAGAAAATCTTAACCAGTTGAGTTCTCCGTCTGAAAAAAGTGGAGTGATAAGAGAAGCACTAGACAGGGACTATTGACTATTCCAGTTCTGAGGTCCAGTTAGAAAGCTTAGATTTTCAAAACCTCAGAGCAACATGACCAAAGGCCAAACCATGAAAGGAGGCCTCCCTTTCAAACAGCAGGCATTCTGTGGTTTTATGTGCACAGTATTGATCATACACTGTGGTTCATTTAAAATTCAGGAGCTGATTTGAATTTGTGTTCTTTATTATTTTTTGCTTCAGAGCTATCTAGCCAAAAAAAAAAAAAAAAGATGTGCCAACATCAGAGATGAAAATCTGTTTCTTCCCAGCCTTGGAACTGTAGTTAGTTTGTGTAACGGATTCATAGCTGATGTAAACATTTTGACAGGAAAGGGCTTGGTGGCGACTGCAACGCAAAAACTATCCGAGAATAAATGTAGTGTGACTCGCAACATAAGATACAATTTTCTTTGCATAGAAGCAAAAATGAAGTGATGACAGAGTTCAGAAAAACCTATTCTCTTCCTGAAATTGCATTCTGACCTTGTCTTTCAGTAGGAGTCTTTCAAAAAGTTAAACTTGACAGTGCAAGAAAGTTCCGTGGTCTGTAAACTGACAACAGCAATTCTGTGGCTTCCCATTTCTTCTTTACTTCCTTTTCATCCACACAAAAATGCTCAGTTGGAATCTCTGCATTCCCCAAACTGACATATGACATGCAGTATTACAATTGCCAAGCTAGGACTGGTATTACAGATAGGGTCAGCTGCAGATTTGAAGAAGCCTTTTGCAAACTACTCCATGGTGAGGCCTGCTGCTATATCCTCCCTGGCCTTAGGAACACTTTATGGTGGCCATTTAAACTTCCCATAATGCCCTTGAAAAAGGATTGCCCTAGCATAGCATTGTTGTGACTATTTCCTACTGCTTTTGCCTGACAACAATGTGTTATTTGTGACAATTGTGCTTCTTGCTTCCAGGGCAGATGTCAACACTTGAGGGGTGCAGTACTGAGGTAGTTTCACGTTGTAATATAAGAACCGATAGCTTGAAAAAAAGTTGGGAAAAGAAGAAGAGGAAAGGACCTATTTAGCCACATCACCAACACACAGTCATCCATCCCAGCACTGATATTTCTTAAATCAATCTCTTGTGTGTTAACTCTTCAAATGATAGTGCAGGGGGCTACAAGCATTGGGTTTGTATATGGTGCACACTGTATTTGAAAGGCAAGTGTTATCAGATCTATCATGAAAAGGTAGTACTATAACAGGATAAATGATATAAATTATATTTATGCTGTAAGAATATCCAGATGGGCCAACCTGTTCAATTTCCAGTGCATCTAGTCATACTGCTGAAGAGGCAAGCAACTTAAAAGGTGGCTTGCTTCTTCAGCAGCTGAAACCACTTTAGTGGAAAATTCAATTCTGCTTCAAACACAGTTCTTCCCTGATTGGATCATGGCCTAGATGTATACAATGAGAAGAGATTATGTCAGTCTAATACATATTTATGAAGCAAATTAACTCCTTTACAAACAGTAGTTTAAAAAACACACAACACAACCTTCTGTAGGCCACTGAGTTATACCCGCTCACTGTGAATAGTTCCCTGCAGTGGTATTGGGTTCAGCAACATTTTATTGTAATATTTGGGGTTTTTCCTAAAGCCACAGAAGCATCAATACAAACTAACACAGGGAAGGACATACTTGTATGTCATCAGATTTACAAAAGCCGACATTAAACTTTGGAGGACTTTTGACTTTGACTTGAGTAGGGGAAAAGATCATACTGTCTTGGTTGCTATGCTTTCACCTCTGAGAATTAAAAAAAAATAGTTCAGAAGATGTTTTGAAAAGTCAGTGTCTGGAAAAAGAATAAGAAGAAGAAGATATGTTTGGGCTGAAACCATCTATGACAAGTTCTAGCCTGGAGTGAATTTCTGTGCCTGAGTTATAAACTCCTGCAGGAAGGGGTTTTTAATGGAAATACTGACAGACATTTAACTATAGCATTGCCTAGGAGGGCTGTTGTAATAATTGGATTTGGGGAGGGAATGCAAAGCTAAATTTACAGATTCTTTCTGCCTGAGGGGTAGCCATTCATTCCTGTCTGAAACAGCTACAACACACAAAAAATGTAGCATCATTTCTGGGGAGGGTATAGAAATTGCAAGGACAGAGAGACATTTAAAAATGGTTCCTTCTGTATGGCACTGAGAGAAAACAACAATTACTTGAGAGATTAAGTGATGCATGAGATATTGGAATTTACACTGAGGAGATTTATGGAAGAGATCTTAATTTGTTGTCTTACTGATGTTTTATAGAGAGAGTTCTGGCTTCCCAAGGGATAATTCATTGGAGTGTTCATTAAAAAACAACAACAACCCAACAAATAATATCAGAAATGTTAACATGTTGTCCTGTAGAGTCCCCTGTAGAATATTGTGCTTCTATCCAGTCAAAACTGCTTCTCTCCCCCACCCCTACAAACTTTATTGAGTTGACAGAAAACTCAAATGCACCTTGCTATCTTGTCCAAATGAAATAAGTGATTAGATTCTGTCATGGAGATAGATGAGGGGAATTCATCAAGAAATTAAGTTCAGTAGCATTATTGATGGTGTTTCACCTGGCAACACACTATGCCTAGTGGTGGTGCTTCTGTGTATTAATAAAATCCATATGCACAATGGTGTGCTCACAAATACGGTGGTCTATTATGGAAAATCCATTGTGTTAGTTCATAAGTATGATTCCTGCTCATCCGAGTTCATAAGCATGATTCCTGCTCATCCTAAAGAGTAAGATTAACTATGGTTGTCCTTGATGCTGGTATGGGCTGCTTGAAGAGGAATTTTTGGGAAGCTTATTTGCAGACAGCTTGTTTGCTGAGCATCCCAGTCTGATCTGCCTTTGCACAAAGTTTGTAGGGAGATTAAATAACATCAGCTATTAACTGAGCTTTTTTATTGTGGGGGGAGAAGAGGGAGGGTAGTTCTGTTCACAAGTGTAAATCCTTGTGCTGACAGGACACATTGCAGTCATATCTGTTATACGTTGACTTCCTCTAATTTATAAACAACCCTTCATCCCATAGAATCCTAGGGCAATGAACACACATAATACAAATGTATTTATTCAAAAATATTAATTTAAACGTCAGTAAAAATTTCATTAAACCAATAAAATGAGTTCAGCAGCAGCAGCAGCAGCAAAAATAGCCCTCTCCCCAAATGCCTGTGTGAATAATTGTAACTTGAGCTGCCATCTAAAAACCATCAGTGTGACAACCATCTTCATCTCCTTAGGGATGGAGTTCCACAAACAGGGGGCCACCACAGTGAAGGACCCATTCTGAATCACTGCATAGCAAGCCATTCCCACTGATGGAACCAATTGGGCAAGTTCAGTGTGCAGACGAGTATCCAGGCTATGTCTGTCCAGGAAAGTCCATTGCAGTAGCTGTCAATAGGCACCCCAATCCACTGTAGCCACCTGGTCCTCAAACAATTTCTCTTAAATGTTTTTAAATATTGAAATGGGTAATAAACTGCTGTTGTTATTCCTAGACAAAGCCTGCTCCTTCAGGTGAAGTGCAAGTCCCTATAGAACAGGCCTTCTTCCCAATTCCTGAAAGGAGGACCCATCCATTAGCAGTGCTTCCATCTTATCAGGATTCATTCTCAGTTTACTGGTCATCATACAGCCTATTCAGCCTCCAAACATTAGTTCAGCACCTCACCTGATTCAGATGGCATGGAAAGATAGAGCTGGGTGTCATCAGTATATTGATAACACCATGCTCCAATTCCCTGGCTGCTAGTTCTTTGTGGCTTCATGATTTTTAAAAAAAAAAAACAGCATGAGGAAAAGATAAAGCCCTCCAAGACCCCACAGCCCAAGAGAAGAAACTGAGCAGAATTCTCCTTGCAAGTAGAAGCAAAACTACCATGACACTATGCCTCTAACTTCCAACACACCGACCATCTCCAGGAGAATATAATGGTTGATCTCAAAAATCTCAAAAGCCACAGTCATCATGCGATGTGAATAACTCATTATCTTGCACATGTAACAATGTAAAGTAGGTCTGCAATTCACAGGAACAGCTTTGTAAAGATTTAAGTAGATAACGTTCACTGCTGGGGATATATAAATGAACAATATTTCATCTTTTGTCACAATGCTCTATTTATGGCACACACAAAAATATCAAAGCTTTTATTGTGGGTTTTTTAGTGCACCTTTATTGTAAAATGGTATACCTGTTTTGATGGAAGACCAAGCCACAGATTTTCCTTTTATCAGATTTCCACCACATAGCACAAATTCCTCACCCGTCCTTATGAATTGCATTGCCCACCATATCTCCTTGACAGCTTTCTAGTCACCAGGTTATGGTGGTGAATTTTTAAATCTCATGCAAGCTTTGGAGCCTGTCTAGCCTTCATAGCAAGAGGCTCCCCATCATTTCCTTTCTCTGTTGTTCTTAGTCATGCATTCCATGTTTGCTGAAAACCTTCATGGAAATGCAGGGCAGGTTCTCCCTCTTGGAGAGCTGACTAGGAGACTTTGGGAAGTGCTCCCTATCTCTGTCAGTGAACATAATAATTGCTTATGGAAGCAGCCTCTCAGCAGGTCACTAACAGTACCTGCCAATGACTCTGACTTCACAACATATATCAAATTTACTGGGATTGCCAATTACCATGAAAAGGGAAAGCTCCAGGGGGAGAATGTATGATTTCTTTGTCTAGAAGCAAATTCCACCATCCCTTTATTCCACATCTTCTCAACTGTCGGTTGAGTGAAATCTTGTAGAGGTTTATTTGCTATACAGCAGGTCATGGAATGGCCACTGATCCTGGGACCTAGTTTCTGGCCTGCTGCAGATACAGCCTAATAATAATTTAATAATAATAATAATAATAATAATAATAATAATAATAATAATAATAATGGTAATAATAATAATTTTATTTGTATGCCACCCATCTGACTGGGTTGTCCCAACCACTTTGGGCGGTTTCCAACAGAATATTAAAAACACAATAAAATATCAAACAGTAAGGCCTATATATCACCTAACTGACTTTTGCAAAAATGACAACCCTATTTCTTCCAAAACTTCCCTAAAGAGAGCTGCCCTCAGATGTCTTCTAAAAGTCAGATAGTTGTTTATTTCCTTGACTTCTGATGGGAGAGTGTTCCACAGGGCAGGTGCGACTACTGAGAAGGCCCTCTGTCTGGTTCTTACCTTTGTGTGAAGTACAGATTTTCCTTTATATATTCTTTGGAAGTACTGATATTCACAGAACATTTGAAACCCAAATAGTACGTTGTCGTCGTCTTCTTCTTCTTCTCCTCCTCCTCCTCTTCCTCTTCATTATTATTTCAATTTATATACTGTCCTTTATCAAAAGATCCCAGTGCGGTGTACAACATTAAAACCACATTACAGAACATCAATGATAAAATCATAATAAAAAGCATATTCTCAGAACAGCCCAATATGAGTTGCAGAATTGGGTGCAGCTGTGGTATGAAATTGTTTTGATTGCAGAATATGTGCAGCCCAGCGTATCAGTCACAATATATAATTAAATGGGTTGTTGGTGCAGTTTGTTAGTTTGTCTCCTTTTTATTTTTATTTTTTTATAAAAATTTTTATTGCGTTTCTTTCCATAGTTTTGTACATTGCAAACACATACAATAGATACAAGAAACATTTTTCCTTTTTTAGCAATACAAAAAACACAGAAAAAAAGAAAAAGAAAGAAAGAATTAGATACATTTGGACTTCCCACCCCTTCCGGATCTGCGTTCTTTAAATTAACCATGTCAGCAATTTGTTACCTTATTTCATACCTCACTGTAACTTTCAATTGTTATGTATCCAAAATCAATGTATTATATCTCAGTTTTAATACCTTTAAAATAAACATAACATATTCAATTCAATTTGTCTCCTTTTCTCTTTTATCACTTATTTTACCATTTACTTAATCATAATTGCTAAAGCATAACATTTCCTGATCGTGCACTATCTTAAGATTCGTACAGTTTGTAATATTTTTGCAAATAGTCTTTAAATTTTTTCCAGTCCCCCTCAATTGTTTCTTGATCCAAATCTCGGATTCTGCCGGTCAGTTCAGCTATCTCCATGTAGTTCATCAACTGCGTCTGCCATTCCTCCAGCGTGGGCAAATCTTGTGTCTTCCAACTCTTTGCGATGAGTATTCTTGCTGCTGTGCTAGCGTACATAAACAAAGTTCTGTCCTTCTTTGACATTTTCTGGTCCACCATACCCAGCAGGAAGGCCTCTGGTTTCTTGGGAAAGGTATACCTAAATACCTTTTTCAATTCATTATAAATCATTTCCCAGAAGGCCCTCACTTTTGGGCAGGTCCACCAGAGATGAAAAAAGGTCCCCTCTGCCTCCTTACACTTCCAACATTTGTTGTCAGACAGGTGGTGAATCTTAGCTAACTTGACTGGGGTCATGTACCACCGGTATATCATTTTCATAATGTTTTCCTTCAGGGCACTACATGCCGTGAATTTCATTCCGGTGTTCCATAACCTTTCCCAGTCTTCAAACATAATGTTATGTCCAACATCCTGTGCCCATTTTATCATGGCAGATTTAACTGTCTCATCCTGTGTATTCCATTTAAGCAGCAAGTTATACATTTTCGAAAGTGTCTTAGTTTTTGATTCTAACAATTCCGTCTCTAATTTCGATTTTTCCACCTGGAAACCCACTTTTTTGTCCATTTTAAAAACCTCTTGAATTTGAGCATAGTGTAACCAATCTCGCACCTTATTTTTTAGCTTATCCTGACTCTGCAACTTCCAGTTATCTCCAATTTTTTCAATTAATTCCCAATATTTCGGCCAGTAGGCCTCCATATTGGGTCTTTTTCGAGCCTTGGCCTCCACCGGTGATAACCACCTCGGTGTTTTACTCTCTAATAAGTCTTTGTATTTCAACCAGACTGCAAAAATTGCTTTTCTGACAATATGGTTTCTGAACAGTTTATGAACTTTAACCTTGTCATACCATAGGTATGCATGCCAACCAAAAGCATTGTCAAAACCTTCCAGATCTAGAACATCAGTGTTTTCCAACAAAAACCAATCTTTCAACCAGCAGAAGGCTGCAGCTTCATAGTACAACCTCAAGTCCGGCAGGGCAAACCCTCCTCTTTCTTTCGAATCAGTTAATATTTTAAACTTTATTCGAGGCTTTTTGCCCTGCCAGACAAACTTAGATATATCCTTCTGCCATTTTCCAAAACATTCCACTCTGTCCACGATCTGTAGGGTTTGAAACAAAAACAACATTTTCGGCAATACATTCATTTTTATAGCTGCGATTCTTCCCAACAAGGAAAGTTTCAATCTAGACCAAATTTCTAAGTCCTTTTTAACTTCCAACCAACATTTCTCATAATTGTCTTTAAATAAATTCAAATTTTTGGAAGACAAATAAATCCCTAAGTATTTCACTTTTTTGACCACACTTAATTCTGTTTCTCTCTGAAACCCCTCTGTTTCTGTAGGTGTCAAATTCTTGGTCAGAACCTTAGTTTTAGTTTGTCCCCTTTTTAAGCTAAGTATTCCATTGTTGTTGTTGTTGTTGTTGTTGTTGTTTATATACCTATACCCGGGGGTCTTATTCCTCACTCCATTTCATACTATCTAGAAGGGAGCGATTTAGGTATTCATCAAGGCCCACTCAGTGCTCGGTGGGCTGTTTTTATGTCTCTCCAGCGTTCAACCCTAGGGACCTTTTCTATAAAAAAATCAGCAAAAGTGGGAGTTCCTCTGAGTTTGCCAGTACCATCCTCTTCTGGAGAATACTTTAGAGCTGAGGTTTGGAACCTCAGACCTGGGCACCCAATGTGGGCTTCTGGGCCCCTCAACTTCTGGCTAAGGCCACACCTCTCCCTCAGGCCACTCTCCTCTACAGTCTCCTTTTCCCCACCTAGAATGTGACTTAGAACTGTGATAAGCTTTTCCCTTGCCCGGAAGGAAGCATGTATAATACACCTGAGTTTTGCATGGCTAGAACGAAATCCACTGCTCAAAGGTTAAAAGTCACATGCGTTGCCCCATCCATTTCCACCTTTGGCCATACCTGCCACGGGCATGACTGAAATTGGTTCCTTACCTTGATACTTGCTCAGATGTTCACTCTAGTAAAACTGGCTCCTTCATACTGTACTTTACTGTGCAGGGTGGGAAGGGGACAGGAAGGAAATCTTTCAAAAGGGGAGGCTTCATTTCATTATTAATCATTTACTTTGGAAATTGAGGCCGCTGATCCAGTGTCATAACTTAAGTACGAGTGGAGAATTCTGAGCGATCTCTTTGCTGCTGTTGACTTTTTGTGTTAGTTCTCCCCCATGTACACAGATTTCTTAACGTTATTTTAGTCCTGAGGCCAATTGTTGGCTAACGCTCCGAACCTTGGGACAGATGCAGGAGAAGGAATGTTTGAACAAAACAGATTTGCCGATATCCAGTGTTGACTGTGAATGCACGCAGAACAAATATTTTGGTAATGCAAGTTAGACCTGCAATGAATGCAGAAGCTCTGGGTACAGGAATAGGTTGTGCATTGTCTTTTCAGTGGTTCCAGCATAGGTGAGGAAGGGTGGACATGCCTGTTATATTTAACATGGAGCTGCCGGTGTACACAGAATCTTTGTGCTAAGTTGTTGTTTAGTCATTTATTCGTGTCTGACTCTTCATGACCCCATGGAGCAGAGCACACCAGGCACTCCTGTCTTCCACTGCCTCCCGCAGGTTGGTCAAACTCAAGTTGGTAGCTTCGAGAACACTGTCCAACCATCTTGTCCTCTGTTGTCCTCTTCTTCTTGGGCCCTCAATCTTTCCCAACATCAGAGTCTTTTCCAGGGTGTCTTCTCTTCTCATGAGGTGGCCAAAGTATTGGAGCCTCAGCTTCAGGATCTGTCCTTCCAGTGAGCTCTCAGGGCTGATTTCCTTAAGAATGGATAGGTTTGATCTTCTTGCAGTCCATGGGACTCTCAAGAGTCTCCTCCAGCACCACAATTCAAAAGCATCAATTATTCAGTGACCAGTCTTCTTTATGGTCCAGCTCTCACTTCCATACATCACTACTGGGGAAACCAGTAGTGCTAAGTTACCTCATCTCTATTGAAATGTGAATGTCAGGAATGAGCCAGCTCCCAGTGAAGGTTTGCAGCCAACAGAAGAAAGCAGCCAGGAACAGAGAGTGTTAACTTTCATGCAGGATAAATACCAGCTAGTGCAAGCTCCCCCACCCTTTGGAATGCCGGGTGATAAGGGAATGGTGGAGAGTGGGCTGGAACCCAGCCAAAGCTCTCAGGAAGTTCAAACAGGCACAAACAGAGACAGGGGAGATGATCCAATCCCTCCTCAGAGTCGGCTAAGGGGAAGACTGTTAAACGGGAAACAAAGCAAGAGATGTAAGATGTGAAAGTTTTCCATTTTCTGTAGAAATCGGAAGGAGTCTCCAGAAGGGTCATCTTGATTGATGATGTTGAAGTCTGTGTTAGAGCCATCCGGAGCTATGTGTTTGTTTTAACAATAAATCATCCTTTTAAATTAACTACGCTTACTGTGTTATCAAGCTGGGAACCTGGACACCTGACGGACTTGGACGGCTTTAAAAATAATTGGACAAATTCATGGATGATAAGGCTATCAAAGGCTACTAGCTATGATATGGCTATGCTCTTTCTCCATGGGAGGAGGCAGCAATGCTTGTGATGGGAAGCCACAGGAGGGGAGAGTTCCCTTGTGCTCAGGTCCTGTCTGCAGGCTTCCCACAGGTAACTGGTTGGCCACTTCGAGACCAGGATGCTGCACTGGATGGACCATTGGCCTGATCCAGCACACTCTTCTTATGTTACAGAGCAGAGGTTACAAGGGGAGATGAGGATGACCTGTAGCTGCATCCTTAGAAACTTGATGCAGCCGGTTGTCCTTAACATCCAGAGTCATTTTATGTTTTATAGCTCCATTCTAGACAATGGATTTAGCCTTGTTTGAGTCTAATATTTCAATATACTGATGCACATTTGCGCTGTTCAGTGACATCCTTTTGAGCCCATGCGCTAGAACCTGATTTCAGAACTGATAAATGAGCCCATTTCAATAGAAGAGCCCATCATCAATAACACTCTGTGTAATCTACATTGCAACAGATGGATGTATTTTGTTCCCTTAATATTTTATGGTAGGGAAGTAATGAAATTTGTGAGCTGTGACTCTGCCTTGTGCAAAGGGGGAAAGTGCTGGAAATTATTTACAGAAGCACCAGTTCACCCACTCCTGTAGAACACAGTTGCAGATATACCAGTTTTTGGCAAATGTGTGGAACAAACTAGATGCAACACACACTTGTGTGGCTCTTTGCCCTGATAGATTGACATTCGTTTGTGTTTTTTTCCAATGAAAAGCAGCTGTATGCAAGTTTCCTAGGAGGCATGGCAGAGAAAGGGGACTATTTTATCCTTTCTCTTCATGTCACTTACCTACTCAAAATCATTCCCAAGCTATTCTTCTTTCTATGAAGGAGTAGCAACCCATCTGCACTATACATTTAAAGCAGTATCATACCACCTTAAACAGCTTTCCCCTCCAAATAATCCTGGGAGCTTTGGTCTTTTATTTATTATTTTATTTAATAATAAATTATTTATTACTAAAATAATCATCTGCTAAGGGTGCTGAGAATAGCTAGGAGACCTCCACAGAGCTACCGTTCCCAGAGTGGTTTAACAACCAATCACTCTTCCCAGGGAAGTCTGGAAACTGTAATTCTCTGAGGGGATCAGGGGTCTCTCAACAGCTTTCATCTCCCTTAACAAAATGCACTTCCCAGAATTCTTTGTGGTAAGCCATGGCTATGATACTGCTTTAAATGTAAAGTGCAGATGTTGACTAAGTCATCCTTCCTCAACATGGTGCCCACCAGCTGCTTTTGGACTGCATCGTCCAACAGCCCTGAGAAAAGACCATGCTTCCTAGAACTGATAGAGATGGAGTCCAAAACAGCTGGAAGGTAATAGGCTATCATTTTTCCCCATTTAAAGATATAAAGGGTCCCTGATGAATCAGGTCAAAGGCCCATTTGGTACCTGATGATTCGGGTCAAAGGCCCATTTGGTACAGCATCCTTGTTTTCAGTGGCCAACCAGATGCCTATTCATATGAAAACAACTGGAGCAGGCAATTTTGAGCAGGCAAAAATCAGGAAGAGAAAGAGTTAAGCAACTAAGCCCCTGCCCCCTTCTGCTTTCCAAACCTGTTTTTCAGTAAACAGGAATAAACACTAATCATCAGGTAAAACAGATAACGTCTCCTTTGACTCACGTGTGCCTGGGCCTCTGTGCTCCGGCTTTCGCCGTGGGATCTGCAAAATGTGTTTTTAAGGTAGAGTACTTTTGGTGAGATTGGCAACATATTGCAATTACTCTCATAACAATAATGTTTATTGCTATACTAGAGAGGAAACAGTCCATGGAAGGGTAATTGGAATTTACTAAAACAGTGAACCAAATAATCTATGCTTGCCTGAAGAAGGAAATGGGCAGAAGGGGCTGGGCTGGGGGGAGATCAACACATCTAAAGCATTAGCATTTTTACTATTTTGGAGTTCAATTTATGGCAGCATGTATCCCTTGCCCTATGACTTTTTGTTGTACTTTTTTCCTGAATCTCCTACTTCCTAGAAGTCAGTAAGAAGAAGCTGCAACACACACACACACACACACACATACAAATCTTCCATGAATGTCTACTCAGAAGTAAGCCTGACTGAGTTCTAGTGGACCTAGATCAAGGTAAGTATCGGATTGCAGCCTAAGTTATTATCTGCATACTTTGTGGTTTATGAAATGGCTAGGCATTCCAGAATGGAAACGTGAAATAGTTGTTTCTTTCTGCAAAACAAAGCAAGGAAATAAGTTGTGTGGCTTTTTTATGGCTTTTATTGGATCCTTTGGCGAGAGGGGAATGGTTCTGCATCTCCACTTCACGGGTGCCGTAGTGTCCTGAGAAAATGATGTCAAGGCTATGTTGCATTTTACATCTGTTTGTCTCCACTTGGTGCCTCATTCCCTGTGGGTGGCTCTTACCTTGGCCTAGTCTTATAGGTAAACCCAACTATAGCTTACTAGGGCAGCAGAGAGGAGTTTAAGGGACATGGGTGGCGCTGTGGGTTAAACCACTGAGCCTAGGACTTGCCGATCAGAAGGTCGGCGGTTCGAATCCCTGCGACGGGGTGAGCTCCTGTTGCTCAGTCCCTGCTCCTGCCAACCTAGCAGTTCAAAACACGTCAAAGTGCAAGTAGATAAATAGGTACTGCTCCAGCGGGAAGGTAAACGGTGTTTCCGTGTGCTGCTTTAGTTCACTAGAAGCGGCTTAGTCATGCTGGCCACATGACCCGGAAGCTGTACACCGGCTCCCTCAGCCAATAAAGCGAGATGAGCGCCGCAACCCCAGAGTCGGTCATGACTGGACCTAATGGTCAGGGGTCCCTTTACCTTTTAGAGAGGAGTTTGCAAGTGATTTGCTCCACCCCTGTCTTTCTTTTCTTCTGAGCTGTGCTGATTTAAGCCCTGTTTAGGGTGCTGTCTGAACCTGGGCTCATGGTTAACTGCCAGGCAGGAAGGTTGCAAAGCACCGCAGGATTGAATCCTTCACTCACCAGCTGCACAGTCCTGATGAAACCTGTGGTTTGACAAAGGGATCCTTTCCTCGACTGGATCTGGGAGGAGCTGCCCTGCTCTCCACAGGCAGAAAGGCAGCATGGCAAAATCACACTCCAAATGGGGAGATACTTCTTAAAACAATGGTTATAAAAGCAACCAAGAATGTTTCTAATGAGACATGATGGGGGGGCTTTAAATCCCACAAATTGCAATCCTTAACTATGCTCATTCAGACCACAAAAACAGCCTGTCCGTCTGTTTGTCCGTTCGTCTGTCCTTCCATTCATCTCTCTATAGCCTGATCACAGTTGTTTATTGCCAAGGAAATTACTATGTGTTGGAGGTTTACCATTATGTCTCCTCCTTGGCACCAATTAAAAGGAAAGATGGGATGCGAATGGATGAAGCTCTTGTTTAAATGTGAATACTGGGCAGAGGCAATCAGCACGAGCTGCCGAGGAACTGATGAATACATATACAGGGAAGGAAAATCAATTCTGAGCCAAGGCACAATGTGTGGAACTTGAAAACTTCCCCCCCCCACCCCAGTCTAAAAATTCTTACTTAATAGACTGAAATGCAGTTAGAATTTGTAGAAATATCTCTAATGGGAAGTGAGATTTAAAAGCAAAGGTCAGGGAGACTGATTGCTTTTCTTATTAGACATCAGCACTGTCAATGTAATAGATCAAATGGTTCTATGTTAACATTCCCCCGCCGCCATCACCCCGATTTTACCCAATAGAGGAAGCCATGCTAACAAACACACACCATGAAATCTACATGGCCAGCTTAGGACTCTCAAAGATTTTTGATCAGTTGCTGTCTGATTTGAAAATGCAGCACCCTGGCAGAAAATAATTTCACATGCAATGATCTCTACAAGCGCTGGTGACAATCTGTTTTTGTGCTGCAGTTCATTCTTACTAAATGAATGCCACAAATAAACAGGCGTCGAGTGTCTCCGGGAAAAACAAGCATGAAATAATATAGGAGATAGGAATGACTATTGCCTTTGATGAAGGGATATAGCTTAGATTCTAAATGCACCAGGCACAGCAAAATCTCTAGAATGCTTCATTAAGAATTGTGGATGGGGCAGGAAAGATGGAAGTTTTGTGGCACTTTTTGAGGTTCACCTCTTCTTTTTTAAAAAAGTTGTTTTTATTAAAGGATTTTCATAGTTAACAAGGGTACGTACAATGTCTCAATTCATAGAGTCCTTTCCATAGGTCAGTTACATTCGGGGTGAGATACAGCTGTCATACACATTGTGAGGTTGAGGGAGGGGAAAATCAGAGAGGAAGTGTGGGAGAAAGAAGGAGGTAGTGATCTTTCATTCTTTTGCTTAGTGTATGTGCAGAGTTTTTGTGTCAGCATTGCGAGGATAGGTTATCTATCTATCTATCTATCATCTATCTATCTATCTGTTTGTTTGTTTTTCTTGGTGGTGCAAGAGGTTGGAGAGCCCAGAGTAAGGTTGGTTGCAGTGAGTTTTGTTTCTGTGTGTCCCACAAAATTGGATGGAAGTTAAACGTGTTCATGTTTCTCCACCTCTAGACTTCAGAGCTAGGCAGTGAAGTTACTAGCTGATTTCCCATAAATTCAGGAAATACGTAATTAACTTTTGGAAATTAACTTTCCAAAGATGGAGTGATGGCCTCTAGTTTAGATGGATGGTAACTTTCATACAGGACAGCTCTTAACTGTGGTAGCCTTCATGTTTAATGGTGCTATTCCTCTCTACTTAATAGATGGTAAAAACAGACAACAAGGGAATCAATGTCACCTTCAGATGCAAAGGCCAAGCACAATGAGGAGGAAACTTCTGTCATGTTACTTCTTAGTTGCCTTCACTCCCAATGAAAAAGTCCTGGATGCTTGCAACCTGTCCTCACAGAAAAGTTGCTCCATCCTAACCTTTCTCAGCCTTGGGTACCCAGATGTCCTTGAACTGCAACTCCCACCCCTGAGCTCTGGCCAAGCTGGCTATGAATGATAGGAGTTGTAGTCTAACATCTGGAGACCCAAGGCTGCTTCATCCCATTGATCATTCTGCTTGCCCTTCCCTGAAACTCATTGAGCAGAGGAGACCAGAACAGAGCAGTGTACACTGTTCCACACATCCTAATCCCCTAGCTTTGCCCCTCCCCTTCCTTCTCCAGGATTCGAAGTACATGTACTCTGTATTGCAGGCCAGGGAAATGGGTAGAAATTAGAAATGTAGGATTGATGGGTAAGAGGAGTTATGGCTGCCTCATCTCCTCCTGAATCAGGGAATCTAAAGATGCAAGGTAGATCTTTATGTTGTGAGAGAGACTTGGCAAGAGATGTTGTGCTTGAGCTCTGGGGAAAAAAAACAATATTGGCAGAAACGATACAAGCTTGGAAAGGTGGAAGTAGAAAAGTAAATAAAAAAGACCTGCGGTATAAATGGAACGACACAGAGCTGGAATGTCAGCAAGACAAGATAATTAAACAGATAACTGGATAATTCAAAGATAGCAAAGGGTAAGAGGAAGTGCTTTAATTTGAGTGCCATCATTAAACTTAAGTGTGCACTTTGATAGGAAGTCATTCCAGTGTGCTTCTTTTTTGTTATATTACGAATGAGCAAAGCACCTGTCATTCTGCTGAGGGAGAGCCAGTGAACTGCAAAGACTCCCCTCACAGGTGCAATGTGTGCCTGTCACTTTCTGTGCATGCAGAGACACATTTTGTGCCATCATATGCTTCACTGCTCAGCAGAAGCTGCCCGTGTCAGGAATGAGGGTTAACAGATGTTCCCCCTACTTCAGTGATATATCCTCAAGTGAAGAGCTCCACATATTTATACCCCACATATCTTACCAGGTTGCCCCAGCCACTATAAAAACATAATGAAACATTAAAAGTTTTTTTAAAAATCTTCCCTATACAGGATTACTTTCAGATGGCTTGGGGGTCAGATAACACCATACCCTCCAACATTTCTCCAGTGAAAATGAGGACATCTTAAGGAAAAGTAGGACGTTCTGGGATCAAATCAGAAACCGAGATGTCTTCTCTAAATCAGAGATGTCCTTGGAAAATAAGAACACTTGGAGAGTCTGTAATCTTGTCAGCTGGAGCTCAATGGAGCAGATATTGCTCCACTTCCAATAGATTTGTCAAGTGAAGCTTATTTACATTACCACATAGAACTTCTTCTTCCAGAACAGTACAATAGAGATCTAGAGATATACATAGCTATATGAAAGGAATGAAAAAGAGTGCCCTAGACACTGACTCCATCTCAAAGGTTCTATTTCCCTGGCAAACAAAAGATGGCGGATTTTGTGATGGGGTATGGTGGTAATAGAGGAATACAGGGGTGGCATCTCTAACATAGCCAGGGCTTTTTTCCCAGGGAGAACTCATGGGAACTCAGTTCCGGCACCTCTCAGGTGGACCCCATTGCAATTCTAAGAGAACGAGGGAGGTGTTCGTGGTGAGTTCCAGCTCCTCTTTTTCTAGAAAAATAGCACTGAGCATAGCATTATGCTAACATTTGTTGCTATTGTTTTTGTTGAGGCGATGCAGAGCTGGAACAGTAGAAAAGGAAAGGATATGTGAAACTCTGTATCGTTGTTCTTCATAAACTGAATGAGGAGTGGGAATGACTGTGTGCTCCCTGGCATCGTCTGGTTCATGTTGTAACTAAAGGTAGAGTGTGGCTGCTTGCATGCCTGTGTAGGAGAAACTGCAGAAGGGGGGAAATAAAATATTTATCACAACTGGTTTGAGGGTAGCGAGCAACGAGACAATATCAGATGTCCTTGTAAACATGGTACAAATAGCTGAAGAGAATGGTTGAAGTTCTTGAGAGAAGATGATGTATTGAAACGAACCTCTGTTTTCAGGTGCTGATGTTAATGCCAGGATGGAAGCCAATATATAAGTGCAGAGAAAGAGTTGTTGTTGAGGGGGAGCCTGTCTGCTTTATTAGAGACTAGTGAGTGAACTTCCTCGCTCTTAGCCTTGGGAGATGATTCTCCTCTGCTGCTTGTTTTGTGACTCTTCCTACAGAGCGTTTTCTTTTCTTTTTTCAGGAAGCACATAGGAAAGAATTCATGGTCTCTGACAGCATGCCTGTATTATAAAAGTTACTAATATATCAACTATTAGAACTTCCGTGCAGGGATGGGATGTGGTTCCATGATAGAGCTCATCCTTGCATGCCAAAGGTCCCATGTTCAATCCCTGTGATGTCCAGATCAAAGTGTAGACGAAACAGATCGACCAATAGTCTCACTCAGCTTCTTCTGTTCCTAAGTTCTGGACAGGATTGAACTCCCCTGAAAGAGCAGGTTTACAGGAAACCAGTGGTTATGACTCTTTTCTGTGATAGTGGAATATAGTTATCAGTTGTGAGGACTTTTATCTTATACTGGGAATGTAGGGTGCTTTCATGGCTTTTATCCATTAAACATATTGTTATTGGGTGGTGCTGTGGTCAAAACCACTGAGCCTAGAGCTTGCCGATCAGAAGGTCGGCAGTTCGAATCCCCACGATGGGGTGAGCTCCCGTTGCTTGGTCCCAGCTCCTGCTAACCTAGCAGTTTGAAAGCACGTCAAAGTGCAAGTAGATAAATAGGTACCACTCTGGCGGGAAGGTAAACAACGTTTCCGTGTGCTGCTCTGGTTCGCCAGAAGCGGCTTAGTCATGCTGGCCACATGACCCAGAAATACTGTCTGTGGACAAATGTTGGCTCCCTCGGCCAGTAAAGCGAGATGAGCACCACAACCCCAGAGTCGTTCGTGACTGGATTTAACTGTACCTTTACCTTTATTGAACACTAAAACCTGGTTTACAGAAAGAAGTCAAATGACTGGGCAAAATCCCTTCAGAATTTCAGAACAAGGGAAAGTTGAGAGAAGGGGCTTCGTTTGCATCCCTTCAACACTCTAATATGACAAGCTCCAAGAGGTTAAAATCCTTATTCTACAAAACTATAAAAGGGACCAGAGATTGTTTCCTCTGTCCTCCTGTGCATCTGGTCAGCTTAATAATGAAGTCCAAAAATAACTCTAGCTATTCGGAGATTATCAGAATGAGTGCTGGAAGCTCAGTGGGCATAAACAAATTTTTGAAAAGTGGTAATAATGCACCGGCCCATCTATTAGATTATATAATTATGACTGGTTATAATTATAATCTGTTTGCTGCAGCAAGTAGACATCTCCCAGTTTCAGAACAGGAGCCATTCAATAGTCTCTGTGCATGAATCGAGTGGATTTCTGCTCATACGATAAGACCCCCTCCCTCTCCTCCACATGCCAGCCCTGAAATACCCCAAAATTCTAGAGGGTGAAATGACCCTCCAGAAGAGGTGGACTGCAGAGAACTGCGCACAATGCTAGATTTCACCCACTGTTTGAGCTACCATAGGTAAAAGCCACTGTGCAGTTTAAAAACCAGCAAGACAGTTGATACATTACTGAAACAAACAAAAGAAAAACTACCATCTTAAGGATGAAGATACACATTACAGACAATGCAGAGGTTCCAGCAAAAAAAGCAGTCTCGTGTCAATTTCATCCCTCAGCTCTCATAACCTCCAGTTCAACTTCAGTGACATAGTCCTGAAGTTTTTAGTCCCATTCAAATGTATGTTTTAGTCTCATGTACATTTAGAGAAAGCATGAGACGGGAATGGGTTTGTGCTTGCTAGCTGCATCCCTAAATACAGTGGTACCTCAGGTTAAGTACTTAATTCATTCCGGAGGTCCTTACTTAACCTGAAACTGTTCTTAACCTGAAGCACCACTTTATCTAATGGGGCCTCCCGCTGCCACCGCGCCGTCGGAGCACGATTTCTGTTCTCATCCTGAAGCAAAGTTCTTAACCTGAAGCACTATTTCTGGGTTAGTGGAGTCTGTAACCTGAAGCGTATGTAACCTGAAGCGTATGTAACCTGAAGCTTATGTAACATCAGGTACCACTGTACTGAAGTAACCAAAGAACAGGCTCCTGGTGTTTCTTCAGTCTCATTATCCTCCTTTACCAAATGACTTTGTTGTCTGACAGTCCCACTGCCTCCCTTGTGGGCTTCCTACTGCTGATGTATTTAAAGTTTTTCTTTCTCTTTTATGATCCTCTGATACTACTACTTGCTCTTCCTGTTCCTCCTCTTCTTATTGTCTGCTTACATTTTTGTGGCTGCATACTTGGGTTCAGTTTTGTTCTCAATTGGGCAAGACTTCAATATTCAGAAGGTCCTGCAGTGGACAAGCTTACCCCAGAAGGTGCATGACGTGTCTCCCATCCAGTGGCGTAGCGTGGGTTGTCAGCACCCGGGGCAAGGCAAGTAATTTGCGCCCCCTAACCCATGGATTTGCGCACCCTAACCCGTGGATTTGCGCCCCCTAACCTGTGGATTTGCCCTAACCCCAGATGTTGCACCCAGTGCGGCCGGCCCCCCCTGCACCCCCCACACTACGCCACTGCTCCCATCAGAGGTACTGCTCTTTCCCTAACACCCCACACACTAGTAGCCTGCAGGAATTTGTCTAAGCCTCTTTAAAAGCTTGCAACTTTTGTAATTCACCTTTGTAACTCACCTTCAAAAAATAAGAAAACGGCAATGCTCAGTGCAGGCTCCACCATGAACTCAAACTCTTTAGCAATAGATTAGAAGTAACTTTTGTGTGTGATGTGCAATCTTTGCTCACTTAATTAATGTTTGCACAGCACTGTGGAATGTCAGACTCAGTGCTACTGAGAAGTTTTTGTTAGTCTTACTTTGCCATAAGCTCTTAGGCCCATCTTACTGCTTCTGATGTAATGCGAAAGAATCTGACTGAGCAAGGGGAATTAAATGCTGACACTTTTTTTGTTTTGTTTTGCTTGCCAGAGAGATAAGGAAATGGATACAGTTCCTATAATCTCTGCAAATGCATTTATGGTTGCTCTAACATCTGTCGCACACTTTCCTGATTCTAGCAAACATCTGTTCTTGTCAGCTTTAGCTGCTGATTTTGTGCCATCTATCCCAGTCCTAAGACTTTCTTGCTCAGCTTGGGAAAAGAAAGGGCAGTTCATCCTGTCAGATTTTAAATACTAGCACCCTGATGATAAAAAAAAATGGGAATGCTCTCTTTCCAAACTCAAAAGTACCAGAGCTTATGTCTTCCAAAAAGACCCACACCTTTAATAATAAGAATAATAATTTTATTATTTATAGCTCGCCCACTCTGGGCAACTTCCAACACATAAAAACATAATAAAACATCAAACATTAAAAACCTCCCAATACAGGGATGTCTTCAGATGTATTCAGAAGGTTGTATAGTTACTTATCTCCTTTGGCTCCAGGGTCGCATAACTCCATGCCCTCCAATGAAAATAGGGACGCCCTATGATACCCTCCAAAATTATTATTATTTAATAATAATTTTATTATTTAAACTGGAAGTCCTGAACTGTAGACTGCAATAAGAAGAGATGGTTGCGGATGGTTAGTGTTGAGAGAAAGGCACATGACACATGATCAAATCCTCAAATGCCACTTTTGTTTTTACTTAGTGTTTCTCCAAACTCAGTTAGGTGATTAAAATTGACTCTATTCCAGGTCTAAGGCCTGATTTGACTCTTGTTTCCTAGGGTAAAAGTCAGGCATTTACAGTTGTTCCACAGTTTTATGGCATGCCAAACATTCAAAACAAGTATGAGTTTTAGCTTCTTTCTTCATACTGAACTGAAGATAGTTAACACTGGCACGCAAGTTTTCTTACACAGCCTTTTGAACTATACCTGGTGATAATATGTCATGATATTATTGTCAGATTAAAGGCATACCTAACTGAATCTGTTGACTTCAGCTGATTGGTTCATACATGTCTTTTCTGGCTTCACAGTCTGTTCATTTAAACCTTTGGCTCCCATGTGTATAAGTGACATTCAATTCAGTACTGTCGCTGTCCACTTCTTGGCATCTGATGAGGTAGACGCTTGCCCAACAAGCGTTGAATTTGCAACAAACTATTTGGATGCACAGATGTTGCAAGACTCTGTAGCCACAGCTAAAGAAGCAATTCTGCAGGAATGGCATAGAATGAACATGCAAGAGTTGGACTACGAAATCAGCAAGGTATGGGAAAGCAAGTTGCAACTCTTCAAGACCCAAGTGCTTCTTATAAGGATCTTATAAAAAGGAACAAAAGAGCAGCTGCATGTTTTTAGACCACATACAAACACTTATCAAATAGATCTAAGCATCTGCACAATATGGCAAACCCCTCTATCCTTTATGAAATGACCCAATTAGCTCATGTTTGCTCTTGGCCCTTTCTCAAATCTGTAAAAGCACATGAGCATGATTCCAAAAATGTGCTGTATTGCTCTGAGGCACTGAAGAATGAGTGGTATTTGTGTGAGTGGTATTGTGAGTTTGATGTCTTGATCACCGTGGATGAGTAGCAAAGCATATAGTGCTGAACCAACTGTGTCTGCCTCTGAAGATATTACTCAGAAGACAAGAGCAAGAGCATAGAGACCCCTCTCCCCTGCTAAGTGGAAGTGGACCCCCTTCTACTCTAACTGACTTCATCAGCTGTATTTAAGAAATACTGTTTACACCTAGCTAGGAATCTTTCTCATGCATTGGAAGGTAATACCCTTCAGAGCTTGGGAAGGTGGCATTCTACCAGTTAGAAGTAGTTCTGAGCCATACTTGTTGTTGGTTTTCAGAGAGGAGAGAGGGGGAAAATGTGAGTTGACTGGTGAAGCATCCTGGGACAGAGTCTGGAAATCTGATGCAGGGCTGGTGCCTCTGTTACCTGTTCAAGGAGCGAGTCCTTGCTTCCAATATTGTTTCATTGCACATTTGCACGTATAACAAATATTGCAGACAACTTAAGTGTCCCGTATTTCCTCTCCTTCAAAAGGAATCCAGACACGACAGCACTGCCCTTAGAACTTCCCACTGCTCTGAGTATTGGGTAGAGTGCTTTGCAAGATTGTTCTGTCTAATGAAGGACAGTCATGCATTGACAGCAACTTTCACAGCTTTTGAAAGAGTCTGTGCTGTCAGCGACTTGCCAGAACGATTAAGACTGCCAGGTGTTTACTTGCAGCCCAGGGAAACAGGCATTTTTAAAACACATATTGAATACTTGTCTTTATTCTCGAAGTCAATGCAGGAACAGAGAACTCCAGGGAACTCTCTTGCTATTTATTGATGAATGTTTATGAGAGACTCCATACGTTTATAAATGGGTGCAAAGAAACATGAAGATATTTATGAAACCCTTGGGGGTTTTTTCTTCTTCTTGTTGTTGTTGTTTTAAAAAAGGGTATGCACATATAGCTCAGTGATTTCCGAAATGTGTTCTTAGGAATCCAGGCTTTCTTTGTGATTTATTAGGAGTTCCTCCATGGATATCCTGAGAGACTGCTGGCCTACAGGTACCAACCTTCCACTTCTATGTACTGCCAGAGTCAATGGAGCAGCTTTTGTATGAATGAAAGAACTAGTTTTTCGTGTTGGTAATGGTTGTTTGGAAGAAATGTGTTTGTGGCTTCCTTAGCATTTTCCACACCCCTCCCATACTCCTAATTTTAGGCTGCATCAAATCAAAGATCAACTTGGGAAACAAGCATAGGATGCCCTGTGCTATCAGTTTCTGCCCATCTATCATGTTATCCTTGTCCCATGAAACTAAATTCAGCCTGCAAAATGGTCTGCACTTAGCAGTAATTTTTACCTAGCTTAAAAGAACACATAGTATTTCTCACAGTGATTTTGTTGCACATAATCTTTTCAGGATCTGGATTTTGTCTTTTAACCCACCGAAAAGCTCGTATGTGGCTCAGATGAACCTCTAAACTTTCTCCGATTAGTTTACCACTTTCTGTGTAAGTGATCAGGTTTTCTCTCCGTGTCATGTATGAAAGGGTGAAGTCTCCTAATGGAATGCGAAATGAAAGCCTTTATATTTGCAGAGTCATAGTTTATGTATAGTAATACTAATAACAATAACAATCATAACAACACCAATAAGAATTTATACCCCGCCCATCTGGTTGGGTTTCCCCAGCCACTCTGGGCAGCTCCCAGTAGAATAGTAAACACACGATAAAACATCAAACATTAAAAAGTTCCCTAAACAGGGCTGCCTTCAGATGTCTTCTAAAAGTCAGGTAGTTGTTTATTTCCTTGACATCTGAAGGGAGGGTGTTCCACAGGGAGGGCACCACTACAAAGAAGGCCCTCTGCTTGGTTCCTTGTAACTTTGCTTTTCTCAGTGAGATGCTGCTCAATGCTCAAGCTATTTAAAATTCTGGCTCCTGGGTGTATTGGAACAGCATGGAATTCTCCTTGTTGACATAAAACCAGTAGAATCTGTGCTGACTCCAATAATAATAAAAAAGTCCTTCCCCGGGCCACATGGGAAGAGAGAGCAGCAAGGAGCATGTAAATCCAATGACTCACTGCGTCCCATTCCAGTTTGTGTATGTAGTGCCACCACGGTTTAGCATTATGTGTGCACCAGTCTGTTGTGTGTTGTTCCAAGAAGACTTTATGCTCCTCTATGGGATATGATGGAACAGCACATATTGACCACAGTGACCTCCAGTTTAAAAGCAAACAGTGTTAAAGGATATGTGGATTTGCTATTTTTGCTTTGTAAAGGAAAATGTCGTTTTCCTACTCTGAACAAACCATTGCTAGTGCACTGTACATTCATCACATATTTACAGTCCAAGGAGTCTCTGTGTTTCCTGTTTTATTTGTCATTCTTGTCCTTGAGTTTAAGGCATGCAAATTGATGGTTTTTAAGAAACAATCTCAGATGCCTTGATTCATTACTTGTTGATGATACTTGTACATTAAAGAGTCATCAGCAAAGCTCTGGGAAATGCTATTATATTGAACATGAATGTGTTACATTAATCTAATAACGGTGAAGTCACACATCATCCCCTGGTAGGGTTACAGCAAATTCCTGTTTAGGCGTTGAAGATTAGAAGAAATAATGATTTGTAGTGCACTATTTTTTATTAGTCATGGGAAAATCTAATCTGCACACTAATGACCTGATTATGGCAGCCTTGCTCACTTGGATGAAGACTAACTGCAACTATTGACATCTGTGGCCCTGTCACTGAGGAAACTAACACTACCACAATTAATTTTGAAAAAGAATACAGCGATAAATGAAACTGAACTTCTGCTACTGGCAGGCAAAGTCCATTAGTGAGTGTGAGGAAATCTGTTCACAGTACAACATAGCAAACCGTGTTTTATTTCCAAATGTAAGCTTCTTAGATACCTGAGAAATCATTTACCCCCCTTATCTTATTGTGGAACAACCAAAACCCAGTTATAACTATTCTCTTTGTTGTAGGTTTTGGGTGGCACTGTGGTCTAAACCATTGAGCCTCTTGGGCTTGCCAATCAGAAGGTTGGCGGTTCAGATCCCTGCAATGGGGTGAGATCCGGTTGCTCTCTCCCAGCTCCTGCCAACCTAGCAGTTCAAAAGCACACCAGTGGAAGTAGATAGATAGGTACCACTGTTGCGGGAAAGCAAATTGCATTTCTGTGCACTCTGGCTTCCATCACGGTGTCCCATTGTGCCACAAGCAGTTTAGTCATGCCCCGGAAAGCTGTTTGTGGACAAACATTGGCTCCCTCAGCCTGAAAGTGAGATTAGCGCCACAGTCCATAGTCGCCTCTGACTGGACTTAACCATCCAGGAATCATTTACCTTTACCTTTTTTTTTTTTTACTTTTGTTGCATATATATGCTTTGCCTCCTTGGTGAAATTCTATTTATTTAAAAGCGTTAATAAACCACTTGATATTTCACAAATCTCTCTGCAGTGTGAAATAACATGTCCCCCTGCTATGTAACTTCAAATATCAGTTGAATTTAGGCCAATATCCCAAATGCAGCTGCTTTAGGCCAGAAAGTTTTTCTGTTTTCCTTGAGCAACAGATTTCTCAAACTGTTTTGGAAAGTTCCTTCAGTTTTAAACTTATGAGACGTGGAGGAATTGCTCCATGTGGGAGTATTTGAGGAATTTGATCCTCTTGAACTTACCTATCCACTGGATTCCACACTTCTCAAAATATTGCAATATAGTTCATTGCAATAAGGGGTAGCCAACGTGGTGCCTTCCACATATTGCTAAACTACAACTCCCATCATCCCTGACCACTGGCTGTGCTGATTAGATTGATGGGAGTTGGAGCGGAATCCAACCAAGTTGTTGCATGCATGGAATGAGGTCCGCTGATGTCATGGGACCTCCCCCCTTCTCCTACACCCCCCTGAATAGGTTTAGGAGGCACATGTGTGGGCAAAACAGAGAACAGTCTTGTTGCATGAGCAGACCTTGTTCCCTGCATGCACACCCCACTTAAAGCCTGTGTGGCATACTGTGCAGGGGTCAGCAAACTTTTTCTGCAGGGGGCTGGTCCACTGTCCCTCAGACCTTATGGGGGGCTAGACTATATTTTTTTGGGAAAAAATAATGAATGAATTCCTATGCCCCACAAATAACCCAGAGATGCATTTTAAATAAAAGGACACATTCTACTCATGTAAAAACATGCTGATTCCCGGACCATCCACGGGCCAGATTTAAAAGGTGATTGGACTGGATCCGGCCCCAGGGCCTTAGTTTGCCTACCCATGGGTTAGAGTATCAATGTAGGGTTCAAACCCTCACTTAGCTACTGGGTGACCTTGGGCCAGTCACTGCCTCTCAACCTCTGCCAACCAACCTCACAGGTAGAGATTAAATGAGGAAGGGGAGAAACACATATACCATCTTGCTTAGAGGAAAAATGCAATCAATCAGTCAGTCAGTCAGTCAGTCGATTCTACCCTCTGAGTCCAACATGTGGAGAGCACCACATTGACTACCCTTGTTCTAAGAACTTTAAATATATCAATATGTTTATTTAAAGGTGTCCTCTGAGAGAGAGAGACTTTGAGATAAAATAATACATTTAAATTAGTATTCTGGGTGCATCTGGATACCACTCTGTATCTGTATTGGATTTGAAATTGTATATGTTTGTGTGCAATTGTTTAAATTGTTTTTAATTATACAAATGTTTTAACTGTTTTTAGGCATGCAATTGTTTGACGTATGTTTTTATTGTATTGTGAAATTGTTTCAATATTCTTCACAGGTAGAAATTCATAAATGAAAAATACAACAGCAACAACAACATTTGCTTATCAATGCATAAATCAAATGGAGCAGAATGTGAAAATATATGCCATGGATTGGGGTGGGGACAGGACAAAGATTTTCTCCTCCTGAACTCCTCCCTCTCTAGGATGCAAGAAACTAGTTTTTTACAGTTCTTTAGACCTTAGCCTAAATATCTGGGATGTTTTCCAGGCCGTTTGGATTATTACTGCTTACTTCTCCAGTAATGGCTTGCTGCCTCCATAAGCTAACAAGGGTACCTGTGCTAGAAATCGGCACCATATCTTTAACACAATGATCCATAGAATCCGGGGGAACTTTGAACAACACGCAGCTGAAACTTTCAGCAAAGCCTTTTGTTCTTTGCAGTGCAATGCGGCCTGACATGGTTGGAGGTGAATCAGCAGCAGCCTAAAGTATGGATGGAGGCACTCTTGATGACTAGAGGAAAAGAAAAAGACAAGCACACCATCCCTGAAGCTTGAGAGAAACAAGATGCTTTGAGGCGGAGAGACAGAGGATGCAGCCTTCACATGCTCCTAACCAGGACTTGCTTCAGGCTCCAGAGGAATGATGTACACCAATCTGAAGCATGCTCCCAGCAGACAGCCATTTGGAGAAACAGCCTCTTTTAATAGATTACCCTTGAGTTTAAAAAAAAGTTTTTATAGGCCTCCTTCCTACAAGCTGACTTAGTATGGGGAGGTTTATAGCCTACATCCAAATGTAGGAAGGGAAGCGAGACTTGCTGAAGAGAAAAACTACACTCTGGTTTCATCTGCCCCACAGCCGTTTGATTGCAATATTTTGCCCAGTCAGGTTAAATCCCTGTTCCTTCAGATAGGTTGAGGTTTCCTCAGAACTCAGGTCGCACTATGGCTGACCCATGTTAGTTTGTCATACAAGAAGGAAATTCTCAACTGGGCAGCCCTTCTCAACACACCTAGGAACGTAAGAAACTGCATGTGAAAGGTCCTTGTTTCAGTCCCGGGGATTACCAGGGAAAGGCTGTGGCTCAGTGACAGAGCATCTGCTTTTCTCAAGAAAGGTACCAGGTTCAATCCTCAGCATCCCCAGGCAGGATTGGGAATGTTCCTCGTCTGAAATCAAGGTCAGCCTCTGCCAAAGCTGAGCCAGATGGACCTGAACTATACTTGCAAATGGTTTAACAGATTATCATTAGTATATAGATACCATAAAAGGTAAAAAAGGTAACAGACCCCTGGATGGTTAAGCCCAGTCAAAGACAACTATCGGGTTGCAATGCTCATCTCACTTTTCAGGCCAAGGCAGCTGGTGTTTGTCCACAGACAGCTTTCCAGGTCATATGGCAAGCATGACTAAACCACTTCTGGACCAACAGGACACTATGATGGAAGCCAAAGCACACGGAAACGCTGTTTACCTTCCCTCCACAGCAGTACCTATTTATCTACTTGCACTGGTGTGATTTCGAACTGCTAGGTTTGCAGGAGCTGGGACAGAGCAACGGGAGCTCACTCTGTCACAGGGATTCGAACCACCAACCTTCCGATTGGCAAGCTACCATACATTGTTGTATCACAGCTAATAGTTTCAAGGCTTGGTGAAAGACAGTGCCCTGGATTCCTATGTACCAGTTAAATGGATCAGGTAGTGGATAGTGATAAATACCTTTGCCAGAGACCCTCAAGAGCTGTTGCCAGTCAAAGCAGGTAACACTGACCTAGATGGCAAATACCCATCAGACCTGGTGTTAGGCAGCTTCCAACATTCATGCATGTGAAAGAGTTAGGCAAACACTGCTTCACTCTTTATAGTCTCCCCAACAGCAGGGAATCCAAACTTTCATTCGTGACTTCCTTTTATTAAGTCCCACTATCCTTTTCTTTTCATGGACATAGGAATATTTATAGTTTCCCTTATTTGGACTCCATTGTTTCATTATGGGCCTGACATATTTTATTAGCCATTATATTTATTGTGGTCACGTAATGTGAATATAGCAAAAGCAATTACTGTAAAATAACTGTAGCACCTCCGATCATAAGCTAGTGCTGACACCAATTTTTAATAGCCAAATTTAGCGGTACCCTTTACTGTGAAACCTTGAGCTCCCTTGCCCTCTTTGACAGATATATGCCCATTACATGATTGTCTCATAATTAGAGGTGGGGAGAGAACTACTTTGTGCTTACTTACACCCAGAGAACTGCAGAAGGCATATAAAATTATGCCTCATTTACAGATGCTGGGAAGTCAAATAATAGGGAAGAACCACCTGCTTCATGCAGCATTGGGCTGATATGAACTTATGTGAAATTTGGTTGGACTTAGTCAGAACTTAATCTCCCCACACATTTTTACTCCCACTGTTGAACAGAGATTGCATTTTTCTAGAACTCATGCCGCAAATTTGGGGAATGCATTTTTCTACACAAACTCCCCCCCCCCCCCATTATTGCACCTATAACCCTATATTCCTATATATGAGCTGAGGTTGTGCTAGTCATCTGTATTTAGGCTAAGATCAAGTATAAACATCATCTATAGAATTCTTGCAGGGAATTTTTATTCCTTAAAGCATATCCCTCCATATGTATGTGAAAGGAAATACGGACCAAACTCTGCAAATGCTGCACCTTTGATCCAAGCACTAGTAAGGAGCTGGAAGTCTGAGCTATGCCACAAGTTTGAGAGCAAAGAAGAGTATGGGAACTTGCATTCTTCTTGGGATAAGGTTTACAACCCTGAGCAGAGAAGAGTCTGATTGGGAGGAAATGGGTGGGTGTGTAAGCTCCCTGGTTCATTTCAGCTCCTTCCCCCTCCAGTTTGAATGTTTTCCTTGCTCCATAACAGCACGAAAACCTGCCAGTTCCACAGGCAATCATCATAGCTGCAGGTCTTGCCAACAGAGACTCCGTCTTTTCCGCCATGACTGTGTGTGCTGACAATGCGTTATTACTTTCTATCAAAAGTCATGGCAGTCATTTTTAGTTAATCCATGGTGACAGCATGACATTCGGAGGACAGAGACGTGGGATGAGTTCACTACGGCTTCGCAGAAATGCTGAAATGTTTGAGGTTTTATGAGGCTTGTCAATAGCCCATCAACTTTTGACCGAGAAACTTTCTCTTACATTATCGAATTCCAGGATTCATTCTAGTAAACTACCCCATGACAGTGATGCTGGACTTTAAACTGAAAACAGATGCCATATATTTAATAAAGATGTGCATGGTTGCTCTGAATTTATTTATCCTTGTGAATTTGGGAGCTCCACTTTGTCCTCCTCCAAAGTAGAGGTGCTCAGAGTGGCTACTATTAGCATCTGTCTATAATGTCAGCTGATGAGGGATGTCCTTTCAGTACTAGTGTATCATCCTTCATTGCTCATTGGCCTGCCCAGTTGTTGTGCTGCTGCCTCCTTCATCTGGAAACAAAGCACCCCTCACAGCTGGATGTGGGTGGCGCTGTGGTCTAAACCACTGAGCTTCTTGGGCTTGCTGATTGGAAGGTCAGCAGTTCGAATTCGTATGACAGGGTGAGCTCCCGTTGCTCTGTCCCAGCTCCTGCCAACCTAGCAGTTCGAAAGCACACCAGTGCAATTAGATAAATAAGTACTGCTGTGGCAGGAAGGTAAACAGCGTTTACGTGCACTCTGGTTTCTGTCACTGTGTTCTGTTGTGCCAGAAGCTGTTTAGTCATGCTGGCCACATGACCCAAAAAAGCTGTCTGTGGACAAACGCTGGCTCCCTCAGTCTGAAAGTGAGATGAGCGCCACAACCCCATAGTTGCCTTTGATTGGACATGACTGTCCAGGGGTCCTTTACCTTAAAAAAAAAACTTTTTGCTACTTTCATCTTACATGACTGGCTGCAAAACACTTAGTTTTCCACCCAAGAAAAAGAGGAGCGACAGCAGCAAGAACTGGGCCCGTGACCTGGCTGGGGGGGAGAAGGATGTAGAGACTTTTCTATGTGTTCAACTCATATTCTAATGAAGGGAACAATCTGAACTCTTCACCCCTCCTCACATACCATATGCCAGGATCTGGATCATATCCTGTGCCTGGGCAAGCTCAGTCCCACCCCCTTCAGTCATTTCAGGTCTTCCCATTGGCTGCCTCCCACCCAACCATTTGGTAATCATTAGAGGGAGCTCTGCGCCAATTGGGTGATACTGCCATCCCTCTGCAGGAGGTGACCAATGGGAAACCAACAGAAACCAGCAGGACGGGCAGAGAGTTACCTCAGTCCTATCCACCACCACCCCATCCTCATGCAAAGGGGGGTTTGGTTTGGATTCTTCCATAATCTGCTGCTACCTCCTCAGCACATCCTAACTTCAATGCACCTGAAAGCCCCTTCAGATCACATAGCAAACTCCCAAGTATTATACCATATTTCTTATACTGCCTCTACTCTATTCGGAAATGTGTTTGGGATTACAGCCTTAGCATCCTGAGCGAGTTTATAATGAAGGTTAGAACAGTTGTCATTAACATTGATTTTGTGCAAAAGGGGGGGGGATGAAAAGGTCTGCAATTTTAGAGATGCATTATTTATTGTTTATTACGTATTGTTCCTGTTTAAAATACACATTGATCTCTGTGCCTATTTCCACACAACAAGCAATAAATAACCCGGTGCAAACCTCCGAGAATATATTTATATGTAAGTTTTGAAGACTGTGCATAGTCAATTACAAAAGCTGATTGATTCAATTACCTTATTTATGTGTAATGTGACCCCTCTCCTAGATGCAGCTAGCAGATGAGAAAAGCCAGGTTACTCAGCCCAACAGCCGCTATTGTTCATTGTTTGATGAAAATGACCCCACCTCCCAAATCAAAGTAAGGGTGACCCTCCCCACATCAAAACAAAGACAATAAAAAATGAAGAGGCTTTTCTTTCATTTCCTGTTGCTTTGGGAATTATTTAACGGAGGCTTATTTCTATTCCCTCACAGTTCCAGGGATGAATACCAGTGAGAAATGTGATAGCAGTACTACACCCTGTAGTCATCATTGTAATTCAGAGACACTTCCTTACAGGGAACATAGGAATGGGAGATTAAAGATGATCCCTGGAAGAAAGGGGCCTATTGAGAGCAGAGAGAAAGAGGCTTCATCCAAAGTTGTGCTTAGCTATTAGGCAATAGACTATGATATTATCTTCTTCTTTGGCATGACCTCCATGTGAGTGATTCCCCCAGTTTACTACATGACGTTAGAAGTGGAGGTGAAACAGACATCTAACTCATCTAACCCTAAAACAGACATTTAACTCATTTTTTATTGTGTGTACGGTATCTTTGTAAATGTATTAGAGACTATTGTGGCTAAGTGGCATGTAAATTGTTTTAATTCAAGTAAATCATGGAGGAATTTATTACACAGTCCACTTCCACTTGAGGTCCATTAGATGGTTTAACACCAGTAATGTTAAAAAACGGAAACCTCAAGGCTCAGGACAGTTGTGACTGACATCAAAGACAAGCCTCATCAACATGGCCAAATAGTTGTTCCGGAAACAGCTCATAGTTGTGGTAAAGTGTATTGGGTTTCCCCACCTGCCTTGCCCCATGTTCCAGCCCTAGCAACCTTCACTATGGAGTTGCTTAATCGATATTTTGACTTCATCTATGAATGCTTACTTTAATGTTTATGTAAATTAAATGGATTGTGGGTTATCTTTGTTGTACTGCAGTGATATTGTAGGTGTTTGTTTTTCGCGTGAACTGCTTTTGGCACAGATTTAATTGTGAGGAATGTGGTATATAAATAAATTCACTATGGCAATGAATACTTGACCACTGTAGGAGGAAGCATCAGCCTTCAAGAGGAAGCGTGGGAAGAAGAGGGGGAACCTTGTTGTGTTTATACTGTTTATTCAGCTTGATAGAGGCTAGAGCCCTCAGCTGTGTCACAGGGTGAAACAAGCAGTTTAAAGGTTGTTTGTGAGAAGCTGCGTCTATCCTTCTTGGATGCCTAAGAGCCTGTGGACCTGTGACCCACCAGAAGTTGTTGGATGCCAATGCCCATCAGGCCCAGCCAACATGGCCAGTGGTTAGGGAATTTGCTGACTTCAACAGGACACAGGCATGCCTGGCCTCTGGACTCAGAACTACAAATGAGGAGCCTTGTGTGTGCTCTGTCTTTGATGCACACAGGGAGTTATCTTGTGAACGGCTTCTTCATTCATTTCCATTCACTTCTGCCATACTTTGCTATCACATCAATTATCCCGGAATTGGGGCGGGGGGGGGGGGAGCCTGCAAGTGGGGAAATTCCCTATGTTCATCAGAGCCATTGCACTTGCAGGCAATCGCCAAATCCGAGAAATGGTTCTTAAATTGGCTGTTTCCTGCTCCAGTAATGCAGTTCAGTTGTCTGCATACTAGCAGCCATTTAAAGGCTTCAGCCTTGAATCAACAGGCCCAATTTGGGACATTTTTGAAAGAACAAGCTGTCTCACTGTTTTTATTCCTTCATCCTTAAAGCTCTATCTAATTTTATAGATGGTCCAACAACCATCATGTAGAAAGCCTGTCCCTGATAATTTCCTCCCCCCTCCCGTTTCAATGCTTTTCTGCTCATTCTACGCTCAGCCATTTCCCTGCCAGATTTGCTGCAGACAACAAGCGAGGCAGTTAGCTAATGTGGGCAGATATAATAATAGCACCAACCAACGGCATAATATTACTCAGCACTTAGATTATGCTTTACATAATTAGATTATGCTCCAGCAACATCCAAACATATTATCTAATCTGACTAATCTAAATTAATGACGGACTAATTAACATGGGGTGACTCTGAAGAATTTATCTTCAAAGCTTTGTGTGGGATGCTGGCCATGTGACTCCCACAGATGATAGAAAACGAGAGTGCTATATCTTCCAGCCCACTGAGCTTTCTCTGAAGCACTCTTTATTCCTCAAAGTCAGCCTAGACATTTCAACAAGCGTTTGTTGAAGAAGTTCTTGCACCTCTGCAATGGAAACTTGACTTGGGTTTTCTGTTTCTTTATGTATTTTCCTGATTTTTAACAGTGTTTGATTTATGCCCAAAGCCCCTTTAAAGACAGAAGCTTTCTATTCTAGAACTGCACCATAGGTGGTAATGACCTTCATGACTTCCATAAATAGAAAAATGGACATTGCAAGCTCCTCAATTTACTCCATTCACTTCAGTGGTTCCAAGGAGCTGAGATCAGTGTTTAAAGCCATAAACAACCCACAGAGATGTACCTGGCACCATTGTTGTATATCTTTCATTATATGCTGTACCCTAGTCTTTGACACCTAAGATATATGTATATATTAGGACCCATTCTATTTTATCTTGTAAATCGCCTTGAGATCTTTTGATGAAGGACAGTATATAAATCTAATAATGAATAATAATAATAATAATAATAATAATATTCCTCTGCTTGTAAATTGTTTAAGTGATTTTAATATTGTGATAATTAAGTGATAAAAATATTTTTACAGTGTTGTAACCTGCCCTGTGACACAAAGGGTGGGTAAGAAATCCTTTTTTTAAATGATATTTATTAACGTTTCAAAAAAGGTTACAAAAAAAAGAAAAGAGAAAGTACAAAATACAGAAAAAATAAAAACAATTAAAAACAGATCAATCTTTTCATGTCTTATCTTTCATTTGCTTGTTTCCCTGACCTCCTCACACCTCCCTTTTTTGTATTCCGATTCAGTTAGTTATTTCAGCAAATCCTTACCCTCTTTGTTTTTATCTTAGTCCAATATCTTAATATATTATAACTTTAGATTCTCACCTGTTAACAATCCATTTTTACATACTCCTTTATAACATTGCTGCTAAAACCACTTAACTTCATTCCAACATCATTCTAACATTCATTAATTTTGCAATATTTCTGTAGATAGTCTTTAAATTTCTTCCAATCTTCTTCCACCGACTCTTCTCCCTGGTCTCGGATTCTGCCAGTCATTTCCGCCAGTTCCATATAGTCCATCACCTTCATCTGCCATTCTTCCAGAGTGGGTAGATCTTGTGTCTTCCAATAAGTATTCTTGCTGCTGTTGTGGCATACATAAAGAAAGTTCTATCCTTCTTTGGCACCAACTGGCCAACCATGCCCAGGAGAAAGGCCTCTGGTTTCTTCAGGGGGTAAGAAATCCTATTAACAACAACAATAGTAACATATTTCCTGCTGGGCAATGTATCATCCAAAACCAGTTTGAAGTCCATATCGGGATATTGGTTTCATAATTTTTGGCATGGCAATATATCATGAATCATGATGTGTGTGTGTGCTATGCAAAAAATCAAAATGTGGGGAGAAAACATGAAGCCAGCCAATGCTTCTCTCGATTCCTGCTAACTCTGTCAACTCAGCTCTCCCCTGCCTTCTGCAGCAAATCACAATAGCAGCGCCAGCAAATAGCTCCATCCTTATTTTAGTTATTTTGATATATTGGCATAATGCGGTGTTTAGCTGATGGTATATCACAATGCTGAAAGTCAGATATCGTCCGGCCTTACCCTTGTATGGATCCCGGATGGCTAATCATAAAATCTGCATAAAATCATAAAATTGCAGTCAGAATAGAATAATAACTAAAATCAGCATAATGCAACATAACACACAGCTCTGCTCCAAATTTGTGCCCAAGGCCCAAGCAAGCAAGCACATTTTAAGTTTGTTTCTTTGCTGTACACTGGTACCTCTGGTTACGTACTTAATTCGTTCCGAAGGTCCATTCTTAACTTAAAATTGTTCTTAACCTGAAGCACCACTTTAGCTAATGGGGCCTCCTGCTGCCGCTGTGCCACCGGAGCACGATTTCTGTTCTCATCCTGAAGCAGAGTTCTTAACCTGAAGCACTATTTCTGGGTTAGCAGAGTCTGTAACCTGAAGTGTATGTAACCCGAGGTACCACTGTATACCTTGCCCTTCCTTTCAAACAAACTGTTGGGTAGCAAACATGCAAGGGGCAAAACAATTACAACATCTAAAAACAATTGTAATACAGATGCAGACTGGCAAAGAAGTTGTCACCTGATTGATAAAAGCATTGATTGGGGGGGGGAGGCGGGGTGGTGGTCAGCCAGATCACCACAAGCAGGGAATCACACAGCTGGGACGTTAACCCTCCTGCATTCAAGCAATTGCCTAAAGAGGGTTATTGGTCATAACTACACACTGTTGGGATTTGCAGGATACTGAGTAAGTCTGCAGGCTTCAACAGGCTGATGCAATACTCTGTGAAGTGCTGGGTCAGAGTGACTCAGCAGGAGTGTGATTGGCTATCACCTGTTTTAAAAGGAAGGCCTGTTCAACAGTAATTGTGGTGGTTGTGCTGTGGTGTGGTGGAGAGTATTCGTTTGCCTTAAGGAGCAGGTACTTTGTATGGACTGTTTTTGTAAATACTTGTATATAGCTCACATTAAAAAGACTGCACTGAAAGAAACCTGGGACTCTGAGCGTTTCGCTAAAAAGCGCCGCAAGGAATTCGCGACACACACCACACATAAAATGTGAGAATTCCACTTTGACAAGCACAGCTTTACCCAAAGAATTCTGGGAACTGTACAGTGGTACCTCGGATTAAGAACTTAATTTGTTCTGGAGGTCTGTTCTTAACCTGAAACTGTTCTTAACCTGAGGTACCACTTTAGCTAATGGGGCCTCCCACTGCCGCTGTGCCGCCAGAGCACGATTTCTGTTCTCATCCTGAAGCAAAGTTCTTAACCCGAGGTACTATTTCTGGGTTAGCGGAGTCTGTAACCTGAAGCGCCTGTAACCTGAGGTACCACTGTAGTTTGTTAAGGGTTCTGAGAGTTGTCGGGGCATTCCAATTCCTCTCCCAGAGCTACAATTCCAAGCATTGCCTGGGAAGAAGGATGGATTATTATTTTTTTAAAAAACCATTCCAGAAATTGTAGCTCTATGAGGGTTGCCTTACAACTCTCCGCATCCTTAAAAGACTGCAGCTCCCAGAATTCTTTGGGAGATGCCATGACTGTTAAAGTGGAACAGTCTAGAGACAGTTGATTTCTCATTGCTAAAGTTTACGAGCAGTTGAGGGGAAGATGGTGTTTTGAAATGCTTTGAACAATAACAAGTGCTACTCCACTTCCTGAAGAGGTGGAATTTTTTAACTCTGACTTCTTTTTTATGGGTCAGCTCCTTTTCTCTCTCTCAGCAATGGCTCTCACAGAGCACGGCTTTCATCTGCTTGCCAAGCTGCTCTATATTCCTGAAATTACCTGGACCCTTGCTTACGCCAGGGAGTGTTTGTTTCACCTTTTCACCCTACACTTGTATAATTCAGATTGCGTTATTATAAGTTACTGTCCTCCATTCCTCTCGGAGACGGAGGAAAAGAAGAAGAGAAGATCCAGAATGATAGGAGGACGTGGAGGCAGTTTTGTTTATCCCTGGAGGGTCTGTGGAACAAGGACATCTTGTTCAGTGTGATACTGATGTCGAAGAGGTTGTGGTGGCCTTCTCTAGGTCTGGCTCTTCGATGCATGTGAGAGTCCTTATTGCTAATCCTTCAAACAGGTAAAATCCATACCATATCACTAACACCTTGCGGAATATTAGACATTCTCCCCATTGAAGAAATTGTATTAACAGATTAGCGGTAGGAGTTTCAAAGTACAGTGGTACCTCGGGTTACATACGCTTCAGGTTACAGACTTCGCTAACCCAGAAATAATACCTCGGGTTAAGAACTTTGCTTCAGGATGAGAACAGAAATTGTGCTCTGGCGGTGCAGTGGCAGCGGGAGGCCCCATTAGCTAAAGTGGTGCTTCAGGTTAAGAACAGTTTCAGGTTAAGAACAGACCTCCGGAATGAATTAAGTACTTAACCTGAGGTACCACTGTACCAATTGGTTCAATTTGCATATACTTGCATCTGAGTAAGAGAACAGCCATAGTAAGAAATTTCCATGTGTACTAAATATGTTGATGGGTGGGAAATTGTGTCTGCTGCCATGTTCACCTATCTTCAAGTCACTGCTATCTCCACCCCACACATTAAGTACAATCTCAGAAAAGAGCCATTCATAAGACTATGACCTCTGCATAATATAAATTGATTGACAGTTTTTATTAGTTTAACCAGTTTGCTAAATCCATTAAACTATGCAGCTGCCCTAGACTATTGTTTCCTGGTCCATCAGTGGCTTTGTAGGATCTCATGAAGAGAAGGTCTGCTATCTCTTCTTTTTAACTGGAGACGGTAGGAGGGAGTATGCCAGTTGTTGGAAGCTTCAGGAGAGGAGAGTGCTGTTGCATTCATGTCTTGCTTGTGAGATTCTCATAGGCACATACCGGTAGTTGGCCACTGTGAGAACTGGATGCTGGACTAGATAGGCCTTTGGCCTGATCTAGGAGGGCTTTCCTTCTATTCTCGCAGAACCGGGACCTTCTGCCTGCAAAAGAAGCTGTGCCACTAAGCTAGGGTTGTTCCCATATGTACTAGATTCCTATGGCATACTGATATTTTGGAACTTGAACCATTGGGCTCAAACCTGATGAACTCTATGGCAGATGTCAGCACACTAACACATTTTTAAGGTATCTGAAGAAATGTGCATGCACATGAAAGCTCATACCAATAACAAACTTAGTTGGTCTCTAAGGTGCTACTGGAATGAATCTTATTTTGTTTCGACATTTTTAGGAAGGCATTCCCAATATCTTTGAATGGGGGTAAAATGGAGACAAAATATGAACTGATTTTGGCTTGGGTTTATTGTATCTGCAGTGCCTGATGTTTTTATGGTTTTTATGGTTATTGTTGCTTTTCTTTTTGTTCCCTTTATGAATGATGTCATGGCCTTTGGCTAGTGCAATAAAGTTTATGATGATGATGATGATTTTGGCTTTGGACAGATGCCAGAAAATAGGATCTAAATATAGAGTGTAGGGAGGGTAAAAGGTCATTTGTCTCAGTAGAAGGCAGCTCCAAGTCCTTAGCTAATCTGACGGCTAGAAATGCTTACAGGTACACTGATTTTATATATATATATATATATATATATATATATATATATATATATAGTTTATAAATAACTTCTTCTGACAAAATGAGATCCCAGTGACATATTGCTGAGCAAGGGCATGTAGGACAAAACCAAGTACATCACTGAGATCCAGTTCAAGATAAATCTGTTTGTCATATAATATAACTGCATGAATTAGGATGGAAAGATTTATGGTTTAAACATCTCAATTTTAACATCTAAAGTGTAGGTGATGACGTGGATTTTTTCTCCCTGTGCCTTCTGAACAGGTATTTTAAGTGTTGGTTCAGAGAATGATAGGGGGAAATGAAATA
Source organism: Podarcis muralis (assembly GCF_964188315.1). Taxonomy (NCBI): domain Eukaryota; kingdom Metazoa; phylum Chordata; class Lepidosauria; order Squamata; family Lacertidae; genus Podarcis; species Podarcis muralis. The sequence continues at coordinate 90,754,854 of NC_135657.1, read as the reverse complement.
AAAGCTGGCAACCTTCATAAAAAAACGTAGGAACTCATAGATTGCCTGTTGGATCAGAGCAAAGACCCAAGTAGACTAGGATTCTTTTTCTAGCAGTGCACTTCTAACAGATGTTCAGGGAGGTCACAAGCAGCCCATGAAAGCTTGTTGTGAACTAACTGTACTAAGTGTTCCCATAAGGGCAGCCCAGCCCCTTGGAGTTACAGAGACAATGTCACAGGCCTGTGTTTTAAAGCCCTGCCAGGAAGCTGTATATAACCCATTTAATAAGCCTGTTAACAACACCTGTGTAAATCAGTAGCCAAGTTCAATAGGGAATACAAAGGTGATGCTCACCACCTCTTTATCCTCAGCACCTAGTACTTATGTATGTCATGTCTTTGTCTAAATCATAGTACTAGGCTGAAAGCTCTCAAAATATAACCTTTGCCCTACAATTTTAGAGATTCTTGCCTCCCCTCTTTTTTGTTTCTGGAGGGGCTGATTTGGAGGTCACCGGCATTCCCCCTGCTCCTCACACTGCGATTGGCCAAACTGTGGGTGCCACAATTTCCTCCCAGAATGCCCATCTGAACCATCATAAGTCATGATGTATCCTGGTTCTGCTATACTCAGAGGAGGAAAAATGGTGGCCAGCAACAGATAAGAGATAGGAAAAGTGCTGGTGTTTCTCACACTTCAGCATTCAAAATTTGCTGCCACCATCTTAGAACATATGCTGAAATGTCTCTTTGCTTTGTGTGTGTGTGTGTACGCGCACGTACGCACCACATGCGCAAATGGGATCCTGAAAGGTGGGGAGCATGCTTTGCTCAGTCAAATGAATGTTGATATTTCATCCACCTACTATGCCTAAGAACCATTTGGTAAACTTATCCATAAATCATTTGTTCAGGGACAGCTAAAGACATTTTGCTGCCTGAGGCAAAACAGCAAATGTTGCCCTTGCCCTAGTCAAGGGGCATGGTACCATGTTTTTCTGGCACTCCTGGGACATAAAATCCCACAAAGTGCCTCCCTTTCGAGTAAAAATACAATCAGCACAACTTAAATAGCAATGTGTTGCCCTTTCCAAATGACCTGATGCAACTGTCTCATGCTGCCAAATAGAAGAGCCAGCCTTCAATCTGGCTGATCACTTTTAATAATCTAAGCCAGTGGCAATAACCAAATCTTGTAGTCCTGAATTCCATAAATAAGTTATGGATGTTTAGAGGGCGCACTTACTTTAGTCTGTTCCAGATCTAATGTAAATGAACTTCATGGACTGATCATTCTTATGCTATAATTGAAGGTGAAAATTTTTATCTATCCATTCTGCTGCCCACCGCTCTTCATTTGACTAATATCACTGGGTGACAATTACACAAGATTATGAGGTTTTCAATAGTTTGCTTACCAGGAAAAGGTGTGTGTGTGTGAAAACAGCCTTCTCAGTGGAACTAAACAATCTCCTTTGGGTGGCGGAGATTATTTTCATATCAAGTTGGGGGAGGGAAATCTTCAGTGGAAGTCCCTTTTCATTTTGAAACACAAATGGAAGTGACTAATCATGCAGAAGGTTGTCGTGCCAGGCAAAAAGATGAGGTTAAGAGATTGTATGTCTGAAGCATCTAGGGAAAACAATTTGCTACAAACTCAGCATCTCCCACATCATGTGGTTTTCATGGTATTTCTAGGTGGTGCCTAGGGTGGTGCTGTGGGTTAAACCACAGAGCCTAGGACTTGCCGATCAGAAGGTTGGCGGTTGGCGACGGGGTGAGCTCCCGTTGCTCGGTCCCTGCTCCTGCCAACCTAGCAGTTTGAAAGCACGTCAAAGTGCAGGTAGATCAATAGGTACCGCTCCGGTGGGAAGGTAAACGGCGTTTCCGTGCGCTGCTCTGGTTCGCCAGAAGCGGCTTAGTCATGCTGGCCACATGACCCGGAAGCTGTACGCCAGCTCCCTCGGCCAATAAAGCGAGATGAGCGCAGCAACCCCAGAGTCAGCCACAACTGGACCTAATGGTCAGGGGTCTCTTTACCTTTACCTTTTAATGACAGAGCAGGACATCATGTGTGTTAAAGTGTGTGTGTGTGTGTGTGTGTGTGTGTGTATACATATATATACACACACACACCCCAAATAGCACTTCAGATAAGTTTGCTCTGGATCCTGGAAGGATGAAGCCAGTCACTAAAATTATATAATTATAATGACTAATAAAGCATTGATATTAATTTCTTATAGCAAATCTTTTGAGCACTCACCTTCAGATTCTCTAATGTGAATTAAGGGTGCTTCATCCAGTATAGAATACTGAAAATGGCATATTCAGAAGTGTCAGGTATCATCGCAGCATCTCTTTGGGGGCCTAAAGGTGATATAAAGGCTTTTTTTGTGGTTGGGAGGATGGGATAAATAAACAATCCTGTTTTTGTTGTTTTTGTTTTTTAAAAATAGTGGGAACTGCATTCCCATCTTCAGAAATGAAACTGAGAATAGCTGGAAATAAGTCACTGGAAGGTCATTTGTTAAAGGAATATCCTTAGTCATGGCAGAAAAGATAAGATAAAAACTTGTACTATGGCCACTGATCTCATTCCACCAATTTAGAAATGTAATCATCCCAACAGGTACCACATTCAGGCCTGCTATGACAAGTGTAGCCAACAAGGTGTCCTTCAGTTGTTGTTGGATTATAACTGCTTCTGATGTTGTTGGAGTACAACTGCTTTGCTGGCTGGGGCTGATGGGAGTTGTATTCCAACAACATCTGGTGGACACCGTGTTGTCTACCCCTGTGCTAGGAGAACAAGCACCCTCTGTGGGTGAATTCACTCTAGCTTAATTCCCAGTGTCTTAAATTGACATCACTCCAATGCTCCTCCAGGCCTCAGCTTTCAGTAGGCTGTGGAGGAGCACCAAAAAAGTACTGTAGTCTTTGAGGTGCTGGAATTTGGGACCAAATGGTTGAGTGGACCATGGAGACTCTCTAGCTATTCCAGCCCCATTCCCACATCATCCCTTTCTAGGTCAGTTGCCTCCCAATTCTCACTACACTTAGTTACACAGGGTGGTGGACTATTGCATGGATGTGCCCAATGTGTGAATATTTCTTCCTTCCCTTCTCTAGGGAGGATATAGGGTATCTTTTCAGGATATTCATCTGCTCCTGTGATTATGCCATGTTTGCTGTTTTTAAATTTAACTTTGAGTTTTGGCAGATAGTCATTGCATCCTTGCAGATAAGACAAAGCACTTCAATGATTCAGCCAAACTGTGCATGTTCTAATTTCCACAGGCACACAGAAAGGATTAAGGTGAGCAAATTGAAGTCCTGAATGAATCAGATGCAAAGGGATACAAGGTTACAGGGAGGAGTGGATTTTCTTGTGTAGTGTGGGCCATAATTGTTTGAGGAATGAGAAGCACCAGCCCGACCCACTGCACTACATCATTAGGAGCAGGAGTCCAGCACCATGGACAGCAGCATGCTCATGAAGCTTTAGGAACAACTTGTACAATATCAAGCTGGTGAAAAAAGTGGGTGGATGTGCAATTATGGGCCTTTGTTAGCAAATGGGGGAAAGGTACAAATATCCTAGGTCACAATGTTTAATAAAGTACAGTGTCATTTCATAACATTATGAAAAGAATAGAGTCACTCCACAATTTTGAGTAGATTCACAAACAGATGGGTTCCATTCATGCACAGGTCTCCCCCCCACCCTCCTCCCCAGTATAGCTACCTGAACCTTTTTGTGGTTTCAAGGTTCTGAAAATTGAGGTGCACATTAGATTTGATGGCACATTAGACTCAAGTAAATATAGTATTGAAAATTAATGCCTATATGAGAGGTCTTCAACCTTTTTGAGTCCATGGCTCCTTTAATCAACTGCAGTCCTTCTGCGGCACCCCTGTGGGGCTCAGGAGCCTAGTTATGTCACCCATTGCCTGCAAAGCTCGCAGCCTCTCATGCTTTTTCGAAAACCTTTGCTTGTGTTCCCTCAAGGTCCTCTCCTCTCCCCTCTCCTTGGGAGCCCTCTGGGCAACTGCTGCTGCTGCTGTCCCTGGTCTCTGAGCTGATCCCGCCCCAAAGAGAGGTGTCTCCCAGAGGGCTGCTGCAATAAATAGCTGTGCAAGCCTTTGGGAGGCAGAGACACAAGAAGGCATCAGAGGAGGAAGGGAAGGAAAGGTCAGAGGCCAGTGTTGCCCACGGCACCCTTGACCATCATTCAAGGCACCTCAGGGTGCTCTTGCACACTGGTTGAAAACCACTGGTCTATATAAAGTCAGAGGAGCTGCTTGGTTTTTCCAAGTGAGGCCTGTGTAAGAATATAACAAGGAGCCTTCTTAATTTAAGGAAGAACTGTTTGTGTAGGCAAGTGCCTTGCTAACAGGACATATACTCTCCCATCAAAGATGGAATGGAATATGTTTTAGTCAAGACAGTCGTCCGTGTAGTGCTGACTATCCTATATTTTTCCTCGCATAGAAAAAGGAGCAGAGAGATTATTCTAGTAATTTAGCTGAAGGCTATGGAAGCCTAATTAGAAATGGTCAGTCTTGGAAACAGCTCTTTAAAAATTAATTTCTTTGGGAGAAAATGCTTTTCTTGGTTTTATAAATCCAGTAGAAAGAGGAAGCCTTCCATTAGAAAAGGGAGTTTCTAAAACTGATGCCTAATCCCCAGTGCTACAAATCCATAGCTGTGTAAGGAGGAATTAAGTTCCAGTTCTGCTGCAGACATCAAGGATTTGTTATTGGCAAACAGGGGTGACAGGTCTTCTGAGACTCATATCTCGAGGGAGAATCCTAGGAATCAAAATATTGGTAGCTATAACATCAAGGGTGAAGCTTGCCCACACTTAAGCTACATTCAGGCAAAATTTCATTCCATTTCCCTAAGGTTTCCTGATAATCTACCCATTTTATGAGATCTTTCATATGACATAAAAGCCACTACTGGAAAACTAGTGAAATCTATTGGAAGCTAAGCACAAATGTCCATGTTAATTTCTTCCAGGAAAAATAAAATCTGTTTGCCACCCCAATAGCTTGGAAAATAACAGGAGTTTTGCACCATATTTTTCCTGCTCTTTCATGGATCATGCCATGAAATTTGGGATGATATTCTGCCATACAGTTATTTCCCACTATTTCCATGGGGGAATCCTGGGGAACAGAGGCACACATGCACATAAAGTGTCGCAACATGTCAGATGAGAATGAAATTCAGCACAAAATGGCAGTATTCAAAATGATACACATACTGAAATGCAGCTGTCCTTCAAAATTGGCATTTCTCTCAATTCTGCAGTACAGTTGTCCAGCCAAATACTGTGCACACAAATGCTGGTGCTAGGCCAAGCTGTGCATAAAATGCACATTCTTGGTGAAAAGACCTTTAAAATGCATCACCTTGGGAAAAATTGCTTTGCAAAGATGTGCGTATTTGGAAGATTTACATATGAACACATGCATAGATTTGCAGTTGAATTTTCAGGAGGACTTTGTTAAAAAGAATTCAAGCTGATGCAGAAATGTTGATAACTGAATATTGGATAAATTTGAAACAGAGAGAACCCAAAATTGACAGATCCACTCCTCCATAGCCTGGACTAGCTTGCTTGTTTGGCCATGAACCTTTTCCAACTGTGCTATTTGTGATGTGTTGGGAGCAAGTGACTAGATGAAGCAACCTACCCACCTAGGTCAGGAGTAAGGAAGCATTGCTACTGTCAAGGGAATAACTCAGCATGGTGGGGTTTTCAGGAACTGAAGCAGTTGTATCACTTCACCCAGTGGCAAGGTCAGATCAGCTTCCAAATGTATATGGCAGAACCAGTGCTATTTTTCTAGAAAAAGAGGTGCCGGAACTCACCATGAAAGTCTCCCTTGTTCTCTTATAATGGCAATGGCGCCCATCTGAGAGGTGCCAGAACTGAGATCCAGTGAGTTTGGGCTGGGGGGGGGGGGAGGTGCTGGATATGACCCACTGTTGAATACAGTGGTACCTCGGATTAAGTACTTAATTCATTCCGGAGGTCCGTTCTTAACCTGAATCTGTTCTTAACCTGAAGCACCACTTTAGCTAATGGGGCCTCCCACTGCCACTGTGCCACCGGAGAACGATTTCTGTTCTCATCCTGAAGCAAAGTTCTTAACCCAAGGTACTATTTCTGGGTTAGCAGAGTCTGTAACCTTAAGCGTCTGTAACCTGAAGCGCATGTAACCCGAGGTACCACTGTAATAACAACATCTAAGAGGTGCCAGACCTGAATTCCAGTGAGTTCCGGCTGAAAAAAAAGCACTGGGCAGCACTTTTTTCAAACTGGTTCCAAATATACTCAAGTTTTTAAAGTTTATTGCATATTATAGTTTGTTTGATTAATACGATGGCAAATGTTAAACTTCACATTATGGGGTCTTGATTACTGAAAAATCAATTTGATTGTATTTTTCATGGCTTGTCTAGAATTACAGTTGTCGAGCATCTATGTCATTAGCATCATGACTCAAGAGGGCAGAGCGATAGCTTTAAATACATATTCTAGTAGCTGCCACATAAATCTATACTTTGGACTCCCTCTGGGAGCTCTTTCTGATTCTTTCCCTCTGAATAAAGGAGTCAAACAGGGTTGCCTCTTGGCCCCTTTTCTATTCAATTTCTATATCAATGACATCGTTACAACTATGAAGGCCCTAAATCAATCTGCCCCCTCCTTACAACAGCTCAAGATCCCCATATTACTCTATGCGGACGACATGGTGATACTGTCATTAACCAAGCTGGGCTTAAACAACACGCTCAGAGGGCTCATGACATATTGTGATACCAACTCCCTTAAAATTAATTTCGCCAAAACCAAATTCTTACTTTTGGCACGAAAACTCGGAAGTCACTCTGGAATTTTGAGGGCCATTCTATTGAATATTGTTCAGCATTCAAGTATTTGGGTATCATTTTTCAGCATGGGCTTAGCTGGTCAGCACACCTAAATACAACCATCCTGGCTGCCCGCAGAACCATCAAAGCCTTGGAGAAATTCTACTATGCAAAAGGCGGCCAGCTGGTTCCACCAATCAGAAAAGCATTTATCAGCAAAGTCCTCCCGATGTTACTGTATGGGGTTGAAATCTGGGGGTGGAATTTAAAAACACTACAACGGCTGGAGATTCTACAAAACTCTTTTGCACGGAAGATACTGGGTCTCCCCAAGGGCTCGGTTGCAGCACAGTTAAGAACAGAACTGGGCCTCCCCTCCATTGTTGCGAGAGCCCACATTAGAATTATTAGCTTTTATTGTAAATTAATCAATGCCCCAGGTTCCCTACTAGCCAGGCAAGCCTTTTTAACGTGTTCTCAAAGCAATAAATGGTCCAAGGCCATGGTGACTATTACTGCACGCTACTCTCTCCCAAATCTTGACTCGCTGTCCTCTTGGGACAAACAAAATCCGGGCCTGGATTCTTACAAGAGACGAGGCCATGGACCGGGCACAGTCCACCTCAGCTCGCCTTTCCATGTGGCTCCCTAAAGTGAAAGTGGTAAGATCACTTGCCAACTACTTGATAGACCTGACGGAGCCCAATTTGAGAAGAGCGTTTACTATGGCCCGCTTCCATTCTATACCCACGGCCTTCCTGCAGGGGATTTACTCTAAGACCCCTATTACCCAGCGTCTATGTCCATGCACAATGAATGAAGTAGAGGACTTCATACATTTCTTTTTCTACTGCCCTATTTATGAGCCAATAAGATCTAAGCTCCTCCTTTTGATCCCGTCCACCATTACATCTAAGGAAGACTGTTTGAAATCGCTTCTTGTGGACGCAAATCCCCAAATCTCACGTGGGGTGGCAATCTTCATAGTGCAGGCTCTGAAACTCAGGGCTACTCTGTCAGGGTAGCGTGCCCTAGACCTGGACCTGTTTTAATTCTTTTATTACTTTTAACTCAATATGCTGAGTCTGTTCTGGGGCCATTTTGTGCTTTATATATATCCGCATATTAGTTTTTGGCGCTGGCTACTATATCTTTGCATTATTGTCTTCGGGTAACTTAAATGTCACTACGCCAGCCAAAACCCCTGAATTTTGCTTGGTTGCTTGTCTCTAGTTTGTCTTTTTTCTTTTTCGTATTGTCTTATTTTGCTATGGCAGTTTGCTAATGCAATAAAGGTTTGTTGTTGTTGTTGTTGTTGTTGTATATCTTTTTTTAAAAAAAGAAAATGGTGCTATCCCTTGGGTGATATCCCTTGGGTAAAAAAAGGCTTTTACCCACAGCGCCACCCGTGTCCCATAGATACTTTGGACTTTTATATCTTTTTTTAAAAAAAGAAAATGGTGCTATCCCTTGGGTGATATTCGACTAAGTTGTACTTGGAGGAGAGCTTTCACTCCTTGTTGCCAGTTAAGGGCTAGAAAGAAAATGCGGAACTATATACAGGCATGAATGGATAAATAGAAACTAGGAACATGAGTGACAGTGGACAAAATGAATGAGAACATATGTATGTGTGAGCGTATACACACATGCATATGCAATATTGTATCCAACACTGGTTATATCCAGCAGGACTTCCCCTTTCTCTAGTATCGCCACGCAATCTGATCCAAAGGTCCCCCAAACCTCTGGAGTAGTTTTCGAAGGCATACAGAGGGCTGCAGAGGAGAGGAAGGGGAAGTACCACTGAACAAGTGGAAGTTTGTTGCATGGAAGCATTGGATACAACCCACATGATATAATAATTACACATCACAATCTGAAGCCAAAGTAAATTCGCCATATCAGACAGATCAATTTAAATTCACCTAAAGCCCATAATTTATTCCTTTTAGATCATCCAAAAGCTTCAGCTTTGGGGAAATCCAGGGATGGAACCATATTTCAGACCCCAGTGCCTTACTGTTATTTTTTATTCTGTTTAATGCCAAAATAAGCTTCAGAGGGGTTTTTATAGATGAAGCCATTGCTGTTCTTGTTCTGTCTGATGGCTTCACTGTTACTGTACTGGCCTGAATATGAATCTAACTTTTCCCCCAAATTCTGACCATGAAAAGTTAAAGTGCAGCTTATTCACAACCTTACAGTATGCAGCCATACTGCATACTGCAAACAGCACCAGGACCACAGCGAAGTAGCATCTGCCCCATGCGTAGTCCCCTGCCCTTTCCCTCAAGGCCAGGAAAGGAGAGAGCGAGGAAGGGGAAAGGCTGCTGGCAACACAGTTGGCTCCCCCCTCCCCCCAGTATGCAGCCAGGAGCAGTGAGGAATGGAGTGGCTTATATTCAGGTATTTATTTATTTTTTTCTCCCTCCCCCTCCAATTTTAAAGGCGCGGCTTATATTCAGGTGCAGCTTATATTCAGGCCAATACAGAATTTGTGGTTTTATGCCTTTGTATTTGCAATTTTTCACTCTGTGAACTGCCCTGGAGTCAGTTTTGATGAAGGACTGTGTGAAAATGTCAGCTAAATAAATAAATAAACGGGAATGTTTGGGTGGAATCATCTGATTTCACGATGTTATCTTGGACTAAAGCTAGCTGGAGAACAAAGGAATGTGATTGAGAGTTTTTGGAAAGACCAAAATCAGTGTGTGTGTGTGTGTGTGTGTGTGTGTGTGTGTGTGTTGCTGCTGGTAACATGGGTACATGATAATCAGAATATTGACTTAAGCTTATTTAAGAGTTGGTGCTCTTCGGCCAATCTTCTAAAGATGTAATTAACCATCAAGTTAAGTACAGCATCTTCTATTTATCTATTAGTAAAACTCTAGATTCTCACTCTGGACAAATGTTTTCACAGCCTAGGTCCTACATTTCTGCCCCTATGAGCCCCCTCCCTTTGCACACCAGTTCTGTGAGTCAGGACCTGCTCAAAATGTTGTGTCATGCCAGCCATAGAAGAAATAACAACAGTTTTGGCATAGAGCAGCACCTTCTTGGTTTTAGTTCTGATGCTGTGGAATGTTCTTCCCACTTAGATTGCAGAACACTTCTCTATGTGCTGTAAGGGTATTTTGTTGGGCTCATTCATTTCAGTTGACTTTCCTGGCACTGTAAGAAAGAGTGCATTCTTTATTATGATATTAACATGGTCTCTGTCTCTGAAAAATCTTACACATCACTTGGGAAGACAGGTGAACTAATATCAGTGTACTGGATGAAGCAAAGATCACCAGTGTTGAAGCAATGATTCTTCAACATCAACTTCATTGAAGTGGTCATGTTGTGCGGATGCCTGATGATCGTCTTCCAAAGCAACTACTCTATTCCGAACTTAAAAATGGAAAGCATAATGCTGGTGGTCAACAAAAGAGGTTGAAAGACTGTCTCAAGGCAAATCATTTTTTAAAAAAAGAAGAAGTATAAACACCGACAACTGGGAAACACTGGCCTGCGAGCGCTCCAGTTGGAGAACAGCTTTTACCAAAGGTGTCATGGACTTTGAAGACACTCGAACTCAGAACACAAGGGAGAAACGTGCTAAGAGGAAGGAACGCTTGGCAAATCCACACCATGATCAACTCTTGCCGGGGAACCAATGTCCCCATTGTGGAAGGACGTGTGGGTCCAGAATTGGCCTCTACAGTCACTTACGGACTCATTGTTAAAACCGTGTTTATGGAAGACAATCTTACTCGGCTACGAGTGTTCACCAAAGAAGAAGAATAGATTCCAATATTGTTCTTTGGTATTTTGTTACACTTGAGAATTTTGAGCAGTAAATTCCCCTTGGTTTAAGGAGACTCTATGATCACTGTTTTTAATTTTGCTGTTTGTTAATGTATATGCAGCTGAATGCCAAAAAGACTTCTAAGTGCTTTACAAGTACAAGTACCAATTACACAAGCATTAAAACGTAAGCATCCATAATTAAAATGCACAATTGAAGTACACAATAAAACAATCCCATTAAAACTTTGAAATATCCATAATTATGCATAATTAAAACACCCATAATAAAGACATCCAAAATTAAAATGTGCAATAAAATGATCCCATTGAAATGGCACAGTGCAGTTGTTTTAATAAACAAACAAATAAATTATTATACTGTTGACTGCAGAATTTGTTATGCTATAGTGCCAAATTCTGAAGCAGCTCCATCTTTGGCTTTGCATTATACAAAACAACACTTCATTTCATTGGTGCTTCCTGATATGTAGAGTTTAGAGGATGTTTTTTCATGCCTTTTCCTCCTGGTCTGTTGTTGTGGAGAAGTGATCTCTGTCCTGTAGAAAATGCAGGAAAATGCAGTAGAGCAGGCATGGCCAAACTTGGCCCTCCAGCTGTTTTGGGACTACAGTTCCCATCATCCCTGATCACTGGTCCTATTAGCTAGGGATGATGGGAGTTGTAGTCCCAAAACAGATGGAGGGCCAAGTTTGGCCATGCCTGCAGTTGAGAGTGTCCTGTGAGGTTGATTGTAGCAGCTGGAGAGGTGAAGTGAGTGCAGAAAAGAACTGAGGGCTTCAGCGAAAAGTGGAAGCCTGTTGTATAGATGCCATGTCCACTCATAGATGGATCAGGACTGAGAACAAACTGAGGTTAGACCTGGAATGCAAGTTTCTCAAGGCCAAGTCTACCCAGGGCTTCCCACCATGCAATCACTAGATCAACCACAAATGGTAAACCAGTTTTTTTATGCTAGTCAGTGGTGGCCTGTACCCATTGGGATGGGTAGGACAAAAGACAGTGAGGCCAACAGGGAGTCTGAGGCAGCATGTTTGATTCCCATCCTTTTCCCTGCTAAATTCTACAAGGGGGAACATGGAGACTGAGGAGGAGGAAGCTGACAGGCAACACCATCCCTGGAGTAGATATAGCCAAGAAGGTAGGCAGGTGGGAGCTGGCTGAGGTCAGATGGAGGTTGGTGTGGCAATGCCCCATTCACTCTAATGGAGCAGCCTCCACTAATGCTAGTTATGTGTTTATTTGGAGTATTTATTTTCTCCTCCCTTCAAAAAAACAACTTTGGATGCCCAGTAGAGTGGTAGACTGCAGCAGAAAGTGGTGGAGTCTCCAGTGTGCCTGTCGGTGTTGCTCGGCCTTTTTCATTACCAATTTTGCTTTGCTGTTGTCCCACCAGCAGGCTGAGGATTAGGGTAGCGATGGTTGCACCAGCCCTAGACCTGGCGTACTGGCCGCTCAGCATATTGGAACAATCCCCTTGCCCAGATGAACTCTCTTACACAGATCTGCTTCAATGTAATATTGTGCTCCTTTCCTTGCAGTGCTATTGGGAAGCATGCTAAGAGAGCCTTTCTGTTTGCTGTTTCCTGAGTAATCCCAAAGCAGATTTGAATTCATGCTAGGAGAGCGCGGTGAGATTTGCCTCTAAGACCAGAAGCTCAAACGCAAGCGCTAGTTTTATGCGAGTCACATAGCTGTACAAACACTATCCATGGGTTGCAGGGAGGTTAGATGCTTTCCCCCTAAATAAAATAAATAATAATAATAGAATTGTTCCCAGGTACTAGATACTATGTTACCACTTGGGGTAGAGTCCCCAGACACCACCACCACCAACAACAACAACAACAACACACACACACACACACACACACACACACAGCTACATTTATCACATCAGTGCAGAAAAAAGAAAAACACCATTTAGGTATCTCTCTCTATCGTTTTGCAGCATTATAATATTTGTGCATCACAACAAAGTTAGTGTGATCCTTTTGGGAGGAGGAGAATTTTGAGTGCATTTGTTGTTCAGGAAAACAATTGAGTGCCCTGTATTTATTTCTGATTTGGTGCTGCCCATCCTGCATCCCTGTGAGTACCAGAAAGCTTTTCAGAGAAATGAGCTGGTGTTTTCTCTCTCACACACACACGCACCCTCCTTTGTTCTACTTTATTATATCACTGGTGGCTGAACTTGGAATGCCAGAGATAGCCTGGAGCCATAAGCTACTTTGTGAACATTAGACCAATTGCTTTCCCCCCTCTCATCTCAACTAAGTTGGAGTAGAATGGAATAGCCACCAATATATCAGAAGGGTATTATTTATCTTATTACGTCTCAGATTGCTTCACAGTTTTTGATTTATCTCAAGAATATCCCATGTGTGGTAAAGCAAGGGAACACAATCATGCCTTATTTAGGGATGGAGAATTGTTGGGTACTGGGGATAAGCTTGTGGCGCATTACCTGGCATGCTTGAACTTAAGGCTGATTTATACATTCACAAGGCTTCCCCAGCAAGCATCACTGGCAGCTAAATCTGTCATCCAAAACTGCCACTATTGAAAAACATTGCATTTGGCAGGGATGGACAAATCAGTCTATGTTTATCTCTATGGTCATTTTGGCCTGTTTGAAGATCTTTCTTTTGAAGATCTTTTATTCCAGTTTACTTCTGTACTGTATTTATTATTGCTATCATATATGTATATATACCCCACTTTTTCCCTGATGGGAGTCAAGGCAGCAGCTTGCAGATAAGATTGAAATTGGAAATCGTTTCCATATCTGAAATGGTTTTAAATGTTTTAAAGTGTGCATTTTGTTTGAACTGTGTTTTTAGTGTTGACCCCCCCCCCCCATTGTTAAATAGCTTCGGGATGTTTCACAGATGACTCATTAAGGGAAATGAATAAATAAATGATTTCATAGCCTTTGTCAGTCTAACATTTTTTCATTTGAAAGTCCTTTCTCTTTCATTTTTGAATCTGTCCGTGATATTTTTTATTATTAAAAAATGGGCCAAAAATCATGCTTAAATACATATTTAAATCCGTCTTTCCTCATAAATCTGAGAAATGTGTTTTATCTCAAAGCACACATTCATAAATATAGTTTGTCCTAAAATATGCTTTTTAATGCATTTTGTACCTTTTTTAAGCTTAAAAGTGCACCAAAAAATTCTGTGAAGTGTGAAATCCAAAAGGGAAATCTGCTATTTTGTCACGCTATACAGATCTAGCCTAAAACACCAATCTTACATGGCTGGTTACTCTGAGACCGCTGCCCTGGATAGTTAAAAACACAAGTTTGCCTTTTGTGCTATATGAGGTTCATACTGGAATTTGCAAAGAGAGAATTCCTCAGTCATCTCTAAGTTGAGATAATATGGCAGCTTGGATTGGGATGTGATGCTGCTTGTGAACCATACATTTAAACAACATTCACACACGCATCCCAAAGAATTGTGGGAACCGCAGTTTACCCTGACATAGCTACCAGCCCCAGCACCCTAAACAAATTATAGTTCCCAGGAGTCTCTCTCTCTCCCTCCCCCTCCCTCTCTTGCAGGAGGGTAAAGGTAAAGGGACCCCTGACCATTAGGTCCAGTCATGGCCTACTCTGGGGTTGTGGCGCTCATCTCGCTTTATTGGTCGAGGGAGCCGGTGTACAGCTTCCAGGTCATGTGGCCAGCATGACTAAGCCGCTTCTGGCAAACCAGAGCAGCGCACGGAAATGCCGTTTACCTTCCCGCCAGAGCGGTACTTATTTATCTACTTGCACTTTGACATGCTTTCAAACTGCTAGGTTGGCAGGAGCAGGGACCGAGCAACGGGAGCTCACCCCGTCGCGGGGATTCAAACCACCAACCTTCTGATCAGCAAGTCCTAGGCTCTGTGGTTTAACCCATGCTTTAAATGTATGTTGGGTGCACAGCCTGAGCCACCTGTTTCATGCATGTACATTCTTATGGTCATTGAGTGATGGAGAGGAATGTGAGAACTCTTCCTTAGTCCTACTGAATTCAGTGGGAGAAAACCAGATTCTGCCTTTCCAGTCTGTCTTCTAGAATTCTAGTCTCAAAGCTCACAAGTACAAATCTGTGGTGCTTAGTAATATCCAGCCATTGCTGTTCTAAGGGAATTCCCCCACTAGTCTAGTTTTTCCATTTGAGCTTTTGTGTTGTCACTGTGATTTTTCTTATAAAAAACCCCCACAAATCCCTGGTTCATTTATGGTACTTGTATCCCACCTTTTCTCCAAAGAGCTCAATGAACATATATGTTTGAGGTTGATCCCCCCCCCCCCAACAAATCTTTCTTAAGTTTGATGTTCTTCTTCTTCTCTCTCTCTCTCTCTTTTTACAAAAGAAATAATGACACAGAGTGGATGGATGTTGTTTAAGCTGGCATGATGTCGAGCACTTCTCGGCAATTGTTTCAGTCTTAAAATGGCAGCGGAGGAAATCCTTGCAGACCTAATGAGATTTGAAGCGAGAACCGTGGCTTGCATGAAGATCTCAGATTTCACCATCGCCTGCTGTGACAAACAATCAGTGGTACGACCAACATTGGAAATAGAAAAACCACTCAGAAGCCATGTACATTTCTCACACTGAAAGAAGCTTAGCCGCAGATTACAGAAGTAAGGAATAGCAGAGTACATCTTATATTAGCAAAATAGGCAATTCATTTTAGAAGGTATACTGAGGACACAGACAAAAGACGGCTAAAGCCTTCTTCAGGTGTTCTGAATTTGGGTTAAGCATAGCTTTTTTTTTTCTGATAGCCATACCATCACGTTTGTTTGATTGATCTTGCTGGTAGAGTTTGGATTTGATATCCCGCTTTATCACTATCCGAAGGAGTCTCAAAGCGGCTAACATTCTCCTTTTCCCTTCCTCCCCCACAACAAACACTCTGTGAGGTGAGTGGGGCTGAGAGACTTCAGAGAAGTGTGACTAGCCCAAGGTCATCCAGCAGCTGCATGTGGAGGAGCGAGGACGCCAACTCAGTTCCCCAGATTACGAGTCTACCGCTCTTAACCACTACACCACACTGGCTCTCAAGATATGAGTAGCAGCATCTAATGTTTTTGTTTTACAAATAAAATAAGGTTTATATAAACCTTAGGAAGATGGCTGATATGAGTTCCCTGGCTCCAAGTCCAGTGACAGATTTATGTATAAACTAAACAAGCTATAGCTTAGGGCCCCACTCTCTTGGAGGCCCCCAAAAAAATTTAAAGGGAAAAAAACTTGGATGTACATTTCCAAAATATAAGATAAAAAACAAATAAAATAAAACCTACATACAGCAACAGTGTTTGTGTGTCATGTATAGACCTATTAGGCCCATAAATTACCATATAGGATATATTCAACACACACACAAAAATCAACAATTTGTTGTAAACAAAGGACAGCTGGACATATAAAGGGCCCCATTACCTTCACCAGCTTAGGGCCTCATCAAACCTAAATCTGGCCCTGTCCATCTTTGTGGCTATTTCAGTCCCCCTCTACAAGTAATAGGATGAGATGGGTAGCTTTTTGTTTATGTCCCTCCTGCACATTTTTGAACCCTGGGAAGTAACTTAGAAAACCTAGGTGTATCCTATTCCAATATGCAAAGGCATCTTTTGTGCTGATGAGAGGGTAGCAACAGGGAGAGACCCCATCCTTCTTCTGAGCCTAGAGGAGGACGTGAAGCCTCCCAGAAGCCTTGCTGACTTCAGAGAGACAAGCAAACCTGCAGTGCTTCTAGTGATCTTTTGAGCTTCAGTGTAGTGCCAGGGAGAATCTCTTCTCTTCCTGAGCCTAGATAAGAGTATGGATTTCCCCTCCTTTAGAGTTGACTTCAGAAGCACACAGAAGGAAGCCTGACCTCTTTAATCAGATGTTCACAACCAAAAGAATTTTATTTTATTTTTTTAAAAGAAGAAAAACCACTAGTAGATCTAGTGACCAGTGCAGCCAGAGGGATAAGGAATCATTTCCCACAGGGGTGGTACCTCAGCCCAGTATACCTGAGCAGACACTGAGGCCCTCCTCTGAGGGTCTGCTAGTGGTTCCCTCACTGCGAGACGTGACCTGATCCAGAACACTCTTATGAAGATAGCGAGCATCAATTATGAATAAGGATATGACTACAAATGAAGTCAACAGTGTGATGCAGCAGCAAAGCAAAATAAAATAAAATAAAATAATAAAATAAAATAAAAGCTAATGCCATTCTAGGCTGCATCAACAGAAGTATAGTGTCCGGATCAAGGGAAGTAACAGTCCCACTCTATTCTGCCTCGGTCAGACAACACCTGGAATATTGTGTCCAATTCTGGGTACCACAATTTATGAAGGATGTTGACAAGCTGGAACGTGTGCAGAAGAGGGCAACCAAGGTGACCAAGGCTCTGGAAACTAAGCCTTACAAAGAGTGTTTGAAGGAACTGGGTATGTTTAGCCTGGAAAAGAGGAGACAGAGAGGAGATATGGTAGCCATCTTCAGATATCTTAAGGGCTGTCATATGGAAGAGGGAGCATCCTTGTTTTCTCCTGCTCTTGAGGGTAGAACTTGAGGCTTCAAGTTACAAGAAAGGAGATTCCGACTAAACATTCGGAAAAAACTTTCTGACAGTAAGAGCTGTTTGGCAATGGAACAGACACCCACGAGAGGTGGTGGACTCTCCTTCCTTGGAGGTTTCTAAGCAGAGGTTGGATGGCCATCTGTCATGGATGCTTTAGCTCAGATTCCTACATTGCAGGGGGTTGGACCAGATGGCCCTTGGGGTCCCTTCCAACTGTAAGATTCTATGATTTTATGAAGTATATCCCAAGCAGGATGAACAAGCATTTAATTAATCGTATGCCAATATATCAAATTATTGTATGGTGACAGATATCCATGGTTCTTCGCCGTGGTTCTCAGGCTGCTTCCACTTCAGCGGTTTGTACAGGCTAGCCTAGTCTATTAGAACAATATAAATGACAATAAATTGTATTTAAAACCATTGGTCATTTTTCTGTTGGCATTATTTTTTCCCATAAGTAATTTTTTTTAATTGCTTCCCCACCACCACCCATCTTCTCCACCCTCCCATTTGGATCATCATCAAGATTACAAAGAAAGTGACGTTAATTAAACTTTCTGTGAGAGTACACTTTCTACAGCAAAGGCATGGCAGCTCTCCTGGAGCGATGTGTGAAGTCTTTACAGGTCCGGCGTTTGCATTCAAATCACACCTACAAAGAAATAAAGAGCAACCGTGGTGTTTTATAGAATTTCATACCACTTTTACTTTTTTTTAACAAAATGTCAGGCAAATCCAAATGGCACGCTGTTTTGTTTCCTTTTAAATCTGCTAGCAATGAGGGTGAACTTTAAACATGCAAGACATACACCTCCAACTCTGTATTGTATCAAGCTAAAACAACTCAATTTCCTGCAAAGTGTTAAGCTCAATTTCCTGTAAACTGTGAACAAAACCAGTTCATTAGCATTTTGATGAAATAAGAGAGAGAAGTAAAAGTATCTAATTGTATTTTACTGAGTAGTGAGGAAGCAGAATTGGTATGCTCAAGATTAATGCAAGGAAGGTCTCTACCTCTCCACGTATATTAGACCATATATCTTTTGGGTACAATATTTTTAATTAGTTTTGAGACCCGGAGTGAGAAGCATTTATTTTTATAATTAATTTTAAATGAGTGTTAAGTAGCTCCCTTCAACAGCAATGGCAATATATTAGCTTCTCCTACCTTAACCTTCTTTCTTTCTTTCTTTCTTTCTTTCTTTCTTTCTTTCTTTCTTTCTTTCTTTCTTTCTTTCTTTCACCCTAGCTAAAGAAATGATTAAAATCCATTTAAATCCCACACTTGATCTCCTATCTGGCTTCTAGAATGACTCTCACTCACAAAGGGTGAATCTTCAACTCCCTTGCAAATGACAACAGAAGCCCTCTAAATCTCCTTCACAAGTTTGCAATCCCCAATTGTGCAGAGTTCCAGGGACCAGAAACAACATTGCAAAGGGAGTTGTCAGTGATGCCCTGCCTCTGACATTCACGTTAACCACCAAAGGCTGCTCTACTAGGTTGAATAAGGCACTGACTCACCAACCTCTGCCCTCAGTCAGCCTGCACCTACCTGCTTCCTTGCGTACCACCATTTCAGGGGATAACACTGCTTGTCAGCTTCCTCCTTCTCAGCCTCAGTGTTGACCTTGTGGAACTTGACAGACAGGATAAAACTAGCATTAGTTGGCTGTCCCTGTCATTCCTCTGGCTCCACCTAGTGTTGGTCTCCCTGTCTTCTGACCAACAAGTCCCAATGGGAACAACCACCACTGATGCTAACATGAACAGGACCCTGGAGGACCATGTGCATTCTAGGGCAGGGCTGGACATATGTAATTGATTTTTTTAAAAAACAACAACAACAACAACCTTATAATGCTTTCTGCTTTTTAAAATCATACTCTGTTTTGCAAATTATGCCGATTTAAACGTGGACTTTTACTTTTCTCTTTCATTCTCATTTCTGATATTTTGCAACACTGTGTTTTTCACCATCAATATTTATTGTGCTAGGCCAGATCTAGACACATCAAAAAAACATTACAGGAAAACACTTTGTAAAGCTCATAATGCAAAATCACATTGTAGAAGGATCAAACTCTACAGCGACATCTGGCGTCACAGTGTTATAACACACTTTTTAAAAAACAAAACCCAATGTAGCTGAGTCCCTATTTGTGACCACTGGTAACTCTGGCTGGGGTTGGAGTTCAGCTAGAGGGCTCATTTCTTAACCTAAAAAAAGTTTCTGCTGCCCCAGCTTCCTCTTGCTCTTATGGAAAATGGTTTCTTGATACAAACTTAAGCTGGGGACTGTATGGTACCTTGCTGCAGAAATAGCTTTCCCCTCTAGATTTCTGTTTCTAGCCTAACTCCAACTGCTGTTGGCCTTTCACTTATGGAAAGTGTTCACATTTTGCCTTTTGAAAAATAGCCAGTTCAAAAGATACTGGCTTGGATCCAGGTTCCACTGCCAGTGGAGGAAGGGAAGTCATTTCCCCAATCTCCCACAACCCCTGGAGCAGCTTCTCATGAGATATTGTGCGAAGGAGGAACTGGAGAAAACCACCTCCTCGCTGCTTCCAGTAGGAGTGTCCCATGAGTGAAACTTCACTTATGGGAGGTCTGGATCTAGTGCTCCTCTTTTCTTAAAAAGTTAAGGGGTACTCTCATTTTAACTCAAGAAAATCACCGTTTTATAGTTCCAATCGGGGCAAATAAATAGAGTAAATGGACACAAGTACAAAGAACATGCATCACCTCATATTACACAGCTGACAGCTCACAGTAACTTCCACATTGGTTGTGTGCATTAATATCTTCCTGATTCCTCTGCTTGCTGTTCGTGTCCATCTCCATATGTTGTCTTTTCAAAAACAATGAATTTACAGACATGTTCTGCTCATATTGACATACTGCCCCTCAGTGAGACGAAACTTTCATCAGTAAAACACCACACATCCACATTCCACACTGCTTCACACATTAAACGCTCGCTTCCGTCTGAGACTCAGGAAACACCTTGACAGGAATTGAGGCCGCCATTGGGGGTAGCAATGGAACTGACAATTCACCGTGCTAGAGAAGAAACTATTAAAAAAGAAGAATAGTTTCTTCTCTTATTAGATTCACAAAATGTTTAGGGGTACACGTACCCCTGTATCCCCCCAGAAAAACAGCACTGTCTGGATCAAACCCACTATTTCACTCGCTTATAGAAGACAGTGATTCAATCAACTGCCATTCTCCAGGCTCTCAGCAGGTATGGTGGAGACCCCTTAGTTTCTGACTTAAAGCCAGAGCAAATTACTTACTGATTACATTAGGGACTCCCAAACCAAGTCTCTGCACCTCACCACCCCAAGCTGCTGTTAGATAATTTGTCTCCCTGGGCACAATCCTGTTTCTCCTTCCCCTCACCCCATGTAATCAAAATATAGTGTTAAATAAATTATGCTCTGATATAGCATATTGAATTTCTAAACAGCGGTTTCCAAATATTGACTGCTCTGTGCTGATGTTGTGTATTAAATGGAACATCAAAACAACTGGAACATCTATGAATTCTGGAGTTACAGAAGGACATTCACAGGACACTCTCTGTAGGATTACCAAATTCAGCTAAACATAGTTCTGTTCACATGTCATATTTAGCACTTGAGGTCTTCATATGTGAAAGTGCCTTCACTATGAGAGTGTTTACACGTTACATTTGAACAAGTGTATGACTGGTGTCCCTGCATCCACAAATAAGTGAGCAGGAGAAATCAACAAGTGTACACCCATTCACACAAGCTCTTGTACATGCATAGAGACAGCTTGTACCTGTGTTTAGTGTAATGTGTGAACAAGCCTACAGTAAGCATCACTAATAGAAGTGCCATATTTCATTGCAGTGAAGGAGTAAAGCCTTCATATAAGATTGTGTGGCTTTAGGAAACAAATGTGAAAGCGTCAGGTCTCAGATGCAATAGAATTGTGACAGAACATCACCCATTCATAAATGAACTTATTTCAATTTCTTGTGTGTGTTTTTTAAAACAAAAAACAAGGGATGTTTGCCACTGGAATATTTTGGCATGTTTGATTTCCTCCTCCCAGCCTGGAATATCATTGTAATTTAATCCAAATGCTCTTTACTAATTGTCCAAATTAGATGTTTAGCTTCATAACTCTTCTGGAAATGGATTGACTGCTTAATTGTGCACTGTTAAAACATACACACACACACACACAAACATTCTGATATGGCTTGCAAATATTTTTTTAATGTGAAGGCTGAAATCAACAATATGCAACAGATGTGCATGTCTCTGAGAAATGCCACTTGGCAATTGTTCTATCTTTTTTTTTTTTTTTTTAGAAAATGTCTAAACCGCTTGCACTCTCTCTCTCTCACTATATATATATATATATATATATATATATATGCTTTCGTAGATTTTCACGGGTACAGGAATGCAGGTTTTGGTGTCCTCGGGTGTCTTCCCGTGTAAAAGATGGGGTGTCTAGAGCTCTGTTCCAGTAACAAGAAGCCGAAAGCACCAGCCTGAAGATGACGAGTGAGACCTCGTCGAAACGTCGCCTAGACACCCCATCTTTTACACGGGAAGACACCCGAGGACACCAAAACCTGCATATATATATATATATATATATATATACACTATACTATATATATATATATATATATATATACACACACACACACACACACACACACACACTATACTATATATATATATATATATATATATATATATATTATATATATTATATATATATTAATATATATATATATATATATATATATATATATATATATATATCCATCTGTACAAAGCAGAGTACAGATTCGGGGAGGGGGTGTTAGCCTTGGGGTCCCTTCCAACTCTATGATTCTATGAAAACAGATTCAGTCATATATAAAATATATAAAATTAAAAACAAATATACGTAGGTTTGTCACTGAAAATGAAAATAAAATCAACAGCACATTTAAAACAAATGTAGCTAAATCATGGGTTGCATCCAATGCTAGTCCTACTCAGGGTAGGCCCACTGAACTTAAGAGACATGACTAACCTCGGCCAATTAATTTCAGTGGGTCTGCTCCAGACAAGTGCTAGGTACAACCCCACGTGTCCGGATAGGCTTGCTGAAACAGAAATGTTATCAGCAAGCATCTAAAACAGTATTGTGGGAATCCTTATATACAGTATATATGTATGTACACACACAAACACACACACAAACCCATTGCTATTGGTCCATCTCTTAGCGAGTCTTGCAGCATAAAATAAAACCAGGAGTGGGAAAGAATTGCTCCCCTGGGAGGGTAATGAAATGTTTCAAGCTGTAAATTACAATAAAAAGCAGAAGGTTATAAACCTAGCAGGAATCAATTCTCCTTCCCAATCATATTTCGACCTTAATAACGCTGACTTAATAGGCTCATACCTTTTGGCCAATATAAGAAAAGGGCTTGCCAATGATCAATGTTTCTTTTTAAAAGAGAGAATGGAAATGGCCCGGGAGAACAGAGAAACATTCCACAAGCTCTTTGGGAAATGTATACAGCTTTGTGAGATGGACTAATGTAGCAGCCAAGGGTTGCTGCTGCTGTTTTGGGGTATGTTTGCCATGTGGCTTCCATTTGCAAGAATTCCCACCCTGTGCTTTTTCTAAGAGCATGTTGTCAAATTTGTTAAATGTGACTTAACCTTCAGTAATACAACAGTAGCAGCAAAACCAGCCATCACCCTTTTCTTGCAGGTTATTCATCAGAATCCTTTCTATTAAAGAGAATGAGATGAAACTAAAGTAGAAATCTAACCTAAAGGGAGGAGGAAGGAAATGAGCGGCTCACCACTTGGGTGCAAGCACTATGCTATCTTCCTGGCACATGGGCCACTGTTGCTTACTAGGAGGGAGAGGTTGGAGGGAGGTTGATGGGGTGCAAACACGTCAGCAGAGCCAATCTGGTGCTCCTGCCATTCACACTGTACTGCTTCCTTCCTCCCCTTCTCACTCCTAGAAAGTAACAGTGACCCACATGCCAGGAAGATAGCATAGTGGTTCCACCCCACCTGGCTAGCCACATTTGAGTAGAGGGCACCATAAAACAGATTTAGCTTTGTAATCCATGTGTTTAATATTATTTTCCTTGAACTGTCTGAGAAGAGCACTAGCAAGGTGAGATGTAGAATGAAAGGACACTCGTAAAAACCTCAAAAGTAAGGTAAGCAAAAAATATATATATTGCACTCCTGTGGGAGAATTTCACCAAATTTCTTTTGCGCTCACCTTGATAATTTACAAATGCAATTCTTTCTTCATTAATTGGTGGAGAATGGTTAAAAAAAAACAAAAAAGAGGGAAATTTGGCAGGGCACTACAAAACTTGGCTCTGCTTTGCTATCAACACTAGCAGGGACTGTTCTGTAAAGCATATATTATGGCAGCTGTTTAAAGCAGTTTGATGCTTCAGCTCCCTTCATTTCAAGTTGCCTTGGGGGAAGACCCACTTTGCCTTGTAAGCAGCCCACTTTGGTTCAGCATTTGGAGAAGCAGATGCACATTCCTTTTGAAAGAAAACTGGAGAATAGGGGACACAGATACACATCCAAAAGAAATTCTAAACAAGAGACTAATAGAGACAGTTGAGTTAAGCGTGAACGGTTTTCAAGTGGAGTTCAAAGCCAGTTCCCAACTGATGTACTGGTGAACCACAATTTGTCCATTTATTGAAAGCAAATTTTGCCCCCCTCCCTTTCATTTAAATTCAATTTAGAAAAACGAGGACTAATAGGACACTTCTGCTAATCGGAATAGTAGCTGCAATTACAACCCATTCCTTGTGACTCATTCAACTCTTGGGCTCTCTGTTGAAGGGTCTGTCACAGTTAATTTGTGCCTGTTGTAAAGAACTGTTGCTGTTACTCTGGAAACCAAGGTTGCCACCTCTGTCTTTCTGTTTTGGCAAGGCCCTGGTATGTGCCAGGAAGAAATTCAGCCGATCCATCTGCTCATTCAATTGAAAAGGCTCAGAAAATCCTGTGAGAAAAATCTCACTATCCATAAAGTCAACCTGTGAGGTGAACTGTTGCTGTTGGCATCTGTTTGTCTCAAAAGACAATGGAGTATGCCTCTGAGGGTGAAGTCAAATTGCTGGAGAATCACAGTGCTTGCTGGGACTGCAGAGACCAGTAACTATTATTATCATCATCATCATCATCATCATCATCATCACTATCATCATTATCATTTTCATTATAAATAAAAAAAGGTAAAGGTAAAGGACTCCTGGACAGTTAAATCCAGTTAAAGGCAACTATGGGGTTGCGGTGCTCATCTCGCTTTCAGGCTGAGGGAGCCAGCGTTTGTCCACAGACAGCTTTCTGGGTCATGTGGCCAACATGACTAAACTGCTTCTGGTGCAATGGGAAACCATGATGGAAACCAGAGTGCATGGGAATGCCGTTTTCCTTCCCACCACAGCAGTACCTATTTATCTACTTGCACTGGTATATTTGTACCCCACCCATCTGACTGGGTTGCCCCATATCTGCTGTCTCCTGCATCATTTTTGCTGGGCTGCTCAGATGGCAAGACCCCCCTCTCAGCCTCTTTGATGTGGTTCAAAGGAGAGCAAACCAATACATTTGGCACCAGCAGCTTGGCTGCAGAAGCTGCCGGAAGGAGATGTACAAGGCGCTATCAAACTGTCTTAGGGACTCCACTCCAGATTTGTGTAGGGCTTACTCCTTAGCATTTTCTTTTCCTGAAGGTGTCCTGCAAGGTGGCAGGTACAGATTTTCCCTTAGGGTTTACTGCAGAAGTCTTTCTCGTGAATAAGTTTAGCTGCAAGGCTGTGGAGGTTATACACCATACAGTTCATTTGTTTTGTTGTTGTTTAGTCGTTTAGTCATGTACGACTCTTCATAACCCCATGGACCAGAGCATGCCAGGCACTCCTATCTTTCACTGTCTCCCACAGTTTGGTCAAACTCAAGCTGGTAGCTTCAAGAACACTATCCAACCATCTCATCCTCTGCCATCCCCTTCTCCTTGTGCCCTCATTCTTTCCCAACATCAGGATCTTTTCCAGGGAGTCTTTTCTTCTCATGAGGTGGCCAAAGTATTGGAGCCTCAGCTTCACGATCTGTCCTTCCAGTGAGCACTCAGGGCTGATTTCCTTAAGAATGGATAGGTTTGATCTTCTTGCAGTCCATGGGACTCTCAAGAGTCTCCTCCAGCACCATAATTCAAAAGCATCAATTCTTCAGCGATCAGCTTCTTTATGGTCCAGCTCTCACTTCCATACATCACTACTGGGAAAACCATAGCTTTAACTATACGGACCTTTGTTGGCAAGGTGATGTCTCTGCTATACTACAGTAAACTCTCCCCACAAGTGTTGATCCTTGCGTAGTCACAACAGCATCGTTGATACTCAAGAGGTAGCTACTGACAGATTGGGGGAAACTCAGAGGTTTGGAGAAGTACCCCAAAATTACATGCTTTAGAAACAAAAGATCCCAAAAGCAGCCTGATTATAACTGGGAATTCTCAATGCCCACAGAAAGCTGAGTGTCTTTTTTCATGGGAGAGAACAGAAAACAGGGCAGGGGGTGGGATGACATATCCTGAATGAATGGACAGCTGGCTAATTGAAACCCTGAACCTTATGTTGCAGGAACTACACAGGTTGTGTCATTCTGTGATTAGCTGTCCATCTTCCCCTAGTTTTTTCATCATCCTCAGAACGCCTGGCAAAAATGTGCCCTTTATTATTTTTATGGAATGGGGAGACAGCATTCGGATCTGCTTCTTGTATCCCATATGTCGTTTCCCAGCATAACAACGGCCAAAGTTTGTTCTGAGCGATTGCACAAATTACGTCCAGGGAACAAATGGAACATTACGTGAACTTCATTTCTGAACCAGGGGAGAGAATTTCTGTGATGCCCATTTTGTCCGATTCTTTTGCAGACCTTTGAGCGGATTGTATTGGAGGCATTTGTTTCCACAAGGTAATGTCCTGCTGCCAGAAAACCAACCCCTTTCTCAAACGCTGTCAGGGCAGATGCACAGCAGATGTGCACTGCAGATGTCTCAAGCTGGCGCAGGCTGACAGTTATCAGCTTGTGCATATGCACCCGGTGTATTGTTTGCAATAAAAGGAGGTTGCAGAACGTGTCAGGATTCAGTAGCCACAGAATGAGATAAAAAGGGCAACATGCACATTCCGGAATTACTGCTGTGATACTACCGCAGGTCAGTATCAGCTGTGATCATTATATTCCAGCAGATTTGTATTTTCAAACTGCTCTGCCTAGCTGATAAGGACCAGAAATATGCCCTGCTTCTCCGTGGAACACTGAAAAATGTATGAAACAGGAAGCAGTTGTGGCTCTCCCCGAGATGTGGCAATCCCTGTCTTTCTGGAGGCTTTGTTCAAAAGCATTTCTAAATAACAGTCTTTTCTAATACAGGCTGGAGGAAAGCAGTTTCGAGCAGCTGTCATGTGAAATATGTCCATCTGCAAACTAGGCAGACGAGGCATCGTCTGATTATTACAATAAATAATGGATCATCCTTCCCTGGTGCAAAGAAAACAGGCCTATATTTCATAAATGTATAGGCATATGAAGTGAAGCTGGCACAAAATACTAATAGGTTTAGATTTCTGGTGATACTCTTCTCATAACTTGAATTTAAACTCCACATGAAATTGGTAGTTTGCCTTTCTTTTTTTGTTTAACGGAGGAGATATCGGTTTTAAATAAATTTTCGTTTCTACAAATTCTAAACAGAGCCTGCGTCTGCTGCCTCCTCTGCACAGCATAAAAGAAATAACTCTAAAAATACTCTGTAAAAGAAATATTTTGTGGAGAAAGGCAAGTCAAGATAGCCATCCACTCAGAACCAGCTCTCACAAATCCTTAATTTCTAATCATTACTGAGAGGAATAGAACCTTTTCCATGGAGTTAGGATGTGTGTTCATTTACAATGAACCCTTATGCCTAAGAAACAACCTGTCACACCAGGAGGTAGAAAGAGCTGGTTTATTCCTTGGGAAAGAAAGGCAGAGAGTATAAGTGTTGTGCTTTAGAGAGCAAGTTACAAGTACACAGACAGCAAATATCATTAACATTCACACACCACAATCAAATTTAATAAATAAATTTAACAAATAAATATGTTTTTGTGGGAGAGGGCTATTCGTTGTTTTTGTTTTTATTATGTATTTTATGTTCTCATTTGGTATTTTGTATGTTGTGATCTTCAAATGAGGAACGGTGTACAAACTTAATAAGTTAAAAAATAATTAATCACAGACCCTCAGAGTGTCCGTTTTTTCCAGGGACAGCCCCAGATATACAGAAGCCACCCCGGTTTCTGATTTAATCCTGGAACATCCTGCTTTTCCTTAGGATGTCCCTATTTTCCTCGGGGGAGAAGTTGGACGGTATGGTAGGATATCCTTGTTTTCACTGGGAAAATGTTGGAGGGTAATGGAATTATGCAACCCCTGAGCCAAGGAGATAAGTAACTCTACAACCTTTAGAAGACAGCCAAAGGCAGCCCTGTATAAGACAGTATTTTAATGTCTAATGTTTTATTATGTTTTTATGTAAGTTGGAAGCTGCCCAGAGTAGCTGGGGAAACCAGTCAGATGGGCAGAGTATAATGACAATGATAATGATAATGATGGAATAGGATGTCCCTATTTTCATTGGAGAAATATTGGCGGGTATGTAATTAATTAATACTGACTACCCAAAAACCTACAGAGTGAGCACAACCATTCACCACACACTTGCACTAAAGAGAACAAAGGAAAAATAGGGAAATGGTATACCTGACCCTGAATCCTAATGGGTCACAAAGTCAGTGATCAGAGAACTGTAGCTCTTTTGAGAGGTAAACTTTCCTCTAAAAATCCTGCAGCAGTCGGGCAACAGGAATCTCTCACCCACTCCTTTGTTCCAAGTTCATTAAAGCATAGAGCTGATCTCTGAGAGAAGGGATTCCCTTGAACCTCTGAGCTGGTTTATGTATACTTACAGATCCAACTGATCCAACTAGTTTCTGTGGGGGAAGGGATGGGGCTTGTTGAGTGAGTGAATAATATAACACCCAATCCCTTGAATTGTTGTCTGCTCTTCTGGTTTGTGTTCCTAAGAGATAATTCTGAGCCAAAGAGGACGCAGCCTTAATTTTGGGAAGCCCCCGTCTTTATCTTTACTGTTCCCAAATCACAAATTATTCTTAAGCGATCTTCATTGTCTGTCTGAGATCTGGTTCCTGTTTACAATGTTTACAAGTTTATAATGAGGTCTTTGTGGCAAATGCAAGGATTAGTGCTGTGGTCTTTCCTGCAGCTCTTAGGGTCAAAGATAATTTATGAGGGGTATCTTTCATATTGGGACATGGGAGGCGCTGTGGGTTAAACCACAGAGCCTAGGACTTGCCAATCAGAAGGTCGGTGGTTCGAATCCCCGTGACAGGGTGAGCTCCCATTGCTTGGTCCCTGCTCCTGTCAACCTAGCAGTTCGAAAGCATGTCAAACTGCAAGTAGATAAATAGGTACCTCTCCAGTGGGAAGGTAAACAGCATTTCCATGCGCTGCTCTGGTTCGCCAGAAGCGGCTTAGTCATGCTGGCCACATGACCCAACATGGCGACTCGCCAGCTCCCTCGGCCAATAAAGAGAGATGAGCGCCGCAACCCCAGAGTCGGCCACGACTGGACCTAATGGTCAGGGGTCCCTTTACCTTTACTATCTTTCATACAGTATTAAACTTGAACTAACCTCACTAATGTCATGAACCATAGAAATAAAGCACATAAATGTTCAGAGGAGCACTAATCATACAGCATTCTTTAGTCAACTTCCATGTACACCAGGGTTAACACTGGTCTATGGAGCCACAGTGTGCATGTTACATTCACATCCCAAGACGCAAGTAGTAAGGAGAGAGAATTATTTTTAAATCTTCCTGCATTGGACACAGAGTGTGGCTGCAAACCTGACCAGGAGATGGGAGGGATCTGATCGCCCCACTTATTGGATAACCCTCCTGCCCAGAAAAAAATAAAAATGATCTGGCTAATCTGGTTGATTTTGTATGTAATTTTGTTCTATTTTAATCAATATAGCTTGTTTTGTAGCTCAAGTCTTCTTTCAGGTGTGATGGCAAATAAATAGTTGGCATCCATCTGCCTCAGGAGATTATGGAGGAGTGCACTTTTGCGGGTGAAGTCAAACGGAAACTGTTGGAAGGTTGCTGCGCCTGCTGTGGATGTAGAGACCAACAGAGGAGAAACATGTTTTGTTGCAGCTGGGGAAGATGAAGGCATCTGGTTGTGCTGCTGCTGCAGATGCACCATGGCATTTCTTCTCTCTTCAGTCCTCATCAGCCCCATTAGCAGCACCAGCAGCTTTGGGGTTTATTGAACTCTGTCAAAAGGCACCTGCAGGTTGTGTCATGTAGGAATAAGAACTGTGTGGCATTTTTGGCCCATTGCATATCGCGTTTTCATGTCATTGAAAACTGGAGATACCCAACTTCCTGTTATGATCAGTCTCATCAGTACGTAATGGTTTTTCAGTTAGCTTCAACAGAGAATCCCTATACTATGCAAAAACCTATACTTGCCAATCAATATATTGATATACCAGCTTACATGGCCTGCATTTTTTTAAAAATTGCTTTGAAACAAAGGCTTGAACTCACAGTTTTTCATCCCAGGGCAATAGGCTGAAAGAGAGTTAACAAACAAACAACTTTTGTGTCAAAGGAGAAGAGTGAACAGGGCAGCTGAGCTTCACATTACTTCACTAAAGAAAGGGAATTATGAATTGAAGTATTTTTCCACTGGCTGAAAAAGTTCAAGAGAGACTGCTTTTTCAATTCCAACCATCTATAGTTTTGTGCAGGATTATGCTGATCTTGAGATCTTCAAGCTACCTTAATTGACACAAGAAGCACAGATGCTGTTGGCTGCCATTTTGATTATCATTTGTGATAGCATCTTGCTTGGGTCTTTAAGGCAATCCTAGAAGAGAAATGATGGGGGTGGGGAAGCTATGGCCTTCCAGACACTGTTGAGCTATACCATTTTCTTATTCCTATAGCATTCACCCAAAACCCAGGAAATGGGAATCCTCATTTCCTGCTCTTCCTCAAACATACAAGAGGATGGCAGGCAATGTCACGTCATGACCCCAATCAAGCTGAGACCTTCTTAGCCCCAACAATGTAATAGCCTTGTGTGCCCTTAAACCATTCCCAGGGTCCTGTCTGTATGCTTTAACAGGATTTGGCCTTGCCACAGATACTACTCCACTAGCTTGTAGTTTGAATAATTCAAGCTTAAATACTCACGGGTCTTTTAGGAGGAGCTTTTCACTTAATCTTGTTTGCAAATTTGCTACAGTGCCATTTAATACATAGGAGAGAATTACAAAACTGCTTCTTATATAACAGCTTGTTCATGTCTGGATGGCTCCCTGGTGATAAAACAGCTTCGGGATCCCAGAAGGTTATTTTTTCGTAACACCAGCACTGCTGTTCGAAGCCCAGCCTGCTCAATGGTTTTTATTGGGGGGTTTTGTTTTGTGGAGGTGAAACAGATCAGCACGCATGGGTTTGAATTCAAACAGAAAATTTCTTAAGGCTTATATGTAGCTTCTGGAGAAATCCTCAGCACTGGAAACCTGAAAATCTACTTTAAATTAAGACTCTAGTACTTTAGGTAAACTTGTATGCAGTCACACTTTCTTCCCTGTTTGGGGCTTTTCCAATCAGAGTGTTAGGTAGAAGAATTAAAGAAGAGAGTAATTCTCAAAGGCTCTGATAGTCATTGAAAGTAATTTGGGACTCTAAGCAAGGGAGTAGAAATGCCAATTATTTGCCTTTGACAGCTTTTACAAAGACTGTATTGCTCATTCTCATTTACAAAAGCATCAGTGTCTTTTTTATTATTATTATTGATACAGCAAGAAAGGAAAGAAGAGAAAACACTGATACAGAATTTCACACAGGAATAACAATAAACACAAAATTTTCTTAACAAGCAATAAAACATAAGTTGGTCTTAACACTATAGACCCAACCTCCCATCTATTCCTTATTTCAATTTCATATTGCCAATACACACTTTTATCATCATTTAACTTTTTCTTAATATATCTTAACTCTTATGTCTAACTTGCAACTATTACTGAAGTTCCTCGAATGCTGCAACAGAGTTTAAACGACTATATTTATATTTCAAATATTCTTTGAAAACCTCCCATTTTGAGACAAATTCCTGTTTTGATTTATTCTTTATTTTTCTGATAGACCATCTAATTTGGCATATTCTGTCAGCTTTTGGATCCATTCATGTATAGAGGGAATTTCAATACTCTTCCATTTTGCCTCAATAAGAACTCTTGCTGCCGCTGTGGCATATAAAAAGATACCCTTCAATTTTTTGCAGAATATCCAAATCTGTAACTCCCAGGAGATAGGTGAAAAAGGTCCTGTTTATTTAAATATGATAGCAGAAGATCTGCCAAACACAAACCAAATTGTGCAAGTATAGACAAGTAGGTTTGAATTCCCTCCACTCCAACTGGCATGCAAACAGCCCCATTCTGTGGCTCCCCAGCCAGGAATTAGGACAAAATTCTCCCTCCTTGCTAAGTGAGCCTTGGTTAAGTGATGCACCACTTGGCCTCACTGTTGATCATTCACCAATATGTGCATCTCAGACCTAAAAGATAGCCCCAGTGCCCCACCATCCAAGCCAAAGGCTGTTGGAAGTGATTCTAGAGTTCTCATAACCTCCTAATGCCTCTGGGTGCCTGTCGATTAAGTTCTTAAATTCTCTTACCCGCCCACACAAATGAAATAAGTACATACATCAAGTGATGATTACAGCAGCATTCAATGTGGCAGATGAAAAACAGAAGGGCCATTCAGGGGCTTTCCCAAAAATTCCAACTCAACCCCTGGAAAGGGTGACTAGCAAAACCACCCCACACTGTAGAATGGAAGGAGGGTGGGCGCTGCTATGGAGATAAAGGAGGTGGAGGGGGCTTAAATAGCAGCCTAATTGCTCCCCTTCTATTTGGCACTCCTGCCCATGTGATCCCACAGATCCATGGGAGACACCAACACACGTCTTCTCCCAAACAGAAGGTGTTGCAAATTCACCCCTGCTAAAGAGCAGGAGTGGCGTTAATTACTACAGTGAAAAGGGCATGAGCAAGCCTATAGCAATGGTCTTCACAAAATCTTGCTAGGCTTTTATTTTATTTTTAAGAAAAAGGATGTGGATGAACAGGTGGCTGCTTACCTTGAAGATGAATTGGACCACCTTGAGCAGCCCTGTTTAACTTCAGAATGCCTTTAGAGGAGAATTGATGTTCAAATGGCCCACGTGTTCCCTTCCAGTTCTATGATCTCTGATTCTATGTGTGTATGTTTGTGTGGATTTATGCCACCCACCTTTCAGATTCTCCCCTCCCACCCCCCAGCCCACACAGACTTTCCCAAACCACCTGCTAGCTTGTCCCAATTCCCAGTGTAGGAGGGGGAAGCTTTCCTTAGAGACCAGGATAGAATAGCAGCAGCTATTCTTGGGCAGAAGAAGCAATGATTGATGGGTTTTATAGTTCAACAAATTCACCTGATCCCTTGTCAAAAGCACTGCATCGTCAAGGTGCTGCAATAATCTGCTTCAGTTTTGTTGTAGCATTTGCAATGTGTTTGTAGGTTCCTGAAATGGAAGCATGCTGTCTTTCTGAAATATCCCTGCTGTAGTGTCAATCAGGCCATGCCTGAAGCTCACTTGATCCACACCTTTCCAGATGTTGTTGGTGGTAAATCACTTAGTTTGTGTACAAACAGTCTTTGCATGATACACTATGTGGACATATCATTCCGTGAAATGAATCACCTTTGGCCTTGAGACTTGAAGTTAACCTTGCAGTGTGAGGTTTTATAGTTCGCCCTCTTTACAAAGAATAATTTTTGCAGCAGCACAGGCTCCTCTAACCTAGTTTGTTACTGTTCTTAATTAGAAGATTTATTGTGTTTATATTAATAGTTTCTCACAGAGTTTCCTCCTGGCAGTACATTCCTTGTTACTAGGATGACTTTGCCAAAGAGGACTCTTATCAAGGCTCTGATGTTTTGTCAATTAATCAGTTATATTATAATAGAATAATAGAATTATATAGTTGGAAGGGACCCCAAGGTTCATCTAGTCCAGCAGTTCTCAACCTGTGGGTCCCCAGATGTTGTTGGACTACAACTCCCATCATCCCTGAGCTCTGGCCTTGCTAGCTAGGGGTGATGGGAGTTGTAGTTCAACAAAATCTGGGGATCCACAGGTTGAGAAAGGCTGATCTAGTCCAACAGCCTGCAATGCAGGGATCTCAACTTGATCGTACATGACAGATAGCCATCTGATCTCTATTTAAAAACCTCCAAGGAAGGACAGTCCACCAGGTCTCATGGGAGTCAAGCATTTGATCAACTGAAAAAGACCCCCTGATTAACCAGGCAGCATGTATATTTCTAAAAGTTGATAATATTTTGAATATATCATTAAAGAGGTATCCCCACTTATCTCTTACACTGAAGGTGTTACATCAGGCACTGGAAATCTTAGGCCCATGGACTGATTTTTGGTCGTCTAAGTCCTTTGCATTCTCACCCCATCACAGCCCCTTCCCCAGCCACGATGAGAATAATGACAATATCAACACTGCATGTGCTAGTTCAAAGGTTTGCATGTTCCCAAGATTGTGACTTGCCAGAAGGAGGCACACAAGGCACCATCCACTCCTGATTTGTGTAGGGTTTACTCCTTGGCCTCTTCTTCTCCTGAAGATAATTCACATGGCACCGTGGATGAAATTGGTTGTGTTACCTCTGTGAACCTCCATCCAAGTTCAGGGGCTCATACAACAATTTGCTATAGCAGAGATACGTGATTTTCTCCAGGTCTTGCTCGGAAAATGGTTGGTCACCATGAAAGTAATTAACAAAGCACATGAAATGAAGATCAGTGGGAAGAGGATGACCTTTTCAGCATTCCGTCGTAACTCGTCTATTCACTATTCACAAAACATCAAAGGGCTCAAAATGCATGATATTGGATACTGAGAGTGTGAGGGTACATTTCAATGTCATATATAACCACCACCCCAAAAACTTCAAAGAAATGCTGGATGCTCAGGATGGCTCAGAACTGTGATCCTTTTAAAACTGTCAACCAATCATGAAATATTTTAATGGATGGATTTTACAAATGGTGCATATAGAACTAAATTCTCTGCAGCTTGTGGATTCAGCTTGGACAGGCATAGGCAAACTCAGCCCTCCAGATGTTTTGGGACTACAACTCCCATCACCCCTAGCTAACAGGACCAGTGGTCAGGGATGATGGGAGTTGTTGTCCCAAAACATCTGGAGGGCCGAGTTTGCCTATGCCTGAGCTTCAACATGTTACACCTTAAAATATACGACACAATTCAGTCAATGAGCTTTCCCCCCCATAGATTATTTCTCCCTGCTCTCTGGCTGTCCATATCCCTAGGAATCTGAAGTAGAAATTAATCAGAATTTACCATAATTTGAAATGTAGAATGTGCATTTCATGTTAGAACTGTGCCCTTTTGTTTCCCCTTCTGCATTTTTGTTTTGGTTTGATCTGGTTTGTTTCCCGGGATGTCAAACTGCAGATGCTAAGGCTTCCATCAGTGTAATGGGTAGGGAACCAATTTCTGAAATTACACAAATGTGTTGTTTCAGATGTTGACTTCAGCCTAAGGACCTCCACAGGAAGCGGACGGGGAAGAGCTTGTTGTTCTTTTCTTTTTCTTTCTTTCTTTGCTGGTCGTGAAAAAAATACGTTTTTGAAAAACGTCAACTTGCAGAGGCAAAATGCTTCTGAATCTGTTAAGTTTTCCTTCTTTCTGTCAGCGTGGGTATCAAACGAAGCACACCGTGCAAAAGGTCATCAGTCAGCTTCTAGCAGGAATGGGAAATAAAATGCATTAGAGTGAAGGATGGTGCATTGTCTGTTTCCATTCTTGGATATTCTCTTTGGGTGACATTTTGTTTCAATCATCACCACTTGTAAGCTGTAATCAAGCATACTGTCTGTTGTGGAGCACTTAAAGCCCAGGAACGCCCACTGAAAGCATGAAAAACAGCTAGTCACAGAACTTCTGTGGCGCAGAAATGAACAACAAGATATAGAAGGGTTGTGCAAAGGAGTCGGACTGAGCCCAAATCAAGAAAACAAACCGAATTGGGGCTCCTTTGGACATTTAAGGGGTTTGCCTGAGCCAAAGCAGGTGTAGCAAACTGCCTCTGTGAAGTCTGGAGTGAGGTAACATGGCCAGGTCTTCGTGATTTAGATTTAGACACTCCCGGTCAGAAACAACTATGAATTCAGACATTCTGTCTATGTGATAGCACATACTAGCAGTAAGGACTTGGGTTGTTGGGGGGGGGGCATGTCCTGTAACCACTTATTACTTGAAGATGGGGCATGATGGAAACAAATTGGAATTTTATGAACAAGCACTCTATGAGGGATAAAAGCTTAGTGGTTTAGCTAGTAAAGCCACAGGACTTAGCTTCAGTCAATACTTCTTTAACTTATAACTTTCCACTATAAGATGGTTTCTAAGAAATCCAATTCCTCCTAAAATGGCTATCTTCTTTACCCTGCTGCAAAATGCCTCTAGCCCTCTTCGTTTCTCAAAGGAAATTAAACCAGTTTGTCCTGCCTAACAACCCCATAACCATCCAGCTACTTCCCTAGCCAGGCCCTATCTGGCAATTAAACTGTCAAATGCTACCTTTTTTTCTTTCCACTCCCTCCTGGTTGGTTGTTCCTCCAGCTAGCCATGATTGGCCACAAGGTCTGTCCGTCACAGTGGGTTCTTTTCAAAAATGCCCTGAACTGGATTGGGAACCTTCAAAGCGATTCTGGGTGCTTTGAAAACTTGAATGTTTAAAAAAGCTGCAGTGTGTCTGCAAAAATGGAAGCATCATGTTCTTTTTTTCTTTTCTTGCTGTCTTTCCCTCTTTCCTTTTTCTCTTGTTTTTTTTTTAAATTCTATCTGTGCGAGATATTATCTTATTGCATTCTGAAAATTTTAATAAAATCAATTATCTCATACTTACCACACTGCAATGAGTTTATGCTTCTCTACTCCACATTTTCTTCTTCTTTGGCGATCACTCGTAGCCGAGTAAGATTGTCTTCCATAAACACAGTTTTAACAATGAGTACGTAAGCGAATGTGGAGGCCAATTCTGGACCCACATGTCTTTCCACAGTGAGGACATTGGTTCCCCAGCAGGAGTTGATCATGGTGTGGATTTGCCAAGTGTGCCTTCCTCTTAGCACGTTTCCCCCTTGCGTTCTGAGCTCGAGTGTCTTCAAAGTCCATGACACCTTTGGTAAAGGCTGTTCTCCAACTGGAGTGCTCGCAGGCCAGTGTTTCCCAGTTGTCGGCATTTATACTAAAAAAAATTTTAGATTTGCCTTGAGACAGTCTTTAAACCTCTTTTGTTGACCACCAACATTGCGCTTTCCATTCTTAAGTTCACAATAGAGTAGTTGCTTTGGAAGATGATCATCAGGCATCCGCACAACATAACCAGTCCAACGAAGTTGATGTTGAATTATCATTGCTTCAACACTGGTGATCTTTGCTTCATCCAGAACACTGATATTAGTTTGCCTGTCTTCCCAAGTGATGTGTAAGATTTTTCAGAGACACCGTTGATGGAAACTTTCGAGGAGTTGGAGATGGCGTTTATAAGTGGTCCATGTTTCACAAGCATACAGTAAGGTTGGCAGTACAATAGCTTTGGAAACAAGTATTTTGGTTTCCCTGTGGATGTCCCGGTTCTCAAACACTCTGCACTTCAATCGGGAGAAAGCCACACTCGCAGAGCTCCACATTTTACCCTCACAACAACCCTGTGACGTAGGCTAAGGTGAGAGACAGTGACTAGCCCAAGGTCACGTGATGCTGCAGTGACATCCTAGGCATTTAGACTCATTTATTCAAGTGCCATCTCCACCCCCCGCTCTGTGCCTACAAGTTTTCTTTGAATGCCTCCCTGTGTTCCTTAGAAAGAGAGCACAGATTCAGGCTGGTCATTACATTTTCTAAAGCTGTTTCAAATTAGCATGCTCATTGCCTTAGAAATCATTGGACACTAAAACAGAATGACTGCCACTATTATAGCATGGCTACTGATCAAGACTGTTTATCGCAGCACAGATAATTTTGAGAATCTAGCGCTAAAGATAGAGCCAGGTCCCAGTGACACTGTTTCTCTGAACTTACCAGAACCTCATCGGAGTGTGTGATCTCTCTTAAGACTTCATAGAGGCAATTGAAGCAGATCACTCCAAGCGAGCAATTCCGTTCTTCAGAATTTACCCTGTGACCTTTCGCAGGCTTTGCCAGCATGATGGCGATATGTATTCTGTGCTAATTGGGAAGAAAGATTATTATTAATGCCTGCAGCCTTTTGCTGGAAGGTTGCTGTCTGCACAAGAAGGTGTTTGGAGAAGGGAAAAAATAGCTTCCGAATGCTAGATGGCAATAGCACTGGAGACACTAACTGTCATTTGTAAGCAAACAGATAGTTGGCAGATGGCAAGATATTCTTAGTCACTTGCAAGCTCATTATATGCTTTCCAAAAGGTTCTGTAGAAAAGCAGAGTTTTAATAGATTTTTAATGCCCAGTTAAGAGTAGCATCATTTATTGTTCTGTTAATCAAGAGCAGCCCTTGTGTGTTCTATATTGATGTTCCCACCTCACCTCAAAAATGATATTGTAGAGTTGGGAAAGGTTCCGAAAATAGCAACAAAAAAAATATCAATGAGATGGAGCGACTCTCCATAAGGGCAGGTTCCAGTAATTGGGACTTCTTAGTTTAGAAGAAAGGGGAGCAAGAGGTGACATGATAGGAGTTTATAAAATTCTGCATGACATGGAGAAAGTTGGTACAGGAAGATTCTTTTTTCCCGCCTTCCAAGCCTAGGCCATGTCCTCTGCTCAGAAAAATACAGTGGTACCTCAGGTTAAAAACGCTTCAGGTTACAGACGCTTCAGGTTACAGACTCCGCTAACCCAGAAATAGTACCTCGGGTTAAGAATTTTGCTTCAGGATGAGAACAGAAATCGCACGGCGGCAGCAGCGGGAGGCCCCATTAGCTAAAGTGGTACCTCAGGTTAAGAACAGTTTCAGGTTAAGAACGGACCTCCGGAACAAATTAAGTTCTTAACCTGAGGTACCACTGCACCAGTAAAAGACACAACACAGTTGACTTATGTCATAATACTAGAACTCGTGGACATCTAAGGAAGTGCAATGCTGGAAGATTCAGACCAGATAAATGGAAGCTCTTCTTCATGCAGTGCATTGTTAAACTATGGAACTCCCTCCCACAGGAGAAAGTGATGGCCACCAACTTGGATGGCTTCAGAAGAGGTTTAGACAAATTCAGGGAAGATAAGGTCATCAGTGGCTATTAGCCATGGTGGTTACGCTCTGCCTCCATGGTTGAAGGCTGTAATATTTCTGAATACCATTTGCTGGAAACCTGGGGCATTTGTCTGGTCATTGTTAGAACAGGTTGAGGGACTAGGTGGATCCGACAGGCTCTTCTTGTGTTCTCCTATATATCCGTTTGAACATGGTAGCAAATAAAATCCCACTTGCAGTCACGCTCAGGGTTATGCCATGCATTACATAGAGAAAGGGTGAGGAACATATGCAGCCAAATGCAGCTCTCCAGGGCTCCTTTGCAAGTCTGCAGGACTCTCCCCAAGCCATTCCCCAAACCCAACCACATGCCTCACTAGCCCTGATCCACACAAGTGGAGTACTTTTGCCTAGCTGCAATGTATAAACTTTGCACTAATGAAACCATCTCCAGCTCCTCAAAAGATTCCATCAACAGCGTCTCCGAAATTTTTTTACACATCACTTAGGAAGACAAGGCGAACTAATGTCAGTGTGCTGGAAGAAAAAAAAGATCACCAGTGTCAAAGCAATGATTCTTCATCATCGTCTTTGTTGGACTGGTCATGTTGTTCAGATGCCTGATGATCGTCTTCCAAAGCAACTACTCTATTCCAAACTTGAAAATGGAAAGCGTAATGTTGTTGGTCGAAAAAAGAGGTTTAAAGACTCTCTCAAGGCAAATCTAAAAAAATGTAGTATAAACACCAACAATTGGGAAACACTGGCCTGCGAATGCTCCAATTAGAGAACAGCCTTTACCAAAGGTGTCATGGATGCTCAAACTCAGGACGAAAGGAAGGAATGTGCTAAGAGGAAGGCACACTTGGCAAATCCTCACCATGATCAACCCCTGTCTGGAAACCTATGCCCCCCCTATGTCCCCCCCTGTGGAAAGACGTGTGGATCCAGAATTGGCCTCCACAGTCACTTACAGACTCACTGTTAAAACCATATTTATGGGAGACAATCTTACTCAGCTACAAAGAAGAAAGAACTTTTGCCTGGCTGCAAATGTATCCTTGTGCTGGAAAATGTTCCCTATCCCTGACAGAGGCAGACCTTGGCTAACAACCAAGTGTATACTCACATGGCAGTGATGGCTTCTGGGCTAGTTTACCCAGCCTTTCTCAAGTTTGGGACCCCAGTTGTTGTTGGACTGCAACTCCCATCATCCCTGACC
Organism: Podarcis muralis; assembly: GCF_964188315.1. Taxonomy (NCBI): domain Eukaryota; kingdom Metazoa; phylum Chordata; class Lepidosauria; order Squamata; family Lacertidae; genus Podarcis; species Podarcis muralis. The sequence continues at coordinate 90,714,840 of NC_135657.1, read as the reverse complement.
CTTGCTAGCTAGGAATGATAGGACTTGTAGTCCAACAACATCTGGGTACCGCTATTTGATGTAGGTCATAGCCCTCCCCAAGATGTGGTATACCCTTAGATGCACTCCCAGCAGATGAGCCGGAGTGGAATAATTTGACTTCACCCAATGTCACATCTGTAACCAATAAAAGTTGTGGCTATATGCTGTTGTCTTGGCTGGTTATTCACTCCTTAAGGAACTGTGGGGTCTTGGGGCCTGTCCTCAGGTCATCATCTGTAAAATTTTATTTTCGGTTTATGAAGAAATTCTATAACCTCCCACCACGCTGATGAAGAATTCTACAAAACAGTAGTCAATATCCGGAATCACTGTTCAGTGTTGGACATCATATTTGCTGTACACACAAAGCTTCACAGCTTGTCTTTCATCGTACAAAGTCTGGTACCTCTCTTCATTTAAAGATTTTCAGAGACTTTGAGACTAAAGATTTCGTTTTGGACTTCTTATGGTTTGAAGGAATTCTATAAAAGATTGTCTATTGCGTATGTACATGGTCATTGTGTTGCCTAGACATTGCTGACGTTCTCTTTGCAACACAGGGGTTTGTTTGGTTACTTATTGTAGCACAGTTATTTACAGTCTGAACATGTCCAGATGAGCTGCTGAGAGGTTTAATTCTGGTCAGGATTGTCCAGAATCATCCTTTCTGGATGTCTGCTCTTAAAAGGAGAGCCCCAGACTTAGCAATTGTGAAGGCGAAAGAAAGAAAGAAAGAAAGAAAGAAAGAAAGAAAGAAAGAAAGAAAGAAAGAAAGAAAGAAAGAAAAACTCTGCCTTCATGACAACAAGATGGAGGTTTGAGGAACACACTGTTTTGAGAATCAATTCACATGGCCATGTGTTGAACATGGTGATTGCAACTGCTGTATTATTTTGAAATGTCCATCGTGAACAAGCTGATGACAGCACAGAAGAATGGAAGCTGCAACACTCACATGTGTTTATGGTGGGGGCAGAACTGCCCAGCCTCTTTGCTAAATACCTGCTCTTTCTTCCCATTCAAACTGTGAAATCTGGCACAGATGACTGTGACAGAGTATTTGTTAGGATGGGCGTTTCTTGACAACCAGAACAGATCCAGTTAGAGCGGCTCTTCCCTGCAATCAGGAATAGCTCCGCACTTTAGGTCGTGCCAGGCAACGATTACTGCCAAACCATAGGGTCAGAACACCTGTCACCCACTGCCCACATGAATAGTATTAGCACCAAATTGCATATTGCTTTTTTTTTTTTTAAGCTGTGCTTAAGGTGGCCATTTTTTACTGTGAAAGCAGCCACATGGAGACCCAATCTGAATCACGCTCCCAATCTAGACTGGAGCCTCTTGCAGAATTCCCACCAGAACACATAATACCCCGCACCACAGCTTCTGTTTGCCTTGAAGGTACTGATTGCCGTACATGGTGCATAGGAGCTGGCAGGAGGGAAACCAACATGGCCTCTAATAAAGGATGAGCAAATATGTCCATTTCTGCTACTCTCTGCTTTGCATTTGTCAAATTTAAAATGCAGTTCTCTGCATTAATTTGTGCTTTTTAAAAATAAAGGACTCACAAATATCCATCCACAATTTAGTGTGCATTTTACCTAGTGCACTTTTCTTTTTTCTTTTTCCTTTGGTAAAGCAATGTTCCTTAATATAAGGCACTTTTCTAGGTTATTTTCACACTTATGAACACTTTCCCCTATGATACACATCCTTTGTACATATCATTTGCTTGGCGAACTGCATTGAATGTTCCGCCTTTTCCAGCGGAATTTACGCTGAAATAATTTGGGGGGGGGGGTTGCTGTCATGTTAACGTAAACGACACTTATTTTGCCAGAAGACTGCATTCACACGGCAGTTTATTCTATTTTTCTGACATTTCCCTAACTGTTAATTTCTGCATAACAGGTGAGCTTTTGCACAATGTAAAAGCCACTTCCAAAAACATAATGGAATAGAGACACAAGCTTAGCACTCGTTTCTCTGTTATTTGAAAGCCGTTTTCTTTCTTTCCTTCTGGAAGCAAATATCACAGAAATGAGTATTAAACTTGCACTGTATTCCCAGAGGTGTTCTTTGAATCACGTGAAATATAACGTGGAAATTAATGGTTAGGCAGACATTGGGGAAATGGAATAAACTGCCATGTGAATGCAGCCTAAGAGGTGCAATAAAATCACCACTTAAAATACTTAGCTCTCTATTGGTGACGCTTTGCAGCATTGCCTAGAGTTGTCACTGAAAGAGAACGGCAATAGCATCTAAATGATGTGAGGTTCTTGGAGACTGGAGATTATTAAAAGTGAAGCCATGCTTTAAAAATGGTAACATGCAAAAACAACTCTTTAGGTCCCCCCCCCACACCCCCTGCATGCTGTTTGTAGATCTCTCTCTCTTTCTCTCTCTCTCTCTCTCTCTGACAGCATGATTGGGAATACATCGTCTGTGCCACTTTGAAGTGTTAATGTCACCCTCTTTCATTTATGTCATTAAAAATAAATGTTGTTGAAGGTTAAAACCTTTTGTGATATTTGAGTTAGGAAAAAAAATATTTTGCAATGGAGCAAGTGTTTCTGAAATTACTGACACGGAAAGCTAATTTTCCATACTTTTTTTTTCTTCATCCTGAGCTGTAGAATAATGCTGGCGTTTTTTTTCAAATGGCAAGATGTGTTTAAAAAGAAATAGGCTTCCATAATAAATATATGAAGAGAAGAGATGAAGCCTATGGTGGTGGTGTGGAAAGTCTACGGCAAAAGGAGGGCAGCTTTTTAACTGGTTTCCTTTTTCCTTAATGTACTTTCTCAAAAAAAATATTTCCCTTCCACTTGCATTGAGGTGCTGATTCTTCTATGAGAAGAAAACATCCCAAGATATAAATAAGACACAGGACAACAAAAAGGCATTGAAGTAGACCAGAACTTTATTGATTAAAGGTGTAAGCTGGTTTTGATGAAGGGATTGGGTATGCATCCAGTATATCAATCAACCCACTGGCTAATTGATCAGTAATGTGTGTTGACCCTAGAGCAGGCTTTCTCAACCTGTGGGTCCCCAGATGTTGTTGAACTACAACTCCCATCACCCCTAGCTAGCAAGGCCAGAGCTCAGGGATGATGAGAGTTGTAGTCCAACAGCATCTGGGGACCCACAGGTTGAGAACCACTGCCCTGGGGGTTGTCCCCAATGATATAAGTGGGACAAACCCAGCAGGGCCACCACTCAGAAGGTTGCTATGTCCCGTGGTCACTGTGTGGAGTTCCGGACAAAGCAAACTTTTCCTAGACCCCTTTATCAGTGTACCCAATGTCTAAAGATCAGTCCTTGGCTGGACGTGTCATTGAGGAACTGCTTTTTCATTGAGGTAAGGGTTGCATGTGATTGAATTGCCAGTCTCTCAGGACAGGACTAGGACTAGAAAAGACTCCTGTCTGCAGCAGTCAACAGCTTCTGCCAGTGAGTGTAGACCAGTGTTTCCCAAACTTGGGTCTCCAGCTGTTTTTGGGCTACGGTTTCCATCATCCCTGATGACTGGTCCTGCTAGCTAAGGATGATGGGAGTTGTAGTCCAAAAAACAGCTGGAGATCCAAGTTTGGGAAACCCTGGTGTAGACCACACTGAGCTAGATGGACCAATGATCAAACAGGTGCTGCTTACACACCATACATCTACCCATACTTGAAGCACATGGCTTTCTCCAAAGAAGCATGGGAATTGTAGTTTGTTAAGGAAGCTGGGAATTGTAGCTGCGTGAGAGGTCAGCTACAGTTCCCAGGATTCTTTAGATGACATCATATCCTTTAAATGCTCTTTAAATGAATGCTGTGGGTGCAGTCGCAGCATGAGGCAGATTGCTCTGTCCCTATCTCGGTGGTCTTTCCTTCTTCATAAACATGCATAAAAACATGAGCTGCAGAAGTCTCTATGTATGCAGAAAAGAAACTTGGCTGCTAAAATCTGTTGCAAGCTAGTTTTACAGAGGCCGTGGTTACCTTTGGCTATAAATAAAGCTGCATGCAACGCTTTCAATTATGAAAATTGATTAGCAAATCTGGTTCATTTATTTCCCAGGGACGGGAAGGAATCCGTATAGATTTCCTTTGTTTTCCCATTACGCCAGTAACCCTGGTTGAGCTACTGAAGTCCTAGTGACTTTCTTTCTTTTGACTCATTTCCCTTGCCTGAATGCAACTAAACTGACTACCCACAGAGCATGTCTCTCCCAAGATGCTTTGCCTGCTTTTCACTCTAGGGATGTAATTAAAGGGAAATTCCAGCTATTTTTCACAATCTAGTAGGGCAGGGTAAAAATGCAGTAGCCTTGTCCACTGCAGCACCATTTTTGGACAAGAAAACTTTCTTAAACTTACTAGAAAATCAGCCATCACTGATACGTTGTGCTCCACTGAGTGTGGCAGAAGTGATGGGGGTAAGCATTAGATTATTAACCAAATGTACTGTGGGACAGAGCTGGGGAAATTGTGGCCCTCCAGATGTTCTTGGACTCAGCCTCAGTCACTGTGACCAATAGTCAGGGTTGCTGAGAAGCTCAGTTCAGCGATATTTGGAAGATCACCATTTCCCCATCCATGCCATAGAGCCAAAAATTGTAGAACCTTTTCCTGCACAGATCAGGTTTCAACGCATCAAGGGTGGAATCTACACACATATTTAAAAAACGCTGTGAAAATGCTTTTTTAAAAAAAAAGTTTTGAAAAATACATTGAATTTTGCGTAGCTTACCGTCACGATCTAGAAGAAGAAGAAGAGTTTGGATTTTATATCCCGCCTTTCACTCCCCTTCAGGAGTCTCAAAGTGGCTAACAATCTCCTTTCCCTTCCTCTCCCACAACAAACACTCTGTGAGGTGAGTGGGGCTGAGAGACTTCAGAGAAGTGTGACTGGCCCAAGGTCACCCAGCAGCTGCATGTGGAGGAGCGGACACGCGAACCTAGTTCACCAGATTACGTGACAACCGCTCTTAACCACTACACCACACTGGCTATTGTCACATTTCTATATTTCACTTTTCAACACATTTAAAACATTTAATTTGCAGCTGTGTAGCTGAGTCCAAGGACCACCTCTCTCCATATGAACCTACACGGACCCTGAGATCATCCTCTCAGGCCCTTCTTCGTGTGCTTCCTCCATAAGAGGTCCGGATGGTGGCAACATGAGAATGGGCCTTTTCTGCAGTGGCTCCCCATTTGTGCTCTCCCCAGTAAGGTTTGGCTGGCGCCTTCACTATACACAGGCAAAAATGATCCTCTTTAACCAGGCCTTTTAAATGTGTTGTATAAGGGGGGGGGGTTATTGTGTTGTCTTTGTTCTTATTTTTATTATGTATTTTTGTGTTTTCTATAGTGTGATTTTATGTTGTAAATGATGGTGATGATAATAATGGAAGAGGACTGTTGGTTTCCATAGGGGTGTTGCATCTTTGAATTACTCATGTACCCATCACACGGTTCTGCTCATGAGAACTGGGAGTTCCTCTCTGAGTCCAGTGTCCGAAAATGGGCTTCTGATGCTCCCAGGGACTCAAATGCCCAGGAACTCATTGTGAGAGGGAAACCAAATTATAATTTTAACAGCAATAGAATAGTTGGATGCCATTGTCATCTTCATCATCATAAACAAAGACAACAGTTCAGATTGTTAGCACTGTTGTTTTCTGGCACACTTGTGCTTGAGAATGTGTCAGGAAATAACACAAGCAATCCTACTAAAACATTGTTGTTACTGGGTTGTATTACTACATCATACTTATAACAGACTCACTGAATATTCATCATTGACACTGCTTTTTTCAAAAAAAAATGTTTAGGGGTACTCTCATTTTGACTCAAGAAAATCACCATTTTATAGTTCGAATTGGGAAAAATAAATATAATAAATGAAGAAAAGTACAAATATTCACAAAATGTTTAGGGGTATGATTACCTCCTGCATACCCCCTGAAAAAAAACACTGATCATTGATCATAATAGATCGATTGATTGATTGATTGATAATAGATAGATAGATAGATAGATAGATGATTGATAGATGATTGATAGATGATAGATAGATAGATGATTGATAGATGATTGATAGATGATAGATAGATAGATGATAGATAGATAGATAGATAGATAGATGATAGATAGATAGATAGATAGATAGATAGATTGATAGATAGATAGATGATAGATAGATAGATAGATAGATGATAGATAGATAGATGATAGAAAGATAGATAGATAGAAAGATAGATAGATAGATAGATAGATGATAGAAAGATAGATAGAGATAGATGATAGATAGATAGATAGATAGATAGATAGATAGATGATAGAAAGATAGATGATAGATAGAGATAGATGATAGATAGATGATAGACAGACAGACAGATAGATGATAGAGTAGACCCACGGAAATCAATTAACATGACTGACTTAGATACAACAGTTTTAATGGGTCTGCTCTATGATGCTGACACCACCCAGCCAGTCTTATGCTACTACTTTTGCTGTAGGTTAACTTTCCTGAGTTGAAGCCAGAAAACATTAACTACGATTGGGAAGTTTTCTTCCAGAGGAGTACCATTTGGAATTGGATTTCTCTGTCCCAAAGGGATGCTGAAATGCTTGACAGGGGCAGTCATGTTCTGTCTGACAATCTGTATCCCCTCCACCTCCCCTTCTGTCTGTTAAAAGGGATTTTTCTCTGTGGTGGGGAGGATAGAAATCTACTCCTCTACCGCTTTGTTTCATTTGTAACCACAAGACGTTGCTTGGAAATCATGAGAGTTGCAGACCTGGAAGTGACACTTCATCAAGCCTTGCTTTAGAAGCTCAGTAGCAGCCCAGAGCAAGTAGCTGCTGGTGAAATGACAGATAAGGAGAAGAGGGGAAGAGGTCAGTCTTGACCGAAGCCAGCTAGCTCATATTAGAGAGAAAGGGCTGAGAGGATGGGAAAGGAGATAGGTGAAGCAATAAAAGACTGCCTTGACGGGGCATAAGCACATTTTAAATGGCTTAAACTGGTTAAATAGTTATTTTTTCTCCCTTGGAACTCTGGGAACTGTAGTTCTGGGAGAAAGCTCTGAAGCAAAAACAAAGAGCGCTCAGACATAGGGATTTAAAGTGATGCCTGGGAAGCAAGCAGGAAAAGTAAGTGTGCATTCAGAGTCTGATCTCCCAGGCCCTAAAGGTAAAGGGACCCCTGACCATTAGGTCCAGTCCCTGATGACTCTGGGGTTGCGGCGCTCATCTCGCTTTATTGGCCGAGGGAGGCAGCATACAGCTTCTGGGTCATGTGGCCAGCATGACTAAGCCGCTTCTGGCAAACCAGAGCAGCACACGGAAACACCGTTTACCTTCCTGCCGGAGTGGTACTTATTTATCTACTTGCACTTTGACGTGCTTTCAAACTGCTAGGTTGGCAGGAGCAGGGACCGAGCAACGGGAGCTTACCCCGTTGCGGGGATTCGAACCGCCAACCTTCTGATCAGCAAGCCCTAGGCTCTGTGGTTTAACCCACAGCACCACCCGCGTCCCTTCTCCCAGGCCCTAATCCAACACTAAGTGTGACACCACACATATGTCATTAATTTTGTTGTAATACATTTGATTGGTACTGTCAGGGCCACCCAAGGTCCCAGCTCACAAGAGACCAACGCCAAGTCCAGCTTATGTACAAAAGCTTTTATTGAAGAACATTGTTAGCTCCACATCCGAGGCGCGTGACCCCACGTCTGTTAGGCTTAGACCGCTGAAGTCCCTTCTGAATCAGTCCCGCCTCTACACCAGTTTAAGAGGCTTGCGCTGGACCACCTCTTCCTCTCCTTCCTTTTCCGCAGGGTCTTTCTGCCCCCCTGGGTTCCCTCCCTCCGGGATTCCCCAGAGGCTGAATCCTCTGACGCCTGCTCCCCCCTCCTCCGTGCTTTGGGACCAGGCTCCTCCTCCGGGCTCTCCTCACTTCCGCGCGCCTCCACATTTGAACTTGGCGCGCGTACGCTGCTTCTGACCTTCCTTTTGACAGTTACACTGCTCTCGGTACTACTCTCCACCCCTTCCGGCAGGACGTCTTGCCCCGATCTCCTTCCCCTCTCTGCTTCCTGTTCTGCTCCGTCTGACACACTGGGAACTCCACCCCCTTCACTCCGTTCCGGTGGAGAAGCCGGTCCCGATCTCCAACTCCCACTGGGGGTTCCCCTGCTGCTGCCCTGCTCCTGACTACTCCCCCCTGTGGCTCCCCTTGGCCTGACCAGGGGGGCTCCCTTTTGGGAATCCTCCGATTCACTGGAGAGACTCATGGAACCCCTCGACTCGTTGTCATCTTCTTCCTCGTCGCCCTGGGATCCTTCCCCCTCGCTCTCAGTCTCCTCCCTCATCTGCGCCTCTCTCCCTGAACCCCTGACAGGTACTTTCCTCACATTATTTTTCTTAATGGAGCCAGTTTCTCATTCTACAGTTACATAACTCCCCGGTGAGCTTACAGTAAAATGATATTGTGCATCCCATAGTTATGAGAATGATTAAATTTATCATGCAAAATAGACTCGAAACCTAAGTCGAACTAATCTGGGGGAGGGAGCAGTCTAGAGAGAGAGAAAAGGCAGCCTTTTGTGAAGGGTTGGTTACATTATACCTTCCGCAATGTCTTTATCTACAAATAGAGATAAATACCTAGGTAGAACTGAACTGAGATCTGAAAAGCTACACCAATCAATTTAGTAGCAAGACGTATAATATAATTCTTGTCATATCAGGATCTTGATATGCAGCTCTTTTAAAGCAGAAATAAAGGCAACAAACTTATCTTCAAGCATGCCTGGGAGCTGAATTTCATGGGGATATCCAGCTAATTTTATATTGATTTCAATTGTATCTTGATTTATCTTATCCGCATTCAGATAAGATAAGGCAAGCTAGCCGGAAGAAAGCCATTAACACATTATTTTGAATGTGTTACTACCCAGTTTAAGTACCTCCATGATATGCCCAATAATCACTTAAATTGCAAAAAGCACACATTGCTGCGTACAGAGAGCAGATTGAACAGAGGTTCCTCAAAAAAGTCAAGCAGGGCTTACCATCCTTGCTTCATGTCACTGCTACTCCAGACAAATCACTTCTGTGCAGGACCGGCTCCAAGTTGAAGGAGGCCCTCAGAGAATGAATATCCATGAATATCCACCTTCAGTTCCCCCTTGGCCATGGGTTTACCTGGCAGCAGAGTCAAGCACCCAGGGGCCATTATTCTGAATTTTGTACAATGTTCCAGAAAGCCCAACATGTTGGATAATTCAGATGGAAATTCCCAGGTGTCAAAAAAGACTATGTATGCCACTACTGCAGCCTGTGTTTTGTTAGCCCCAAAATGGAAAACGAGCAAAGTCCCAACTAAAGAAGAATGGCAACATAAACTGATGGAATATGTGTAGCTTGCAGACCTAACATACAGAATAAGAGAATAAGAAAAACTTGCATTTAAAGAAGATTGAAAACTGTGTACACTTGAAAACGTTGGCAGCATTAAGATAAATTCAACAGTGTAAACAGGCTTTGATGGATGTATTAATGGAATGCTGAATGGTTTCATTTTTGTAAAATATGCAGGGATTTATGATACGCAAATTGAACCATGGGAAGAAAAGAAGGGAAGTCATTGACATTTTAAGGTTGTTTAATGAATATTTTAAATTGTAAAATAGAAAATTTAATAAAAATTATATACAGAATGCCCAACATGTTGCAGGGCACTATAGGAAATTTAAAATGACAGCTTGTAGCTCCATGTCACATGGTTTGGGGAGCCCAAGAATACAAGAGGGTGCACATTTGGCTGGTGGGCCACAGCATTGTGCACTGGGCCAAGAATCGAGCCATGAGTACCGGGTTGGGGCAAAACTTGAACTTACCTGCAAAGGTTGAGCTGGCATGGATAGCGCAAAGAGGGATACGCTGGAGCGAATTCAAGCCAGCTGTGATGGCGAGGGCTGCCGCCGAGGGCCCACCTGATGCCCTGGTTATCCAGTTGGGGGGAAACGACCTAGCGTACCGCAAAGCTATTGACTTGAGATGGAACATTTTTGACGATTTTGCTGATCTGATGGCGGTTTATCCAAACATTACTATCTTGTGGTCCTCGTTGCTTGAGAGGAGGACTTGGAGGGATTGTTTGAGCCCGGTTGGAATCAACAAAGCAAGAAAGGTCTTGGAGCGGGCTGTGGCACGTAGAGTGGCGGCTCTGGGTGGGTGTGTCATAGGTCACCCAGGCATCCAGTACAGCAACGAGGCCCTCTACAGATGGGATGGCGTGCATCTGTCAGATGCTGGAAACGATATTTGGTTGGGGGACATCATAGCAGGAATTAGGAGTTGGTTACAGGTTTGAAGAAATTGGCGGCGAGCTTTGCTCGATTGGCGGTTAGGCATTGGCAGGGGTAATTGTTATGCAAATGAAGGGGGAAGGAAGCGCCATCACCTTCCCCCAATGAAAAGGGTAGTCCGGTAGAGGACTCCGGGGGGCGTTGCCTTGTCCGAAACCTAGGGAGGTAAGGGCCTCCGGCCCGCCCCCGAGCGGTGACACCCGTGGGATCCTAGTTGGCGTACTTCAACAGGACTCCCATGGCTTGTGAATAACCCTTCCCGGTCCCCATGCCGGGTAGTCGATAGGAACCAATGCCTAAGGCCAATACCTTTCAATCCTGTAATCAATAAAGTTGTGGCCTTTTTTATGCCCATTAACCTTAAATAATGTGTTTGGTGTCTTCATTTCACATGGGGGAGGGGACTTGCCATGCAACCATTTTTTGTTGTGTTTTTTGTCTGCCTTAACCATTTTGTACTAAGTAAAGGAATTTGTATTCAGAATTTTTAAGACAAACTCTGTATAAAGCGACTACAAAAAATAATAAATAAATAGTACTAGTATTATTTCTAGTGCTTTATTCCCCCTGGGGGTACACAAGGGTACACAGTACCAGCACCATCCCCCCCAAAAAAAAGTTAAAAGTGTGGCAATTACTGTAACAATTTCATTGTGAGTACAGACCCTTTTTTCTTTAAAAAAGAACTGATTATTTCATTTATGAATTGCTCCCAATGAGGCATCCCATTATCATCATCAACAACAACAACATTCTTAAATGACAACAGCAGAAATTAAGGAGTATTTGTAATTAACATCTAAGCAAACATTTTGAAGAACAGGTCTATTGTCTTTTGAGGTCAGGAAGAAAAGACTGCTTCAAATAATCAACTTGCATTCCTATTCCGTTTAATTTAGATAGGTAGGAAGAAAAGAGGAAGATAAAAGATAAATAAGAAGTTAGGAAGAGAGGATGAAGGTAAGTTTTTGTGGAAGAAGTCAGACAACCAGGCTACAGAAATTGTTGTTTAGGGACAACATTGTTCTTGTCACAACACTCTGGAAAGGAATCCCAGATGCCATTAAATTCTGTGCAAGCTCTTCAGCAGCATGCATTAAGGATGTGCACTTGAAAAAAATGTTCATTCTGTTTATTATTTTTAAATTTTCATTTCATCTTCCATTTGTTGTTGTCTTCCTCAATTAGTTTCATCATTGTTTCTCATCTCTCATTCATTATATTTTTATATGGAGTACACTGGAGACCCAGCCTGTCTTCTGATGCCTATAATTTTGGTGTTTTCCATCCAAATGGTAGGGAATTGTCAGGTGCTCCCTTAAGGCATCAGACGTGCCAAATTCCAGACATGCTGGACACTTCTAAGCAATTTTAAAAGGGTTGACATCCTCTAAGCTTCCAATTGCTTTATGCCTCAGGCTGGGTGGTTTTTCATGTATCCCCTTCTCTAGAGAATGTTCCCTGAATGTACTGATTTGTTAAGCAAATGCCATTGTCATGCAATACCTTTTGCCCGTTTCCAGAGTCCCTCCTATGAGAAATGAATGGGAGAAATGAAACAAGAAGATGCTTTAACATCACCTGGAGTTTGAATCCAATTGAATACCAAATGTTGGACACAGGATATTTGTGGTAGTAAATATCAGAGGAAGGCTTTTTTTACTTCCTGACCTGCTTAGGGTCTTCTCTGAGTGTCTGGTTGGCCACACTGAACATATGCAGTATTCCATTCCTTCATCACTGTTTAACAGCATATTGACACCACACAATTAGTATCAGGGAGCAGATCATCTTAAAGGCAAGATAACAGAAATCCTACAGAAGTCTGAGCCCCATTACCTACCTTATTTAAAAATAAACATTTCCCCTTCTCCCTAAACAACATTCTAAGAACACATTACTACTAGTACTAGTAGTAAAAATAGTAGTAAAAGTACACGTACTACTAGTAAAAGTACTAACACCAGTACTTTTAATACTAATGCTAGTACTAGTACTTTTAATATTACTATTAATAATAGAATATTTTAAACTCATAATGGTATGGCCTGTACCAACCTTATTTCAGTCCTGTGCTTCAAGGAATTTTTTTCGTATACTTTAGCTCAAGCTACCTTGGAGACTGCTCTGGAAAAGACAAGACAGACCTATTTTAAATAACTTTTTACATCTTAGTTATCACAGCTCGTCTCTTTCCCCTCCTAATTATAGACATGATCCAACCAATGTGGTGACATTTAAATCCCATTTATTTCAACTGTGCACTTTGGTTTCTTCTCTAAACCAAGCTAGAGCACAGTCAGGTTTTCAGTCAATCATTACACCTAACCCCACCCCTCACCCCTGCATATTTGCTCTCTGCTAATATTTCAGAAATGAATATATCCCAAGGACATGTTTAAACTTGTTTTAAACAGTAACACTAAACGCTAAAGCAAGCTGCATTGACTGGTTAAAAGAGTGATTTGTCCTCCATTGTAAATAGTACTTTTTTTGTTCCCCCTTGAGGTGTTTATAAGCACTTGTTTCAAACTCTCTCTCCTTCCCTTTCAGCTGTACTCACTGTATTAAGTTGCCTTATTCTTGGCTCATAAATTATTTTCTAATCCTTTCATCTTCCATGCTGCCTCTGTTGCTTTTCTCCCTCAAGTTTCTAGAACTTCTTTGTTATTCTGAAAATATCAAGGTGGCCCCACTACTCTACAAAAAGCAGTCCTCCACTACTGAACTAGAATATCATTGGGAAAGTTAATCAGAGGGCATTAACCAATAATCCTATAAAACACATTCAAGCACAAGGCTTCCCTGGCATGAAGACATTGTAGTATAAGAACATAGGAATCTATGAGACCATCTAGCTCAGTATTGATTGCTCCATTGGTTTGGACTTCCATCAACCGAAGAAAGCATAACCAATGGTCAAGAATTATAGGAGTTGTAATCCAGATACATCGGGATCTCATCAGGTTGGGGAAGGCTAGTCTACACCAATTGACAGTAGCTCTTTGTGATTTCCCAGACTTACATGGGGGAAAGACATTTCCCTAAAAATATTTGATATCCCTAAAAATATTGCGCTACATTACATTATTTGCTCTCTGTTTAGGTTCCCATGAGCCTGTTCACAGCAGAAGACCATTTGCCCCAAATCTTTATTGCGTAGCCAAAGGCCATCAGTCATACAATTGTAAAATAAAATAAAAAATGAGGCAAAATGAGATTAGGTAAAGGTAAAGGGACCCCTGACCTTTAGGTCTAGTCGTGACCTAGTCTGGGGTTGCGGCGCTCATCTCGCTTTATTGGCCGAGGGAGCCAGCGTTTGTCCGCAGACAGCTTTCAGGTCATGTGGCCAGCATGACTAAGCTGCTTCTGGAGAACCAGAGCAGCGCACGAAAGCACCATTTACCTTCCCGCCGGAGCGGTACCTATTTATCTACTTGCACTTTGATGTGCTTTCGAACTGCTAGGTTAGCAGGAGCAGGGACCGAGCAACGGGAGCTCACCCCGTCGCAAGGATTTGAACCGCCGACCTTCTGATCAGCAAGTCCTAGGCTCTGTGGTTTAACTCACAGCGCCACCCGTGTCCCTAAAATGAGATTAGAAGAAACCAATAACGCAATCCATTACAACATCCAGTATGTATACCCAGCATCTTTTACAACAATATAATAAAAATGAGTAAATAATTATTTTATTAATTAAATAATGCAATAAGAATAGATTTCAAAATGATAGCACCCATTACAGAAAAGGCAGGTTACCATTTTAACAGAAATGGCGACCCCCTATAATATCCGATTTCTTTGTCCACCTTCATTCTTCCTAAAATGTGCTGTAACTCAACCACGCAGGATTCTGCCCACTCCTTATTAATAGACAAAACCACAGCTCAAAAACAACTAGCCAGGAGACCATTCTCTGGACTGGTATACAGTTGCTGTCTGTTTACTCTGTCTGTTCTCTAACCCTACAACAGGATCCCCCCCCCCTAAACTGAACGTCTGAGGGATGAAACCCTGGGGTCTTCAGCACACAAGGATTGCCATCAAGATTAGAAGCCACTGATAGTCCTCTCCTCCATGGATTTGTCTAATCCAAGTTGGCAGCCACCACTGCCACCATCTGTCACAGAACTAACTATGGCTCTTTCACAGAGCAGAACAGTTTACGCAAAAGTAGTTGAAGTGGATTGTGACTCAGCAGATCATTCCCCCCTGCCCGTTCTTTGAAGTGAAAAGAGTTTGTGTATGTCTGATATCCCTCCGGAGTCTCGTGTAAAGAAAATTGGAGCTAATTGCAATCATAAAAGGCATCCAAGGCTACAGAGGCTCACACCAGAGCTTTCGATCCCAGAGTGCTCAAAATTAACCCCAGTGCTTCAGTAGTCCTTTAGCCTAGATATTCTGCAAAGAAAAAGACAAAAAGCCAAGTAGTCTTGTGCAGATAGCACAGTTAATCCATAATTTAAAGCAACCATTGCAAACTCCTATCCAGTGGGACAAAAATCACCATAAGGTCAAGTTCTGAAATGGGATATAATTCAAATGTTAAATGAAACGGATGGCCTTCAAATTGGCATACAATCATAGACGGGAACCTTAGGAATTTAAGTTGCTTTTTTATATATTAAAAATAAGAAGAAGCTTTGCAATTTTTCCTGAAAACAATTGATCTGCTCATTAATATCTTGCCTCAGATCCTAAGCGCAGGAACTGCTCCAGAGACAATATTGTTAGCAAGCAAAACTTTTATTTCTGAAAAACAAAACAAAAGACAGAGGTAAGCAACCTGTGGCCCTTTGAATGTTGTTGGACTACAACTCCCATCATCCCAGACCACTGACCATGCTGGTTGAGGCTGAAGGGTGTTTGGGTGGGTGTGGAATCCAGCAAGATCTGGAGGGCCATGGGACCCCTTACCCAGCCTTTTTTAAAAAGTAGTCATCCAGTGGATCCTTTTCCATTGTACTTCTGAGTAGCCAGACAATGTTATGCATATGCTAAGGTCCAATTTCCAATTTTTAATACGCCTCTTATCATCTATTTGGGCTATACACTATGTATTCATTTCAATGCATTCCCAAAATTATGCTCTTTTTTTATTGGTAATCTATAACTTTTCACATCAGATTACCACAAGAATCGCCACGGGAGTTCAACCCTTTGCAGCTTACTAGCTGTGCTCGTGTATGGCAATTTGCCGACAGCCCCCTCAGTCATAAAACCAGCTGTGCTGAGGGGAAAGTTTTGGCATTTCATTGAAATTGGCTCCTTGCATCTCCTTTTTGCTTTAGAACACCCTGTGCCTATTTGTAGGAAAGAAACACCTGCAGTATTTTTATTATGTTTTTATATATGTTGGAAGCTGTCCAGAGTTAATACAGTGGTACCTCTGGATGCGAACGGGATCCGTTCTGGAGCCCCGTCCACATCCTGAGTGGAATGCAACCCGCATCTGCGTTTCTGCACATGTGCATGACGTCATTTTAAGTGTCTGCTCATGCGTGAGCGACGAAACCCGGAAGTAACCCGTTCCGTTACTTCCGGGTCTCCGTGGAACGCAACCTGAAAATGCTCAACCTGATGCGTCTTTAACCCGAGGTATGACTGTACTAATAATAATAGTTATTGTTGTTGTTGTTTACCCTGCCCATCTGACTGGGTTGCCCCAGCCACTCTGGGCGGCTTCATTTTGGGGGGAAGGATCATACAGTTCAGCTGTAGACAGTGGCAGAGCAACATGCTGAAGCCCCCGTAGGGGAGAACAGGCGGTGGCGTGGCTGGTGCATGTCCTGGGGGGCTTGGTGCGCTACCATCGGGGGAGTGGCATGCATCCCAGGGGCCTGGCAAGCTGCCTGCAGGGGTGTGACGCACAATCCGAGGGTGTGGCACGTTGCCCATGGGAGCATGGAGCACATCCTGGGGTTGCACGGTGCGTGTCCTGGGAGGGCACACCGCTCGGTGCACATCCTGGCGGGGCGGCCACGATGGCACCCTTTTGTCAAATGGCACCTGGTGCAGCCTGCTCCCCCTGCCCCTACCTTCATCCGCCATTGGCTGTAGCATGCATTATTTCCATGTAAAAGGTCTCTAATTCAATCCATGTTACAGATAGGTAGCCGTGTTGGTCTGCCATAGTCAAAACAAAAAAATTCCTTCCAGTAGCACCTTAAAGACCAACTAAGTTAGTTCTTGGTATGAGCTTTCGTGTGCACGAAGGTATCTGAAGAAGTGTGCATGCACACGAAAGCTCATACCAAGAACTAACTTAGTTGGTCTTTAAGGTGCTACTGGAAGGAATTTTTTTGTTTTAATTCAATCCATGTTAGAGTTGGCTGGGGAAGGGGAGAGGAGAATCTTTCCTGAAATTCTGGAGAGTTGCTGCCAGTCACCTGCAATGGTCCATGGGGCATCACAGGTGGGATGCTGCTCACCTGCCTTCCAATAATTGAACAGATCCTGAGAGGTGGAGGCGTGAGGAGCAAGATGTGGTGTAGACTGTCAGTTTGCATTTCTTAGTACAGAAAGTATTGATGTGTAGAGAGAGATCTTTCCTATTCTGGTTAAGACAAGAAGGTTCAAGAAGGTGCTCTGTGTGAAAGAAGGTTTGTTTCTGATGTTTGGGTTATTTCTCTGGGAAGCTGTATACAGTGGTACTTCGGATTAAGAACTTAATTCGTTCTGGAGGGCCATTCTAACCTGAAACGGTTCTTAACCTGAGGTACCACATGGGGCCTCCTGCTGCCGCTGCGCAATTTCTGTTGTCATCCTGAGGTAAAGTTCTTAACCCGAGGTACTATTTCTGGGTTAGCAGAGTCTGTAACCTGAAGTGTCTGTAACCCGAAGCATCTGTAACCCAAGGTATCACTGTACTTGTTTAAACTGGTTTTGTTATCCTTTCTGCCAAGGTCAAACGGACTATAATAGTAAGACCAGGAGGAGCCGAGGTCTCACTCATTTTCTCTTCTGTCTCTTTGTTCTAGCATTCTGTTTCTGCATTCTGTAGTGCCAAGTGTCTTATAAGTTTGTAAGTTTAATTTTTTTTTTTTGCTGCAACTGGATTTTTATGGACCGTGCCAATCCTGATTGTATTGGATTTGTTACCGTGTATGCTCATTTGCCTTCAGAACCAGTAAAGCTCTGCTGGATGAAGTACAATTGCCTCTGGTCTATTTTGGGGGAACTCTGCTACATATTTTTTCCTCCTCCAGCAGGAACCCATAGTGATGCTTGGTATTCAGAAGACAGGTAAACAATGCCTGCACTGTCCCACCAACTGCTGCTGCCAGTCAGTGTTGGCAATGCAGAGACAGATGAGCCATAAGACAGCTTCCTTTGTTCCTTGCTTTCCACTGAAGAATGTTTACTAAAACAAAAACAAACCACCACAGCCTCTCATGAGTACCATGTTCTAGAAAGAAATAACACCACATTTTAATGCCTTCCTATAGTCTTGAAATCCAACTGTCGGGGGATTGCTAGATATCTTCCTTAAGTATTTGCGAGATACTTAATTCTCATTGAAATTCAGGAAGGCTTTTGTTGCTGCTGCTGTTGCTGAGCGTGTTAAATGCCTGTGAAGAATCAAGAGTTCCTTGTTTAGCTTCAATATGGGCCAAATAATATTTGATTCCCTAAGATGTTTGTTTTATTTTATATTATATTATATTATTATATTATATTATATTATATTATATTATATTATATTATATTATATTATATTATATTATATTATATTATATTATATACAGTGGTGCATCTCAAACAAAGCTGTCAGGTGTGCCAGTGCACAGCATAGCCACTGATTTTCTGAAATTAAATCTACTATCAAAGGATCAAAAAGAAAGCTCAAGTTTAGTCTTTCAAGGAGGGTCCATAGCTCAGTAGAAAAGCAACAATTTTGTATGCAGAAGGTCTCAAATTCAATCCCCAGAACCTCCTGGTAGGGCTAGGAAAGGCTCCTGTCAGAAACTCTGGAGAGTAAGACTGACCAATAGGCTGACTCAGTGTAAGGCAGTTTCAGGTGGAATCTACACACATTTTTAAAAAATGCTGTGATAATGCTTTACATAAGAAAATGTTTTGGGGGAAAATTGAATTTTGCATAGCTCACCTACGCCATCTAGTGTCACATTTGTATATTGCACTTTGCAACACATTTAAAACGTTTTATTTGCAGCTGTGTAGCTGAGTCCTTAAAGGGACACGGGTGGCGCTGTGGGTAAAAGCCTCAGCGCCTAGGGCTTGCCGATCGAAAGGTTGGCGGTTTGAATCCCCGCGGCGGGGTGCGCTCCCGTTGCTCGGTCCCAGCACCTGCCAACCTAGCAGTTCGAAAGCACCTCCGGGTGCAAGTAGATAAATAGGGACTGCTTACTAGCGGGAAGGTAAACGGCGTTTCCGTGTGCGGCTCTGGCTCGCCAGAGCAGCGATGTCACACTGGCCATGTGACCCGGAAGCGTCTGCGGACAGCGCTGGCTCCCGGCCTATAGAGTGAGATGAGCGCACAACCCTAGAGTCTGTCAAGACTGGCCCGTACGGACAGGGGTACCTTTACCTTTACCTTTTAGCTGAGTCCTTAGACTCAGTGGAAGACAGCAAAAGGCAATTTTAAATGTGCAGATATTTAGATGAGTGGTGTGTTCAACCTGCCTAGGGGGACATGTCCCTGCATGTGATAGGAAAGAAGGCAGACTGTCAGACGTCAGTGTTATGGATGTGGGAATTCTGGATGTGGAGTTCTGTTCCACAGTCTAGCTAAAGAAGGAGATGCTAGAAACTGAATCAGAGGCTCCTACAGGAGGAAGTGATTTTTGCCAATTCCTCCTTTCCCTCCAAATGCTCCCTCTCACATTGTTCTGGCAGGCCCCATCACCATCCAGAGCAGCTTTTCAGGTTACACAAGGGGAAAGGAGAGGTCAGCAAAAAATTTATCCCCCTTCTTCCAGCAAAGCAAAACATGCATGGAGTACCGCGCACCGAAAATTGCACAATAGAGTTCTGTGGAGTGTTATTTCTTTTGCCTGCAGTGAAAAGGTCAGAATGACCTGCACTTGTTGAAAGCTCCTGTATGTAACTCAGCACAAATCCACATGTTTTAGTTGCCAGACTGACTAAAAATGCATTTGTTTGGCTTCGGTGCCACAGAGAACACGGAGGCCTTTCCACCCCTCCCCACAGGCTCAATGTCATTGCCAATGGAGGTTAACCAGGATTGTCTCCAGGCAGCAGGGAATGCTGTAAATGAAATGCATTAGGCTCTGCAAAGGCAAAGTCTCATAAAACATGTCAAGTTTTGTTATTTAATCCTACCTCTTGATTTCTAAGTGCGTCTGCGTGTTTGTGTATGTAATAGGGTGTGAGAGGAGTAATAAATCCCTGATCGATTACGCAGTAATAACCATAATCACATTTTAAGCTAACAGGTATCATAATTTATCTCCCTCCGTTTGCGATAACATCCTATGTTTTTAATGGCTGTTCAACAGTCTTATAGCCCCAGTGCAAATACTCCACTTTGAGGTTAGGCAATGAGTTATGCCACTGAGAGAAAGGGCTGTACACCACAAACCTTTTAGTGTATGGAAGGTTGAGCTGAATTCAGTGGGGTTTTCAATACAAAAACAGAAGCCATGATGAACTGAGAGTGAGCAGAAATACCAAGGGGGTTCCCTCAAAGGTAAGTAACCTCCAAAGTTAAGTATCTTTGGTGCACGCACTTAGCACGTTGCCTTCACATTTTTAGCGATGCTCTGTAATTAGTGTATTCAATTGATTTTATATATATATTTCTATAACTTTTTCTTCAGCGATCAGCCATAAAGAAGGTTGATCGCCGAAGAAT
Source organism: Podarcis muralis (assembly GCF_964188315.1). Lineage (NCBI taxonomy): Eukaryota > Metazoa > Chordata > Lepidosauria > Squamata > Lacertidae > Podarcis > Podarcis muralis. The sequence continues at coordinate 90,694,589 of NC_135657.1, read as the reverse complement.
CGATGCTTTTGAATTATGGTGTTGGAGGAGACTCTTGAGAGTCCCATGGACTGCAAGAAGATCAAACCTCTCCATTCTTAAGGAAATCAGCCCTGAGTGCTCACTGGAAGGACAGATCCTGAAGCTGAGACTCCAATACTTTGGCCACCTCATGAGAAGAGAAGACTCCCTGGAAAAGCCCCTGATGTTGGAAAAGATGGAGGGCACAAGGAGAAGGGGACGACAGAGGACGAGATGGGTGGACAGTGTTCTCGAAGCTACCAACATGAGTTTGACCAAACTGCGAGAGGCAGTGGAAGACAGGGGTGCCTGGCGTGCTCTGGTCCATGGGGTCATGAAGAGTCAGACATGACTAAACGACTAAACAACAACAGATAACTGTTTCTCTTTGGTTTGAACTGTACATGACCTAGAAAAGCCTGTTTGTGTGGTGACTCAGAAGTAAGAGCAGAAGAGGTGCTCCATTGGCACGAGCCCAGCATACTGTTCCCACAGTGGCCAACCCTATATGAAGCTCACAAGCAGGACCTCAATTCAAGAGAACTCTCCCCATTTGAGATATGAAGAGGATTCTGCTTCTGACACTGGAGCAGAACACAGCTATTGTGGCTTAACCTTATCCTCCGTGAATTTGTTTGATCCTCTTTGAAAGCCATTCAAGCTGATGGCCATCACTGCTTCTTGAGGGAGCGGATTTCATACTTTTGCAACGTGCTGTGCGAAGGAGTACTTTGATATAATCAATCAATATTTGGCTATGAACTGAAATATAGGTGCTAGGTTTGAGGAGGGCCTCAGCAAGGTGCCTCCCTCTTGCCATTTTGCAGCCCCTCAGCTTTCCTCCCTGGGAACCTAAGATTGCTCCCTGAACTAAACTAAATTAAAAAGTAGTTTGGTTTGGTGAGCAATCTTGTGCTCCCAGGGAGGTTAACTGTGGGGACCTCAGATTCATAGAATGCAGGGCTGGTTCAGCTGAGGGACACGGGTGGCTCTGTGGGTTAAACTACAGAGCCTAGGACTTGTTGATCAGAAGGTCAGCGGTTCGAATCCCTGCAATGGGGTGAGCTCCCGTTGCTTGGTCCCTGCTCCTGCCAACTTAGCAATTCAAAAGCACGTCAAAGTGCAAGTAGATAAATAGTTACCGCTCCGGCGGGAAGGTAAATGGCGTTTCCGTGTGCTGCTCTGGTTCGCCAGAAGCAGCTTAGTCATGCTGGCCACATGACCCGGAAGCTGTACGCCGGCTCCCTCGGCTAATAAAGCGAAATGAGCGCCGCAACCCCAGAGTCGGCCATGACTGGACCTAATGGTCAGGGGTCCCTTTACCTTTACCTTTAAGCACAGAAACTCAGAGATGAGCAGTAAGTTAGATTCTTTATTTGGAGAAACAAAACCCCACAGCAGGACTAGACCAAGTGAGGCAGTTGCCGGAACTGAGGATCTGAACCTCTCACCTCCTCCTAAGGCTCCTCCCCAGCTGGCTGCTTACCCAACAGTCGCAAACTCTTTCAAGGAGGGGCTCTCTGTGCCTTTTGTTCTGCTACATGTAACACCCTCCTCTTTCTTGGGGGCAGAGTAGGAGAGGAGAAGGAAACAGTGAAACTCGCAGGGGGCTGGGGATCTATCACAGCCTCAGCCTCCTCCTTGTCCTCATCTGCCGCAGTCTCATTCATTCCTGTTGCTTGCTCATCATCCCACCTGCCTGCCCCCAGCATTTTCCTCTGACCTGTCTCCTGCATCCCACTAGCATTCTCCTGGCTTGGAGCCTTCTCACTCTGATGCATCCCTGGGCAGTTCCCCAGCTGTAGCCTCCCACCATTCCTTCTTTCTAGCCGGTCCTTGACATCAAATCATATAATTGTAGAGTTGGAAGCGACACAAAGGGTCACTTCCAACCGCCTGCAAAGCAGGAATCACAATGAAAGAATCCTCAACAGATTCGTTTGAAGTATCATTGTGCTGGTGGATCGAATTTTATGTAGGACATTTCCATACTGTTGACTAAATATTACATACAAAACTCTTCACTGGATTTGCCATCACCATGCAAAATGAAGCCCATCATATACTTAAGTTTAAGCATCCTTCTGAGCATGTTTAAGCATGTTCCTGGGAATATTTAATTAAAGAGTCAATAGCACTCTGAGAAACAAAAATTCGAATGAGTCAGAATTTTAATAAACGGGCAAAAGCTGTTCATGAAGACTCTTTTCTTGTGACTAGTATAGATTCTTACAAACATGGCTCACATTGGGGGTTTTTTTAAAGAAAGGCTGTAAGCATTTGTTCATTTCTTGCCAAAAAGAGGAGAAAGTCTTTTATTATTTAAGAGCTCTGTGAAGAGCATCAAGATGTACAAAATCTGGAGTTCCCAGGGAGCTCTAAGGCAGTCTTCATTGATTGTCTTTCTTTTTTTAAGCTGATGTGCAGTGCAAAATAATTTAAAGCTGAAGCTAGGATACTGGGACATTTATTTCAAGGAGGAAAAGTTTAACTTTGGTTTTTATGCATGCTCGGTGTCATGGACTGGTTGGGCGCAGAAGAATGGTGGGAGGAACCAGCCGAGGAACCACCAAGGGAAGAAGGTTCGGAGCCCTGGAATTGGTGGTGGTATGATGATGAACGGTTGGAGGGAGAAGCGAGAGAAGAATGGGAAGAGGAAGTGTCAGAAGATGAAGAGGGAATAAGGCTTAGTGAGCTGTGAGAGCCTGTGGCAGAGAGTAGTCCAGAATCAGAAGCTGAAGCAGGAGAGGGGGAGCAGAGAGGCCAAGAGGCAGAGATGAGTCAGGCTGGTGAAGATTCATGGGTGTCTCTTCCCCCTGCTGCAACAAACTCCCTTCCCCACTTGTGTCCCAGAACAAGAAGAGGCATGAAAAGGGCAAAGGAGAGCTTGGTTGCACACAGGTGCAGTCTCTGATTTTTGGGGGAAAGCCTTGGACAGGAGAGGACTTAGGCAGCTGTAGTTAGGCAAGGACTTTCAGTCTTGGTACTGCTTCATGGGGGCAAGACCTACCAAGAATGAGTTGCTGTGCTCATTAGGCCTGACTGTCTGCCAGGTCTGTGTAGACTGTGCTTTCGCTACTAAAGAGTGAATTCTGTCTTGCACAATTTGTTTTACCGCTGGCTTGCTTCTGATGCTCGGTGGTGGAGATTTGGAAGGAGACATTCAAAATCTGTCTAGCTTTGGAATAATAGTTAAGTAGAGCAAATTCTATGTGGTATCTGGCATTATTAGCCACCTTTATCAAAAGAGTATTTGGACAAGGCATCATCCCTGACCACTGGTCCTGTTAGCTAGGAGTTGTAGTCCCAAAACAGCTGGAGGGCCAAGTTTGCCTATGCCTGATTTAGACTGCCCCATGCCAAACCTCTTTCATCTGTATTCAATATAATTGTGGCCTGTTTTGACCCCAAACCAGTCATATTGGTCTCTTATTTATATGGGTTGGGGTATGGGGAGCACAATGCCTGGTCCCACAATTTGTTCTACTGCTGGCTTGCTTCTGATGCTCGGCGCTGGAGATTTGGAAGGAGACATTCAAAATCTGTGTCACTTTGGAATAATAGTCAAGTAGAGCAAATTCTATGTGGTATCTGGAATTATTATCCACCTTTATCAAGAGAGTACAACTAGTTCCTCTAGTTGGTTGTCAGGCAGGATTGTAATTATATTGTGCCACTTCTGTCAAGCCATACATCTTAGAGAAATTGGATAAGCAAGGTATTTTGGGATTTATGCTTTCCGAAAGCCTCCGGTATCAAACAATATAGCATAGCAAATGCCTGCATTTCACACAAAGTAAGAATCAAACTCTGCACCAGCGAGAGAAGATCAGGGAATTCAGCATCTGCTCCAATTAGCGTGCAGCTGCAATCTTCCAGACATTAGCTAATCGTAATTTTCCTCCTGTTAGGGAGGCCACGTTTTCACATTTCTCTATTTGATCAAAACCAATACAATATCTGAACTGTTACCAGCTTTCGAATTACTGCGCAGAGGTATTCATTGGGAAAATTCCTGCAGTCAGTGGGGCTGGGGCTGGAGGCAGTGTTAGAGAGATGAACGTAATTGAGCTAATTGTCCAATTGATATCCAAACAAAACATCAGACAGCAGCTGTTGCTTTAGCTCCTGCTGCAGGGCTGGACTTCAGTGAAGCCTCAGGGCAAGCTGAACCTCATTATCATCTTCACTTGGTATCAGGCTGATTCTTCCCAGGAGGGAGCACTCGCCTTCCCAACTTTATAGCTTCTAGTTTTCCCGGCAAAAATGTAACCATATGATCACCCCGAATGAAGAGTCTGTAAGTCCTTGGGCTAAGAAGCAGCCTTTTCCGCCTCCAGCACTCTTCTGAAAAACCAAATTAAGGGGCAGAGGGTGGGAGGGAAGCTGGAGACAGCTTGGCCCCAGCTCTTCCTGCTCCAAGACACAGAGAGATCGGGGTTCATTATATCATGGATCCCAGTGAAAGAGACAGAAAAGCACACCCATGGGTATAGCACCAGGCTCATGAAATGCTTCCTGTGAAATTCTTCCCTGGTTCTGAAATTACTTGCTGCTGCAGCCAGTGTCAGTCCTATTCAGGGCAGATTAATTGAAAATAATGGGCATAAATAAGGATGCATTAATTTCAGTGGAAATACACTGCATACAACTTAGTTGGATACAACACATTGGTAAAGGGTTACCCATTTACACTATGTTCATTTTCCCAAGGCTTGGTTCAGGTCATGCTCATGCATCATTTGTCATGGTTTCCGATTCATGTTTTTTCTTGCTGGGTTACCAGTGTACACATCTGCATGTGTCAATTGATTAAATCCAAGTGGGAAAACGTTGCTGCAATCATGTGCTTGGGCACATCAATAAGCTTGGTGGAGTGGTCACAGATGCAAAAACAGCAGTCTGAGCAAGAGCTAGTTCCAAACTTAATTTTAGAAAATCTCCAAGTTGTACCAGCAAAACACTATGCCAGAGTTTTCTTAGCAAAATTAAGGAAACCAAAAAAAAAGGTTGTGGATTCAACTTTTTTTGCCATGTTCATGGTGTTATCCAACACAAAATCATTACTCACATCACTCCAATTCTCCATGTTATCAGAGCCAACCCACACCTCTAAAAGGTGTCACCTTCTCCAATACAATATGTCCTTTGTACAAGGCTTCCAGTGACAACTGGACTAATGCCCTAAATCCTTCTATTCTGTCACATGCTAATTCAGTCATCTAAAACCATCTACTATCCCCCCCCCCCCAAAAAAGCCCCACATAAATATTGTATAGTGCAGAGCTTTCCAAACTGTGTGCCGTGACACATCACTGTGTTGGATGCAGTGTGTAGGTGTGTCACGCAAATGCTCCCCGCTTGGGGATTGGAAAGGGGACTGGAAAGGGGTTAGCTTAACCTCTGGTTTACTGGTAAAACTGAATTACTGTGTCACGAAATGATGCGTGTCTAAAACATGTGTCACCAGCATGAAAAGTTTGGAAAGCTCTGGTATAGTGGAACAAGAATGTATTAGAGCTCAAATAGCAATGCTTCCCACATATAAGATGTTCTGAAATGCAACATTACACAGTTTCCTAGGATTCTTGTAAGCTGGAGGACTACTTTTCAGGTGACGAGTTATTTCAGATTCAGTCCCTCCATAAACTATATAATGGGGTGGTGAAAGCAGAACACACTGAAGTGACAGTCATCGTCGAACCCGCTGAGGGAACAGACATGTTCAGGAGAGATTACCCAGCAGTGCTTTTACCTATAAAACTTTGAACCAGTTGGCTCATTAGCTAGACGCTTGAGTGGTCCCAGAATACCTAGTGAGGCCGAGAAGTCTTTTATCCCTTCCTGGCTAATATTTAGCTGCTATTGGCATTCCAAAATAGCCATCAGGATGAAATCTGTTACTTTATTCTTCTGCCTTTCTGCTCGCTTAATGTTAAAATGAATGTTGAATAGCCTTCAGTGTTGTTGTTGTTTTAAAAAAAACAATCTGAAAAGGAAGAAATGGAACAGTATTTCAACAGGCAAAGAAAAATGCATGCCTGATTGGTGCGTGTTGTCAAATTGAAGCATGGGAAATTAGGTTTTTCTGCAGCCTCTTGCATTAGCATAGATTCAGGTTATAGGTACATCTTTACATATCCAATGCAGTTCTGAAAGAGCTGAACCACTAATGTCAACATTCCTTCTTCAAGAGGCACAGTTTTTGCTATTGAGTCTTAGGCAAATCTTTTGCTGTTCTTGAGCAAATGAGCCACATCAAGAACCTTGTGTCCCATTGATTTCAATGGTCAGAATGGTAGTAGGTGCAATTTGATCCAAATCAGGGTTCTTTTCAGCCTTAATTGCAGGCATATTACCTGCCGATGGATAATATAGATTCACTGGCAGATCTACACATCAGTCCTTATCCTTCTTTCCCTCTCTGATGCCTTTGATGGCTTCTACACTAGCTGTTTAGTCCAGAATGGCCATCTTCATCCAGTCCATCTTTTAAGGTGAATCTAGAAAAAACATCGTTGGTTTCTCAAGTTATTCCCCCATCCTTTTCCCCCAGACCTGGTTTGTGGGTCTTTTGTTGCCCAAAACAGAATTGTGGAGCCAGTCTGTTTACTGTGGCTTGGCAAAGCATCAGCGTTGCTTTTCAAAGAGAATGTGTTTTTCATTGTAAGCTTGTTTCTTGTAGGTCCTGCCTCAAATTGCTTCCTATTCAGCATGGCGGGGACATTGCTGAAGGGGTCAGGAAGCTGCTGCAGCAGCTCTCCGTTCCTAACTGAATGTGTTTTCCTCACCCTTTAAAATGCACCTGCCTGCCGCATGTCTATCTTCAACTGGGAACCAGAAGTGTTCTTGTGGTTTCATTAAGTCTGTGATCCCTTGTGAAAATTACTTCAGGGAGGTGAGTAGGAGGAAGAGGGTGGGGCTTCTGACCAGCTCCACCCAATCAATAGTACCCATAGCCAGCTTCTGCTGGCAGTTTCTTCTGGAAAGGGAGATGTACCTGTGAGCTCCATTTGGTAACCACACTTCCCAATGGACCCAAAATCTGTTGCAAAACTATTATTAACCTAATGTTCATAGCTCACAGGTGGATAAACTGTCGTGTATACTGCACCTAGTTCTATACGCAGAGGAGAATTTTCCCCATTTCCATGTAATGAGTGGAGATTTCAACCTGAATTCTCCCCGCTGAGATCTAGTAACTTGATGTTGCAACCTGTCATCAGATACCAAGTAATGTTACACTGAGATCTGGAGATGGGCTAGAAGTATTCAGAAATGTAAGGATAGACACCACTATCTCTTCCCTCTGAGGTTTCTTGGGAACTGCTGCTTACCTGGATAAAGAGAAGGTGGTAGGTTGGTGGTAACTATTTGAGTTAAGCCCAGAAGGAAAGCCAATTTTTGTGCATGAGTGTTAAAAACCACAACCACCCTCCCCCAGCAAGACTTTGAAAGTAACCCAAAGCTGTGATTCCAAACAAAACAAAACAAAACCTGTCTCATAAAAGGCAATTAGTTCCACAAGGCAATTACTATAAAGGAAAGAGAGAGGGGGGGGGGGATTCTATATTGGTTGGTTAAGAAGCAGGACTTTAACCCTACTATTACTTTTTTGATAGCCTTTTTTTTTAAAAAAAGAACAAAAAACCCCTGTTTACAGCATCCCATGATAGGGTTTTGAAACAAGCTAACACAAAGAACACAAAGTTCTAACCGCTTCACAGATATTTGACATAATATTGGTGTTTACCCTTTCAGGACTTGACTTCTGGTTTTAATAGCATAATTCATTTTCATTTGATTCACCTTTTGCTTAGTTAAGTTTTTCCTAACACCCTAATTAGTTTAATTTCTGTAATTCAATTCAATTGATTTGCCTAATTTACCTTTACAAATATAACGGTGAGATGGAGCCCGATAAATCAAACGCAAATCTTTTCAGAGCGGCCTCTTAATGGAACATGTGTCCAGCTGAATATGATGCAGGACAAACCAATCAACAACCTTAAGTGAATGGATTCAGATTTTCATTTGGTGAAGCTTTATTTCATGCCCTGTAGATCTGAGACACTCCTGTTTGCGAATTCTTGGCTGTGCTACCTGAAAGGACTGCATCTGAATTCTCTGTGGAAGGATGTGTTGCCATGATGAGACTTGCAAACAAGAAGTGTAATATAGGACATAGTTATTTTTAAGCAGATTCCATCAGGATACTACTTTAGGGAGGACAGTGGTGAAATCACACAGGGCCACTTTCAGGTTTGAGGGGGCTTTCATCGTAATGATCTCTTAATGGTTGCCATCAATTTGATTTTAATTAATTTTTATAATGAAATGTTTTTAGAATGTTGCACTATTTTATTGTTGTTAGCCACCCTGAGCCCGGCTTTGGCTGGGGAGGGCGTGATATAAATAAAATTTATTATTATTATTATTATTATTATTATTATTATTATTAGTGGGTGCCCTTCTACCAAGGACAGGGTGCCCTTGTTCAGTGTAAAGTGGGGAAGCATTCTGCATGTGCCCAGGAGTGCTCTTAACCACATTCCCTCAGGCTAGAAGGAATAATGTTTACTACCAAGCCTGGACACTATCCATTGAACCCCTGGTAACATTCCTACAGGCTAATAATAATAATACTAATAATATTAATTATCCTGCCCATCTGGCTGGGTTTCCCCAGGCACTCTGGATGACTTCCAACAAAAGATTAAAAATACATTAAAACATCAGTCTTCCCTAAAGAGGGCTGCCTTCAGATGTCTTCTAAATGTCAGATAGTTGTTTATTTCTTTGACATCTGATGGGAGGGTGTTCCACAGGGCAGGTGCCACTACAGAGAAGGCCCTCTGCCTGGTTCCCTGTAACCTCACTTCTCGCAGTGATGGAACCACCAGAAGGCCTTCGGCGCTGGATCTCAGTGTCCAGGCTGAATGATGGGGGTGGAGACACTCCTTCAGGTATACTGGGCCGAGGCCATTTAGGGCTTTATAGGCCAGCACCAACACTTTGAATTATGAGGCATCTACATTAGAGGTATTGTAAGCTGTGTGGTCAATCTGCCTAACAAACAGTTGTTGTCTGCGTTCACTAGACCTCATGGAACTCAGTCATTTATTTCTGGTATGCAGTTTACAAGTATCATTGAGCAAAAGAAAAGAACAAATATACAAATATTGCAACAAGTGTTACCAAATGACATATCTGGCACTAGTGTTATAAGCCGATGAAAGAAACTGGTGAAAGGAAGTCATGGAAGAGGGATGTAGCTCACAACAGCCACCTTCTCATACAACCAGACTTTGGTAGCACCATGATGGCAATACTTACAAAAAACACAGGACAAAAACTGGAGGCTATTATGCCAATGATAATCTTTTTATTTTGCTTTTGAGGGGGGAGGGGCAGAGGGCACATATCATTATTGATTGAGTGGCAAACATTTAACAGTGCAGGCGTCTTGTCTTTGAAGAGCTGTCTCTCAGGGCTATTGTTTTATTATTTGGGATATTGTCGGACACTTTCAGTCCTGAAATATATGCAACATTTTATTATTATTATTATTATTATTATTATTATTATTATTATTATTTGCTCCTAGCACTTATATGTTGCAATATCTGACATGCTGCCAGATCTCCAAAACAATTCAGCTGAATGCCAACAGTTCATTTCAGCAACATATTTTTATTAGAAATAAGCAAGGCTTCATATTAGATATAAAGCGGGGAATGGAGTAAATCTTCTATGTCAGCTGATCTATAATGCAGAAATGTAGCTACACTGAAGGGGGGAAGGAATCCCTCCCAATATTTCAATTATTCAATAGCAAGTGATAATGCACAAACACACATACACTGTGATTATTCAGTTGCTTTATTCGCAGGAGCATCGGGGGTAGTTAATAATCTAAGATGCAACACGGCATGCCTGGAGATCCTGCCTAGAATCCAGGTGTCAGGAAGAGGGCATATCATGAAAAGAAAGAAACAAAAGCATTGTGGTGGTAAACAGAGGCTGAAGAGTCTTCGGGGATATCTATGTCGGCAAGCTGCGCTGCTGGCAGCTGCAAGACTGCAAAGGGGAGCAAGTTGAAACAAAATGTTATACGACTGAGTGAATGAGGAGGAGCAGCCACAGCCTAGCAGCCAGCAAGTTAAATGAGGGTGAGCATGGTGACAATGATGCTTAGATTGACATATCTCTGTTTTTAAACTATTGTGCTTCTTGTAGATAATATATAGGCTTCCTTTTAGTTTGTCGCTGAAACCTTTGCCTGCCATTGTTTGCTGCTACATTCTGGGCCTGTTTACATGGAAATAAGACCCACTAAGTCCAATGATCAACAGAAAGAGGGGATATGAGCGCGCGCGCGCACACACACACACACACACACACACACACACAGTGGTATCTTGGGTTAAGAACTTAATTCGTTCTGGAGGTCCGTTCTTAACCTGAAACTGTTCTTAACCTGAGGTACCACTTTAGCTAATGGGGCCTCCAGCTGCCGCCGCACGATTTCTGTTCTCATCCTGAGGTAAAGTTCTTAACCCGAGGTACTATTTCTGGGTTAGCGGAGTCTGTAACCTGAAGCATCTGTAACCTGAAGCATCTGTAACCCAAGGTACCACTGTGTATGTGTGTGTGTGTGTGTGTATTCTGCCTAATGTAAAAAGGATTCAGTAAATTAGGGGATCTCTCTCTCTCTCTCTCTCTGGTGGGTCATCATATACAAAGGGTTGCGGTTCCACTTGCAGTGCTGCCCACCCCCCGGGAGCAAGGCCCAACGTAAAAGGGTGAATAACTAGACACGGCAATGTACTGGGATTCTAATTGGCCACAGTTTTATTGATTTCAGATGTAGGTAGGCTTTGACATAAGTATTGGGCTAGTATCCCTCTCAGCTCCCTGCTGGAAGTCTGAAGCATAAAAGGGTCAGTCCTGGGATGCTGGCTCCATCCTTAGAAGCAGGTCTATGTGGATGGCACTCCCATGCTGCTGGAGGATGCTCTATGGCCCATTTGTCAATCACAGCTTGCGGACAGAGACCTTCTGCTAGATCCTTCTAACGGGGTACTCTGCGATCGCGCCACTGCAGGTTGGGGGTGAGGCACCACTTCAACCCTGCCAGAAATGGGCACCAAACTACACATTGGTAGAATTTTGGCCTGAAGCAATTCAGGTAGGGTGAATTTTTATGGTTTATTATTATTTCTGCCTAATGTAAAAAGGATTCAGTAAAATTATAGGCTATTTCTCTCACTCTCTTTCTGGTGGGTCACCATATACAAAGGGTTCTACCCAACTAAATCATACTCAGAGTAGACCCATTCAAATCAATTGACTCATGTTAGCCACCAACAGTATAATCCTCACCCTGTTGATTCAGACACATTGAATCAATGGGGCTCACTTCCAGGTATATAAGTTTAGGATTGCAGCATAACTTCAGCACATTAATTTTGACAGGTACACTTTGAATATGACTTAGTAGCCCAAAACACCTGAGACTTCTAATAAGTAACCGCACAATCCAGCATTTTGTCACCTCAGTCCATCACCAGACCTGTCAGATGTGTAAACCAGTGTTGTTCCACCAACAGTGATTATGTGTCTTTATTCTGACACTTTTATTCCATATAATTGAATGGAATTATAGTCATATAAAGGGACGCGTGTGGCGCTGTGGGTAAAAGCCTCAGCACCTAGGACTTGCCGATCGAAAGGTCGGCGGTTCAAATCCCCGCGGCGGGGTGCGCTCCCGTCGCTCGGTCCCAGCGCCTGCCAACCTAGCAGTTCGAAAGCACCCCCGGGTGCAAGTAGATAAATAGGGACCGCTTACTAGCGGGAAGGTAAACGGCGTTCCGTGTGCTGCGCTGGCTCGCCAGATGCAGCTTTGTCACGCTGGCCACGTGACCCGGAAGTGTCTCCGGACAGCGCTGGCCCCAGGCCTCTTAAGTGAGATGGGCGCACAACCCTAGAGTCTGTCAAGACTGGCCCGTATGGGCAGGGGTACCTTTACCTTTACCTTATAGTCATATAAGGTTCTTATTGCATTCTTACAGTGCAACAACATCCTTATGCCTTTATCCCTTGGATGGAGGCAACAATTTTATATGGAAGGTATTTTTTCATGGGGGACAGGAAGGTAAGAGGAGATCAATATCTTACTCAGCTCTAGAGGCCGGATCACATACATGCTTCTACAGACTTCCTTAGTACTTGAAGACCTGTAGCTGGAGATGTCCAACATTGGCAGCTACTGCCTGGTGACTGCTAATTTCCCCACCAGTATGTTGCTGGAGCAACACTAATATATAAAAATAAGAACATCAGAATAGCCCTGCTGGATCATATCAAATTCCCACATCAGGAGCTGGTTGGATGACAAGGAGTGGTAGGAGGCTCCAGCCAAGGAACCACCTGGGGGAGCCACAGAAGAAGAAGGCTCAGACCCAGGGCAGTGGTGGTGGAACGCAGAAGACATATCAGAGGAGGGAGGAAGCTGGGAAGTAGAGACACAGGAGGCTTGAGTGAACAAGAAGAGGCAGAGGCAGGAAGTCCTCCAGGGACAGGACTGGGTGCAGATGAACACACTTCGAGCTCAGGATCTGAAGGAGAGGACATGGAGGTTCTCTTCATCCCCCCATAAAATAGTTGAGGGCCTCCTCCAAGTTGATGGACCTTGCCATTCAAATGGTGTGCATGTGCTGCATCTTGTGATTGATTATGTGGGGTGGGGTCTTACCTGCCCCCCCTATTTTATTCAAGTTGGCACCCCTGTAGGGAATACAGTGGTACCTCAGGTTACAGATGCTTCAGTTTACAGACTCTGCTAACCCAGAAATAGTACCTCAGGTTAAGAACTTTACTTCAGGGTGAGAACAGAAATCGTGTGGCAGCAGCAGGAGGCCCCATTAGCTAAAGTGGTACCTCAGGTTAAGAACAGTTTCAGGTTAAGAACGGACCTCCAGAATGAATTAAGTTCTTAACCTGAGGTACCACTGTACATGAGTTCTTCAAATGGCACATGGGAGGAGTCACAGTTTCTAACCGCTAAATAAATGCAGTTCTAAACATTTCTTTACTGGGGGAGAGGGGGTCACAGTAACATGGAGCTTCCATTGATTGGCTAAGGTGTTGTTTGACACCAGCCCCTCAGAATTTTTGCTTTTTATCTATTATTTAAATGGCACATGAGTGATTTCTTTCCTCCAGACTTTGCCTGCCTTCCAAGGCCTTTTCCTTTTCAAGCCTTCACACAGTGGCAGTTGAGCTAAACCCTCGAAACACAATAACTGCCAGGTCATGGACATTTAACCTTGAGTGTGTTACTTTTCATGGTATTGAGCTGTTTGGCTGTTATCTTGTATTCCATTAATGTGCTATTAAATGAAGTAATGATTTTTAAAAGAGCAGAGAGGGAGGGGAAAAGAGAAGAACAAGGAATAAAAGGAACTTGCTGTTTGGAAAGCAGGTCTCAGAACAGTTTCTCGTGTACTTGTAAAGCGTTCTGAAAAGCTATGTTTAATTCCTAGGGATGTGAACACCTCTTTAAGAAGAAGCAATTTGTTCTAAGGTCACCATGAGACCGAAAAGAAAAAAAGTCTCAACTGGCAGACTTCACATTTTAGATTTCAGTTGTGGGCAGAGGACAAAGTGATTTGGGTAAAAGTTTCAACAGCAGCATATGGTACAAGCCTGGGTTGCTTGGGGTGGATGAATCTGTCACGTTCAGTTTCTCTGGGTTTCTCCTTTTCCCAATTTTGAATCCTCCATCTTTCTTCAACAATTTTCTTAGATAGCTCTGTGTTGGAGATGTGGCAAGGACAATGCCTCCCTGAAACATATGTTTGTACAGTGTTTTCAACTTACCATGTTTTGGGAGAAAGTGCTGACCTGTGCAGGAAAAGTTAAATCTTTCAGCAGAGAATATTCTTTTGAACCATATACCTATTATATGGGAATTAACAACGGGCTAACAAAAATGGATTCTACATGCCCTAATGGTGGCCAAGAGACCGATACTGATGAACTGGAAGAATAAAGATATTATGCCCTTTAATCAATGAGCTGATAATATGGCAACACTTGCAACATATGAACGGACTCCTTACAGATGTGGACTTTGTTTAGATAAGTATGACATTTGGAATAAGTTTACACAGAATATAGTAGGCTATTAACGGGACGCGGGTGGCGCTGTGGGTTAAACCACAGAGCCTAGGACTTGCCGATCAGAAGGTCGGTGGTTTGAATCCCCGCAACGGGGTGAGCTCCCGTTGCTCGGTCCCTGCTCCTGCCAACCTAGCAGGTCGAAAGCACATCAAAGTGCAAGTATATAAATAGGTACCACTCCTGTGGGAAGGTAAACGGCATTTCCGTGAGCTGCTCTGGTTCGCCAGAAGCAGCTTAGTCATGCTGGCCACATGACCCGGAAGCTGTATGCTGGCTCCCTTGGCCAATAAAGCGAGGTGAGTGCCGCAACCCCAGAGTCGGCCACGACTGGACCTAATGGTCAGGGGTCCCTTTACCTTTACCTTAGTAGGCTATTAACATCTACATATGCATCAGGACAATAGCACTATATCACTTTGTATAAGAATGTATGGGAGTATATTACATTGCATTTTTATATTGTTCTTTTTCCTCTCTCTTTCTTATACACATCTTTATTATTTGCCCCCCTCACTTTCCCCTCCCCTTTTCTCCTTTGTATCACTTTATTTCTTTATAATTGAAACGCTTTCAATAAAAATATTGATATAAACATAAATATTAATATTTTGAAGAGAGTAGAAAGAACGTTTTTTTAAAAAAACACCATGAAAATTCATCAGCATTTTTCTACACAGTTGCCCCAAGAAATACATTTTATATACAGTTTTGACCTTTTTGCAAGCAATTTTCTCCAATCTAGTGCATTTTTTGTATGTTATTTTGATTAATCAAAATGGTCAAAGGCCTGGAAACGATGCCTTATGAGGAACGGCTAAGGGAGCTGGGCATGTTTAGCCTGGTGAAGAGGAGGTTAAGGGGGTGATATGATAGCCATGTTCAAATATATAAAAGGATGTCATATATAGGAGGGAGAAAGGTTGTTTTCTGCTGCTCCAGAGAAGTGGACACGGAGCAATGGATCCAAACTACAAGAAAGAAGATTCCACCTAAACATTAGGAAGAACTTCCTGACAGTAAGAGCTGTTCGACAGTGGAATTTGCTGCCAAGGAGTGTGGTGGAGTCTCCTTCTTTGGAGGTCTTTAAGCAGAGGCTTGACAACCATATGTCAGGAGTGCTCTGGTGGTGTTTCCTGCTTGGCAGGGGGTTGGACTCGATGGCCCTTGTGGTCTATTCCAACTCTATGATTCTATGATTCTATTCTGTATGCATTTTTGTACTGTTTGGCTGGAGAACTACATTGCAACATTTGGAGAAGCGTGAATTTCAAACGACAGCTGTGTTTTGGTTTTGTGCTTGGGAATTAGGCAGCTTGTCAAATGCAAACACAATCAAATTTCTCTCCCCCCCCCCCCATCCCTAGTTGTGATTATTTTTTTGCATTTCATAAATACCTGTAGCAATATTATCAACACAAAGTTTTATTCTCTCTCTCTTTCTCTCTCTCTCTCTCTCTCTGTGTGTGTGTGTGTGTGTTTGATATACACACCTAAACAATGGCTAAGTTTTGTTATTCATAACATTTGCCAGTGCATAGAACCAGCGAGCTGACTGGACATGATCTAAAACAAGGGCAGGCAGAAGGTCAACTATGATGTAGTCATAGATTCTGAGGTCATTTGCAGCATGTTGGAGATGTTTTCTGACTCTTAGCTGTTTAACTAGGGACAGGCCCAAGGTGAAGTAACCTCAGGTTGCACTGCGAGGGGAACTAGCTGGAAGGCAGTAATTGCTGTTTGCGTGGTACAGGAAGACATTTTAAAATGTTGGCCCTAGCAAGGTTGGGGGGGGAGGAGCAGAATAGGGCTTTGCTTCAGGCACAAAAGCATATTAGATTGGCACTGACTATAAGGTAAAGGTAAAGGGACCCCTGACCATTAGGTCCAGTCAGGACCGACTCAGGGGTTGTGGCGCTCATCTCACTTTATTGGCCGAGGGAGCTGGCATACAGCTTCCAGGTCATGTGGCCAGCATGACTAAGCTGCTTCTGGCGAACCAGAGCAGTGCATGGAAACGGCGTTTACCTTCCCACCGGAGCGGTACCTATTTATCTACTTGCACTTTGACGTGCTTTCGAACTGCTAGGTTGGCAGGAGCAGAGACTGAGCAACGGGAGCTCACCCCGTCACGGGGATTCAAACTGCTGACATTCTGATCAGCAAGTCCTAGGCTCTGTGGTTTAACCCACAGTGCCACCTGCGTCCCGCTAGAGCAACTGACTATAGTTTTGCCCATCTGCGTAAACCAGACATAGGCAAACTCGGCCCTCCAGATGTTTTGGGACTACAACTCCCACCATCCCTAGCTAACAGGACCAGTGGTCAGGGATGATAGGAACTGTAGTCTCAAAACATCTGGAGGGCCGAGTTTGCCTATGCCTGGCATAAACCATAGGCTGCTTCAACAAATAAATTGGGAGTGGTAGGGGTTTTGTGAGTTCAGTTGTGGTGTTAAAACAAATCCCTGGGCTGAGTATATCCTCAAAACACAATTTTATCCAGGTCTAAGGAGATGATTCTTGTTCCGGGTCACTATGGTGCATCAGTGCTTGTTGGGGGACCTTGAGATGGCAACAACAGCAGATCCCAGAAGTCTAAAACTGAGACACCTCTTCATCAGGTAGGTCAGTGACAAGGTCTTTCCAAGGTTCGCAAGTGCTTGTTCTTCTTCATTGTCATCATCACCTTAAATGGCAAAGTATTTTGGAATTTTATTTAGGCCTCCGTAGCCTAATTTCCAAATCAAAAAGCCTTCATATGGTGGCTTGCAATATAGTTAAGCTAGGAGAAATACAATTTAAAGTGAATGGATCCGTTTTTTAAAAAAACACAAGCAAGTGCCTTTTTCCCACTTTGTCTACCATCAAACGAATAGGTCAGAGAAGTTAAGGAGATGGTGAGTTCAAATCCAGAACAAAATTTTGGACAGGTTGCCTGAAGGAGCTTGTTGTGATGTAGTACAGATACATCAGAATTCAGAATGTGATGTTAACAGCTACTCGGAAGTTGCCGCCTTCCGTGAACACTGAGGGAATAGCCTTCATTAGCCCATTAAATGGACCAATGGAGTTCACAAAACACCAGAAAAGCTCTCTGTGAAGAAACTAAGGATCAATTTAAACATAAGAAAGTTGCTCTGTTCTAAACACTGCTGGGCATGTCCATATTTAATTGCGCGAATGGGGGTGAGGAAAACTGATCGTTTATACCTAACTGAAGCTAGAGAGATACATTGGATTAAGGGTTCAGTTGGCAGCCTGCCAAGAAACACTGTTGCTAAGGTGATTTTGTAACATGTAAGGTTTGAATAATGATAGTTACAATAAAGCTCAGCTTTTAGTAGTAGAACTCAATCAAACAGCTGGGAGAGAACCTTGACCAGAGAGAATATTTCAGGTGAACAGCCTGTGATTAAATTGGGGTGGAGATGGAAAAGATAATTGCCCAGTGGTATATTTTAAAAGTGAAAACTAGAAAGCCACTGTAGCATCGTTAAACAGAGATCAAACTAAGTATTGTTATATAACCCACCTGCAAACAGACCTGTTCTCTGATATCACAATACGCTTTAATAAATTATAATAGACCGTATTTGTTTTAACTTTCAGACATTAGTCCCCTGATGCCTATACTCAGCAATGCTGTGTGAGACAAAGTGAATGCAGGCATTGTTTATTTGAACCAAAATGATGGCAGTGGAGATATAAAAGGATAAGGAGAGCAAATGCTATTAATCAGGGCTTTTGGTCAGCCGGAACTCACAGGAACTCGGCTCTGGCACCTCTAAGGTGGGTTCTGGCACCTCTCAAGTGGGCACCATTGCCATTCTAAGAATATGAGTCAGGTGTTCAGGGTGAGTTCCAGCACATCTTT
Organism: Podarcis muralis; assembly: GCF_964188315.1. Lineage (NCBI taxonomy): Eukaryota > Metazoa > Chordata > Lepidosauria > Squamata > Lacertidae > Podarcis > Podarcis muralis. The sequence goes on along the minus strand of NC_135657.1, from coordinate 90,676,529 downwards.
TTCTAGAAAAATAGCTCTGCTATTAATCAATGGTGTACAGTGGTACCTCGGGTTAAGTACTTAATTCGTTCCGGAGGTCCATTCTTAACCTGAAACTGTTCTTAACCTGAAGCACCACTTTAGCTAATGGGGCTTCCCGCTGCCGCCGCACCGCCAGAGCCCGATTTCTGTTCTTATCCTGAAACAAAGTTCTTAACCTGAAGCACTATTTCTGGGTTAGCGGAGTTTGTAACCTGAAGCATATGTAACCTGAAGCGTATGTAACCCAAGGTACCACTGTATGAGATTAGGGATCCTGCATATACTGATAACTGGAAAGTAAAAGGACAATTTGGTGGACCAGCAGTGAGAGATCACACCTTGTGGTGGTCCAGAAGTAGAGTCCTCCACAATTTGTTGGTCAGTGGTGAGATTAGTAAAACACAGCAAGTTATGGACTTAAGGGGAGTGCAGCCCCATCTAACTGAGCTCACACACCTCTATCCAACTGAACTCTTCTATTCTCTTTCCCTCTAGCCTTTTCCCTGCTTCCTTCCTTCCTCATGATTTATCTGAAACTTCCCTGGGTCCTCTCCCTACACCAGACTCAAATTCAATACTTACAGGCCAGCACTGCTCAAATTATTCATGTGTCAGTTGTACGTGATCTGCAGTGAAAACACCATCACTGAGATCATCTTGATCATTGCTTTCTGATGAATCTGTTAATAGCAGATGACAGCAGGCGATGGGGAGGAGGAGGAGGAACATTTTCTTATTCTCCCCAACTCTGGGTCTGGGGGCCAAAAAAGAGAGAGGTAATACTCAAGGGCAGTGCTAAAAGAAACACTGAAGTCCAAGCAAAGCAGTCACATCCGAACATCTGGCACACGGGCATGGGATTGCTTTAAACTTAAGGGAATCTGGACTTTTTTTGTTCTTTGCAGACTGAGAGTCCATTGCAGCTGGCTCATTTAATTAAATCTTGTTTAAGGGGGCCAGGGGAAAGAAGTTATTAGCTGATCTTGATAGGGATTAGTGGCATTTCCCCACCCCCCGTTTTTCCACTGCGGGTAGGCAAATTGAAGTGTGTTATTCATTCTCTTTCCCTTTAGCCATTATTCCAGGACTACATCAGCAGAATGAGGGATTCAGAGTAAAACACATCCAGAGAAGGAGGTTTAAGTGCTCACAGTTTTCTGTAACGCAGCCTGCAGAATGCCATAAGGCGGTGAGCTGAAAATGGGCATTTTCTGCAGTTGCCCCTTTGCTGTGGAACGCCCTTCCTTCAACTGTTAGCTGCTTCAGACATCTTGAATAGCCTGATTTGACCCATAAGGTTGCTTTATTTGTATGAATCCCCTGAACTTCTGTTTTTATTTGTTTTTATATCCTTTTATACTGGGTTTTTTATTGTTTTAAGGTTGTGTTTAGGTTGATATATATATAAACACTGAGATCCTGCTCTGTTCCAGTAACAAGAAGCCGAAAGCACCAGCCTGAAGATGACGAGTGAGACCTCGTCGAAACGTCGCCTAGACACCCCAACTTTTACACGGGAAGACACCCGAGGACACCAAAACCTACATTCCTGTACCCGTGAAAATCTACGAAAGCATATATATATATATATATATATATATATATATATATATATAGTGTACATAGTGTACACCACTTAACATATTTGAAATACTAAGCACTTTATAATCTCCATTCCAGAGAATTCTCTACTGAAACCTTCATTCGGGGTACTTTATTTTACTGATAACACACATCCATTTTACTATACAAAAATATATTGGAATCTGGACTGGAGTAGCAAAATTCCTTCTCCAAAAGAAAGCAAATACTGTATAAGTTTTTTAAAATTTCTGTTGGAGACATAATCTGGTTGGTTGCAGCAATTCCCGTTATATTGCTAGAGGTGTCAAAAAGCTATGACTGATGGGATGATGTTAACAACAGCCATAAACAAAATTATGTGGATTGCCACAATAAGACTAAATGCCTGAGAAGGGAAGTGAGGGCAAGGTCAGTGAAAGCAAAAAAGAAGGAGGAAAACAGCATCGAGGAGAAGAAACAGAAAATGGCGGGTTTAAACTTAAAGCAAATCAAATAAAGTGAATGTGAATGTTTGGCAACGGCTTTGCAGGCTTGCTGACTTGTTTGTTTTGTAATTTGCTTGACTGCAGCCAGTGTCAATAAACAAATAAAGAAATCAGTCTAAATAAAAACCAAAACCAGGGAGGTAAGACAAAGGAATTGTTGATCTACGTGGCTATGGCTCAGGTCTACTTCTAAAAATGCATATGTGTAGGAGAACTGTTTTGAGAGGATATGGGAATATGGAATCTGCTTCTACAAGCTCAACTTGTATTGCTGTGGGTTTGGGGTTCAGTCTAGATGATGCCCTGAGTCCCTTCCAATTCTTGGGATTCTGTACCCAGTCTGGGTTAGGATCTAACAGAGGAGGTTGCCAAAGTAGTCAGACACTATTGTAAGAAAATGGCCTTAGCTGGCCACTTAAGTGTCCTCATCAGCATCCCAAAAGAAGGAGCTAAGTTGCAAGAGCAACAACTAAGTGATGGTGCCCTCCAGGCTCATGGGTGGGCCTTTCCTCCACCCCCCATCTCCTAGCTGCTACATAGAACAATGGGCAGAGTGGTATGTGAGAACTGAGCTGGAAGCAAGCTGGAAACATTGAGATGTGCTGGATCTGTGCTGGATCCAAAGCTGTGACTAATGGAGAAGCAAGATCTGTTGGGGTATCAATGCTGAGAAGGGCCTCCCCCATCCTACACAGGTTGTATATATGTCTAAATAAAACCATATAACCTAAAAAGACCACAGTCTACTGATCTTCATTCCAAGGAAACTGAACCCTTGGTAGATGCTGGAACCCTGGTGTCTCTCATTGGGGTGGCTTGTAACACTGTTAGGACTACGATGATAATAGCAATGATAATTGAGGTGAACTCAAAGCAACTTACACAAACCAGTGTAGAAACAAGAGCAAAAAGCTACCTAAAATGCACCAATTATATATATAAAATAACAGAACCAATTCAATCCAATCCCACTGAAAGATAAGCATAAGATTAAAGTCTAAAGACTTGAAGGAATGAGAAGCTTTTTGCCTGCTGTGTACAAAACAGACAGTGATGGCACCAGGCTGACATGATCTATGTTGCGTAGACTCACAGCACAACTTCAAATGCGTGTGACTAAATAAATGTTGCAGAAACAACTAAATGTAAATGCTCCCTTGCATCTCAATCCTATACATGTCTACTCAATTGGGCTTACTCCCAGGGCATAGGATTGCTGTCTTCAAGCAACAAGTTTGTGTAGCCTTGGTGGTTCCATTTCTGCCCTGGTTCTCCATTTTTACTCTTTCTCCTCCTCTTCTTCTTGATTTTCTCTTTTTGCTAGCTGTAATAGCTTCCTTCTTCCCCAACAGCATTCCCACCCCCACCCCCACCCCCAGAAATACATTACCAAGGAGAGCTATTTGAAAACTCTCTTTGAGCTATAGCTTCCAGTTGAAGGTGGCGCAGCTAATGATAGTCAGATAGTAATGTAGGTTTAAATCCTTTTGGGTGCTTTAAAAGCAAATGTCTAAGTCTTTTTGCAGGAAAGGCACCAAAAGTTTTAATGGCTTATCCCCCCACAGCTGCTGATGCCACCACCACTTTCCATAGTCTTAATCTCTTCACATGGGGAAATGTGGATGCATATGTCCTACTATGACCATGGTTCATCCATATATTATCATCACAAGTCTTTTTCATCATGTACATCATTGAGGTGTAAGTGCTTCAATTTTGAACATCATATTATTTCAGTGCGCCCAACAAACCCATGTTTATTTAGAAGTCCTACAGTGTTGAATGGGTTTACTCCAAAATAACTGTGTACAGTATATGAAACTAACACAGCTGCTTTTCTGTATGTGCACACCACGAAAGTCTTAGTGATGTTTGCTTACCTCTGCTTACTCAAAACTAATTCCTTTCAGGAGCAAGGAGAACTCGCTCCCTGGAAAGGATGCTTAGGGTGGCACCTTTCAATCATGACTGGATTGTGCTGGTAGAACAGGGGCACAGTTAACTACAATCAGAAGTGTGAGTGGATTCGAAAAAGGCCAGTTGCAGATGAGAACCATGTTATTATTGCTTGTTCCAGAATGTAAAAGATGGCAGCAATTATTCTGCTCTTACTGCTTGGTCTGTTCAGTGCTTTGGCTCCTCAAATCACCAAGACACTATCTTAATTAAGAAGCAACAGATTTCTGCTTTGAAACGGCTGGCTGGGGGAAAGGATACTCCATTGAGAGAAGCGTTGGCTCATTTGGTGTCATTGTGAAGCTGCTCATCATAACACAACCAATCCTAGTCAGGTGTGGACCTGCAGGCAATTTAATGGCTGGTGGTCATGTGAGCTGACTAAACCAAGAATTATTAACGAGCAATTTGCTACTAACTTTTAAGGGTGCAATCCTATGCTCACGTGCCAAAGGTAAGCCCCAGTAGAACTTCTGAGTAGATATGAATAATATTGATCTTCTCTTATAATCAAAAGCAACAAATAGTAAATAGAAAAAGAAAAGAGGAGGGTTTTATTTTTTAAAACTAGGAAACTGGATAGCATGAGATAGTTTGCAGAAATGTATTTAGCAGTTACTCAGTCATGGAACAAATCTTTGCCTTGTGTGCCCCTAGGTTCTTCAGAGAGAAATTTAATGCTGCCTCGCTTCTGTTGCATCTGTGCTAATTGTGCTTTCGAAACTTATTTGCATCATTACATCAATGCTAAAAAGAAGTTTAACTGGTTTAATAACCTATGTTAAGAGCATTGTAACGCTGGCATAATAGGGCAGCTATTCTATATGGATTTTTCCGAATGGGCAAAATAAATAGGATTTAACAGTTGCAGGGGGTTGATTCATTTTAAACTTCACCATTGCTTTTTGCAAACACACACACACAAATCATGAAGCTTGTGCACTTAGCCCAGCTGTACTCATAGAGACCGGTCGGAGGCTCTGGGTGGAAATCTGCATCCTGATTCTGCATCAAAAGACACATTCAGACACTTCCATGGAGTTTGATTCTGAAGTGGATGAGGGTATGCATCCAGAAGCTTATCTCCATCCACATTAACTATAGACATGGATTTGAGGTTTTGGTGGGTGTCCATCACTGATGTTTGAACTTAACCTGACTTTGCAGACAAAAATGAGCACACGTGAATACTGCAAGGCTCATGCCCTAAGTGTGTAGATGCATAATGTGTGTTTATGGAAATATCAAAGCTACACTACTGGTAATATACATATTTTGCCCTATTATTTATAATGCCCAGAATAAAGAAAATAAAACAAAACAGACAGGACATGTCTAATATCCATGTAATGTTTGTGCAAGGAAATAAGGATGGATGCTCAATTACAGATAATCTGGGGCAGCCCTTAAACAAAATCAGGTGCATGCAAGGACCAGGACATGAATGCTGCTCTGCATCTCAAACCATGTCTTTGACATGTGGTGTTTTCAGAACCTCTTCTTGATAGTAGCAGAAAGTTGCAAAGTCTTTGTATTTGAGAAAGTATTTTGCATAGTATAGGACAGGGATAGTCAATGTAGTGTCTATTAACTTCCCCCATTGTGTCTCACCATTGGCCATGTGGGCTGTGACTGATGGAGTTATAATCCAACAGCATTTACAGGGCATGTTGACCACCCCAGTTTTCAGCTTGCAAAAAATCAAATGATTTTTTAAAATGTTTTGTTAGGACTGTGCTGATAAACTGAATAGAAATCTCTACCTCTTGTTTGTTATGACAGTTGGAATGATTTTCTCTCTCTAAAACAGGCTTAGGCAAACTTGGAACTCCAGATGTTTTGGGACTACAATTCCCATCATCCCTGACCACTGGTCCTGTTAGCTAGGGATGATGATAGTCCCAAAACAGCTGGAGGGCCGAGTTTGGCCATGACTGGCTAAGACCTTAATCTTCCTGTTTCGTACAGTCCCTAGAATTTCCTCTACTCATATAGTTAAGTATAGTTGATGTTTACTTTTTTTAAAAAAAAGGTTTTGGGTAATGATGACAGATGATACTAACATTTTCAAATAAAAGTGTATGTATCATAGATACATGCTAGTTTAGATGGCTCTTCCAACTTCCGTTCTTGAATGCTATCTCACATGCCACACGAGACACGACAACGCTAGTCATGTCTCCTCAGAAGTAAGTCCCATTATGCTCAACAAAACTTGCTCCCCAGGTGAGTATAGGAATTGGAGCCTAACTATTAAGTTCTACCTGACTTTCAGGTTTCCTTATAAGAGCTATTTAAACACAGACTCCACCTGCAGCGTCTCACAAATAACACATTTGCTCTTTTCAAGCAGGAGACAAAGTAATCACTTCTTGGCACAGAGGAAAGAAGTGTATCCAAGAAGGAAAATCTTCCTTGCGGGTTAATGTTGCTTACACGATGTCAATTGATTGCTACAAAAAGAGAAGAAGGAAAAAGTGGATTCAAAGAAATTGCAACTCTGCTGTAATTCCCTCCCCATTGTTACACTTAGGGCTAAACACTGCAACAGAAGACTGCTGGTTATAAATTATCCAGCTTTCTCAGATAATCACCTGCATCCCAGAAGCAGCTGTTCATTGCCTACAATATCCAAAAATAGTTGTTTGAATGTCAGGGCAGCAGAAATCATGCTTTTTTTGTGCCACTGTATGAAGAAGAAGAAAAGAGGCTTTGATTAGATCGATCATTAAGGGCCTTACCACCTAGCACACCTAGTAAAGAATATCTAGGGTGATTGTTACACGTGACTACAGGCCACCATGGAATCTAATTTTCTCTCGGTTTACAATGTTTAAAGATCTGCAACCACAAGGGTGGGACCAACCATGTGGTCCTCAACATGGAGTCAGCGTTTCACTAGGAAAATGGGTGGCACTATGATAAGTTTGTAACCTCAACTGCTATGATTTTTGCCTCTGCCATCTGGTGATGGCAGAGATGAGATTGCTATTTTTCACTTTGGCTCGGGTCCAACAGTTTTGTCAGTGATCACAGAATGTTGCCAGTGATGGAAAAAGGAGATTTTTGCCCTTTCACCATTCCTCCTGTAACCCCTGTAACTGACCAAGAATCATTCTCTCATTCATCTGGATTGCAGTTCCTTCAGCAAAGAAAAGCCCTTCCATTCACAGAAGAGCAACTCTCGATCCAAGCCTTAATCCCCCACCCAAACATTTTACATTATACATTTAAGATTGTTTTATTAACATGTGTGCTTCAAGTCCCCAGTCTGGGAGGTCTGCAAACTGATGCTACAAAAACAGAGTAGAAATGGTTGCACAGTATCACCTGTTTCTCACCTCTGACTGTACAATTGTTTTGCATGTATTTCCCCCTTTATGAAGATGATCACTCAGTATATTCAGGAGAGGCTGAACGACTACCCCTCCTTCGATTGCCATCCACCTCCCACTGATGGATGCCGAATTGCATAACTCACATAATTAGCTACTTACAGTACAACAGCATATGCTGCACAAGCAGTGTCAGAAGCTTCTCAAACCACCCACCCCCAGAACTTTCTGTTTATCTGTTTCCGTGTGTACCTGCCAAGGAAGTTGTGTTGTAAACAATGATGAGCGGAGCAGCCTACACTGATCTATCAACTTCATTATTAATCTAACACTCTGAGTTTGGGCAATCTGTGTCATAAAGATGAATGTGTGGCATCTCTGTCTGTCCGCTCATAGTAGCCATGGCAAAAGGTGCGAACCCCAGTGCCAAACCTGCACAGCAATTATATCTGGATTTCAAAACCCCTTAACTCCTTTTATTTGTTACTCTCTACATTTCTTCCAAAGTCACCTTTTCACTGCTTGTGCCCTATATTGTGCCCTAATATACCTAAAAGAAAGGATTCTGCTTTTTAAATAAAAGGTGTCTGGATTATGCTCAATCCTGGCTGGCAATGGCAGAGAGACTAGCTCAGAATCTATCAAATCCCAGGCTAAAACCAGCACTTACCCTTCCCTGCTCCCATTTCAGGACTTTCTGCTCTGTTTCACTTGTGGTGATACCATAAGTGGGATTGCCTCCCACCCACTCATCTGGACACCAGTGGGAAGCAGTGATGCTTTAAAATTCACACAGCTCCAAATTTTATGATGCTCTTTAAAAAAATTTATCAAGGTGTATACGCCACATACTAAAATGGAGGGGGGGAGGAATCTACACATAGACATAAAGTAGTGCAAAAATAGTCAATGAAAATAGTGGAAAGCGGACATTATATGCTAGTGAAAATGGCGTGAAATGCAATGGACCAGATTCTAGAAAATAGCTGCACTAGTGGGAGGCAAGGAGTCCTAGTACCACAACAGATCTTCCTCCTGTTTGCTCCCTCCACTCTGAGAGGTCAAGAGAACCCTCAGAACAGCACACAGTGGGAGAAGAGGGGAGATCGCTTCATCAGGCAAGCAGAGAGAGAAAATTATTTTGTTCGTGGAACAATTGTAATAGTGTGATACTGAATTTGACATGGTAAAAAGGTAAAGTTACCCCTGCCCGTACGGGCCAGTCTTGCCAGACTCTAGGGTTGTGCGCTCATCTCACTCTATAGGCCCGGAGCCAGTGCTGTCCGCAGACACTTCCGGGTCACATGGCCAGCGTGACGAAGCTGCTCTGGTGAGCCGGCACCAGAGCAGCACACGGAAATGCCGTTTACCTTCCTGCTAGAAAGCGGTCCCTATTTATCTACTTGCACCTGGGGGTGCTTTCGAACTGCTAGGTTGGCAGGCGCTGGGACCGAGGAGCGGGAGCGCACCCCGCCGCGGGGATTCGAACCACCGACCATGCGATCGGCAAGTCCTAGGCGCTGAGGTTTTACCCACAGCACCACCCACGTCCCTATATTCATCTAAATTGCATGTCCACATTAAGCAAATGTCCACATTAAGCAAAACAGCATACAAAAACATGTGTATGTTAGGATAAGTATACACTAAAATGTTGATGAATTTTCATGATGACGTTTTTGAATACTACAGACCAATGCAGAAATAGGGACAAGTGAACTTGAGATGAGGGAAAGGAGAGAAATCAAGAACCACCAGTTTCATCTATCCGCACTCTGAAGATGACTGATTTAGGCTATTACACATATACACACCCCAAGAAAATTTGATAGTCCATCTTCATGGTAATGTTCTTGAACCATTGGCCTAACCAATAACCCATTCCTTCATCACAGCTTGTCCCTTGTCAATTAAATAATAATCTCTTGAACGTTTTACAAAGCCAGGTTAACCCTCTTATCCAGACATGATAAATAGTCACGGCATGAAGAGCATCACCTCGACATGGCCGTTGCTGTCACTTCATGTCTAACAATAAAGCCCAGTTCTTAGTGTGTGACTCAAAAAATTGCCAATTTCACACTTGATTTTCCACCTGCTCTACTTGGCAGCTTTCATGCTTCTTTCCTGTCTCCGTACACTGCGGAAAATGGGAACGATTTTGAACCAAACCATTAATAATTCCGTGGCATGGATGTGTGTAGCGTGGGCGTGTATAATAGATATATCTGCAGTATAACTTAAATCTGTATCTCACTTTAGCTTGATTAGAGTAGCCTTCTGGAACAGTGAATCTCAGAATTTCTTTTTCCAGTGCAGTGACATTGTCATAGTAGACTTAAACAGGAAGGACTGGGGTCATCTTCCAAATTCTTCTTAATGGGAATGAGAAGATCAGGCAATAACAAAAGTGGGGGGGGGGGGAGTGGGAAGATTCAGATATAGCTCAGTTGGTTAGAGCATGGTGATGATAATGACAAGGTTGTGGGTTTGATCCCCATATGGGACATTCCTGCATTGCAGAGGGTTGGACTAGATGATCCTCAGGGTCCCTTCCAACTCTACAATTTTATGATTCTGTGCTTCCCAAAACCAAAAGATTGGCAGGGCTGAGGTATTCAAAATCCCCTTGAAAAATGGCATTAGTTGTATTGAAATTTTATTTTAATGTCACTTGTTGTTATATATTTTTGAAAACAGATGTTTAACAATTTTGGCATGGATTTTAAAAGCTGGGATATCCCTCACCCTGAAGCCCCTTAAGGACAGGGGGTCTCTCTTGTGAAATGGAGTGGGGAGCCTACTCCAAACTCCCTTTTAGGAACCTGCTTGTGCCTTCATGCCCTTTCACAGATACACCAAAGCCGTGTCACAACACTACAAACCGCCCTAGCTGGAGCATCAACAATGACATTGTAGGATTGTTCAGAGGAAGGCAAAACTCCGGAGACCAATTCCACCAATCCCATTGCAAGATAACGTTCCTTCTTAGCCCCACCAACCAGCAGCCAAGATGGAGTCCAGCCCAATTCTACACTCTGTTGTTGCAAATGACGTGGCAGGGCAGGATGGAAATACAATGGTTGAGTGATAGAGCATCTGTCTGGCATGAAGGTTCCTGGAATCTTGAGGCAGAGTTCAGAAAAACTCCCATGTGAAATGCTGGAGAACTGCTCCAAGGCAGTGAAGAGTTGGCATTGGGTCTTCTTAATGTTGCTGGGCTAGAACTCCCATCATCTCTGATTATTGGCCATGCTGGTTGAAGCTGATGGGAATTGGAGTCCAATATCATCTGCAGGACTAGATTCCTGGGGTAGGCAATATTAAGCTAGCTGGGGTGATGTTAGGACATTAAATAAAGCAGCAGCATTTTTTCCCCCATCCCCCACATCTATATACTAACTCATTCCAATAGTCACTAAGCAGAGTACAATGAAAAATGATAACATCAGTTGTTAACATGCAGTTAAAATACCTGTTGAAATAAATAAATAAAAAGTCTTCAGTCAGCACTCAAAATTCAGTAGGGAGGGCCTGTTTGACCTCAGCTAGAAGGGCATTCAATAAAATTGGGCCCTTTTACTGAAGGTATGGCAGGGGTGCCAACTTGAATAAAATATTGTGGGGAACCAGGTTAGCCCCACCCTGCACAGTTGATCACATGACACACCATTTGAATGAGAATGCTCATCAACTTTGTGGGGGCCCAGCCCCATCAAATATTTTATTGTAGCGGCTGAAGCCCCCAAGGCCCCTAGGAATTGGCTCCTGTTGTGTATGGCTTGTGATAGCTACACAACACAGTGACTTCCCCAAAGACCTCAGTGATTGGGAAGAGATATAAGGAACATTGGCATGAAGTTAGGGCCAGAGGCACCAGCTTGTGAGGGCAATTTGGAGGGGGGGCGATGTTGCACACATGAGCAGGTTGCTGGAGCCCTCCTACCTCCTTTCTAAAGCCGGATGGGCTTTGGGAAGGTGGTGGGAGGACTCTTGGAACAATCAGAGCATCGCTCCTCCCTCCCTAAACCAATCTGAAGCTTCCTGGGCTTGGGGAAGGAAGCATCAGGGAAACATTTAGGGGACTAACCCTTAGTCCATTGACCACATGCCACTGATAAGGAATCAGGTTAAGGACCTTGTAAATTAATATAAGAACTTTGAACCTGACCTGACACTGTATGGGCAGCCAGTGCAAGCTTTCAAGTACCCAAGTTATCTATAGCCACATATTCATAATAGTGTAAATTTTGCAAGCTAAGCACTGATCTAATCTGGGACTCAGATTAACGGCTGAGAACAGAATGTGTCATCCAAAAGTCAGCAAACTATGAATGAGCACAGAGAAAGCTCTGAATCATTGTGTAATCATAGGGGATTTAAGTAAATGAAGATAAAAATCAATCCGTCGGAGGTAGTGAAAAGAGGAGAGCTACCAGAGATGAATGCTTTTTGAATATGTTTTCAAATATTTAAACAGTACTTAAGAGCGCAACATTACCAAATGTCTACTTTGGTAATGCCTTCTTTCTACAATAGGCCTGGGTGATGATGTGTCTCATTCACTAGATCTGGAAATAGATTTTCTTATTAGGAACATTCATCACATACAGTTGGCAATTCAGAGCTGAAGCCATTAATGACAGGGAATTATCACTCCATAATGGGGCCATGAATATGCAGCTCCTTTGTGCTATCATAGACTTAAGCGTTTTCTGAATGAATGGTATTGATTGAAGGGAAAAAAAGTTCCTTATCATCTTCATTTCTGAAAGATCTGCAGTGTGTGTGGATTGTACAATGCAGATCTTTAGAAGATCTATTTGAGATTGACTCAAATGTCAGTGTTTGGGGACCTGCTTTTAAACACCTGGGGGAAAGGTATATTTTACTCTGTAACCTGGATTTAGTTGTCAAAAACTGCAGCTGAGACACTGCCAAGATTAACCTTTTTAAAGCAAGCCAAAGCAAAACTCCCACTCTCCCCTCCCCCAAGCAAACAGGAAATATTCCTACTATAACTATGTAGTATAGCCAGAGGGTCAATGCGAATGCAGCAGTTAGAATTTTAGTCTGGGACTGGGAAAACATCGACTTCCAATCTTGACTTGTCCATGAACACCTTGCCCCCTACTTTGGGGGTATTGTGGAGATGCAACATCTCTTTCCCACAGCCCTCTCCCTCTCCTGTAGATTTTTAAAAAATCCTAATTAAAAAATAATCCCTGAAATAATTCAGTACTAGATCCAAAGTGGGGTGACTGATTGCCAGATAGGACCAGGGTTTTGTTGTTGTTTAGTCGTTTAGTTGTGCCCGACTCTTCGTGACCCCATGGACCAGAGCACGCCAGACACTCCTGTCTTCCACTGCCTCCCGCAGTTTGGTCAAACTCATGCTGGTAGCTTCGAGAACACTGTCCAACCATCTCGTCCTCTGTCGTCCCCTTCTCCTTGTGCCCTCCATCTTTCCCAACATCAGGGTCTTTTCCAGGGAGTCTTCTCTTCTCATGAGGTGGCCAAAGTATTGGAGCCTCAGCTTCAGGATCTGTCCTTCCAGTGAGCACTCAGGGCTGATTTCCTTCAGAATGGAGAGGTTGATCTTCTTGCAGTCCACGGGACTCTCAAGAGTCTCCTCCAGCACCATTATTCAAAAGCATCAATTCTTTGGCGAACAGCCTTCTTTATGGTCCAGCTCTCACTTCCATAGATCACTACTGGGGAAACCATAGGACCAGGGTGGGTCAGCCTAATAAACCCCCCTCTCCAGCTTGGAACCTCAGGGTGAATTGGTTGGGCAGGGAACTGTGTACAGCCTTAAAAATTGATCGATTTTATAGTTGTTTGTCCCCGGTTCATTTAAGGGTATTCATTTTAACCTTTTGTCTGGGCACTTAAATCTGCATCTCTGGATCAGTATTGTTGGAGGTTTCTATGGGGGATACCCCAATGTGTTAAATGGGTTGGAACAAACAAAGCGCCTTGGGGTAATTGCTTTGTCCCAGGTATGTTTTGTATACAGAAAGAAAACAGTAGGTGGTATATGGCTGGGTTTAGAGTCTCTATTTGCTACTGTGCAGATTGCAAGATACTGTAAGAACAACATTACAGGTCTTCTTTGGCGTAAATTCTTCAGTGAAAAGTAGAGTGAGGTGTACTTTGACCCACCCACCCCCCAAAGGCTTGGATGGGGCAGTTCTTTACATGCCCACTCAGAAGTAAGTCCCCATGAGGTTCAAAGAAACTTAGAGATAAATGACTGGAACCTTAATCCCCATCCGTTTCAGTGGGAGTGATTTGGATATATGCTCTACTTTCTCATTGACATCAATGCCCTTAAAATGAAGACCATCAATGCTCTTAAAACTAAGCTCCTGTAGCCAATACGCTGCAGTAGTTTCTAAGTTTCATTGGGTTACATTCATGATGTCCATATGATGTACTGGTGGTTCTGGGATAAGAAAGGTGTTGGTGGGGGTGGTGAGAAAATCTCCCTTGCTTTCCTTGATTCAAGAACAATGTTTATTATTATTATTATTATTATTATTATTATTATTATTATTATTATTTTAAAAATTCAAATTATTTCATCACATATGCATCCTTCTGTTCCTCTAAGGGTTTGGGCACAGCATGAATGATTGTTCTAATTTATTCTTACCACAACAGTGAGAGGTAAGTGAGCTGGTTGGTTGGAGGGCAGCCTGTGAGCCTTAAGAGTGAGTGGGCTTTGAACTCTGGCCTCATCAGACAAAGGTCCAGTGCTCTGTCCAGTACACCCTGCTAGCTCTAAGCTGAGCCCTTCCCACCACGGCTCCGCGAAGTTGACAGAGAATTTAATATTGTTCAGTTATCATCTGCGAAAGAATAGCACAGTACACAAACTATCAAAGGACGGAGCCGTGTGGAATGCTAAGGAAAGCCTGTCAGTGAGTTGTTAGGCATATCACATTCTGTTTTTTATTGACAGAGGCACGCCACGGCTTAGGTGGTATGTCAATGCCAAAAAGACAGCTTGTGATAAGACTTTCATTTCACTGAGTCATTCCGCAAGCCACAAAATGCTGTTAACGCTAACAACAAAATGTACTGTGCAACCTCGAGCAAGTTTTCCAACTTTATACAAATCTGGATCCCATATCTGAGCAAATCTGTAGCTGGTTTACTTCAGCTGTGGATCTATTCATCCATCCATCCATTCATTCATGTTAAGCATTGAAATGTGGAGCCGAGTCTGGAACTTTGGAACACCCACTCAGTCCAGTTGTACCACACTTCCTAGCAAAAGGGCTGAGGTTTGCAGCCTAACAGTATAATTCTTTGCTTGTTTAATGCCATGATTCTGCACTCAAATTCCATACCATCCAACTTTTTCAGATCAAAAACCGGGACACGCATTTTCCGGGATTTTCTCCTGGGTAAATCACATAACTCACACCGCAATCTCACACTGAAAAAGGAAAGAATTACAGTGGTACCTTAGGTTAAGAACTTAATTCCTTCTGGAGGTCCGTTCTTAACCTGAAATTGTTCTTAACCTGAGGTACCACTTTAGCTAATGGGGCCTCCCTCTGCTGCTGTGCTGCTGCCGCACGATTTCTGTTCTCATCCTGAAGCAAAGTTCTTAACCCGAGGTACTACTTCCGGGTTAGCAGAGTCTGTAACCCGAAGTGTTTGTAACCTGAAGCGTCTGTAACCCGAGGTACCACTGTACATAATTACAAACATAACAGAAGTCATCATAAGCCATAAATAAGACCCATCAAAAAACATACACAACCAGTTTTAACCATTTCCACATAAATCATAGTATCTAAAAATGAGGACATAAAAAATTGATATCACAAACTGGAATAAAAAAACCACACCAACAATGCACTCTCCAAAAAAATATATCCCAAAACACAAGAGTCTGTTCTTCTGCCTCAGCCTTTGTAGCTGGAGTCAGTCAAGGCCCCACCCTCCTAAGCAGGGGCTGGTCTTCCAGGACTCACAACCAATGTGGTCTCGGGACTCTTCAGCAGTCTCAGCTTTTGTAGCTGGAGTCAGTCAAGGCCCTGCCTTCCCAGGCCAGGTGTAAAAAAGCTAGCAAGGCTGGAACAGATCTTCCAGGATTCACAGCTGTGGTTTCAAATGGCAAAAAAAGAAAGAAAAAGGAATTTGATTAAATGTTGCAGATGACTACCTGATCTTATGAGCTGTCTAACAGCAGGCAACCTCCCTCAAAAGATGGTGAACCCATTACAGCAGGGACAAGATGGCTACCTAGCAGTGATGGATTGCCTGCACTGGCAAGGGATTGGACTAAAAGGCATTTTAGTTCCTTCAAGCTCTCTGATAATATGATTGATAAGAATGGAGTTGCCAGTCTTGAAATGCTCTTTTGAGACACATAAAGCTTGTCCTAAATCTATAGGGAACGCTGTGCATATGGCCATGAAAATGCGCAAATTAAACAAGTCAGTGTCAAGCGGCCACAGAAGAAAGGGAAATTCTAACCAGGTTACTCCACCCCCCCTCTGGTGCAAAAACCCACCCCATGACCTGCACCTTTAAATCTGCCAACTCAAACAGAATGCAAGCAGTGCTGCCCTTATAATGAATGCACCTCTGCAGACTATTTTTCTTAGTTATATATTGCTGGAAGCAGGGCAGCAATGGAAGACAGGAAACAAATGACTATAAAAATGTTCATTTGCCAGCGCTGCTGTATATGGTACATTGTATAACTGTAGTATGGTCAGTATGTGGGTGATATATTAAAGGTGTTCTCTATTTGCAGCTTCCAAAGGAGATGGAAGATATAGAAGATAAAGTCTGTGGGTCATATGAAGCACTTTTTTTTTTTATTAAAGGGTGCTCTTAAAGGCAAAATAAACAGCTAATACCCTTAAATACCATATTTTCATAAATACAGATAGATGAAACCCAAGAACACAATCTTGTGAATGTGGCAAGCAGCGTAGAAAAGATGGATCTGTCAGTTTTGGTCTCTCTTCCCCCCGCCCCCATCCTGAGCTTAGTTTGTCCTGTTCTACAACAGTTTGCAATTTATTTAAGTCGGCACCAAAAAAAAAAAGTGTACATTTATCCTATCACAAATTCATGCAATTTTGCCCATCAGACACATTCTTGCAAGCAATTTCCCCTAATAGTCCCTAACACAGATATGTGTTTGTGTATGTATTTTCCCTAACACACACATTTTTTTGTACACTTTTGGGTGGTTGGAAAACGGCAAAGCAAACTTCAGGGGAAAAAATATGACTTCCAAAGGTAATAGTCGGCTTTTGCATTGGTGTGTGTGAATTAGGGAGGTTATGTTAGACTCCCCTCCCCAAAAAATATCACCTAGGACTCAACTACATTAGTAAAGAAAAAACGTTTTAAATACATTATAACACTGTGACACCAGATGGTGCTGTAGAGTTCCGTCTTTGGCCAATGTGATTTCCCATTACGAGGTTTACAACGCATTTTCCTGAAACTTTTTTTTGTTTAATGTGTCTAGATCCAGCCCTAGTTTCTTACTGGAACAGATAGCAAACATTAATGTTTCTTTTATTTTTCCATAATAGGTTTACAGAAAATCAGAGAGGTTGCAAACAAACAGTCCTATTTTGTGTTTTGGAATTTTATACCACGTGCGCACTGAGCTTTCTCTCTGGCTTGCAATTTGGGTTTCCTTCCCTTAAATCAGAAGGTTGGTCAACATGCGATGCAAATTCATGCATATTAAGCAGCGGATCGATCAGGCGCTTAGCTGAGGTGCTGATCTCTTTGTCGCTTGGAATTCATCAGGTAGCTGTTTCAGAGCAGCGTGGGGATTATCTAACTTGAAGAGCATTAATAAACCAGATGTGCTTTCAGCATGCTTAAGCACTGCAGGTTTATCAGCGGCACTAGAGATCATTAAGGAGAAAGGGTTCAAATATATATACTAATTGTTATGAGGAAGGAGTGGAAAAGGGAAATGGCAAATGTAACCAAAAGCAAGGAAACAGATTTCTAAGGATCAGAAAACTAGAGGGAGATGCCAGAAGGACTAAAGACTCATTTAGTCTTAAGTGCTGCACAAAACAGCTTCTCTGTTGATATTTTGAAGCTGGCTGGGTGAAAAATCCACTCCGTCACTCTTCCTTGATAGTGTGTAGAAGCTTTTAGAAATACGTGTAAATGCAAAGTAAGGGTGGGATCCAGATAACTGTGTTTCCCTCATGGGAATGGGGAGGGGGAATTAAAAACATGAGGACAATGGTGTCAACATTATACTCCAGAGTGTTCCTTTAGGATGGGTTTGTTTGTTTTTTGAAAAATATCTACAGCATATATTTCATTATTAGTGGTCAATTCTTGGTTCATGAATTGGTTTAAACAATTAGGAAGAAGAAGAAGAAAGAAAAGGGGGAAGAGGGTGAGGGGGAATGGTGAGTGGGGTGGGGTCAGGTATCAATAGGATGTTGTAGTTGTTGGGAGGTGGGGGGAAATGTGAAAAAGGGGGAATGTGAGCTTTTCCTATACACACTGCAGTACAGTCGCATTGCCTGATAAATACTAGTCTGAGATTTTCTTGCAGAAACAAATCTCCTCTGCCCTCCTTCCATAGAAAAATAAAACTATTTGGTGTGCAGAAGACTTCGCAATGTGAATACACCCCTTGTGTTGTGACCAGAGGTATTGATTCCACATGTATCATGTGTAGTACCAAGGTGTTTCAGCAGCAATGAAACTTGACCTTACTTTCCAAGTAGCGACCTTGCAACTATAACATATCCCCACCTGACCATGAGGCTTGGCTCTTGCTGTTTGCTCTCAAAAAAGGTTTTCTGTAGAGGGTTTTTTTTTTTTGTCCTGTGCTCAGAAGGCGGAAGCACAATTACTCACTGGTTTGGACAGTGGGGAGCATAAAAAGTTTGCCCAGCTCTCTCTAACTCTCTCTCTCTCTCTCCACAAGGAGACTTTAAATTGACAATGAAAGTTAATTAAACGCTTGCATGTCAGAAAGGACTTCTGAGGTTTGCCCATCTTAGATTGTAGTCACTGGATCCCTTGTTCAATTCCTTGTTGAGAAAGGAGATCATTGCAATAGTTTCCACCACAAGTAGGAATAGAGAATTGTGTTTGGTCCTCGTTTTTTTAAGCAAATTGGCATATCAGGCAGACTAATGCACAGATCAGAACATAATCACAGTTATTATTTTTATTGGGCAGGCAGTATTCTGTTAAATAATCCCATCACCACCAGTGTTTGAAACTACCATTGATCTAAGCGCATTTTGCGACAGGAAATGTCATTAGTGTGAGCAGTTTCTGAGCTCTGGGCATAGTACTGCACCTGAGATTTCAGATTAAAACTGCAGAGTGGAAGGAAAGGAGGACCTTTTTCCACCTCCCCCATTTCCAGCTACTCTCTGAAGACTGGAGAGGAAACCCCCTTGAGAATATTAGGGAGCTGGGCAGAAGAAAGACTAGGCGATGTAAAAAATGAACATAATATTTTAGCTGCAGTTCATTCATTTTCAGCTTTGTATTCTTGTTATAAAAAAGTGTGCCTAGGCATTCCATTGCTGCGTCTATAACCTAGGTTTAAGGTGCCATTTAGCACCTAGGGTTCATATCTCAGTTTCTAACACTGATCACCACAATGATTTATGCTTACACCATAGGACTTTCCCTGCCTTTCCTCTCCTCCCCCTGTCACCCTCCCCAAATCTGCTCCAGGAAATGGGATCATCTTAATAGATGGTCCTGGTTGCAGGCAGGCCTTCAGACTGGTTCCCCCCCCATTCTGGCGTGGATGGAGCTATCACCCTTATGCCGGGGTGGCACCACAATCAACCAGGGCTATTGCCCAATCATTTTGAAGAGTGATTGTGGGGGAAAGTATAAAAGCGGCGGCGTGATGTGTGCTTCACACTGCCAAACACCTGCCCACCCTCCCATTAATTTAAGTGTCCTTTGGCCTTGCTTTGAATTTTGGTTGATTGCCCATCTTGAGTTGGGGACCGGGTAGGAATTTTTTCCATTTGGCAAATTGGCACGGGCCACTTGGTTTTTAACTACTATTTAGCAATCGTCACAACTTTGTAAGGTTTGGCGGTTGGGCATTGGCTTATTGTTGAATGGGGGAGGGGAGGTGGGCCATCGCCTGCCCCTCCATTTCATGGGTATTCTGTTAAAGGAATCCGGGGCCTGGATCCTGTTTGAAGTCCGCTTGAAGGGTGAGGGCCAGGCCAGGCCTCTGGGAACACCAGGGGAGCTGCAGGCGGGTTCCCCTGAAGCAATTTCCCTTTGGGTGGTTTACCCTTACAGACTTCCTGCAAAGCAGGAGTCAGATATAGTCTTGCCAATGCCTAAGCCAATACCGCTCTCATTCCTGTAATCAATAAAGTTGTGGCCAAAATTTTGCCCAAAAACCTTAAACAAAATATCTGTGTCTGTATGAATTTCTTTATTCTAATGGCGGATCGGCTTGGGGGTCTTGCCACGCAAACCCCCAGAACAGACACAGGGGAAGGAGAGGAGGAAGAAATTCTGTTGTGCAGGCAGAAGTTATTGTGCTGATGGAATGTTCACCTTAGCACTGCATTATCATCATCATCATCATCATCACCATTATTATTATTATTATTATTATTATTATTATTATTATTATTACATTTGTTACTTCTTCTTTTTTTAGCCTAAGTACTAGTTGAAATCTTTTCTTCTGGCTTGGTAGTGACCTAAAAGCTTTTATCATCTAGCAGATGTTTTGTGGCCTCTGGGAAATCAGCTTGTGTTCGGATCTAGCTACTAGCAGTCACGTACCCACGTCTCAAAGGCAATTCTTGTTAACTCAGCAGTCAGGCTCGAGCCGGGGATTTTGACCTTGCAGTGTGCTGAATGTGAATGGGAGTTGTGAGGATTCTGGACTTATGAACGGGAACTAGGACTGCCTCCACAAAGCTTGCACCCAGAGACAGAAAAGGAAACATGAGTATGACATAGCTGATTCATGTATCGTTTGCCTTCCTTCTCAGTGCTTCAAAATGTGAGCCAGCCACTCTCCCCCAACTCTGCCATAAAATTAGCTACTTTCTTGATCCTTACGATTAGCAAGTTTCAGGGCAGGTGGGAGAACTGTTCTGAACATGCAGCTTATAATGTAATTTATACTCTTGTCCAAATCAATGTGTGTGTATTATTATAATGAGTTCCCCTCACAAAGTTGCAATTCCCACAGTTCCCTGGGAAGATGGATTGTCTGTTAACTCACTCTGAGGACTTTGAAGGGAACAGGGGCTTCCTAACAACTCCCAGCGCCGTTAATTTGAACCACAGCTCCCAGAATTCCTTGGGCTGATAGCTATGCTAGCTGGGGCTGATGGGAGCTGTATTTCAACAACATCCCGAGGGTCGTAGGTGTGTTCTTTGGGAAAACGGAAAGGAAGCATTTTCTTTTCCTACTGGAAGCAACTGCACTAAGATTTGTTTTATGAGTTTTATGAACCCTGCTTTGGATAAAATATGGCAGTACCCATATGTACGTCCATCTGTTTCCCTCATAAGACATGTGTATATCAAGTTCTGCTCTCTCTCCCCCTCTGCATTACTGTGTGTTTTTCATCACTACTGTTTTGTTAGCGCCTACACATTTCGCCAAGCTTCCCCCCCACTTTTAATTGGGGGGGGGGGAGTGCTCACACATAAAGAAACACCATAAGGTGTTTGGGTTTTGAATGTGTGTGTGTGTGTTTTAAATGAGATGAAATTTCTGCTAGAAGCTGTGCATGCTTTTATTGCCGCATCAAAAGGAGGCTTTGGAAATGCTGACTGGATTAGAATATGAAGCTATTCGCTTGTGGACCACAGGTTTATAGGTCTGGAGAGCAGCTGAGAGCAGGTACAGAGACCTAAGCAGCCCACTTGGGGGGGAAAAATCTCTCTCTCTCTCTTTCTCTGTTCATTGAAACAGGGGGAAAAGTAGTTCATGGAAATAAACACAGTTAGCTTTACAAAACCAATAGAAACACATTTGTTCCACAATGCCAAAGGTTTCGTTTCTTAGCTTCTTATATAACTTCACTGCAGAGATTCCCCACTGCCTCTGATTTTACTTATTGATTGATTGCTGAAATTGCTGAATCATTCAAAAACACCCATGGCCTTCTGAGAACGCTTAATGGAGTGAGAGGTTGGGGGAGCATCCAAATTGTAGCAACTGGGGCAAGGAAAGCAGGCTAGATTTTTGAGAGTCACCATTTTGAAACTCTGAGATAAACCTTGTTCACCAGGTACAGACTGTTGTCATAGGAGAAAGCACAAGCTCCTTCCCTCTTCATTTCTTCGGCGAATACGGGTTGGGATGTGGACAAATGCCAATTCACTTTCCTTTGGTGTTAGTGGTGGTATTGGGGGGGGGGGCGGACTGCACAGGGCAGTGAAGCAGCAATTTTCAGTCCATCCTGTGTTCATCATAAACAGAGCTGTTTCCTTTCCGCTACAGTTTGGCCCCTGCTACAATGTGTGTTATGGGACATAGGCAGTGCTGTGGGTTAAACCACAGAGCCTAGGGCTTGCCAATCAGAAGGTCGGTGGTTTGGATTCCTGTGACATGGTGAGCTCCCGTTGCTTGGTCCCTGCTCCTGCCCACCTAGCAGTTCAAAAGCACGTCAAAGTGCAAGTAGATAAATAGGTACCGCTCCGGCGGGAAGGTAAACGGTGTTTCCTTGCGCTGCTCTGGTTCACCAGAAGCGGCTTAGTCATGCTGGCTACATGACCCGGGAGCTGTATGCCAGCTCCCTTGGCCAGTAAAGCGAGATGAGCGCTGCAACCCCAGAGTCGTCTGTGACTGGACCTAATGGTCAGGGGTCCCTTTACCTTTACAATCTGTGTTACTCATTTTGCTATACACGACGGCCAAAGCTTTATGTAGTTTATGTCAACGCATCTCAGTGGAAGGGATACATCAACAACAATTTAGAAAACAATGCAATTATTTCGGTAATGTTTGCAGACTTATGAAAATGGTAATGAAGACCACCTGCATTTGCTCAAATGGTACAAGTTCCAGCTCCTGATGGACAGATGAATTGAGGGCATTTCTGCTCCCATTTCTGACTGAATTCTCTTGATGCTTGTTAGATTTCTGAAAGAGGAATAATTGTATATGCTACATCAAATTATTCCATCCTTCCAGATGTCTCTGAGGTAAATCCTATTAATTTTGGTGGCAGGAACAGCCTAGAATAGCAGGCTTATGTTAGTATTTGGTTTATTGTCGTTTTATCTTTATTAATGTAAGGGACAGCTAGCTTCATCCTGTTGTTTTATGCTGGTCCCATCTGGAAAGAATCAGAATATAATAGCTAAGGAATGGGAAAGAGACGATTACGGTAGTTTTCAGTACAGTGGTACCTTGGTTCTCAAATCTTATCTGTTTTGGAGGTGTGTTCCAAAACCAAAGTGTTCCAAAACCAAGGTGTGCTTTCCCATAGAAAGTAATGCAAACTGGATTAATCCATTCCAAACTTTAAAAAACAAGCCCTAAAACAGCAATTTAACATGAATTTTACTATCTAATGAGACCATTGATCCATAAAATGAAAGCAATAATAAATGTACTGTACTATAAAATAAATAAGACAGTATTGTAGATGATACCTGCACTGATGATAGTCATTGGCTTTTATCCATTTCCACAGTCACACAATCAATCAATCAGTAGCTGAACTGGGTTCCACACAGTCACAAAAACAAATTAACCAAAAAAGCCTCAAAAACAAAAACACAAAATAAATAGATAAAACAAAATTGCCGAACTGAATCCGTTTGACTTCCAAAATGTTCGAAAACCAAGGTGCAGTTTCTGCTTAGTGCAGGCGCCCTGGAAACAATAGCTGATAGCTACAACTTCTGGGGTTTTGCCATTTGAGAACCAAGGTACCACTGTATCTAGAGGGGTCCAGCAATGGGATATGAGGGAATGCTTGCTTCTCTCATTCCCATTGGCATCACCAATGAACAGCATAGCAATGCACATCTTTGGCTGCCACTTTCTGTGAACTGGCAACTCTGGGAGGTTGCTAGAGCAGGCCAAACCTGAATTCTGTGCATTTTGCCCAGGTATCCCTACTCTGGGAACCTGAGGCTGCAAACCTAACCCCACTTTATCTGGGAGAAAACCCCATTCGGTACAATCAGAGCAATCAATGTTAAAGTCTTATCTTACAACCATTTAATCCTACTGTCTCTCTTTCCTTCATTTTTGCTTTTCTGCCTTTTAAAAATTTGCCTTTTCTTAATTTTAATATATTCTTGCTGACCAATAAAATGAAACTACTTGTCGCAGGTATGTATGTTTCGCCATTCTCATTTCATTTCCCCAACCTCCCCCCCCCTCCCAATTTCTTTCTACACAGAACTTGAAAGCCTCTGTAAAAGCAACCCCCCAACAAAAACAGATATATTTTAGGATGTTTACACGTTTAGCCAGTATAAACAGGAAAACTCGAATGAAAAGGAGGAGGTGAAAGAAAGTGGGGGAATGGGGTTCGGAGATGGACCTTGAACATTATTTCCAATTTCATTCTTTTTCTGCAATTTTATTTTTTTACAACGAATAGTCAGTTTCTAACCTGCTATGTAACTGCCCTGCACTTTTCTCAATAATACCAGACCCTATGACAGCATGCAGTTCCTGAAATAAGGACACACTTTGAAACCAGATGGGCTTTTTTTCTATAGACTGGGACCACAGGTCCCATGGCTTATTAATCAATTTGAATCTGTTGTGATTAGATAATTAATATACGGGAAAGTACTTCACACACACAAAAGGATAGTTGTTAAATTTTTAATGACATTCTGTGAATTAGCTAGTAGAATTTTAATGAGGTGTTTCGTTTCCTACTGACCATATTTCCTCATGGGGGGGGGGGGAGAGATAACAGTCAAAGGGTTTTCTTTTCAATATCTTTCAACATTTAAACATTTGGTAGATTTAATCCCAGGGCTGGCATTACTATGAAGAAAGATTAAGAAATCATTTCATGTAGCAGATTCTTGAAAGGGTGTTTTTTTGCTCCCTCTAACCTTCTCCATTTCCCTATATCTGAACAGCTTAATTTGCATGCTATAGAAATTGTTTCTAAATATGCAAATTTTACACTCGATTTGGATGTCAATGCCTTTTTGGAGTCTTAAAACCTTTAAAGTACAACACAACTGTTTGCAGATCAGTGGAGCACAACTGCTGGATCTGCGGCTAGGAGAGGATCAGAGGGCAGAAGAACAAGATTGACCCTTGATGTGATCTTAGGGGTGTTTAATGTGAAGCACTGTGTGTGTGTCTAGAAATCCAAACCAGCCACACCTCTAACTTGCAGTATTAACAATAGATTGCATTGCATCCATCTCTGAAGGACTCCTCCCTTGCCCTGTCTCTGTGGATATCATTACTTCTCTTACATGCTAACCCTCGTGGGCTAAAGCAACAGAAGGTGAGATGATGCTAATTTCTCAGAAAATGATCCATCAGTAATAGGAATGGGGCAGAAATTGGATTCATCTTGCTTTCAAATGCAAACCTACCAAAGCAGCACTTTCTAAACCAATCTGCAAACCAAAACCCAGCCAGCCTTGAAAAATTCACACATCTCTGAATTTTGCAATGCAGTTTTTCCAGCAATTACCATATTGGACAAGGTTTTTTGACACAAAAATCATGTCAAAAAACTGGGGTCATCCAATACACAAATAGTGGCATGGGGGAGGGGAGATGCTGTTGTGCACAGGGAGCAATCTGGGGGCACTGGCTAGTGGTGCGCACCTTCTCCCAGTGCCGCAGTGAGCGGGGAGCGATCTGGGGGCACTGGCTGGTGGCACGCAGCTTCCCTTGATGCCGCTGCACACGGGAAGCACTCCCTGGATTGTTTCCCACATCCAGCGGCATCAGGGGAAGTTGCCCTCCAGCAAACCGGCTGGCTTGCTGGAGCGCAACTTCCCTCGATGCTGCTATGTGAGGGGAACACTCCCTACCTGTGCGCACGGGAAATTATCTAGGGAGTGTTTCCTGCCCGCAGCTGCATGGGGGGGGGGGAGAGGCTCAACAACTTCGGGCCATCTCCCCTCATTTTCTTAAAACTGAGTCCTCCAAAATAAGGGGGGGTCTTATACACGGCGGCGTCTAATAGACGGAAAAGTACGGTAATGTGTCCCAAAATGCAGCAACTAGGAGTAAAGCTTGCACAACGATATCACCTAAAGTAACACACGCAAATGCAATTTATATGGTGGGGGGATTATTTTGCAAAAATTGCATAACAATTGGTTTGTCAGAAAAAATTTGCACTAAAATCCGGGGGGGGGGGTAACATAACTGTCGAGTGATTTCACCCTCCAAACTCCAGCCGCCCTTCCCCCAGTGTACAGTCACCAGCATCATGCCCAACCCTGACACCCAGGCTCCTTTTCACTGCCCAGACAGGATAATATGAAAAAAATGGAGCAAACAAACTTTCCTCCATGTAGTGAAAACTTCCCAACATGGAAATGGGGAGGGTGTCATTCTTTAATATATATATATATATATATATATATATATATATATATATATTGCAAAAAAAACCAAAAGAAATCAAAATAATAAAGTGAAAAAGCTTTTACCATATCCATACATGAGATTCTCTGAATCTCGCAACTTACCCCCATCTCCTGCATGGGTCCTTCAAACACTTTTTCTAAAACCACATATTATTACCTTCTCCACAGTTTTCATTTCTCTAAATTATCCATATTTTTCGTTTCTTTACAAGTTAAAGTCCAGCTAATGTTTTTATTTGTTTACAATGGTCTCCTAAGTAAATTATAAATTTCCCCCATTCTTTTAAAAAGTCATTATTTTCTTGATTCCTAATTCTCCCAGTCAGTTTTGCCATTTTGGCATAGTCCAGCAATTTGGCTTGCCATTGTTCCTTGGTCGGAACTGCTGGTTCTTTCCATCTTTGGGCTAGTAGCATCCCTGCAGCTGTTGTCGCATACATAAACAGTCTTTTCTGGTCTTTTGGGATATCGGAACCTGTAATTCCTAATAGAAGTTTTTTAAAAACAAATGTTATTTTAAACATTTTTTTCAATTCATTGTACAGTGGTACCTTGCAAGACGAATGCCTCGGAAGACGAAAAACTCGCAAGACGAAAGAGTTTTTCGTTTTTTGAGTTGCTTCGCAAGACGAATTTTCCTATGGGCTTGCTTTGCAAGACGAAAACGTCTTGCAAGTTTGTTTCCTTTTTCTTAAAACCGCTTGAAGAGGTGCAGTTGCGACTTGACCGTGCTTCGCAAGACGAAAAATTCACAAGACGAAAAAACTCGCAGAACAAATTAATTTCGTCTTGCGAGGCACCACTGTATATCAATTCCCAAAAAGACTTTGTTATCTTGCATGGCCACCACATATGATAAAAGGTACCCTCCTTTTCTTTACACTTCCAACAAATATTGGAGCTTGTTCTATGCATTTTGAATAACTTAGTAGGAGTTAAAAACCACCAGTACATCATTTTCATATAATTTTCTTTCAGAGTACAGCATGCTGTGAATTTCAAATCTGTCTCCATAGCCCCTCCCAATCTGCCCTTTGTATGTTATGTCCTAATTCCTTTCCCCAGTTTATCATAACCGATTTAACCTGTTCATCCTTTGGGGGATGGTGTCATTCATGATCAGGCATAGGCAAACTCTGGCCCCTCAGATGTTTGGGACTAGAACTCCCATCATCCCTAGCTAACAGGACCAGTGGTCAGAGATGATGGGAATTGTAGTCCCAAACAACTGGAGGGCCAGAGTTTGCCTATGTCTGTTCTTGATGCTGAGCAGGGTTTACATCCAGGTGAGTACACATGTGTAGTCTTGGTTTAAAAAGCAATATTGTAGGAGGGAGACAGGGAAATCTGATATCTGAGAGTACAGGAGTGTGGAGAGCAGAGAGACTGCCTGGATTCACAAATTTGGGCCTCAAAACTGTGTCTCTGCCAAGAAGGTGGTTTTGGCAGCTACCCCAACATTTACTTTGATGTGCTAGGCTCCTTTTGAGTCAGCTGAAGCTTGCAGGTGCTTGTCTAACAGAGGAGGCTGCAGATGAATTGTGGTTTAGGTTCCCACTAAGAATCCGTCCGACTGGCCTTGTGTGGATCAAAGGCACTACTTTTTCAATAAACATTTTTCCACGTCTTGTTTCTGAAGCCCTAATGGAGGAGGAGAAGAAGAAGAAGAGTTTGGATTTGCTATCCCACTTTATCACTACCCTAAGGAGTCTCAAAGCGGCTAACAATCTCCTTTTCCCTTCCTCCCCCACAATACTCTGTGAGATGAGTGGGGCTGAGAGACTTCAGAGAAGTGTGATTAACCCAAGGTCACCTAGCAGCTGCATGTGGAGGAGTGGGGATGTGAACCTGGTTCACCAGATGACAAGTCCACCGCTTTTAACCACTACACCACATTGGCTCCCTGTGTTTTACTCCACTGTGAAATTTTGCTACATGAATTAAAGAGGGCTTCTGAGAAATAAGCCACTGCGGTTCTCTCGACCCAAAAGGCATCTTAGAATCTACACCTGACATTCCCAAGTTAGGCAAGCCTACTGCACTGTTTCTTTAATACATGGTCCAAAGGCAGTTTCCATAGCAGCAGCTTCACCCTGTTAATGCTACCGCACATCTAATGTACAAGAACACTCCCAGTCTCCTTTCAGCCCTATGGAAAAATCTGCAGTTTAATGAGCAAGCACTTTTCAAAGCTCATCTGGGTGCATTAAACATTTTCAGTACTGATACTGCTTGCTTGCTTGCTTGCTTGCTTGCCTGCCTGCCTGCCTGCCTATCCAGCAAACTTCAAAACTCACTAAGCTATATTAATGAGGAGGATGAAACTGCAACGGTTACATGATTCAAGCCAATCGCTGAAATGTGTATCAAGCCAGGGGAATCTGTTAGAGGCTTCATGTGCAATAGTATGGTTAGTTAACATCTCTGGCATTAGGAAAGGCAGGCTGACCAAACCCCCAGTGTGCTTATCAGTGGTTTAGGCTGTCATTAACATTAATGGGCTTGGCTTATTCACTCGGTTTATCTCCTAATGGTAGATCCGTGCTACTTTCTAATGCCAATCAACAAGTTTTGACTATTTCTATAGGAGTGGGCCAACTAATCCATTTTGGTTCTGTGTCACTTTCATATGTGTTTGCCCAGAAATGCTTTCTGTGCTGTTGTTTCCACATTAATCTGTCATTAAAAAGATGGAAAACAAAACAGCAACAATGGCAACAAAGACGCACATGAAAATTTGAATTTAAATGCATATTTTACAATGCGTTGTCTCTCAAAATATTCATTTAAAAATTATTTTGTTTCTCGTGTGTGTATATATAGCCAAGAACCAGGACTTTTTTTCCAGCCAGAACTCAGTGTGGGCGCCATTGCCATTATAAGAAATCAAGGGAGGCATTCATGGTGAGTTATGGCACCTCTTTTCCAAGAAAAAAGAACTGCCAAGAACTACATCAGAGCACTCAGGAAGTGCAAAAGTTGGTGGATAGCTATGTTCCAGTCTGCACAGCAGTCTTGGGACTGGTCAGGTCAGTATATATCCAGATTCCCCAAGCATCCTGGTATCTCTCTAAATAAATATCATGCTAACAAGACTGATGGAGAACCTATGCTGAAGCGATATGCCCAACTTTTGCTTAATATGCAGTACTTTTTAATCCCCTAAACACCTACATCAATAAGTTGGTGCCCGGATGATCGTGGTCGATAGTGGTCAATCGTGGGATCCTTATCGCTCGTGTTGTTTAGAATCATGCCTCCCCCCCCCCCTCGGTCTTTCTCTGTGTTGCATTCAGTGTCCTTTGTTCTTCTGTAGTGCTGCTTTTGTCTGCTAGCGACTGTGTTGTTGGTGAGCGAATTATCATAATTCTGCACAGTTACTGTTTAAAAAAAGGTCAACAACTTTGGGAAGCCCCCACCCTAAGAAAAGTCAACAACTCTAAGCTCCCCTCCCCTAAAACCTGAACTCCCCCCCAAAAAAATGGGTAGATCACTGCCATCCCCCCCCCCCAGGAGTAGATCACATTCTCTTGAGAGTTGGACGTCCCTGCCCTAAACCATGCCCTTGTCCACAATAAATCTGCTAGCAGGGATGCTTTGTAACAAAAAAATTAAAAAATTAGAGAACATAAAAGATGGCCTGCCAAGGGATGAAGCCATACAGAAAGCCATGCAAGAAGAGAACAGAATGCATACCCCTCAACTGTCCTGCCAGCCAGCACCAAATGCTGTGCCATTTCTGGAAGTCTTGAATGCTGTGACATCGACCCAGTTTACATTAGCTGCTGCTTGACCCAGTTTGCGACAACTTCTGCAGCTCACAGCCTACGTCTTCATGGCTCACTATTCCACATTTTATTGCTAAGATATAAAAACAGCAATCGTATGGGTCAACTGAATCACACGGGTACTTCCCCAACCAGTGTCAATGGTCTTGATGCAGGTGTGGTGGTAGTGATGGAAATACCCAGATGATCCAAGGTTATCCATGTGATAGGTACTTTCACTTACTACCAAAGCAAAGTGGAAACCCAATGTGAAGAGTCCTTTTGTGGCACAAACAAAACCCTAAAAGAAACCATCACTCTGGAGAAAAGGTTTAAAAAGAATGGGATTGCTATAAAAATTACCTGATTAAGCATGGTTCCAACAATAATACCTGGGTGTGCCTTGAATAGTTCACATATTTAAGGGAAAGATCATTTATCTCAACAATTGAATACAGATTATTTTAAAGTGAGAGAAGCATAGAAACAACAAAGAGTTAGATGGAAGTCAAAGAATACAGTGTTACCTCGGGTTAAGAACTTAATTCGTTCTGGAGGTCTGTTCTTAACCTGAAACTGTTCTTGTACACAGAAGGGACACAAACCAGTATAGAGGAATGGAAAGAAAGTGTAAAGTAGAAAAGTATGAATATTAAAGTTAATTCTTTCTAGGCATTACATGTATAGATTATCAAAGAACTTGGTTTGTACCCCTGAAAGAATTTGTGTAAAAGGAAAATATCTGTTTTTTGTGATCTGTCCTTTTCTTTTCTTTTTTTGTTTCCCCCCTCCTTTTTTCTTTTGTTTTGAAAAAGTTGAAGTTGATAGTATTTTATTGGTTAAATTAATAAAGCAAATTTTAAAAAAGAAAGAAACATGCAATGACGAATATTCTTTATTTGAGTGGCCAGATTTTCTGCAAGAGAGCCTTAGACACCTCCCAGGCAGCTACAATTCCCAACACTTACTGAAGGGAAAGAGGGAATGAGTATTGAATCAGTTTGCCTGTAGTATCACAGTGGGTACACAGAGGGGTTTTTTCAACAACAGAATTTTGCTGATTATAAAACCCTTCCCACCAGACTCCATTCCATTAGAACATTTTCCAGTCTTCTGTCCCCAGTCTCAGGCTTCGAAAAATAATAGTGAAAATGTTCACATGCCCTCCAGCATTTCTCCGATGGAAATAGGGACCTCCTAAGGAAAAGCGGGACATTCTGGGATCAATTTAGAAACTGGGACAGCTTCTTTAAATTCTGGGTTGGATCTACACACAGGGGGGAAAACACGCTATAAATAAGTCAGAATTGAAATCGTTATAAAAAGGGGGGGGGAATGCTATGGAAAATCACATAGAATTTTTTATTTTTTACTCTCCAGCATCATCTGACATTGCATGTTTATAACCCATTCAAAATGTTGTTTTTTGATTAATGTAGCTGAGTCCCTGGACTGTCCCTGGAAAATAGGGACTCTTGGAAGATCTGTGTTCAATTTTCAACTTTTCAGCCACCAAAGGAATGTGAAATCCTTTCTGAGTAATGTCAAACGAGAGTGGAATTTAGACAACCAATTTTTATTTTTTATTTTTTTAAAAAATGACTTTTAAAAAATGAAGGAAGACAAAAAGAGGTGGGGGACCTAGACAGGCAATGGCTAGTTCTTTCCTCACAATTTCTGAAAAAAAGCACACACACACACAACACAGCTGGGAGAATGACTCCATTGTTTGATGTTTCCCCTCTTTTATTTCTTTAAGCTGCCATTTCCGACAGACGTATTAGCATTTCCTTTGTTCATATCTGAGTGCTGAATTATCTTTAATTGCCATGTATATGTGGTCTGTGAGGAGTGTGGGGAGAAATAATAAACTGGGCCTGTCAACTTTTGCGCAGATGTGTTCTGCCGACCCTGGAGTTATCAAAGACTGGGCTAGGAGGGAGGATTTATTATAAATAAAGTAATGTAAATGGACCCAGGAGCTGTTCAGAATATCACTTGGAGTGAAAATTAATGAATTATACTGATAATTACTTGCATTCCTCTTGCTTTCTTCAGAAAGGTAATAGGACAGGACAGGTTAAAAGTGACATTAAAAGTGACATTTCCCACGGTTTGATACTTACTCAGGGACACAAATTCTTGTATCTGCTCAATTAAGGAGTGTGGGGGAGGCTTGTTTTCCGTCTTCTAGAATAAATAGTTTGAAGATTCAAATGTGCAGTGCAGTCCTGTGTGTTTTTACTCAGAGGTAAGCACCAAAGTGTGCAGTGGCACTTACTCCAACTAAGTGTGCATAGGATTGCTGCCTTAATCTCTTTACCTCGGGTTAAGTACTTAATTCGTTCCGGAGATCCGTACTTAACCTGAAACTGTTCTTAACCTGAAGCACCACTTTAGCTAATGGGGCCTCCTGCTGCTGCCGCGCCGCCGGAGCACAATTTCTGTTCTCAATCTGAAGCAAAGTTCTTAACCTGAAGCACTATTCCTGGGTTAGCGGAGTCTGTAACCTGAAGCATATGTAACCTGAGGTACCACTGTATTGTGAAATGAATGTACTTCAGGGGCAGGCTAATTCAGGGTTTGTTAAGCATCCAGGATTTAAAGGCCACATTTAAGTTATTTATTAGAGTATATTGGTGGCATCAAAATTCTTAATACACCATTTATTGAAAGGAGGAAGAACTTGCATTGGTAGCAGCCTGTGGATTTTACTCCTCTGAAATTCCCAAGAAAACGTACTCTGTAATTGAACATATTAGGTAATAGTTTGAAATAATAGTTTTGAAGGGAGGGGCCTTGAGACAAAAAAAGAATAGCAACTAACTTTCATTTTGGTAGCACTGGAAAGTTGCAGAATACTCATTGTAATAGCTGAAGCATATGTCAGTATCTGAGGTGTGCAATAGGCAGTGCTTTTTGTCAGTCAGAGTGTGCCTCCGACCTGCATCTTGCCTTTTAGTACTTCTGAGAAACCCAAAATGATAATTTCAAGTTAAAATGGAAGCTGATAAGTGTGTGCAAGTCTACACAATTGGGAAACACTTGCCTGCGAGCCCTCCAATTGGAGAACAGTCTTTACCAAAGGTGTCATGGGCTTTGAAGACACTTGAACTCAGGATGCAAGGGAGAAACGTGCTAAGAGGAAGGCACGCCTGGCAAATCCACACTGTGATCAGCTCCTGTCTGGAAACCAATGTCCCCACTGTGGAAGGATGCATGGATCCATAATTGACCTCCACAGTCACTTACGGACTCATTGTTAAAACCATGTTTATCAAAGACAATTTTACTTGGCTACGAGTGATCGCCAAAGAAGACGACACTTTATTTTTGATCTATGATCTAGCTCCTAGCCATACCTAGCTGCAATTGGTCAAGCTATGGGGCGGGGCCAATTCCTATTTCCTTTTCTTCAATCCATCTCCTGTGTAGTGGTGGCAGACATTAAGCTTTCCAGCTATTCCTCTACTGTTTCACACACACACGTTTCTGCAAGGGTCCTTCTCAGCTTCCCTAGGCGTCTGCCTGGCCTTGTTCCCTGTAATTTCACTTCTCACAGTGAAGCTAACTACTCCACCGATCTTTTCATGCCTCTCCTGGCTCTGGGAAACCAGAGGGAGGGGAGCTTGTTGTAGCTTGTTGCTACATTCCTCCTCACCAGCTGGACTCATCTCTGCTTCTTGGTCTCCAACCTCCCCTCCTTCAGCTTCTGCCTCTGATTCTGGACTCCTCTCTGCCATAGACTCTCCCAGCTCACTAAGCCCTGTTCCCTCTTCAGTTTCCAACACCTCCTCTTCCCCATCTTCTCCCTCTGACCACTCATCATTGTCCCACCACCAATCCCCAGGCACTGAACCTTCTTCCCTTGGTGGTTCTCCTGCCGTTCCTCTGCATCCAACCATCCCATGACATTAGGACCATAGCCAAATGCTGCTGAACAAGCAATCAGCTCTGAAGGTTTTGAACTCAGTCCCCAGCCCCAGCCCTGGATCAAATATATGATTAACCACATTAGATGGCTGGCCATGCCAATGGCAAAACAAGCAATTGTAAAGTAGGCAGCGAAGAAACAACGCAGACTCACCAGCCTTTCTTATCTTTTCGAGCCTTGCTTGAAAACACACGTTTTCTCCATGATCTAATAAATGATTTAATTCTGTGGAGCGTTTTGTGATACAGATCGTAGCAAACGTGCTGCAAAGGAGGAATGAGTGTATACCTCGCAAGGCAGCAGACTGGAAAGCACCTTAAGGCAAGATTCCTTGCATCATTCTTCAGATCTGGACTCGCCAGATGTTGCTAAATCCAAACGACTGACAACACCCTCCCCCCAAACACCCACACACTCCACACACAGATTTTCACAGTACGGAAAATCCCACAGACCCAAACAGTAGGGATGCCCTGACCATCTAGCGAGCTTTAAATCATTCCCACCAAGTACTTCACAGTGAATTTGACAGTCTTCCAGAGCTCGTGTTCCAAAGCAACCCAGAGAGATCTAACACCATAGCTGAAACAGAATATCCAATAATAGCTAGCAATTCAGTGCATAAGATTCAGCTGAATAATTTCACATATATAACTAGGGCATTCAGAGCTGAACGCAGCTGTACTATGAAAAAGAGAAATTAACATGGAAATCCTTGAAAAAGAAACAAAGGCTGGCGGAGTCACCTCACTTTACTGTTTGGGCTGTGAAATATAAGCTTGGGGACTTGTGATTTAAGTTTCTACCCACCCAAATGAAGTTGCCAATTGGTGGGGAGTTGCCTGCTCCTATGTTTTTAAGGGCAGCTTGCTCAGCAGAAACCAGAAGGTAGAATCATCACCTGCTAATTAATGCAGGTCAAATTGCTTACGGACACATAGAAACTGGGGCCAGTTTAAAAAGTTGGCAGTCCTAACCCCAGGATGTCCCCAGATCTTGATTTTTCACTACAAAGTGCTGCCACATTTGGCTGCATTTACTCTGTACTCACAGAAGCTTTGCACACAAATTCAGAATCTTAACACAAGTTAAAGTCACGGCCTGATAAGGATAAAAGTTGGAATTGCCACTATTCTGCTCACACCTGCCACCTCCAAATAATTATGTGAATCTGACACAAAATGAAGAAGAAGAAGAAGAGAGGAGGTTTGCTGGATCAGGCCAATGGTCCATATCAGAGCTAAAGAACCATCTTCAGCCCTCGTGGACAATCTTCCAGGGGGCCATATTCCCCACGTGGGGAAATCCAAAAGTGGTTGGAGCAATTACACATGTGGGGAAGCAACCAAATGGCTGCTTACCAGAGCTTGATATGCAGCTGGAGAATTGAAGAGTACAGCTGTTTTTGGACTACAACTCCCATCATCTCTGACGACTGGTCCTGCAAGGTAAGGATGATGGGAGTTGTAGTCCAAAAATAGCAGGAGACCCAAGTTGGGGATACACTGAATCTATTGCATATTTCTCGCCCCTAAAACACACTTCTTGAGAAAATGGTTTCATCCTTAAATTAAAAGTTCATTGCAGATTGGTCTGCATTATCCCATTGCATGTCCATTTGGAAATAGATGAAAACAGATGTAGGCAGCCTGGGCAAAAGGGACTTGTCCAGAGACGTGGATGGGCATGTATCAAGTTCACAATAATTGCTCCCTTTTTCATTCACCTGGGGTGTGTTCAGGAAGCATGGATAATCTAATCAAGGAGAGAGTTTTCAAACATATACCAAGTAACCACACCCATCCTTGTGGATGGCTGGATCTTGTGGATGGCATGAACAATTCTGGACTGAGGTAAAACTACATCCTGCCCCCCCCCCTTTAAATGGGTTAGTGTGTGCCTAGTCCTGGATTAGCAAGCCACTATTTCTGACCCTCTGTTTCTGTCCTTTTGTAACAGTCCATAGTAATGTTGGCTTACCTTACCACCGGTTACTAGGGAGAATCAATTTATATGTTAATGGGAGCAATTCCCATATGACTGGATCTCATGTTTCTTTGAGAAGCAATCACATGGGGTTAGCAATCTACATGATTACTTCCCTCACCACCACTGTCAACCTCCAGGAAGTCAGTATGGGAAGTAGCATCAGCTATTGTTTTTCCTGTGCTCTTCCAGAGTGACGTCAGATGGTGCCTGGACCAATTCAGAAAAACATACTGCTTTTCTACTTAAGTAGGGATGGGGTGACCCTCCAGATGTTGCTGTGCCCCAACTCCTATGGGCCCCAGACAGCATTGCCAATCATCAAGTATTATGGGAATTGGGGTCTGCCTGAAGGGCCACAGAAATCCACCTATATCTTAAATAGTTTTTTAAAGGGGTGATTGATTGTGTGCTGGTAACTGGGATGACTATTATAAGGTATAAAGATGTGAATTGACCACAGTCTTAAAATATGTTAATTTAATTGCATTTTAATCTTAAATGATCCCAAGAGCAGCCCTTTCAACTTTGCTGCAAATCTTCTCTCTTCCATCACACATATATAAAAAACACCCCGGAAACTTGAACTGGTGCCCTCCCCTTCCAGACAGCAACGCAGTTATTTTGGAGACAGTCAGGTAATCAAAATGAAACCTGTATATATTTATTTACTGTTGTAGAAAGAAAGAAAAAAGTTAGAGAGAAAAGGATGAAACCGCAGAGAGAGAGAGAGAGAAACAGGCTTCTGACTTATGTCTCCTGCAGCCCCTGGGAAGATTCGCTGCCATCATTTCGCCAGTGCAGAGTGTTGGCGAGGCTCCTAACTATCTCCTTCAGGCAAGTCGTGGCTTTCATAGCCTCTTGTTAAAGCATCCTCCCAAGTCCTGAGCTTGAGGCAACCTTACTCAAAGAAAACCTGCTGTAGCAGAGGCCCTGCTTCATTTTCAGTCTAGTCAGGAGAGAGAGAGGAAGAGAGGTTCTCACTACCACTAGGGTAGGCGAGAGTGTTCTCTTTGATTTCGATTCTTAATGTTTGCTCTTACAGGCATTTGAATTGCAATAAGGACACAAGGATATGCAGTATTCCTGCTACGAACTAGCAGATATTGTCATCACCTGTTTGGGGTTTTTCCAAAATAGAACTGCTCTGAGTCGCATTTTGCTGCACTGTCCCAGCAGAGCCCAATCCTATGCATGATTAATTGAGTTCAATGGGACTTGTTCCCAAATAAGAGGTTTTTTTAGGATTCCAGGTTTAGGAAGTGACTCTATGCTCCCTGGGAGGGCTGTAAGATGAGACGCCGCCAGATGCTGAAGACCTTTCCAGCACTACCCCTCCTCTGCTCAAAATAGCCCCAGAGCAATAGAGCTAGCAGTTTATTTTCACTGGAGTCAGTGGGAGTGGGGGAAGATTGAGAAAATATAATCTTCCACCCTGGCAGAAGGGAGCCAGCAGAGCTAAGGAACGGGCACTTCCTTCACCTTGGGATCTTGCCCACCACAACTATTTGAAGATTATGTTTGGCTAATGTTTAACTTATCATCCAAGTCAGTTTCCACAGGAATTCACATACCTTCTGAAAAACATTTTACAACACATTATAACCTGCAATAGCTCAGCCCTGGATTTAGGGCAGTATGGGTGATTCCCCCACACAGAGAGATAGAGAGATGAGAGGGCATAAAATTGAGATGATCCATAACTGAGAAGATCCATTTGGGGGCACAAGGTGCCATATTATGGAAGATTACTCAAGTCTGCCCCAGAATAAGTGATCCCATGACTGTAACCTGTTTTTAACTAGACCCTAGCCACAGTGGGGTGGCCAGAGTGCTATGACCCCCAGGCACACACCTCTGATTAGACACTGTCTGGCAAAGGGACTGACTGCTGCCCAGTCCACTGGGTGGTGCAACCCTTGCCCTGCCCCGGGCACTGGTAACCCACGCTACACCCTGCCTAGGCATGCTTACTCATCCTTCAAATACATGCAGTGATTTCCAGGGAGCTAGCTGGAACCATTATTCCTTCTCAGGCTGCCAAGCAGGCCTTGTAGGTTTTTGAAGCGCTTCAGAAACTACAAAACCTATTTGATCAGAGATGACAACAAGGCCAAAACAATGACTGTGTGCACCTGGGGTAAGGAACCTTTTTCAGCCTGTAGGCTGCTTTCCCTTGTGGGCAATCTTCCAAGCCCTGCATGTCAGTGGTGGGTGGAGCCAGAGGCAAATATGGGTGGGGCAAAAATGCAAATTTTATACTTGCATAGTAACCTAGTTTCTATGTACACTCATACACCTGTCTCTAGACTCCATCCAGACAAGCCAGAGGCATTTTCTGAGCTCAGTGATACATTCCAACCAGGCACAAACATTCAGAGTACAAAGTAGAGCTAGACTTGCCTGGAGAGAACATCTGGAGAATGTTTGATGGGCACATTTGGCCCATGGGCCTCCAGTTCCCCACCGCTGTTGGCATTTGCCTCCTCCAAATTCCTGTATAAGTCTAGATCCTGCTTCAGGTTTCAAGGCAGGCGAGAAAACTTGAAGACTGGAGATTAAAAGCATGAAAGAACATTTCAAAACAGTCTTTGGCACTGTTCGTGTAAACCAATTACAGAGCCTCTGAGAGCAATTCCAGATTAGCCTGCTAGACTAGTTATATCAGCTTCTGTCACTGACTCTTATGCTTAAAATAAACAGAGCTCCTTGCAAAACTGCTGTGCCATTGTTTGTAACGAGGAAGGCCTTATTGTTTGCTGTATCGCAGCTCTTCTGCGCATGATGATAGGCTAAACATTTGCTAAATGTTCATGGTGCCTTGTATATTTTATGTGTCTTTTACAATGTAGCCCTGCATCCTTACAACAGCCGAGTTCATTAGGGGAGCATTGGTGGTTGATGTTCTCATGTTTAATTTTTCAGCAATATGTTCCAATGAGGCATTAGAGGTGCCACAGAAATTTCGCCTGAGGAAGGAGTAGGGAACCTCAGGCCCAGAAAAAAGGTAAAAAAAAGGTAAAGGACCTCTGGATGGTTAAGTCCAGTCAAAGGCGACTATGGGGTTGCGGTGCTCATCTTGCTTTCAGGCCGAGGGAGCCAGCGTTTTTCCACAGACAGCTTTCCGGGTCATGTGGCCAGCATGACTAAACTGCTTCTGGTGCAATGGAACACCGTGATGGAAACCAGAGTCCACGGAAAAGCCGTTTACCTTCCTGCCGCAGCAGCACCTATTTATCTACTTCAGGCATCCTCAACCTTCAGCCCTCCAGAAGTTTTGGACTACAATTCCCATCATCCCTGACCACTGGTCCTGTTAGCTAGGGATCATGGGAGTTGTAGGCCAAAACATCTGGAGGGCCGAAGGTTGGGGATGCCTGGTCTACTTGCACTGGCATGCTTTCGAACTGCTAGGTTGGCAGGAGCTGGGACAGAGCAAAGGGAGCTCACCCCGTCATGGGGATTTGAACTGCCAACCTTCTGGTTTAGACCACAGCGCCACCCATAGGCCCACAAACCCAAAGTGGCCCTCCAAGTCTTTCAATCCACCTCTCCAGAGTCTCCCCAGGCCACATTTCCGCTTCCTGGGTCACACCCTGACCCTCCTCAGGAAGGGAAGCATTAACTTTCCCCACCATGCATGCCATGGTCACAATTAGTATTGGGAAACCCCACTTTATCTGTTGTTAAAGCAACTTTGACATCACTTTCATTATAGTTAAAGCAATAAAAAGCTCTGCTTCTGTGCAAAATAATTCACAGCATGTGTTTCAGGGCCCACAGCAAAATATGTGAGGAGAAACAAAATCATTTTGATGGCAACTGAATGTTCTCAGAAGAGCCCCCCCCCCTTCCAAAACTCTCGCCAGGTTACCTTTGAAGTGGTTTTTTTTTTGGGTGGGGGCAATTTCCAACCTCAGGTGAATCAACAGAGTAGATAAATGACTATGTAATTTGAATATAAACAACCTTGTTAATTCAAAATAACTTTGGTAAGTCTAGCAAAATTTCTCAAGGAGGTTCTGCACATCCCTACTTAATTTATATCGAGGGCTCCAGACGATGGTTGCTGCTTAATTTTCTTTGAATTCCTATTCTCAGAGAACTATGCAAACATTTATGGGATAATTGGATTGCTAAGAAAAGCTACTATTAAATTATTTGTAGACTAAAAACATATTTTTCTTTAAAAGGCCTCTAAATATTAAGCTCTAATTGGAATGCCGAAATGATGACAGCGGAAATTTACAGTGGCGGGAGTGCCAAATATAGGAAGAATAATCGGGAGTAGTGGCGTTTGGTTTGTTCTTTTGAAAGAGCCTCACTGCTT
Source organism: Podarcis muralis (assembly GCF_964188315.1). Classification (NCBI taxonomy): domain Eukaryota; kingdom Metazoa; phylum Chordata; class Lepidosauria; order Squamata; family Lacertidae; genus Podarcis; species Podarcis muralis. The sequence continues at coordinate 90,636,549 of NC_135657.1, read as the reverse complement.
TCATTGAGAATTCCAAATGTGTAATAAAAAGAAGTGTGACCCAGCCTGGTGAGGGGAGCTTCCTTATCAAAAGGCCTTCTCAATGCTGCTGCCTTTCATCCATCGGGCGTTAAAAAAGAGAGAGCCAGCTAGAATGTATGCAGTTACGAAAACCTCAGTGTGTCCAAATGCAATAGGAGACAGTGCATGAAGTAGTGTATATGCGTCCTTTTATCCTTTTATCTTTGTATCTATCTATTGAAGATAAAGAACGATAATAAAAGAGAGAAAGGGCCATGAAGTTACCCATAAACAACAGACAGGGCAGACACACCCTTCACCTGGTCACAGTCTTTCTCGCTATGATGACATGGATCTTAAATAAATAAAAATTCTAAATTTGCATCTACACAAAACAAACAAAACCCCTCACTTTTTCATCCAGATTTTCATTTTTTGTGGTTCCATGAAATCTATGGAGACAGCCAGCTCTCTGGCATTATAGTAATGGGGCTGTTCATGAAGAACACTGGATGGAAGGCCATCAAAATTGTAACAAAGGAAGATTGAGCATTGGCTGAGATGGGGCAAAGTGTGACGAACAGGGAAGAGGAAGGATTCAAAAGGCCTTTGGAAGACTGACACAGTTTTATTGATGGTCCTCATGCAGCCATTTGTTTATCCTATTTCCTTTCTTCCCCTCTTCCTTCTCTGTCTTCCTAATGGCATGGACGTTTGGATTTCAAAATACACTCTCTAATTGGCCCCATTAACCATAATCAGTGGAACATTTAATTGCCTCTCCTACAGCTCATCATCTCATTGGAATTGCTCTCTACTTAATCTTCATCAAATCCCTGCAGAAAGTGTCCAGATACGGCACTTCACATTTCTGTTTATGACAGAGGAAAATTTTCCCATGGCAGCTTGTGTTGAAACACGACGCATGCCGAGAATGTTGAGCGTTCAGCACCAGCCATAGCAGATAAGCTCCTCAGTGATTGACTGGCAGTGCCATTCCATCGCAAGATAATCTAAGGAAATGAATTGGGTGTGTGTGTGTGTGTGTGTGTGTGTGTGTTTGTTGTTATTACTGCTTATTCCAGTGGTTCTTAAAATGCTCTCATTTGGCTACTCATCTTGCTTCCTTTACAGAAGTTCCCCAGATTTCAGACTGAAATGAATAATTGTGCAAAGGAGCATTATGCTTTCCACTAGACCTCTCTCTGTGTGCATGTCTAACTGTGAAGAGAAAGAAAGGAAAGGTGTTGTTACAGGGATTAATAATGCATCGCAGAAGAATCCCTTGGTGAAATTAAAGATGAAAGAGGCAGCATTAAAATACAATGAAACACACAAGCATGGGAGTTCCAAATTAAAACTTGCCATTGTACTCAAGTTCTCAAACCCAAGTGCTTCACTATCACTTCCTGCCAAGGCTCACAACAATATGTTTTACAGAGCCAATACTGCTGCCACATGTAACCTTGACTCTGCAGCCAGTGGCTTAAGTGTTTGACACAAACAGGGCCATCTTACCCATAAGCGCTAGGGGTGCGGGGCACCCGGCTGCCGGGCTCTCAGGGGCGCCAGGCTGACAGTCTGGGGCCCGAGAGTTGAGTCTGGGGAAGAGCCCTCCCGTCAGCCGTGGCGGGCTCTTCTGCTGCAGGCGGCTCTGCACCGCAAGTTCGGGGGCGACCGAGCCAGCGAGACGCATATGCTTAAGACAGCCCTGGACACAAAATACAGTGGTACCTTGGGTTAAGTACTTAATTTGTTCCGGAGGTCCGTTCTTAACCTGAAACTGTTCTTAACCTGAAGCACCACTTTAGCTAATGGGGCCTCCTGCTGCCGCCACGCCGCTGAAGCACGATTTCTGTTCTCATCCTGAAGCAAAGTTCTTATCCTGAGGTATTATTTCTGGGTTAGTGGAGTCTGTAACCTGAAGCGTATGTAACCTGAAGCGTATGTAACCCAAGGTACCACTGTAGCTAAAAGAGTTGTGTGGCAATTGCCCACTCATTATGGAGCTGTCGTACTGGGGGGGAGAGAGAAAGGGTTAATAGGCTGACCAATAAGAAAGCCCAGGGGCGGAGCCTAACTGTGTTTAAGGCTCAACACAGGGGTTTTGGCAGTTAGTTTAGTTGGTTTCATGTGGATGGGAGGCATAGGAGTCAGAGTGAGTTAGAGACAGAGGGGAGACAAAGAGAGTGAATCGGATTACAGTGTTTCAAAGTATTTAAAACTTGTTTGCGTTCACAATAAACTGGAATCTTTGTTAATACGTTACAACCTGACTGAGTCTGAATAGATTACCGGGGAAACCTGGTTGGTGGCAGTGGAAGAGATAAGCCGTGGTGGTGCAGGGTCAATAGTCCGTGGAACGACCGGGAGCCCTGTGCAAACGCCACAAGTTGTGACCCACAAATGGACAGTGGTTCTAGAAAACGCCAATGCTGCAGATCAAGTTTCTCTACTCTTTGGGTATATTGTAAATCCCATTGAACCTAGCAGGACTCCAGAGTGCAAGTAAACATGCATAGGACTGGCCTGTATTCATTGGTACAAGATTGGTATTTTGTTTCAATCCTTTCTTGCTGTCATGGGATTCTTCTATTGCACATTTTCATTACGGAAGCGAATCCTTTAATGCTGTTTGTGTTTTAACTGTGGACGTCTCTATTTTATTGTTTGTGGTGTTGGTTTTTATACTTGTAAACCACTAAGAAGCCTACTTTGGCATGAAGCAGTAAATGGTAAGTATAATAATCAACTGCCTATAGCAGAGGAGTCATCAGAGTGCCTCCATCACAGGTGCAAACTGTGGTTCAGCTCACCACACTGACATGCAAGTCATTCCCCTCCCTGCCACACCCATTATGGAGGCTGCCTGTCAGGGACTAGGCAGAAGAGGAGTGGTGGAGACCGCCTACCCATACTGACCCTTCCAGGGAGCAGGAAGAGGAAGACAGTATAGATTTACAACAGGGGGTTGTGGGAGGTCGCAGCTCAGAGGAAGAGGAGGGGGTAAGTTTGGAAATCATGGGAGAGCCAGAGCAGCAGCTGGCTGACACATTGTCATTAGAAAGCATTCCAGATCCTCCATCTCCCAGAACCCAGAGAGCCTTAAAAGTAGGAGAACAAAGAGCTCAAAAACAGAGGGCACTTAGTGGCACCCATAGATGATGACGACAAATGAGGAAGTGGAAGAGACAACGGGACTGGAGATTCACTCAGGTCAACACCATTATCCAAGAGGTTGTGTTCTATAGCCTCTCTCTGTAAGGATTGAAACAGAAAAGGACTGTAAGAAATTTTTTCTTGTCTTTATAATTGCCTGGGCAACCAGCCGGGAGCCACTGACAGTATCCTGACACTGCCTTTTTGCTACAGGCACAAATAAAGCCCAAAGTGATGAAAAGATTAAATGACATAATTAAACCACACCTTTCAGCATGGATTGGGCTGCTGAGTTGGATAGGATCTCACACATAAGGTGGCACTGCACAACATTTTGCAACAGTAAGGTAAAAGTTAAAGGTAAAGGACCCCTGGACAGTTAAGTCATCTAAGATGACTATGGGGTTGTGGCGCTCATCTCGCTTCAGACCGAGGGAGCTGGTGTTTGTCCACAGACAGCTTTCCGGGTCACGTGGCCAGCATGAAATAATAATAATAATAATAATAATAATAATAATAATAATAACCTGAAGGAGCGTCTCCACCCCCATCGTTCTGCCCGGACGCTGAGGTCCAGCGCCGAGGGCCTTCTGGCGGTTCCCTCATTGCGAGAAGCAAAGCTACAGGGAACCAGGCAGAGGGCCTTTTCGGTAGTGGTGCCCACCCTGTGGAACGCCCTCCCATCAGATGTCAAAACGATAAACAACTACCTGACATTCAGAAGACATCTTAAGGCAGCCCTGTTCAGGGAAGTTTTTAATGTATGATATTTTAGTGTTTTTTGGTTTCTATGGAAGCCGCCCAGAGTGGCTGGGGAAACCCAGCCAGATGGGCGGGGTACAAATAATAAATTATTATTATTATTATTATTATTATTATTATTATTATTATTATTTATTATTATTTATACCCCGCCCATCTGGCTGGGTTTCCACAGCCACTCTGGGCAGCTTCCAACAAAATATTAAAATACAGTAGTCCATCAAACATTAAAAGCTTCCCCAAACAGGGCTGCCTTCAGATGTCTTCTAAAAGTCTGGTAGTTGTTGTTCTCTTTGACATCTGGTGGGAGGGCGTTTCACAAGGCGGGTGCCACTACCAAGAAGGCCCTCTGCCTGGTTCCCTGTAACTTGGCTTCTCGCAGTGAGGGAACCGCCAGAAGGCCCTCGTCGCTAGACCTTCTGGCACAACAGGACAGAAACCAGAGTGCACATAAACACCATTTACCTTCCCACCGAAGCGGGACCTATTTATCTACTTGCACTGGCATGCTTTTGAACTGCTAGGTTGGTAGGAGTTGGGACAGAGCAACAGAAGCTCACCCCGTAGCGTGGATTCGAACTGCTGACCTTCTGATCAGCAAGCCCAAGAGGCTCAGTGGTTCAGACCACAACACCACATGCATGCATCACTCTTCCTTTGGGGATCAGCTGAAATGATGACTCCTGCAGCTGCCATGTTGTAAACCAAGATGCAAGAGTCCTTTAAAACCTAAGCAGTGTCTTTTGTCTCCCAATACTTCTTTTTGATGAATTCCACACAGCCACACAAAGTTCCATCCTGACGATAGAGCATGTCTTTATTTTTTGCCACCCTGCGTGGTGATTCCTTCCCTCGACCATTCATTTGGTCCTTAGCTTTTTTGAAAGCCTATCTCTAACCCAGATTAAACATAACTACACATAACTCTTGACAGTCTCACCTCTCCCACCGCAGTGGTTCCATTTCCTTTCCTTTTGTAAGCTGTCCTCTGCAGACATGTATTAGCATCACATCATTTCATTCTAACACTGCAACACAGTCACTCGAGATCTGCACTGACAGTGCAGCATTTGCTTGATGTAGTCACTTGACTCAGCAGGCCTCCATAGATGCGTTGTTGCAAGCCAAGGACAAGCTCCCCGCGAAGATTTCCTTTGTGCGATTAGTCAATGCTGCTGGGTCCTATATCCAGCAACCATTTCAATGCAGGTCATTAATCAACATTGCAACAATTCACAGAAGCTTCAGATGGGATAATGGCCATGTCGAGAGCGGCTGAAATAGGTGTGCTGTAGAGCTGCTGTGGGTTTCTCTCCAGTCATGCAGCATGGTTGCAATCTATTTTTGTGACCTTATATCCATACCCCAATTGTCTCCATTTGCATTGTACATAATGAGCAAGGTAGCTCTTCAAGGGCTCTGTACTCACATTCCCTTGAATATGAGTCAAAGTATCAACAAATTTCAAGAACTTAGTAGCCAAATCAGGAATAGCATTCTGTGCAAGTTTGGGGGTGGTAGGATGTGGACAGTCAATGGCAACGTATCTCTACTACTTGACCAACCTGAATTAATGAAGGACATTCATGCTAGGCTTGCAAGACTGAATGTGCTACCATCAGGGGAGATTCCAGAAAATACCACTCAAATAGAGACTATGCCCCCTGTGGACAGAATCATATAGAATCAGTTGTGCGTGTTCTTTTGCATTGCCCCTTGTATCAGACAATTTGATCTAAGTCCATCAATCAATTGGTTGTTAGCAGGGAGTGGCAGTCAGATGACTGTAAGGTAGCCTTCCTAACGTTTACTCAGGATGGAGATAATAGCCAGGCTTCTGCAACATGCAATAAGGATTTGTGAATGTTATGCAACAACATTTTAATTGTTAGATGCAGATTTTGCTGTGTGATTTTATGGTGCTGAACCTTTTGGAATTTTGTCTACATGCCAATAAAGGTTTGAGACTGGGGGGGGGGGGAGTCTCTGCATGACCACAGATCCCCTGCCCAGATACCAGGGTACCCAAGCACACAGAGAGTCTTTGCAGATCAACCCCTCACACGCCGATGGTCAGGGACTAAGCTGTGGGTGCAGAGACACTCCAGGCAAGACATGCATCCATCCCCCTGCCTCCTGCCCAAGAATACAGCATTTGTGTGCTCAGGCAAATGCCTGAAAATGCCTTATATCTATCTTCCTCTCAGAACATGAGATCAAGATTACAGATCCGGTCCTGAAGCAGTCAGCACACAGCTGCCCAGAAAAGCAACCAGGCAACTAATTCAGACAAAGCTAGGAGTTTGGGATGACCTAGCTCCATGAAGGACCTCTGTCTGAAAGAGGAAAGCACAAATTACAGCAAAAATGGTAGTTATACCAAGAGTAATGACTCTCATATTGAATTCAGCTCAATAAATCAGTCGGAAGGTTCTGCAAACATCATAAACCTTGAAAGCCCAGCTCTGAGTGCTTTATGAAACACAACTGTCACTGAGATTGGATTTTTTTCCCCTGCCTTGTTATTCAATCCAAAAATCATGTATTATTATTTATAATATTTAGAAGATGATTTTGGAGACAGTAAGCTGGGGGAAGGAAATCAAAGAGGCATGGATGAAAGGATGGGGTTGGGGACCAAAAATAAATGTCTGTTCAAAGTAAGAAGTTGGGAGGGGAGTTCCCATTCATATCGTATGAAACATGCAATTTTCATGAGGGTCCTTGAGGGCAGCTGGCAATTCATACATATTACAAATTGGGGGTATTATGCCGCAACACAATTACAGAGGAAAGATTTAATAAAGGATCCCATTACAGGCAGAAAAGGAGGAGAAGGCAGAGCAGGGAGCTAACGGAGCAACAATGCAACCTCAAGACGCCTGCAGCTTTTCAGCCAAAATTGTGCATAATGGGACTTCTTCTCAGTACACCGAAAGAGCAAAATCCACGAACAGCCGATGACTTATGCAACTCAAAAAGGTATTTTATCCAGCATGCCTAAAGGAGCGGGGGGGGGGGGGAGGCAGTGGCAAAGGAGCAAGAACCAAGCAGGAAATTGAAAACCGATCTGTGAGCATTTACACATGCATCTATTACATTGGCTGACATAGGAAGGGGCCATGTTTGTTGTAGAAAGGGGTAGTGAGCTGAAAATAAAAACATAGCTCTCTCTCTCTCTTTATCCAGCATCCTCTTCTCACCATCGTCAGCCAGGTACTAGTAGAAAACCTGCAAGCAGAAATGGAGTGCAATACAGTGGTACCTCAGGTTAAGTACTTAATTCGTTCCGGAGGTCCATACTTAACCTGAAACTGTTCTTAACCTGAAGCACCACTTTAGCTAATGGAGCCTCCTGCTGCTGCCGTGCCACCGGAGCACGATTTCTGTTCTCATCCTGAAGCAAAGTTCTTAACCTGAAGCACTATTTCTGGGTTAGCGGAGTCTGTAACCTGAAGCGTATGTAACCTGAGGTACCACTGTAGGCAGACCTGTACAAGGAAGTTTTTTAAATGTTTAATGTTTTTATACACATTGGAAGCTGCCTAATAACAATAGCAATAGCAATAGTTGTTGAATAGTACGTCTCATTTTCACTGGAGAAATATTGGAAGTTATGGGAAACAGCAATTCAGCATGTTTTGGTGGGAAACGAAAAGCCTTTCTTTAGTGGTAACTGTAAAAAATAATCACCTGAGCACAAAGTATCAAAAATGTGTTCCATTCTATACACTAGTATACAAATATAAGCTTTATGAATACTTGCATTTTTATAACATAATTTTATTAAGACACTGATTGAGTTTCATCCTGAGACATTGTTGTTTGGGTTGTCCTGCTGTACCATAAAACACAGTAGCGATTTTACCAGGGATAGCTCTTCCTAGTAGGCCCCTAGGCAAAGCACAAGAGAAACATCTTCATGGCTTTCCCTAGCGGGCTGGTTTGAAGGGCTGCCCCAGGAAAAGTCATAATTTTGAATTGCTTAGGGAATCAACTGAACTGTTTCCTGACTGATTGAATATGTGTGTTTTGGAACAGCTCAGCTCATTGCCAAGCCAACATAAGCCAACAATGTAGAGCAGAGTTGCGGGCTGTTTGTATCTTAGATGGCCTTAAGAGAACTTTAGACACATTCATAGAGAATAAAGCCACAATCACACCAAATATTTAAAGCAATATGATACCACTTTGAACATGGTGTACAACTCACACATGTGTAACAGAAGACAGGGTAACCGTAGGTCAAGCATGGCCAAACTTGGCCCGCCAGCTGTTTTGGGACTACAATTCCCATCATCCCTGACCACTGGTCCTGTTAGCTAGGAATGATGGGAGTTGTAGTCCCAAAACAGCTGGAAGGCCAAGTTTGGCCATTCCTGCAGTAGGTGAACCAAAGTGTTCCTGCAGAGGTGGCTTGTCCACTTCAGCAAAGGCAAACCTTTTTGTGTAAGGTCACATCCACACAGTACATTTAATACACTTTAATATTGCTTTAACTGCCATGTCATCCCCAGAGAATCCTAGGAACAGCAAACCTTCCAACAAGAGGCTGGAAACCAGGATGCACATCTTCCAGGATGTACACCTGTGCAAGTCATGTGACCCATGCAAGAGAACAGCCCCTCAAAATGGGATGTCCCAGTCTAATCAGGACAGTTGGGGTCAGTGGCGTAGCATCAGTTGCTGGTGCCCAGGACCACTCAAAAGGGAGGTGGGAGGGAGGGAAACAGGTGGAGTATGCATGCACATTAAACGCAGTTTCCCTCTGCACATTCACAGAGATAAGGAAAAAAGAGTTGCTCTGTTGTTTGGAGAGGTCACTTCCTGGTTCACATGGAGAAGCCGTTTTCAACGGAGCCCAGCAACAGAAGCTGTATTGAGGCAGCACCAGGTGTTGAAATTTTGCACCCCCTAATGATTTTGCACCTGGGGCAATTGCCCCTGCGGATCCACACACACTACGCCACCATATATGGAATTGTAGTTTGTTAAGACTGCTGAGAGCTGTTAGGACAGCGGTTCTCAACCTGTGGGTCCCCAGATGTTGTTGGACTACAACTCCCATCATCCATGAGCTCTGGCCTTGCTAGCTAGGGGTGATGGGAGTTGTAGTTCAACATCTAGGGACCCACAGGTTGAGAAAGGCTGTGTTAGGAGATCCTTCCCAGAGCTACAATTCCCAGCATCCTTAACAAACCACCATTCCCATGATTCTTTGAGGGAAACCATGATTGTTAATGTGCTTTAATAAATATTGCTTTGAATGTGCCGTATGGATGTGAAGTAGGTTTGATATCAGAACTAAAACCAAGTTTTGCTAAGCTGCATTATTTCAAACTGCATTTGGGAAGGGAATGTTTAAATGCTCTCCCTCCCTGCTTCACAGGCAGAGAACAAATATGACAAAGAAAGGGATCGCTTAGGGCCTTTTCCTTTACATGCTTGCTTAGCGTGCTTAAGAGATGGTTTGTGTGAAGGAGCCCTCAAATATTTTATCCCCAGACAGCAGCCTGATATGGTCCAGCCTATCACTGAATTGCAACACTAAGGATACAGTCTTATACATATTTACCTGGGAGCAACCCCATTAATGGGGCTTCCTTCTGACTAGACATGAGTAGGATTGCACTGTCAATCAATTAAACCTCATGAAAATTATAACAGCATCTACTTAATCGTTCCCAAATGGATAAAAGCTTTGAGGCTAAGCATCCTTTTCATCCATACAAAACTTTCCCATTCGACTAGACTCAGAAATGATCAGAGGACACAAAGCTAAAGGAAGTTTAGGGTGGCTACTCAGTTCCAGACTTTCCATGACAGCAGCAGCAGCCTCGATGTCTAGTTGCATTGACTTTTAATACTTACATATTCTACTTGGTTTGCAAAAATGGATTAGAGAACTATAACCGCAAGCACTTTGATAACTTGCTTAGCTCAGAGAAATGGATTGAAGTACGGCTCTGAATACTTCAGTGTGCGCTACTCCACTTTACTTATTCAAAATAATAAGTCTGAACTTGGATTGCCGTATCAACATTTCAGAACATGAGTGACTGTTTTTGTTTTTTTAAATTTGGGGTGGGATGGGGTGGAGGTTTGTGCAGGAATATATCTTTAAAAAGAACATTTAAGCACATAATGTCTATCTTGTAAATGTTGTATGGCCCCAGAGGCAAAATAAATAAATAAATAAATAAATAAATAAATAAATAAATAAATAAATAAAAATAATTTAATATTAAATTCAATTCAGTCCACATTTGAAGCTGGAAATATGAAATTTGCACTTTCTAAAACAATATGAGAATTGAAACGCAGGCATTCTTCCAAATTTGCACTTAATCTGAATTTTGAAGTGCAGTTCTCCAACCATCCAGTGTTTACCAAAATGCATAAAAGTGTGCATTAGAAGAAGAAGAGTTTGGATTTGATATCCCGCCTTTCACTCCCTTTAAGGAGTCTCAAAGCGGCTCACATTCTCCTTTCCGTTCCTCCCCCACAACAAACACTCTGTGAGGTGAGTGGGGCTGAGAGACTTCAAAGAAGTGTGACTGGCCCAAGGTCACCCAGCAGCTGCATGTGGAGGAGCGGAGACGCGAACCCGGTTCCCCAGATTACGTGACCACCGCTCTTAACCACTACACCACGCTGGCTCTCAGAAATGTGGAGAACTGGACTTGGTTGAAGACTGGGGAAATGAGAAAGGGGGAAAACTGAGGCTGACAGATACTTCCATCCCCAGCTTCCCTTTGACATCTGGTTGGCGACTGTGATAACAAGGCACTGGAGTGGTTGGGCCACCAGGCTGATCCAGCAGGTTCCTCTTTCTTTCATTCATTCTTGTCTAATGTTTCATGCCTTGCATTTCCACAAGTGGTAGGGAGCCCCAGGGTAAGCTTTGCTGTCAAGTTTCCAAGCAAGGACAAAAGGAGTATTAAGGATTTACATTGGATTAAAAAAACAACAACAACCCCAGACAGAACGATCTGTTCTCTGTTCGTTTACAAAATATCCAAAGCGGGCAGGAGCAAACCCTGCTCTGTCGAGGCATGTTTATGCAGATACAGTCCCCCAGTGCAGCAGCGCCCTGTTGCAGCCTCCTACGAATCATTTTCTCGGCAGCCAGCAACACTTTTCTAGCTGGTTTTAAAATAGGGAGGAGGTTTTCTTCCCCTTCCCCAATTTAAACAGCAACCAAGATCTCCTGATCTCCTGGTGCAACACAGGTTTTCCTCCCCCCACTGTCACCTGCCAACTTTGACATGTACCTGTGACCTGATTTCCTGGTTAGTCCATACCTTCCCATAAATTAGCATTCACTCCTTATGGCTGAGCCAATCTGAAGGTTCAGGAAGATTTCGAAGCGTGCTCTGGCATTGCAAAACCAATGTGGATATTCAACAGCGTTGCCGACACACCCAAGTGAAATCACTCTCCTTGCAAGTTGAGAAAAGATGAGGCAAGCAGGCTTGGAACATGACAGAGTGTCTGCCGAGAAAATGAGTAATAGTCACACTGAATGGTACCCCAAAAATGTGGGGCTCTCCAGGGCAATTTTTTTTTTAAAGATGGTTTGGAAAGCCTTCTGTTGCTGGTAATGTTTTACAAGTCTATATTCTTGTGATGTGGCCTGATTATCATAGTTTTAAACCTTCTTACCAATATATTATTGTTGTTCTTTTATTTTTTAAAAAGCAGGCTTCTTAGAGTGATAGAAATTCATTAAACTGCTCCTGTTTATGCCCTTCGGCCTCTCCAGTTCCATGCCAATAAGAATGTGAAGTTTATCTGTATTTTGAGTGAAAACAGAGGTCAAAGATTAAACAAAATCCATTCAACCAGAATTTACACTGGGATTTTTTTCTTCAAAGCAAAAATAATTTTAATAATGCCAGCCAGCATTCTAATAATTTGTGATGAATCAGCAGATGGTATATGCATGCATGGGTTTGTGGGGAAGTCTTGGGGAAACCCTGAAATGATTTTTGTCCTGTTCTCTTCTGCTAAAAAGTATGATTATTTGAAAATAGTTTACAGTTATCACATTGCAAAAATATGACATATTCCCCCGTTATTGGTATTCCTTGCCCACTCCATATGTCTTCTTGAAATAATACTGAGAACCAGGGCACTACCATTACATAATTCTATCCAATTTTCTTCTTTATTTTCCATATAGCAAAGTCATTGCAAGGTGACTCTCCCCTGAAGGTTTCAGCTGGTAAACCGTTCTTCTGAATACGCCCTGATTTGGGAAGATCTGGAAACTCATTGTAAGTAAAAGTCTCAGATTTGGGGCAGTAAAGAAATACTACCATACTAAATGAGACACTATTTTAAAGAAAGCCCACCATACAAAAGGTCAGAGTAGGGAATCTTGGATTTCCCTAATGAAAGACCAGCTTACTCTTGAGAAATATCTGCTGGTGGTCTGTTCTATAGGAATCTGTGCACGAGAAGGGCTTAAGAGCCAGTGTGGTGTAGTGGTTAAGAGTGGCAGACTCGTAATCTGGTGAACCGGGTTCGCATCTCCGCTCCTCTGCATGCAGCTGCTGGGTGACCTTGGGCTAGTCACACTTCTTTGAAGTCTCTTCAGCCCCACTCATGTCACATTGTGTTTGTTGTGGGGGAGGAAGGGAAAGGAGAGTGTTAGCCACTTTGAGACTCCTTTGGGTAGTGATAAAACAGGATATCAAATCCAAACTCTTCTTCTCTTCTTAAGTCAATAGGATGCCATGTTTGCTAGTTATTAACACAGGGCTATGCTACTGCAGTCCAGTGGGAAGAGGGCTGAAACATTGGCCTGGATCTGGAGTTGGTGTGAGTTCCTGCAACTTCTGGAGGTGGGGGGGAAGGTTCTGATATGTTTCTGAGCAATCAAAATTATGTGGGAGACACGGTGGATAACAGAGAGCTGAAATGAAGTTGCACCCCTTTCTCCTTACATCTATTGTCTTCCTTTTGACGTGGCTTTCTTCACAGTATCCTCTCTCCTGGGAGAAAAGAAAAAAAATGAATATATTTCAGTTTGTTTTTGCTTGTAGCTGTTTAGTAAAGCGTGCTGTGTGATCTCCATTTCGATTATCAATCAACGTGGGAAGTATAACCTGCACATGTGAGATGTGGGTGTAGAAAGTAAAGAAGGCAGGAGTGCTAATGCGTCTTGGGAACAGAATTGGATTAATGATCGGCAGGACTGGTGGCCACAGAAAACGAGAGACAAGCAACATCTCACTTCAGCTTTTGCCACAGGTGTCATGGCAAGACCCTGAAATAACATTTTCAGGTAATAAGAAGATTAATTTATAATTCAGGAATACATTCCAGTGCAAATCATTTTACTATCTGCTCTTCCTCTATGCAACATCTTAAGTCATGGAGAATACAGTTATGGAAAAATTGGGGAAGACGTCACATCAGAATGAAGCACCGGAGGCATCTAAGCAGAAGGTGAGCAGCTGTTTTTCAGGGACGCTGTAGTTGTTTCCTGCACTGCAGATCCTGCATTGAGCAGTGGCTGGACACAATGAACTCCAACTCTTAGATTCTATTCAATGTGCAGCATCTCACCAGTAAGACTCTTGCGTCTGGAAATGTGCCAAACCTTCAAAGCACGCCACTATTTACTGATTTATCTATTTTTGAATTAAACTCATGCTACCCACCCCACACTTCCAATTCACCACGAAGATAAGACAAGGCTGTGGATCAGACCAGTCACCCACCTAGTCCGACATCCTTTTCTCACAGTGGCCAACCGGATGCCGAAGGACCCCACAAGCAGGACATGAGTATGACAGCACTTTGCCCACCTGCAATTCCCAGCAAGTGGTATTGAGAGGCAGTCTGACAGTGGCGGTAGAACATGGTTTCTTGTTTCTGTAAAGGATGTGCTTAGCTTTGACACTGGCAACTTTGAATCCTGATCCAAAGAATGTACTTTCACCTTGCAATGGAAGCCTTGGAGGACAAGGGGTACCCATTTGATGATTCAGTGTGATCCAAGGCATAGTGGGGCACTTGCAGACATAACCAGCACACCTTAGAAACCCTGCCACAGAAGCCATTATTATTATTATTATTATTATTATTATTATTATTATTATTATTATTATTATTATTATTACCCCACCCTCCTGGCTGGGTTTTCCCAGCCACTTTGGGCGGCTTCCAGGAAAATATAAAAACAATAAAATGCCAAGCATTAAAAACTTTCTGAAACAGGGCTGCCTTCAGATGTCTTCTAAATGTTGTGCAGTTCTTTATCTCCTTGACATCTGAAGCGTGTTCCACAGAGAGGGTGCCACTACCAAGAAGGCCCTCCGTCTGGTTCCCTAGAACTTCGCTTCTCACAGTGAGGAACTAGCAGAAGACCCTAGGAGGAGGTGTCTGGACTGAATGATGGGGGTGGCGATACTCCTTCAGGTATACTGGGCCAAGGCCTTTTAGGGCTTTGAAGGTCATCACCAACACTTTGAATTCTGCTTGGAAACTTACTGGGAGCCAGTGAAGATCCTTTAGGACCGGAGTTATATGGTCCCGGAGGTCACTCTCGGTCACCAGTCTAGCTGCCACATTCTCTATTAGTTGTAGTTTCTGGGTCACCTTCAAAGGTAGTCCCACGTAGAGTGCATTGCAGTAATCCAAGCAAGTGATAACCAGAGCATGCACTACTCTCGCGAGACTCTCGCGGGCAGGTAGGGTCTCAGCCTGCGTACCGGATGGAGCTGGTAACTGACCCGGGAGACCCGGGTTCAAATCCTGGCTCACCCATGAAGTTCTCTTGGACCAGTAACTGTCTCCCAACCTAACTGACCTCACAGGAAGGCGGCGTTCAGCTAAGTTTTACACAACATAGACGGTGGAAATTAACGAACATGACAAGGTTAGATTGCATTCATTCCAATGGCTGAGTAAAACTCAGCTGAATGCCATGCAGGGATTTGGGGAGAATAAAATAGTGAGTGGTGGAGAACACAGACGACGCCTTGAGTCGCTTGGGGAAAAGGTGGGAAATAATTGCAATAAATAAATAAATAAATAAAACAGATAAGACTAACTGCAAGTAGGTGTGTTTGTGGGTACTGAATCCTAAGGGGAAAGCAAACAACCTATCCTCAGGTGTACATTAAATCTTATTTCACTTTTCCATTTATAAGGCCTGAGATTCTTTTACAGCCCCATAGGATTTGGCTAATCATTTCCAGCCCTCAAAACCACCCACAAACTATTACAGTGGTACCTCGGGTTACATACGCTTCAGGTTACATACACTTCAGGTTACAGACTCTGCTAACCCAGAAATAGTACCTTGGGTTAAGAACTTTGCTTCAGGATGAGAACAGAAATCGTGCTCCGGCAGCACGGCAGCAGCAGGAGGCCCCATTAGCTAAAGTGGTGCTTCAGGTTTAGAACAGTTTCAGGTTAAGAACGGACCTCCGGAATGAATTAAGTACTTAACCTGAGGTACCACTGTACAGCTATAAAGTCTGAGTCTACCTGACAGCAGTTCACTTTGTATATTAAGAGCGGCTGTGAAGACAAACCTATCACTACAACAGTGACTATGGCTGGGAAAGACCCTGGCAATGTGACCCTATGCACGTCTGCTCTAAAACAAGCCCTCTTCAGTGCAATAGGATTTACTCTAGGGTCAATGTGTATAGGATTGCAGTCTTGAAAGGCACACCTGTTTGCCTACTCAAAAGTAACCCCATTAGCATTCAAAGGATTGTATGCAACTATAGTTAGTCAAGTCCATTAATTTCAATTACCGTAATTTCAACCTGAGTTAGTAATGTCCATTCATTCTTAGAGTTGGAAGGGAGCGTGAGGGTCATCCAATCCAACCCCTGCAACACTGGACTCTTTTGCCCAACGTGGGACCCGAACCCACAACCCTGAGATTAAGAGTCTCATGAGGTACTGGCTGAGCTATCCCACCAATAGGTTTACTCTGAGTATAACCAACATTGGCTACAACCCAATAGAGCTTTCTCCCAAAGAAATGGGCACAGGATAGCCACTAACTTGAAACAATCTTCCATTGAAGTGAATGGGGAACTTGGGCACATGCTAGATCTCTCTTTATTCCAATTCCATGCTTAGGTTTTAGCTGGGTAGTGGCAGGCTGGGCAAGTCACCTCATGGGCCTGTTTTATATACTCCTCCTCACTCCTTTGTGATCTAAACAGAACAAGCAGATAGCAGGCAGAATGTGTCCTTCTATTGTCGTCAGATGTTCTTTCTAGGGTTACAAGAGCGCTGCTTTTAATTAGCAGCTCGTGGGTGCCGCATCTTGGGAAGGCGGCTGCAGTTGGGAAGCCAAGTAAACAGTCGCTCAGTGGGATGGGAGGAGAACGAGGGCCGCACGGGAGCCAAAATCTAAGCAGCCCATTTGTCTCAGCGGCGATAGGCACGCACCTTGAACCTCTCTAACACTGAAACGCAGCCTGTTTATCTGGCAGCTCTGGGTGCCAGGGATGAACCGACAGCACTTGTGTTCCGGAGTTAATTAAAACAGTAATCTAAACGAAGCAAGTGCCTGATGAGATGCCAGCAGTACATACAAAGGCATTCCATCCACTGAAAGCCACGAGAGAGAGAACAATTGACACATGGAACTAATTGCAAAATGAGGCGCCACACATGCCCAGGTCCTCAAAGGATTTGACCCCATAGGGAAGCTTAATCTGTTTCAAAGGGAGAGAGAGGGTGATCCAAAGAAAGCAGTGTGAAGATCGCAGCCACAGGCAGTCCACCGACATGGGAATCGCCTCACCAAGAGGTCTTCAAGGCTGTTCCACAAAGCACATGGTGTAATGCACAGATCCCTTACAGGCCCAGCAGATGGGCACATGTTGATACCATTTTTTTTATTGTGCAACCAATGTACCTGGTGCAATATGGTCCCTGCCCCAAGAAGCTTACAACAGAAATACGGTGGCAAGCAAGCAGAGACAAACAAGCAGGGAAGCGACGGTTAAGGACAGCGGAGGCTGGATGTGAGCAGATGCAACTTTGGTTTAGGTGAGGACTGAAAGTTCAGGTCAAAGGATCAGCAGAAGTTGACAAGGCTTCCTACACAGCTCAGCATTACCTATTCTGACTGACAGTGACTCTGTAGGTTTCAGATAGGAGTATTCCCCATCTCTGGAGATTCCATGGAGGGAACCTGGAGCATCTCAGCAAAGCATGGGCGTCCCCACTAAGCTATGGCTGCCCAAGAAGACTCTCCGCAGAAGCGAATGAGGAAGCCAGCATGTGCTAGGGCTCAGTGCCACTGTTCCCTTCCTCAGAGAGATTTCCCCACAGTAACTGAGCAAATATATGTCAACCCTGCCTCATTCAATGGGGCAAAACTGTGATCCCCAGTCTCCATTGTTTATCCTCTGAAAACTGTGGATACAACACAATTGCCAGAAGTACACCAACAGAATTCTGCAATGGCATGAGATGTACCAGGGTTATAACCCTTATCGTCCGGTTCTCACATTCTTCTGATGAACTGGCACCAGGATGCCGTCTCTGCAGCAATTGGGGTTTACAACCCCCTAACCTCTGACACACTTTCTAGGAAGCCCCCAACAGCTTTTCTCATGGGGGCAATAAACGTCTTACTTCCTCCCAAAGAAGCATTCATTTAAATTTAATGTACACATTTTGGCAAACGCACATCGGGAATTAGCTTTCCCTTTGCCGATTTAACAGCTGGTTGAGGGTTTGGATTTTTGTGTCAGGTGTTTCATAGAAAAAGATCCTCTATTCCCCAAATCTAAGCATTGATGATAAAGAGGGAGGAAAATCACAACGGCTGATAACCAAGCGTCTGCAAGTCGTGACATTGCGCAGATCCATTATTTAGTAGGATACCGCGTAGGGGCGAGGGGGGCGGGGCGGAGGCTGGGGCTTCCCTTCTCAGCACAAGCGGCTCGCCACACGCCGCTGCCACCACTAGGCCCGCCAGCCCCTCACCTCCCTAGCCGGGCGCGCAAAGATCCAGGCGGGCAGCCAGGGGCTTTGCTGCTGCTGCTGCTGCAGAAGGCGAGCAGACGGCGGGCGTCTGGCATCCCACCCTGCCGCGTGGATGATTGACACTCCGGAGGATGGCTCGACTTTTCCACGCGCGGAGCCTAGCAGCCAATGAGCACGGCCAAGGGCGGGCCTTGCTATCCGGAGCAGCTGCTACTTTAGACTCGCCGGTGCTGCCGAAGGGAGACCAGAGCCGAGAAGGACCGGGCAGGGGAAAGGGCGCAGGAGGGAGAGCGGGCGCGCATGCCAGTCGGGACCCTTGGACGGCGGGTGCCCAGGAGGAGGAAGACCTGGCGCGACTCCTCGTCGTCCGCAGCGGCTGCCGCCATGGCGAACAGAGGACTTTAAAGGAGTTCGGGGGCTTTGGCAGGATCTGGGCGATTCCGGGTATGCAGAGGGCGAGCACCGCAGACGGACGGATTTCTTTTTTCTTTATTTTTCCTCCCCAGCATCCGCCCCGTCGGGGCTAAGCTGCTTGGAAGGTCACGGCCGAGGCATCGCTTGGGGTCAAGGGGGAAAAGGGCAGCGCCACTGCCTCTCCCGCTCCGGAGCGGCACATTGTTGCAACTGGAAGCGAGAAGACTGCCAAGCTTCCTCGGAGGAGTGAAGCGAGAGGCGGGGAAAGAAGCGCCGGAGACAAAGGGGAAGCAACTCTCCGAGCCCTGCACTCCCCGCCTGGCTGTTCCTTCTACGATCGCTGTCCCGAGCAGCGCTGCCTTTGCGCACCGCCGCGGGGGATCCGTAGGATCGAGCGCGCGGCTGGAGGCTGCGGGGTAGCCCAGGCAGCGGGGTAGCTGCTGCGAGCCACCTCGGGGGGCCCGGGAGCGGCTCGTGCGCGCTCCGAGAGGCCTGCAGCGGCTGAAGCAGGCAGGCGGGTGGGTGTGTTAGGGAAAAGCGAAGCGAGAGAAAGGGAGCGGCGTCTCTCCTCTACGAAGCAGAGGCGCGGAGGAGAAGCCACCTCGCCTGATCCCTTTCGGCGTGCGCGCCTGACGTTTTGCTGCGCGGGCTGCTTGCGCGGACTCTTCTTTCTCACTCCTCTCTTTCCCTCTCTCTCTTTCCCTCAGATCCGGCGATTCTTGCTCTCGCCTCGCCCTGTCATTGATGGGAAATCAACTGGATCGCATCACGCACCTGAATTACAGCGAGCTGCCGACCGGGGACCCCTCTGGCATCGAGAAGGACGAGCTGCGCGTCGGGGTGGCTTACTTCTTCTCGGATGAGGAAGAGGACCTGGACGAGCGAGGAGGGCAGCCGGACAAGTACAGCGTGAAAGGCTCCAGCAGCCCCGTCCAAGAGACCCCCACCCACCACCACCATCCCCACCACCATCACCACCACCACCACCACCCTCCGCAGCTGGTGCTGAGCGAGACCCAGTTCTCCGCCTTCCGCGGCCAGGAATGCATCTTCTCCAAGGTGAGCGGAGACCCCCAGGCTGGGGATTTGAGCGTCTACCCGGTGGCGGCCCTGCCTGCCTTGTGCAAGCCGGGCGACCTGCTGGAGCTGCTGTACCTGGGGCCGTCCGACCACCCTCCTCCTCCGCCACACTGGGCAGTCTATGTGGGCAGCGGGCAGATCATCCACTTGCACCAGGGCCAGATTCGCCAGGACAGCTTGTACGAGGCGGCCGCTGGCAACGTGGGCCGGGTGGTGAGTAGCTGGTACCGCTACCGCCCCCTGGTGGCGGAGCTGGTGGTGCAGAACGCCTGCGGCCACCTGGGCTTAAAGAGCCACGAGATCTGCTGGACGAACTCGGAGAGCTTCGCCGCCTGGTGCCGCTTCGGCAAACGGGAGTTCAAAGCCGGCGGCGAGCTCCCGCCGCCCTCGGGCTCCCAGCCCCGGGAGCAGCAGTACTATCTCAAGATCCACCTGGCCGACAACCAGGTGCACACGTTGCGCTTCCAGAGCCTCGAGGACCTAATCAGGGAGAAGCGCAGGATCGACGCCAGCGGCAAACTGAGAGTGATCAAAGAGCTGGCCATCGTGGATGGCAAAGAGTGAAAAGGGGGGGTGCCTGGGGGGGGGATCACAGCAGGGAGAGGCCAGCTCTGGTCCGGCCGGCGTGCCCCACCCGGACTCGTCCCCCCGCCACGTGGGTGGCCGCCCTCTTTCTCTCTCGCTCTCCCCCGCCCCACTTTCCCTTTCCGTTCTGTTCCATCGAGGGGAAAAACCATGGCAACATTCCAAGCGAAACCAGCGCCGCTCCTCCTCTCATTGGCCAGTGCTCGGATCGCCTCCGACTAACACGATCACACTAGTGATATCTATCGAAGACGAGGATGCGGGGCGGAAAAGCGGGCGGGGGGTGGGAGGGAGGAGCGATGCAGTTAGCAAAAGTATGCGGACAAAGTCACTCCTGGCTATCGATGTTGATCGTAGCTCCCAGCGTGCTTAATAAAATTTCAAATTGATTTTTCTCCCCCTTTTTTTAAAAAAAGCGTTCATGACTTTAATCCATAAGAAGAGTGGCTGAGATTTTTATATATATATACTTATTTTATTATTGATAAGCAAATGCTGGAGTCCTTGGTTATCTTAGCTGATTTCTTAGGGTTTGATGGTTGACTCAAGGTGTGTGTGTGGTTTTTTCCTCCAAGGTGATTTAACAGTGGTTCTGGGCATGGTGCGTTTACTCAGGAGTAAACCCCCATTGAGCTCACTGGGATTTGCTCTGAAGTGTGCATAGTCTCATTGAACACAGTGGGACTTACTTCTGAGTAAGCATATGCAAATATGCACTGTATGGCTGTCATCCTATGCTCAAATCATCTGTGACTAAGCCCGGGTTCAAACTCCGTGGGACTTTCTATTTAACCTTTGTTCAACCCTCTTTAACACCATCAACCACCCTATAGTTACTGGTGTTTTGCTTTTAAAGGGGGGGGGTGTAATTCTACCCTTCCTTTCCTGCTTTTAGTGGATGCTCATGGGTGAAGTAGAGGTTCTAATTTGTGTTAATGACTGTGAGAGTACAGAGCCAAGTGGTGGTATTTACTCCAGTTTAATTAGTATGATCTTCAAGGGTGTCATTCTGTGTTGGATTATTGGACCAAGCAGGGAAGGAGTGAGGGTTGAGTTTCATGCTGAACGCTGTAGCTCTTCCTTGGTGGCCGGCCATACAACCAGTGCTACAATTACAGGGAAGGAAGAGGAGCAGAGAGAAACCAGCTCAATGTCTTTACCTTTTTAGGATCCACCCCATTCCACTTAATGGTTTGAAGAGGCTGTGGGAGGATGCTTTAATGAAGAATGAGGCTATTATTGTTTCTTTATTGCCCACAAGGAGCTCAAACTGTGAGCGATTCCCTCCCTCCTCCATTAACCTCCACAACAACTCTGAGATTGGTTAGGCTGAGAGACAGTGACTAGCCCAAGGTCATCTAGTGAGTGGGGATTTGAACCCTGTTCTCCCAGATCCTAGTCCAATGCTCTGGCCAGTGCACCACACTGGCTCTCAATGGTCTACCTTCAGGGATGGAGACAAGGTGTCTCAGAATACCAGATGGTGGTAACTGTAAGTTGAGAGGGTGCTACTGTGGTCATATCCTGCATGTTGACATCCCATATGCTTCTGACTGGCCATTGTAAGAACAGATATCTGGATTAGATGAGCTTTTGGCTCAATCCAGTGGGGTCATTTTTATGTTCTGATTCAGGGAGTCTAAAGGGTTTTTATATTGAGGTCCTTGCATGCCTTCCCCCTCTCCAACAGGGATAGCCAATGTCATGCTTTCCAGATGTGGTTAGGTTAGAACTCTTAGCAAACTTGACCACTGGTCATGGCTGATGGGAGCCCAGCAACTACGGGATGGAAAGAGCCTGCAGGTAATCTAGTTTTAACCATCACCCACAGTTTCAATAGAAGCAAAGTTCACAGTGCAATCCTAGACATGTCTACTAGAAGGAAGCCCCAATGGGACTTGCTCCTAGGTAAGTGTGGATAGGATTTGAGCCTTGGATTGGTACCCTAAAAGAGAGAGCCCATAATCAAGTGAGAAATGAAATAAAGCGGCATAGATTTGGGCAAGGGAACAAAGTTTCCACAGATGTTTAGAGTACACACCGTAGGGTGTTTGTGTGTGACTTTTTAAAACAAAGATGCACCCAGGGCCTTAAACTGCAACTGGTTTTGTGATGACAGGATTGTGCGTAAATGTTGATGCCTCTCTCTCATTGAAAGTGAGGGTGTTAAAATACTTTTGGCAAGCCTATGTGCCCTTTCCTGTGACTAAGCCCCATTGAACACGGTGGGGCCACTGAATCAACATGCATAGGACTGCAATGCACGGTTGCAGTCCCTCTCCACAATTAGTTAGTTACCTGTGCGAATAATCCTGCAGATCTGCTACTGCAGTGTTCCCTGTACACTAATGCTGCCCTCTGCAATACTTAGCACTGACCTTTTTCTGTTGAGTGTCAGGAGTTGGGAGCTGGTGACTTGTCTGCTTTTCTGGAGGCCAGATCCATTCTCGAAAGAAAAATATGTACTGTAGTACTTGATGCACATTGCTCCAAGTGGGAGAACTTCCACAATTTCTGCTGGTTAGTCCTCTGCCTTCGGTTAGCCTACTATGCTTAAGGGGTTTGTGGACCTCTGCAGCTTTGATCTCCTGCATATTACCCAGCTGTTGTACAACTACAGTACTAGCACTGTGTGTTGCTATATTCTTCTCTGCCTGCACAAGAATACTCTACAGGGAGGCAGAGGGAGGTGAGTACATTTCAGACAATAGCTGTTCATTATTTATAGTTCCACGTTGACAAAGCTGTAAATAGATTGGGGCTGAGTTTGCTCAAAAGTCAAACCCAATGTATACAAACCTGATTTGGTTACATTTATAAGGCTGGGAAATGTATCCCAACACTAGAGGGAAAGCTTATTCATTTGTTTCCCTGTCAAATCCTTATTACGGTTTGTTTAGCATTACACTTTGGTGCAGACAAGGAAGCCGGGAACGTAAAGATAATAAAATATTCTGCAATCCAGTGTCCCATACATTCCAATTGTATTCAGTACCAACCTGCATATTTTGTAGGGATAAAATCTATTGTGCATGATAGTATTTTATTTTATTTTTGAAGATAATAGTAATGTACACACACACACACACTCAAACAGAGCAGAGAAGAGAACATTGAAATTCCTGAATCCATTCACTCCCTCTTTTATGCAATATTGCTTGGGTTTTTTTGATACTGGCAAGCATCCTAGGAAGTCTTATTTCAAAACTGTATCATTGGTTGCCCAATGGCTAGCTTCCTGGACTGTTGTTATAGAAGTGAACAGTGGATGTGCTGGGGAGGGGGGAGGTCAGCACTGAGCATCTGTGGGGAGAGGTTACAATTACTCTAATGCCGTCTGCGTAAGTGGTTTTCATATAGTCTGATGAAGTTGTTAAAAGAAAACTAAGAGTGGGAGTTTTTTAAAAGCTTTTGACCTCCGCACATCCCACAGAGTTAAATGGGGCAGAGCTGTTGATTCATACACCCGTGTGGCTTCATAACAGCAACACACAATTGACTTGCATGGGCGAATGAGCCATTGCAGATACGAAAATGTGTCGCTGTTTGAAAAACACAAATGTTTTTCAATTTTGAGTGAGCAGAGATGCTCTTAGCCGACATGTGAACTACATTTGGCAACGGAGTACATGAAAGGACTATCAAAGCACTGTGTTTGAGGTGATACTAATATCTTATTTTTGGCAATAGATCTGTATTTTATTTTGGCATTCTTTCTGCGACAGCTCCTCACACATGCAATTGTCACTGGATTCAGCCACCTTCTGCCTGAGTGTGCACATGTGAACCAGGCCTTGCTCCCTGATGAGTGTGCAAAAACTTGAAGACGGGAAAACTCCTTATCTCCTGCCCCCATTAATGTGTGACTGTCATCGACTGAGGTTGAGCCAGCTATGTCCTGGGATAACTGTTATGTGCTTAAATAGCTTCAGAAACTGAAGTATTCTGAGAAGTATTTCTGCATGTCACAGAGGATAGACAGATGTCTGCTGGAATGCGGTGCTTCTTGCTGTCCTGAATCAAGCAGGATATTAGACTAGATAGCTGGCAAGCTTCACCATCAAACTCTATGACATCCACTGGGGGACAGCAATGATCTTATGATAAAGATCAGCAGAAGCCTTTCCATTCCATATCATTTTAGGAAGATAGGAAGGTGTCTCTTTTACTGAGCAGGATCCCTGGTCTGTGTATCTCAGTGTTGTCTACTGGGACAGCCACAGCTCCCCAGGTTTTCAGATGGGCATCGCCCTGCTGTACCAGCTGGAGATTGCCATCTGCATGCACAGCAGATGTTCTGAGCTACATCCCTCAGGTGGCCTTGAAACAGAAAGCATGCATGCTGTGAGTTATTGAACTGTTGCAGCTTTGTAGCGGTACCTTCCTCCCTCTGAGTAGAAATATCTGTATGGTTGCATGAGGTTGCTGCAGTACCACACACCGGTATATTGAGATGCCTGTCATTTTTCCAATAGGGGTTTGCTGTTTGTTAGGCTGTTTTCCAGCTAAGTTCATAGGGTTTCAGCTTTCAGCCCTAGGAATCTTCTGATGGAGCTTCTAAGTAATTTCTGGAAAGAACGTTTGTGTAAATGTGGCGAGGATCAGAAGTGTGTATTGTGCATTTCATGCATGCTGTCTTATGTGGTGATGTGGATCACAGCCTGCTAGCAATTTTGAACAAGTGGGACCTGCATCAATGAGCTGTACCAAATCCCCCCCCCCTTAATTTTAATTAAAGTTTTCAAATGTGCATTTCCCGCATTGAATATGCACCATTGTAATAATACATTCACTGACTTTCTTTCTTTCCCCTACCATGGTTCTTTAAATTTCCCCATAATCTCTGCTTATTCTGATAAAACCATTTAGTTTAGTTTCCTCCCTTAAGTGGAACAACTTTCACTTGCACAATGGGACTTTGCCCCTCTCTTCCTCCTGCGCATTCCCTGTAATGTCTCCAGATCTGTTCCAGATGGTTGGGGGAACCATTGGAACAAATTTATCAAGCTTATGGGGGAAGGGGGTATGTTCCACTGCAAAAGACGAAGTCATTCTGCTTATGCAAGAAGTTACTTGACTCTATGTTGGATGCAATCTGTGATATATTGTGGAATGCTTCTGTTCAGGGTTCCCTTCCTTCCATTATGTTCCCTCTTCTACACAGTTTTATCTCATTGTGTACACAAGTCAATCAGCATTCCATGCCCACTGAGCATGGCTCAGTCCCCAATTTTGCAGGTGTTTTTTTTTTGGGGGGGGGGGGTTCCACCTCTGAAGGTTTTTCTACGAAAGAGTGTTTGTGCTTCTGCAAACCCAAGTCTGCTCATGCCCCTCCTCCTCATTTGTGAACGGTACCATTTTGGCTACATAAACAATGGGGAAAGGATAATCGAGATTGCTATATACAAGTGGGACCCTACAAAAAATATTGATATGGTGGAAAGTTCCAGACTTTTTACCCCCCTCCTCAACAGCATTCCATGTCCACTGAGCATACTCAGTAGCCACTGGCTTTTTTTGTGTGGGGCTAGCCCTTAGTTTTTATTTTTTGAGGGGGGCGGTATGGACACATTGGTCCATCCAGCGGCATTATAATATTGGATTTCTGTGTTTATTTCTGTAGGTGGCTCTCACTTCCATACCTGAGGACATTTTAAAAACTAGCTCAGCACTAGGAAGTAACCCATCCAGACAATTAAGTGGTTCTAATGTTATATATGTGTCTTTTCTTCCATCTTTCTGTCTCAGCCACTCCATTCCACAACCACTCACCTTTATCAATCAATCAGCATTTCATGCCCATTTAGTCTTCATTGGGTTTATCCCATAAATATTTTTTTACCTCAACAAAAACATGGGGTTGCCCCATGTCTGCTGCTTGCCACCTCCCTCTTCTGTGTGGGTGGCACAGATTTGGCAACTTTGGTTTCAGCGTGCTAAGTCTTGAATTGCAGATAGAAGGAATATTGGGTGCCCATTGCATATTGTACTGTTTAAATGCAGAGAAGGGAATACATTTGTAGGATGGCATGCTTGACCTTCTTTGTGGTCATTTTGGGGTTATAGAACATAATTATTGCTTACATAGAGCC
The DNA here is from genome assembly GCF_964188315.1 of Podarcis muralis. Classification (NCBI taxonomy): domain Eukaryota; kingdom Metazoa; phylum Chordata; class Lepidosauria; order Squamata; family Lacertidae; genus Podarcis; species Podarcis muralis. Next base: position 90,610,477 of record NC_135657.1, on the reverse strand, counting down.
ATGCATTCATGAGAGTTCCCCTGAAAGTCACTCATCACATGGTGAAAAATACAATGGGAAATGTGCCACAAGTATGCCAAGCTTCCCTTTGGCTCCTGTCTTTGTCATGGAACAGATTTGCAGGATGATTCCCACAACTGACTTATTTGATCCTGTGGCATATGGCTAGAATGAGACTATGACTTAAAGCACAGGACTTCCCTCAAGGAATTCTGGGAGTTGGTAAGGGAGCTCGGAACTGTAGTTTGGTGAGTTCCCATGATTCTTGGGGGGAAGTCATATGTTTTAAATGTATGGTGTGGAAGCAGCCTGCAGTTCTATCCCCACTTACTTAGGAGTTTGTGCTATTGTACCCAACATTGCTTACTTTTTGAAAACACGTGAGAAGGGAGGCTTGCCCACAATTTTGCTTGTCCCATCACTTTCCCCTGGAAAAAGCTGAATAGGAAACTGCTCTTTACTGCTGAATCAGAGAAAACAGCAGAAAGGTTTTCTGTGGATTGATGCTTGCTCCGATTCTGTGCTAAAGAAGAAGGCTTTTCAGAGGGAAGCAATGGGGCATTCTAGGAATGGGACTATGCAAGTGTGGATGAGCCCTGACTGTGGGTCAAACTAGACATTACTTAGTGTGTGATTACCACCCACATCTGGGTGGTTGTTTCTAAAATTATAATACTAGGTGTGGGGAGGGGGGAACGACAATTTTCACCAGAACCGCAGGGTGCAGGAAGTGGAGGCGTAACCCTTCTCTTCCAAGCTGCAGCCCTGAAAAATAATTGCCACCCATGTTGTAATTAGCCTTAGGGGAGAAAGTGAAGGGGTCCCTATGGTAAATCGTAGCACCTGGGGCAAACTTTGTCAAGACCATGGCAGGGGAAGGAAGAGTTAATCCTCTCCTTCATGTGTGTTGCAGCCTCAGTTAAAAATGCCTCCCATATGGCGGGAAGGTAAATGGTGTTTCCGTGCGCTGCTCTGGTTCTCCAGAAGCGGCTTAGTCATGCTGGCCACATGACCCGGAAGCTGTACGCCAGCTCCCTCGGCCAATATAGCGAGATGAGCACTGCAACCCCAGAGTCAGTCATGACTGGACCTAATGGTCAGGGGTTCCTTTACCTTTATTTCACTGCACACCAAACATAATGGCCTTTAGCTTAGAAATAATATGTCAGCCATAGTGTGTGGGGAGAGGGGAGGGTGTTGGGTGTTGGTTTTCGGTTTTCCCAAATGATTGATTATATTCATGCCCTCTACATGGCTTCCTGGCCACTTGCAAAACAAGGAACTAGATTATTCAGGAGAGCAAGAAATTGGATTGCTGACTCAGCCAGGCAAAGTTAAGCATTGTGAATTGAGCATTAAGATAAGCATTGAGTCTCTGTCAGGGGAAAAGGGGTATAAATAAATAAAAATAATTCCATTTATCGCAACATGTTCAGCGCATGTTAAATGTTTCCCCCTGAAATAAAACTTGTAAGATGTTTAACTTTGGCTGGATCATGCCTTAGGCTGGTTAGTTGATTAAATTATATTTTGTTGAATTTTATTTCTTTGAAGAAAGCAACACTAAGAGAATGATCATGCTCTAAATTTGCAATTCTTCCATATGCAAGGTATTAAAATTAATTTCTAGATATGGCAGCTCCTTGGATTTGAATTTCCCATTTTAAAGTAAAGTTTCAGTGCCACTGGAGATCTTTACAAGGCTTTCTTATTAATGGGATTAAAAATAAAAAAGTCACATCAGTAAAAAATTAAGATTGCTTGTTTTAAAATATTTCATTTTCAAACCTTATCTGGAGGGTGACCATAAACTTGAGCTATTCAGGGAATTGTTTACTGAACCAGATCTTTGTTAAAAATAAAAATCTCTGCCTTTATTATCTGTCAAATACTGTCAGTGGATATAAGTCTATAGTGATGCAGAAAGAAACTTCAGTCTGTCACTTCATAGGAATCAATAAGGTTATTGCAGCCTTGGAAGGCAATAACTGGTGAAGGCTTCTTTCTTTCCTGCTACAAAGATCTTTTTTTGAGGGGGGTGGGTGTTCTTTTTAGCACATGCTACTTGAAACCTAATAGCACTGCTACTGGAACAATCCAGTTGCATTCCTAGAAATTAATCCCTTAACTAGATCCCTCATAATTGTACCTTTATGTTTCCCTTTGGGTGACTGAAATTTTGCGGCTCACAAGACAAACTCTTGTGGATTCTGCTGCCTCCTGGCCTGTTGGTTTTTAGAGCCTAACAAGCAAAAAGCCCTTTCACAGGTCGCAAAATTAGCACAAAGCTGTTTCTTTCTTGCTAATTAAGGAGCTGACTCTTGACTATGGTGATCCAGTCTTATTCAAAGATCTGTTAAGCTAACAGGGTTGTGTCGCTTAATAGGGTAAGTGGCCCTCTTAAGCAGCTCATTTCCCCTCTGCACTGCCTCAAGATCAAATGAGTTAGCCCAGTGTTTTATTTATTTAACTGTGTTTATATGCAGCTTAATAATAATAAAATAATAATAATAATAATAAATAAATCTTGAAGTTAAAAACAAATAAAATCATTAGTTTTCGGCTAGCCTAAACACATTTTTTCATCAGAAACTCTCTTTTTAAAAAAACCAAAAAAAACCACAACAATTTTATTAAAGGTTTTCAACCTAATATACCATAATATTCAAACTACACTAAAAAGGGAAATAATAAACATTATATTAAACAGGAAAAAATAGAGAGCAAAAGAAAGTTCAATGCATTCATAATAACCTTCATATGATTCTCATAAAACACAAAATTATAAATATATCTATGTAGCCCTCGGTCACTATTTTACCTTCACAAATTCAGAGAGTTGAATTCTCCCACTCCCCACCTGAGAGAGTTTTGCCTTCCTCGGTCTCCCGCCCTGAGAAAAAACCTGCCTCTCATATAGGCTCCATCCTCTTCTCTCTGTGAGCTCCCTGTATCTTTATTTTTCACAAATATAATTTTTTTACATGAGAAACTCTTAGCCTTCAGGAATCTTATTTTTTTTAAAAAAAAAAAAAAATCAGCCTTTGGGGGGAAAATGTGAAATGGGCAATGGATAACTTTTGGCAAAATGCCAAAAGAAAGAAAATCTTGCTGTTTTGTTGTCCTTCAGCATACCTGAAGGAGCGTCTCCGCCCCCATCGTTCAACCCAGATACTGAGGTCCAGTGCCAAGGGCCTTCTGGCAGTTCCCTCCCTGTGAGAAGTGAGGTTACAGGGAACCAGGCAGAGGGCTTGTGAAACTCCCTCCCTGTCGAACGCCCTCCCACCAGATGTCAAGGAGATAAATAATTAGACAACCTTTAGGAGACATCTGAAGGCAGCCCTGTATTGGGAAGTTTTTAATGTTTGATCTTTTATTGTGTTTTTAATATTCTGTTGGGAACTGCCCAGAGTGGCTGGGGAAACCCAGCCAGATGAGCGGGGTATAAATAATAAATTATTATTATCATTATATTTGAAAACTAAAATGGGGGTGAGGGCAGATATGAAATAGTTCCAGTGTTCAGTCGGTACAAAATTCTGGTATTTAACTTGCTAGGGGGTGGGGGAGAGAATCAGAAGAATGTGTAAAATAGGCCATGTAAATTCAAGAGCATCTGTTTAGTAACTGGGTAAAATCACTCAGTTCACATATGGTGTTATCTATTATGGTGCTACTCAAAGTGGTGGTCCATGGACTGGTGCTTTTCTGTGGGCCATCAGCTGCTGGTCCCCAATGGTTCTGCCACAGCTCAGGTTGGATAAGATGCTTCAGGGACCAAATATACTTCTGGCCCCTGGCACACTGGGGTGGGGAGTTGCTGGTCCACTACTGGTCTACCAGGGGGAGAAATTGCTCTCCTAGGTGAGCCACAATCCCTGAATTTCCAACTTTTAATCTTATTGTTAACAAAAACAAGTTTCTAGCCCCTTTGGAGCTTATTATTCTGCCCATTTATTTTATGAGCGATTAGTGTTTTTGCAAATGAACAAAGTCCTAGCAAAGTGAGGAAAGCAGATAGAGCTAGGAAGACCAAGCGAAGGTGGATGTCCATGTTCCCACCACATGTTTATCATTCACTGCTTGCAACTCTAATAAGCCATCACAAAACCATACCCAAGGCAGAGTTTTCACACACCCTGAAACACATTCCTTTTCAACGGGGGTCATTCACATGTTCAAAATGCAAGTCATGTGTCTTCAAGTGGTGCCCATATATGTGTGGATTGGTGCCAGGGTTTTGAAGTGGCATGCAGACAATCCTCCCCTATTCCTGTAAATCGTGGTTTCCCAAACTTGGGTCCTCAACTGTTTTGGGACTACAGTTCCCATCATCCCTGACCACTGGTCCTGCTAATTAGGGATGGTGGGAGTTGTAGTCCCCAAACAGCTGGAGGGCCAAGTTTGGGAAAGCCTGTTAAATCGAAGGGCAGCTACAAGCACACATTTGCTCCCCTCTGTTAAGCTGCATGAGAGACCCTCTTAAGGCAGGGGTGCTCTCCAAAATATGCATTTAGAATGCAAATAGATCCAGCTCAAAATATTTTCTAGGTGGTCACCACACTCAGAGTCTAAAAATAATGTTCAACACCAGATTAGCTCACACCCTTGATTTCCTCCCCCTTCCTCCTTCTGGTATCTGTGTGGGAGAATCATAGCATACTTGTTTTAAACTGGCCTCTGCTTGGTTTGCGAAGTGTTTGGGAATTTTCATATACCTTGCAGATATGGGTTGATGCATGGGAGACCCTCTTTTTAAAGGAAGAGTTGACCTTGAGTCTCTTGCAGGCTGGGGTGGGGTGGGGGTTCTGTGCCTTTAACAGCTGTTTGACAATCAGAAATTCAACAAGCTGAAGCTTGTTTAACGCTGCATCTCCATGCCAACAAAATGTTGATTTCTGCCTGCTGTGTACCAGTTATTATTTTTAATTGTAAAAAGTCAGCCCCTGTTGGAGGAAGTAATCTGAATATACCCCCCTTGTCTTATCAATCTATTATTGTCTCCTTGCCCCCTCTAGTTAGTACAGTACAGTACAGTACAGTGGTATCTCGGGTTACAGACGCTTCAGGTTACATATGCTTCAGGTTACAGACTCTGCTAACCCAGAAATAGTGCTTCAGGTTAAGAACTTTGCTTCAGGATGAGAACAGAAATCATGCTCTGGCAGCACGGCGGCAGCAGGAGGCCCCATTAGCTAAAGTGGTGCTTCAGGTTAAGAACAGTTTCAGGTTAAGAATGGCCCTCCGGAATGAATTAAGTACTTAACCCGAGGTACCACTGTACTAGGAAATAATGCACACAGGTTATTTGAAGAGAGACCACCCAAAGGTGAATGATCACCCATGGCCAAATTTCCAGAATAGCATTTGGGGGGGGGGGGAGCCTTCTAATAATGCACCATTTACTGATGTCTTCAGTCAAGCTTAGAAGAACATTATGGGAATAGTCCATCTTGAAATTAATAATTATTGGTTTGGAAATGGTAGATAAGAGATTAGGATTGCAAGCATTATTGCTGACAGCTTCTCTGCACTTCCAATTATGCTTTGTAGCCCTTGATGTCAATCCAGCTACAGCTAGTCGTGACAGAGGGCATGTTCCCATTAGCAGATTGAAATGCTGCGAGATTGTTTCCTCCCACTGTGTTTTCAAGTTGCTTTCTTCCATTGCTGTTCACTGGAACATCGAAACTACTATATTTACTTGGATTTGTTCTCTTCTAGCTGTTTATTTTAAAATTGTAGAATAATAATAATAATAATAATAATAATAATAATAATAATAATAATTTTATTATTTGTATGCCGCCCATCTGACTTGGTTTCCCCAGCAACTCTGGGTGGCTCCCCACAGAATATTTAAAACACGATAAAGCATCAAACATTAAAAACTTCCCTAAACAGGGTTGCCGTCAGATGTCTTCTAAAAGTCAAATAGCTTTTTATTTCCTTGACATCTGATGGGAGGGCGTTCCACAGGGCGGGTGCCACTACCGAAAAGGCCCTCTGCCTGGTTCCCGGTAACATTACTTCTCACAGTGAGGGAACCGCCAGAAGGCCCTCGGAGCTGGACCTCAGTGTCTGGGCCGAATGATGGAGGTGGAGATGCTCCTTCAGGTATACAGGGCTGAAGCCATTTAGGGCTTTAGAGGTCAACACCAACACTTTGAAATGTGCTTGGAAAAATACTGGGAGCCAATGTGAAGAGTATGTGTTAGCTCCAAGTAGCTAACTAAGTCATAAAATATATATATTTAAAAACTCACAACAAAATAAGACATTCTTCTTAAAAGCAGATATCAACAACACAAAGCTTTGCTTGCATGCAGCAGTGGGCTGCAGTGCACCCACCTTCCAGTAGACAGGCGTGTACTTCTTGGAGTTTTGATTGTATCTGTTGTATTTGACTGCTTTTAATGATCTTATGTGTAAATCGCCTTGAGGTGGCTGCTTAGCAGGTGATTAATAAATGGATGATGATGATCCCCCCACCATCCAGGACCAAGGACAGCACACATGGAAGGCCAGTCAAATCATCAGCAATGGTGCTGATTTGCATGAGAAGGCTGCTGTATTCCTCTCCCCTCCTTCTGCACGCTTTTGGTGGGTAAATACTGGGCTCTCCTGCTGGATGTAGTTTTCTTGTGATGGGGCTTCAGCAGCTATGGAGCCATGCAGGTTGTGGTAGCCTGTTTCTGCATGCATATGGAAGCACGGCATCATCTGTAGAAACAGGTCATTTCTGCTTCTCATTCTGCAGATGGGGAGCTGCATTGAGTTAATGACTTGCCTGTGGCCAGAACCAAGAATCTGACTGCCTATAAACAAAAGCCCAAGACTTCCAGTGCGTTAGCACTAAAGCCATCTGGAGGAACAATATGCCATTGTTTAAAATATTAAGACCACAATCTGCAAAGGTGTAAAAATGATGGGATAGAAGATAATTAATCCAGGTGCATGCCCAGCCAGAAATGCTTTCTTTTGCTTATGACAACTCAGGTGTGAACATTTCTCCCTTCCTGTAGTTCAAGAAGGTAAAGGTAAAGGACCCCTGGATGGTTAGGTCCAGTCAAAGGTGACTATGGGGTTGTGGTGCTCATCTTGCTTTCAGGCTGAGGGAGCTGGCATTTGTCCACAGACAGCTTTCCAGGTCATGTGGCCAGTATGACTAAACCGCTTCTGGCACAACGGAACACCGTGACGGAAACCAGAGCGCATATAAATGCCATTTACCTTCCCGCTGTAGTGGTATCTATTTATCTCCTCGCACTGGCATGCTTTCAAACTGCTAGGTTGGCAGGAGCTGGGACAGAGCAATGGGAGCTCACCCCGTCACAAGGATTTGAACTGCTGACCTTCTGATAGGCAATCCCAAGAGGCTCAGTGGTTTAGACCACAGCACCACCGGCATCCCTGACTGTAGTTCAATAAACCACACCTGACATGATCCGTACACTGGAGATACATGGAGATGGGAGGAGGCAGTCCAGTTTTCATTGGAAAAGCAGATTGGGAAACAGGGTGAAGGGAAAGGATTAGATATCAAGGAGGTAAGTTACTATACAACCTTTAGAAGACATCTGAAGACAGCCCTGTATAGGGAAGTTCTTAATGTTTGGTGTTTGATTAGGTTTTTATATATGCTGGAAGCCGCCTGGAGTGGCTTGGGCAACCCAGTCAGATGTGTGGGGTACAAATACAAAAACAACAACAATTTAAATGCTCCCCCAGTTCTATTTTAAAGCGGATGGGGTGCTTTAAAGTGGGGAAAGGGGTAGTCAGGTGACCCAATCACATAGATTCCCTACATTTGCTATGTGACTCGGCCCCAAGAGAGAGAATTAAACTTCATGCCTTTGGATAACAGCATTTATGGTTTAAAGCATGTCAGGACAAACATTGTATTTAAGACCTTTGCACCTCTGTGGCTTGATACTTTTGCACCTTTGTGGTTTGATGCCAGAGGTTTTCCCAGAGAGTGTGGCAAGTGGGAAAAAGGGGGGGGGGAGAAAAACTTCTCTGACCCATGTGTAGAAATCCTGAGACAACCAGAAGTGTGGATAAGCCCTTTGTGGCTATGGATTGGTTTAGTCCTCTTTTGGGGACAATGATTCTATTAGGAGATGTGCAGGTTTCCCAAGGACCATTAAAACAACTTGAAACACAAATGGAGTGACTCCAACTCCCATCAGCCTTGGGCAGCATGGCAAATGTTTGTGATGATGGAAGTTGGGGTCCAACAACATCGGGGGAGAGGTTCCCACTTCCTGACTTAAAGGGAGAGGTGTGGGACATACAGGAAAAATCTCAGGCGTTGTTTCGGCCAGATGCCACTTAGACTAAGCCTTGAAACCTGTTTTCAGAACCAGGTCATAACAGTAGACTGACTACATGCAGAATACATTTTTCTATAGGTAATTACAGTCGCTTTTCTCCCCATAATATTTGGGTTTTAGGGAGTGGAGTTTCCCAATCAAAGGCATAGCCTGCTAGACTGGCTGGCCAACTAACTCAGCACCTCTCTTTTTAGAACTTAAATGCAGGGTCTCAACTGCAGTGCACTGAACTTGAAGGTGGAAACCTGGAGCACGCAAGGCAGATGATTAGAACTCAAAGATAATGTATTATCCCATTTATTTATCCGGATAAGCGACCTGAGTGATTTAAGACTTCCAAGTCCTTGAACAAAGTTATTGGTGAATTACACCTGATGGGGATGAGTTTACAATGCTGAGATTTCTTGTTCAATAAATTATTATTGTGGGGAGTAGTTCCAATAACAAGGACTGACTTTATATATATATATATATATATATATATATATATATATATATATTATTAAGTTTCAGCATTTTTAACATGTACAGTCAAAACACAATTTTGTCTTCTCTCTTATTTTTGCTGACTTCCCACCCCATCCCAGCAAACTTACAGGAAAACTCTGTGAACTTCAGATCCTATCATGTGTCTATCTAGCAAACGTGCATTGTTGGCTTGACTACATTGCAAATAAGTGTTGTTATTTATTCAGTGGTCTGTGTTTGTAGAAGGAGTTGTCGTTTCTCCTCTTCTGCTGCACCCTATCTTCCATCTATCAAATCATAACCAGAATATTATAATCGAATGGTGTCTGTTGCTCATAGCTCAGTAACAAGGACTTTCTGTTGCATGGGGTGTGCCCCTCACAGTGGGACTTCTTTAACTTTACACGTTGCATTCCAGTACTTCCTGTTTTCTACAACTGATATGTGGAGTTCCTCTGCTCAGAGGCTTCCTTACTCTCTACAAAGAAAGAGGCAATTCTCTGGGTCCAATGCTGTCCTCTCTACAAAGTATATGGGGATGTCTGTATCACTGAAGGGTGCTCTGCACGCACTGCAGTGCCCCCTGTTTCCACAAAGGATGTTAATCCTAAAAAAACCCCACCCACCAATAATAAAAGTGATAGGTTGCTGTTGTTTTTTAAAGCCAATTATTTCAGGGGGTGCCATTGACAGCGCCGTAGAACACCCTTCTTCTTTAATACGTATACTAGAATGTGTGACACTGTGGGATTTATGCTTTCCTAACTGAAAGTAACACTGCACATCATTCTGGCTTTCTGAAAATATCAGTCCCCCTTATCTCTCATTTTAATTTCTTCAACCATTTGTTTATCTCAGCCAGGGCACTTGGATAAATCAGTCTATAAGATGCCCTCCTATGTTGGGAATTCCATTTTTTTATTTTTACACTTTTGGAATGGATGAAAAGAGGCCCACATATTAAGTTAACTCAGGAGTCACACTAATACCTTGCATTGGTATAGTTTAGGGGAAAGGTGAGTAAGGGGTAACCTGGTGGAAGTTTGTAAAAATTATGCATGACCTAGAGAAAATGGATAGAGAACATTTCCTTCCTCCCTCCCTCTCTCTTAACAGTAGGACTTGTGGGCACCCTGATGAAGCTGAACTACTTTGAAAACTGCTGTAACATTATAGCTATGACAATTTCTAAGGCTCTGAAAATGCAGAGGTGATTAAGAAGACCTTAAGCAGTTGACATTGCAAGCAAAGGCCATGACAATCCAGCCAAATCATTTCACAAGCACTTTCCACACAGGTTCCAATGAGAGAGTTAGCTTTGTGCTTGACTAGCCTACTGAAGTCAAGAAGACTTCAAGGTCCTTAGCTCTGGTTAGTTACATCATACTCAGTATTTGTTGGGAGACGGATTATAGCATTGGCCTTGCTACCTCCTCAGTCTAGTTTCTGCTTCTGGTGAAGTGTCCTCTTGACTAAGAAGTGTTATTGCACAGATTAGTTAAGGGCTTCTTCAAAAGGAGGCATTTTAGTACTTGTGCGCCAACACACCCAAGCATGAAATACATGTCTGCTTCATCAAATGTTATTTCTACTCCTGTCTCTTCAAGATACATGTTAAGCACAGCCTTGGTCCATTCCTAGTCACTGAGGACAGTGAAAGTGGGTCTCAGTGTCCTCTCCAGCAAACTTACAGGAAAACTCTGTGAACTTTATCTCCTATCATATGTCTATCTAGCAAACGTGCATTGTTGGTTTGACTACATTACAAATAAGCGTTATTTATTCAGTGGTCTGTGTTTGTAGAAGGCATGCGGGCAGGCAGTCTCTGATGGCTGGGGGTCCTCAGCTTCAGCATTATTGCATCAAACATTGTATCGCTCAGCTTGGCTGAGGCCTGAGCAATCTCGAACGCAGCAGGTCCCCACACACTGAACAGCATGGCCCGCTTCAGTTCAGGGGTCAGTCACCTTATTGGCTGTGAGGAAGAACTCAAGCCGGGTGGCGTAGGAGTCCCATTTCCCTGGAACCATGACATCAAATTCCTCAATGTGGCCCTGGGTGGCCATGACGTCCGCTCTGAGCGATCTGCCTTGTGGCTGCAGTCAGTGATTTCAGCTCAGCTGAGGCGACAGTTCCCCAGCAGTGATTTCAGCTTGTGGAAGCTAGCCAGGACTGCATACCTAGCCTAGCATCCCACCTTCATCACCATTGAGGTGAAGGTGGGTTCCTATGAGGCACAGTGATAACAGCAAGAACCTTTATTGAACTACATAATCCCAACGTGATTGGCTGTCTAAACTTCCAAGCTCCATGACCAAATCCTGAAATGTTCTGTGATTGGATATCATGTATCGAATCAGAACACAGGAGCTCAGAATCCTTAGTCCAGACTCAAGGTCAGGCAAACACAGACCACTGAATACATAACAGACATCTCTCCCCCCCTCCCCCCCTCTCTCTCCAGTTTGCTGCTTTTTCATCTGACTCACATCGCTGAACTCTCAACTCTTGCCTTTGTCTTTTTCTAACTACCAGCCAGTTGAAGGAGGGTGGCAAAGTCATTTTCCATCAGGCACAGATCCACTTCCTTTGTTGGCTTAGTAGCCCATCACTTGGGCTATCACCGCACCAGGAATTTGAATGGTATTGCTTATATTTTTGCACTTGCCAGATCCAGGGGTTAGAAAAGTCTCAGCATACAGCCTACCCCACCCAAACTCATAACATTTTTTTAATTATTAAACATGTATTTATGCACTGCCTATTCACCTCACAGCACTCAAGGCAGCTTACAACCTTAGCTTCCCTGTTTTGTTTATTTTCATATTTATAAATTATTTCAATTGTCAGTCTGATTGGCTTTTGTGCATAATTTTGTTCTTGCACGGTTTGCCACAGCTTCTAGCTCCTTCGCGTTCCCTCCCCTCTTCATTACCAAATGGCATGTGCACTTGTTTGCATCAGTAGAACACCAAACGAAAAGAATATGAAGCCAGCCATGTATGCAGTCACATCTGACATGGTTTATTTCCCAGTGTTTCTTCAATGCATATGTGCACATTAATAAGAGAGGTGAGGGTAGAGTGGAGAGATACAAATGAACAGAAAGACATAGCAAACCGAGTAGTTCTGGAACTACTTTTAGACATTATCAAACTGAAATTTAGGAGGAGTGGAAGGCTCCGTAGAGTGAAACGTAAAGAAATGAAATGGGTTAACCCTCTCATTCCTACTGTCCACTACAATTTTATTTATGTAGGGTTGAAACCAGTGCCTACCCTTGTGCTCATGGAACACATTTTGATCCTGCAGAACCTTCCACAAATGGAAGAGGTAAAAAAGGGGGGGGGGGGGAGTAAAGGACTCCAGTCAAACTTGACTCTGGGGTTGCTTAATGACATGAGTAGTGAATCATACTCCTTTCTTAGTATCTTGAATCACTTTCTTTAATTGTTTGATTATACTGTGACCTTCAATATTTCAGTATTTTATACACCATAATCATCACCATTGTTATCATAATATTTCTAACTTATAAAGCATTTCAGCAACTAGTTGCTATATGAAGTGACAGAATTAAAGGGAACAGGCTATCTTTTTTAAAAAATGCACAAGTTGTTCCTTAAATGGCTCTTTCATGTCAAGAGTCTCTAATTAACCTGGGTCTCTCTGTTTTTCCTCCCTTTTAATAAACATCAGTCTCCAATTAGTCTCTTGCTTGTGTAAACAAGATTGGAGCAAATTAAAGGGTTATTATCTGGGGATAACAGCTTGTGTGAAATCCCACCTGCGCCAATCAGAGATTTCTGTGTTGACCTGAAGAATTTCAGTGGGGATGTCAGCCTTTTAAATATTAAGCTAACTTGTCGTCTGGGTTTGATGGCATAAGCAGAGTCTTCCAATCAACCAATGCTTTATTATTGCAGGAGGGACAAGAATATCACATTCATGAAACACAAAGTTGTTCATTCTTTAGATATTCTCCTGTACTCTTTGACATGTGAGGAACACAAACAACCATCATCTAGCATCATGTACATTTTCCTCTTTGTCCCTCTTGATGAATTTTATCCCAAACCAAGCAAGTAGTAGATAGCTCAGTTGGTTAGAGCAGTCATTTTCAACCAGTGTGCTGTGGCACCCTGGGGTGCCTTGAATGATTGTTGGGATGCCATGGTCAACACCAGCCTCTGTCCCTCTTTCCTTCCCCCCTCCTCTGATGCCCTCTCGCGTCTCTCTCTCCTAAAGGCTTGTGTGCCTGTTTACTGCAGCAACCCTGGCTCCAAGCTCCTCCAAGCGAATGGTGCCTCTGGGACTGGCCAGGGGAGAGGAGAGGAGGCTGAGAGAACACTCCACAAAGGAGGATGTTTGAAAAGGGGTGAGAGGCTGCCAGTTCTGCAGGCAAGGGGCGACATAACTGGGCTCCTGAGCCCCACAGGGGAGCTGCAGAAAGAACGCAGTTGGTCAAAGGAGCCATGGACTCAAAAAGGTTGAAGACCTCTGGGTTAGAGTGTAGTGCTGATGACACCAAGGCCACAGGTTCAATCCCCATAGGGGGCAGCTATATATTCGAGAGCCAGTGTGGTGTAGTGGTTTAGAGCGGTAGTCTCCTAATCTGGGGAACCGGGTTCGCGTCTCCGCTCCTCCACATGCAGCTGCTGGGTGACCTTGGGCCAGTCACGCTTCTTTGAAGTCTCTCAGCCCCACTCACCTCACAGAGTGTTTGTTGTGGGGGAGGAAGGGAAAGGAGAATGTTAGCCGCTTTGAGACTCCTGAAGGGGAGTGAAAGGCGGGATATCAAACCCAAACTCTTCTTCTTCTTCTTCTTCTTGCAGAGGGCTGCACTAGATGATCCCCATGGTCCAGTCCCACACAACAGTTCTATGATTCTAAGTAGTAATGTGGCTGAAAATCTAGGGGGGTTTTATGGTGTGGAAGAATAGGTGTCTGCCCACTGGTCTTTGCTCTGACACCCATGTGCTTCCCAGCCTGTGCCTCTAACATCAGTACATCTGATGAGAAAGGGGGAGCAGAGAGGAGAGGAGCACAAAGAGTCTTGATTATTATTATTATTATTATTTTTAAAAAGAAATGCTTTCTGCATCCTTAGCTAATCTTGCCCCCTTCTAAAATTTATTTATTGGTGTGCATTTTTCTTTTTGTAAATCAAGAAAAGAAAAGAAAAGACAGGACAAAAACAAAACAAAACACAAAACAGGAATTAAGAGATTTTCTCTGGATGGTGGTGGCACTGGAGAAGAGAAGTTGGGGGGGGAGCACGCCACCCCCGGCAGCGTGATCCCGGTAGGGTGCCACCGCTGCTGCCCGCCCATGCTGGGTGCCATGCCCCTGCAAGTGGCGTGCCCCACCACTGGGTGGAGGGTTTGTGTGCTGTGTCCTGTTGGTGTCCTGTTGGTAGCACTTGCCCTTCTGACAGGAAATGCTCTTCAGGGAGGGGACCAAAAAAAACGATGGGAGGGTTGAAGAGGGTCATTTGCCTGCAAGTGAGAAATGTCCCTATTTTCACCGGAGGAATGTTGGAGGGTTTGTCAGTGCTCATGCTAAATCAATGCACCCATGAGAACTTTGGAGGGAAGAGGATGTGCTAGCGGTGTGTGCATGGAATTTAATCCTTGTTAGCAATCTCACACCCACTGACAGGTTGAGGTCAATTGTTTCCTCTTTAACACACACACACACACACACACACACACAGCACAAAAGAATTACCATGTAAATGGCGACCTCAAACAATAAGCTGCTCTTAGGGATACAGAAATGCAACCAATAACTGAGCTGCCACAATAAGGCTGAGGCAATCAGCAGCCATTATTATCATTCACACTGCCTACTTAGCAACAGCTGTTGTTTAATAACAAAGCACTCTAAAGGAATACAGCCACCACCGCTTTGAAATGTTTCGCAGTGTAAGTGTCATATACCAGGTTATTAAAACGCTCTAATTACCGTGTGACAAATCCCTGCCTCATTTCTGAGTTCAAGAGTTGCCGCACGGTCTGTTTGTTTCGATTTTTGGGGAACCAGCCCTGCAGAACCTGGCGCAACTTCTTACTCGATGGCTTTAACCAGATCCACAGACTGGAGGAATGTTACTCAGACAAAAATACCCAATAGCTCCGTTGCCAGAGCATGAGACTCTGAATCTCTTGGGGCTGTGGGTTCGAGTCCCTTGTGGGGCAAAATATTCCTGCATGGCAGGGGGCTGGACTAGAGGACACCCCCTGTGGTCCCTTCCAACTCTACAGGGCCATAAGTTTATGAAATGAATACTGAAGGCTGAAATTATACACCCACTTTCTCAGGAGCAGGGCCTGTTTTCCTTTGCAGGATTTACTTCTCTGTACATATGCACAGGAGTAGGGCCCACCGATAAGAATAGAAATAAGAGCTAAGGTCACAGAGCTGTGTGCAATTTAGGTATGTCCCAGGGTCTGCCTGCATTTGGGAAATTGAATCCATGAAAGGGGCGGGGCAAAGGCACTTAAGCCCTGCTCCCAATGTTTTGACTTGCTCAGTGGGGAAGGTCTGCAGTGGGCTTTTGCTTGTGTTGACTTGAACATGAACACAACGGCTCATGTAGTTGGGTAAGTTGGGATAGCTCAGTTGGTCAAGCATGAGACTCTTAATCTCAGGGTCATGGGTTGGTTGGGCAGAAGATTCCACATGAGAGGTTCTACTTACATTCAAATCAATGTTAGTAAATGTTCCCTGTCAATACAAGGAAAGCCGTAGACGTACCATGTGGGGTGATTCAAGCAAAGATGTCTGAGGTGGGACTTGTGAACATCTCCTTGACCTCCCAACCCTCCTTCAACAGATGCCTGGATTTACCTAGTATGAATTCAGGAGAGAGTTCTGCCACACATTGTGGGGTGGGGTTGGCCTGGAAGAGGGCCTTATCTGTGGCAGCCCCTAAGTTGTGGAACTCCCTCCCCAGACAGGTGTGTCCAGAACCTTCACTCTGTAGCAACGCAAATGTCAGGGACTGGCAGGACTCTGAAGTGTGAGGGGCAGAGGCAGGGGACCTGAAGAGTACACTATGTAAAAATGGGTCACCTAGGGTCATTGTGAAATCAGGTGATTGACAGGTGGGTGGCTCTGCTCGTAGGGGGAAGATTGAGGATTCATCCCATCAGCCAGATCCAGTTCCCAACTCTTGGATTATAGAATTGCAGCCTATATGGAGCAGTGCTCTTGTTTTAAGCCAAAAGGAGATGTAATGGAAGAGCTACAACTGAGGGAAGGGGAACCGATATATTCTTGTGCCCGGCCAACACACATAGAAGCACAAAATGGTGCAAGAACTGCAGGTCCTCCATTTCACCTTAGGGAGGCAACCCAAGAGAGAAAGGAAGAAGGAAGCCTAGCAAGTCTTGTGATCATCAGGGAACTTGGGTATTCACATATACTGCACAGTATTACAGAATAACAACATTCGAAGAAGTGATGCACAATTCCTCTGCTGCAATCTGGAGACAGAGGCTTATTTAAAACACATGACTTCTCCCAAAGAATCCTGGGAACTGTAGTTTGTTCAGGGCGCTGTGAACTGTAGCTCTTCAGGGGGCAAACTAAATCCCCAGGATTCTTTGGGGAAAGCCATGTGCTATCCCACTAGAGAGTAGTCTTCTCTCTCACTGCTCTCGCTCCCTCTCTCTCTCTGCTCCCACCACGAGACCATAGTATTCCAAAGCAAACAGAAATCACTATCGTGTGATTTGTATGCTACTCAAGTACTTAGGGTCTTGAGTGTCATTCTGATACTCATAATGATAGGTATAGAGTTATATATATAAAGGGAACCCTGAAGATGAAGTCAAAGAGATGGCAACGTGGGGAGATTATAGTTTATGGATAGCTGCCAGAGAGCAGAAATGAACTTCATGAAATTCAAATATATTGGTTTTCACTCTTTCTGAGCATTTGCATCCAGATATAGAATGCTATTAACATTCAAATAAGTACCAAAGAAAGGAAACGATAATGTTTAAGGCCTTGTCTTTGTAGCACGGTAACAAATTTCTATTATTCTGTGGCAACCAGACAAGAGTCAAAAGTGAGGCTGTTTATCTTGATAATGGCCTGATTTGCTATAGGCAGGAATTTGAAGTACTGGGAGGGTGTGGGTGATGGAAAAATCAAGCTATGCGCTGCTGAAATTTCCATAGTTTCTCGGTCTCATGCCCTTTTGAGAGCCATGTACTGCTGAGACAAACTGAATCAGATTTTTGGAAATCTTCTGATTAGCACATGCGTCCAACTGCTCAATGCAAGAAGCTTCACTCAATGATGAGCTGTCCCAGGGCATCTGGATAGCTAGCACTGGAGTCCAGCTGAAATGGGAGATGGGAGTTTAGCCCAATCCAGCACAAAAAATTCATGTCTTGATAACTTGGGGGTGTACAGACCTGGATGACTGGAAGGACATATCCTTAACAGTAGACCCTTCAAGTGTCCCTATTTTCCAGGGACAGTCCCAGATTTACAGAAGCTGCCCTGGTTTCTGATTTGATCTTGGAATGTCCCACTTTTTCTTAGCCTAGGGTGTCCCTATTTTCATCAGAGAAGTGTCAGAGTGCATGGAGTTATGTGACCCTAGAGCCAAGGAGATGAGTAAGGATACAACCTTTAGAACACATCTGAAGGCAACCCTGTATAGGGAAGTTTTTTTAAAATAAAAAGTTAAATGTTTTATTATGTTTTTATATATGTTGGAAGCCACTCAGACGCAGGCCTAGAAAGCATGGCTCAAGCAGAAAACTGCTCGGACTCGGCCTTCTAGCCACAAAACAAGGGGAAATATGGACAAGCCCTCAGTATTGACAATACCAAGCTACATGCAGTGGCAGAGCAAGCCGATTGGGTGCCTGGGGCAGCGTGCGTGCCCTGTGTCCAGGGTCAGGGTCAGCCAGCTGTAGGGGCCACCCTACAGCTGAGGGGGACGCAGTGGGCAGACCGTTTGGGGCAGCATGGAGTCTGTGGGTGCCCAAGCCACCTTGTCACTCCCAGGAGAGACGCAGGAGAGGCTTGGGCACACTGCAGGCCCCATGGTTAGTGCCGCCTGGCATTTTGTCACCCCCCTCAGTGGTGACACCTGGGGCGGCTCGCCCCCACCGCACCCCCCTTCCTCCACCCCTAGTTACATGGACTCAGTAGAAGGCAGCTCCCTATATTCCTATGTTCACATGGAATGAGGCACGCTGAGACCATCTTAAATCAAACATGGCCCCAGACCAGTCTATGCTGGCTGTAAACTGATTCTGAATGCTCCCAGATGTGCCCTTTTCCTTTCTTCTCACATTCAAAGCTGAGTCCATCACCCATGCTATTCGGGAGAAGAAGAAAAACTTTAATTAGAACAACAGCCAAATTGCTGCGCACTTCTATCAATCAGTCACGTCATGCCTGCCTAATAATCCAAGTAGGCATAAACGGAATGCTGAAGCTTGCTTGTGCCAATGGTCCAGCGACCACTTTGTGTCACCACTTCCCCAAATGCATTTGGGGATGTGGTGTGTGGGAGGAGATCGGCAAATAATTAAACAAGTGCCGAATAAACCATGTATTGTTTGTCTGCAAAATGTAATTACAGAGAGAAAACCCAGTGTGTGTGTGTGTGTGTGTGTGTGTGTGTGTGTACGGAATACACTGAAACATTCCTGAGGCTCCCAGGGAGTTCTTTCTGGCACATCTGGGCACCTTACAAATATATGCAAAACAACTATTAATTACAGGGTTGTCCATCGGGATGGCTCAGTGCACACTAAGTGCCTTTATTTGTCCCACAAAGGACTGACATGCCGACATGCTAGTTAATTGTCTGCTTGATTGAGCAAGTGAGCATTAGACCATGCCCTGCGAGCTGCCAAACACATATTCTGCTGCCCTGCCAGGACACCAAAGCATGGGAGAGTCTCTCAGGTCCTAGAAGGATGCAGACCATCCAAGTGCAGACCCTGTTCTCCAGGGACAGTCCCGGATTTAAAGAAGCCGTCCCAGTTTCTGATTTCATTCCAGAATGTCCCACTTTTCCTTAGGATGTCCCTATTTCCATCAGAGAAACGTTGGAGAGTATGAAGTTATGCAACTCCCCCAACCCAAGGACTATACAACCTTTGGAAGACATCTGAAGGCAGCTCTACATAGTTTTATTTTATTTTTATATATACAGTGGTACCTCAGGTTACATACACTTCAGGTTACAGACTCCTCTAACCCAGAAATATTACATTGGGTTAAGAACTTTGCTTCAGGATGAGAACAGAAATCATGCTCCAGTGGCGTGGTGGCAGCGGGAGGCCCCATTAGCTAAAGTGGTGCTTCAGGTTAAGAACAGTTTCAGGTTAAGAACGGACCTCCAGAACGAATTAAATACTTAACCCGAGGTACCACTGTACTGGAATTTCCCAGACATAGCCTGCTCAACTACTTTTCTGTACAGATTTTCACTTTTTGAAGTATGACAACCCTACCAGAGTGGCAAGGGCAACCTAGTCAGATGGGCAGGGTATAAATTATTATTATTATTATTATTATTATTATTATTATTATTATTACTACTACTACTACCGAATAAGGTGTCCCTGCTTTCATCGGAGAAATACTGGACCCATTGGCATGACAAGTACTCTTGCTGCTTGTGACAGGACAATTTGCTGCAGGCTCTCTCAGGGTGTGTTCACACACATCGGCAAAACACGGGGAAGGGTTGGAGCAATCTATCTCAAAGTGGGTGATACCACCCCCCGGGTGTGTGCGCTGGAATGATCCAGGGGGTGGTGGTCGCCTCAGGTGCAACTGGGGGGTGTTGAATAAAAATAAGGGGGCGATGGAGGCATAAAGAAAGGAAAAAATAGAAAACAAATTTGAAAAATGGTTCCTACATATTTCATCTGTTGTGTAATGATGCTTATTGCCAGGCTGTGCGCCATTGTGGGACAGTGGCAACGCCTCTCCTGGATCTGGCGGTCATGCTGGAGGTGAGGAGTTTTCCCAGGTTTGGGTACAGTGGCGTAGCGTGGGGGGTGCCAGGGGTGCCGGCCGCACCGGGCGCAACATCTGGGGGGGCGAGTCCAGAGGGAAAGGACAAGTTCCTTCCTCCGCCGGGCTCCTTGCCGCCACCGCCAGCCTTGCGCCCTAGCGCGCGCGCCCCCCGTCGCCGCTGCGGCTGCGCTCCACTCACTGTTCGCAGGAGGAGCAGCCGCTGCAGCAGCGCCGACGCTGGGCACGGGCAGCCTCCGCACCCCGCCGCCGCCACCATCTCCTCGGCCCAGCCACAGGCGGCGGCTGCTTCTGCCGACTGGGAGGGAGGAGAGCTCCGAGGGGCCTCGCCGCACCCTGCGCTCCCCAAAACCCTCCGAGAGGAAGCCGGCGGGCGGGCGAGGGTCTCCCGGCAGAAGGGGGCGCCGCTGGCTCCGGCTCTCAGCGCAAGTCTCAGCCGCGGGGGGGGGGGCGGGGGAGGATGGAGCGCGGCTGGAAGCCCCCGGACCCGGCCGGGAGCAGGAGAGGCGCTCGCCAAGCCCGGATCTGGAGCGCCTCGGAGCGCGGGCTCCACCCACAGCCCAAGGAGAAGGGGGGCGGGGAGGCGCCCGAGGGGAGGGGGCTTTGGCTGCCTCGGCCCGCGGGGGCTCCGCAAATAATAAATTTAATAAATTCCTGCTGAGCCTTTGGGGGGTTCCTTGGCTCCTTCGCTCGCCCCCAGCCCCAGTGGCGTAGTGTGGGGGGTGCAGGGGGGGCCGGGCGCAACATCTGGGGGGCGTGCGCTCGCACTCGAGTGCTAAAATCCACGGGTTAGGGGGCGCAAATTACTTGCCTTGCCCCGGGTGCTGACAACACACGCTACGCCACTGTTTGGGTAAACCCTTTTCTACTTCAACCAGGCCTAGGAAGTGGCTCACAGCTTGCCTGCCTGTTTACAACATCCTTCTTTACTATGTTGTAGGACATTGGTAGAAATATAGATACAGTGGAACCTCGGTTGTCAAACATAATTCGTTCTGGAACACCATTTGAAACGTTCAACAACTGAGGTGCAATGCATGGTTGGCAATTTCAATGGAGAAAATTGAAAAATGCACCTCAGTGTCAGAAGCCGTCCTACTCTCGAGTAGGAAGCCGGGCAGAGACACATGCACGACTGGCATGTTCTCTCCCTCCTGGTCAATCATTCGGGAGCTTCAAAAGCTTTCTTCTGCCCAAACATCACAGTGACTGATGCCTTGGAGACATCAGCACACTTAGAGATCCGCTGAGTCTTCGCAGAATGCATAACAGACCTCAGCAACTCAGCATTTTGGACACGGGTGGTGCTGTGGTCTAAACCACTGAGCCTCTTGGGCTTGCCGATCGGAAGGTCTGTGGTTCGAATCCCCGCGACGGGGTGAGCTCCCATTGCTTGGTCGCTGCTCCTGCCAAGCTAGCAGTTCAAAAGCACATCAAAGTGCAAGTAGATAAATAGGTACTGCTCTGGCAGGAAGGTAAACGGCTTTCCCTGCGCTGCTCCAGTTCGTCAGAAGCGGCTTAGTCATGCTGGCCACATGACCCAGAAAAACTGTCTGCGGACAAACGCCAGCTCCCTAAGCCAGTAAAGCGAGATGAGCGCCGCAACCCCAGAGTCGTTCGCGACTGGACTTAACTGTCAAGGGGTCCTTTACCTTTACCTTTTTACATTTATTCACATATAAAACACTCGGAGCATTCTGACTTAGCTTCTGCCTCTTTCCCATCAGAAGCTGTTTGACTTCCGAGGCGCGTTAGAAAAGGAAGCAATTACTTTTGTATTTTCGGCATTCAAAAACCAAATTATTCAGCTTCCGAGATGCTAGAAACCCTAGGTTCCACTGTACATAAAAGAATGCCAATTTGTTAGTGCATCTTTCTGTTTGTTTGCTTAAAGAAGGTAGATTTCCAAGGGGCACTGAGTAGTTTTTTTCTGAAAAGGGGGCAGTAGGCCAACTAAGTTTGGGAACCTCTGGTTTGGAGCTTGAAAACAGTGGGCAGAAAAGGGTTAAAAGCCTTTTCTCTCTCTGCTCCTGATCATGGGACACTGATTTTCTTTACTTGCATGCATTGTTATGCTTGAATGTCAGCAAAAGACAGGTCCCTGTCCAAAGGAGCTTCCAATCAAATTTTTGTTGTGAATGGGTAGAGGACAACATAGGCTGCAATCACACTGTACACTGGAAGCACATTTGAAGCAAACGATCCCTTGAAGAGCTGGAATTCCCAAGTTCTGAGTGCAACATTTAATGCACCCAATGCTAGATTCACATTTGCACATTTGGAGAAAACTTTATGGCTGAATTCATAATCACCTGGGCAGAAGGGGAAGGCAGGGATCATAGGAATTATCCCTCATTAGCCATTTTGCTATTTAGCCAAATCTTTCATTGGTCCGACACAGAGAAAGAAGGAAGACTGTGAAACATTCATTTATAAGAAGAACCAATCTGTTTTGTTTTGTTTTTAATTGAGCTAATCATTCTCTAGGTAGGCATGCCAATTACTGACCCAGAATGATTGTTTCTAAAAGTGAATAAATTAACCTTTAGAGTGGCAGCTTCACAGAAGATTTCTGCAGCATTTCAAACAGAAGTTTTTAAAGGGGAGGGGTGGACCTGGCTTGGTTTGGGGAAAAATAGTTACCTAAACAGAAAATGCAAAAATAATTCTGGGTAGGGTTGCAAAGATCAGCAACAGACAGTTTTCCCTCTTCACTCATCCATGGTCTAGATTTTTTTTGGAATGTACCCTCAAGCGGAAAACTATAGCAAAATAACTCTACCTGCAGATGGTTGAAATTGGATCTCTCACACACATATTGTCTCTTCTTTGCTCACGCAAAATACGTACAAACAAATGAAGGGGGAAAGTTCACAGGCTTAGTTCAAGCTTCTTAGTTTCTGGATTATACCGCTTCAAACTGCATGTGGAGGAATTGCATGACTAAATGTTTCTCCTAATGGGGAGAGGAAAGAGGAGGCAGTGAGGCAAACAGTAGGTGGAACCAGATCCCATGGCAGGCAGAGCCAACTAATGCTAGTTCCTCCCACCATCCTCCTCCTCACTGACAGCCAGTGCCACTCCCCCGTTAAAGGTAAAGGGACCCCTGACCATTAGGTCCAGTTGTGGCTGACTCTGGGGTTGCGGCACTCATTTCGCTTTATTGGTCGAGGGAGCTGGCGTACAGCTTCCGGGCCATATGGCCAGCATGACTAAGCCACTTCTGTCGAACCAGAGCAGCTCATGGAAACACCATTTACCTTCCCGCCCGAGCAGTACCTATTTATCTACTTGCACTTGATGTGCTTTCGAACTGCTAGGTTGGCAGGAGCAGGGACCGAGCAACAGGAGCGCACCCTGTTGCGGGGATTCGAACAGCCAACCTTCAGATCTGCAAGTCCTAGGCTCTGTGGTTCAACCCACAGCGCCACCCCCTGGACCCAGTGCAAATAAGAATGACTGGTGCTAGACTGAGTTTGGTGGGGCAGTGCCCCATTTGCCTTAAAGGACCAGTCTCCACTGCCTTGCTTCTTTGGTTCATATGCCATATATTGTTTGGGTGCATGGACAATTTGGGCAAAACTCGTTGTGCCTGACATTGGGGGTGGGGGCTGACATTGTGCACTCAGTGTGCGTGAGCGTGACATCACAGACATTGAGCTTTGTGTGTGTGTGTGTGTGGCAATTGTCGCATCAGGGGAGGCCTTCCCAGACTCCTCCCGAGACGACATTCGCCCACCAGGCCACACTAGTCTGCGTGGCATCTCCAGACACTTCCTGCCACCAGGCTGTGCCAAATTGGGAGGTGTCAAGTGGCCTGAGGCAGCATCCCACCAGGCTGCACAGTGTTTCCCGATGCCACGCAGCCTGGGGCAACATCCTGCCAGGCCTCCTCTGCCCCCTCAAGATTGGGAGGGGGCGCTGAGTCCCTTCCCAGTGGACACTGAGGGAAGCTGTAGAGGCCTCAGCCCCATGTGGAGACAGCTTTCCTGTCTCATCATCTGTCTCAGTGGTGGAAATTTCTTAGGAATGTGGTGTCTGGTGGTGACCCCAGTTATTTTGCTGATATTGTCTTGCCAAATTCTTCCAGTACACCGCTATATGCAAGTAATAAAGAAAACCACCAGCCGCCTTCATTTCCTGAGTGAAGTGTTGCAGACAGGAGAGGCAAGGTATTGTGTTTACCGTTTTGCCCAGCTCTCTGATTGCTTGGCTTGGGCCACACATCCATTACGCAACAGTCATGAACACAAAGCGTCGTTGTGCTTTTATCTCTCTAGACTAGCTTGCTATCTTTGACTGTGTTGATTTAATCTCCGATTTAATCATCACCCCATAGTGACATTTCTCCCAACTAAAAAGCAAATGAACACATTATCAGAGAAAGGAAGGCAAAAAGCCACCACATTCCCCTGACGAAGAGGGTGCTTGACTGTAATAAATGAACCCAAGGACAAAAGGAAAGGACAATGGCGAGAAAAGCCATTATGCTCCCTCTGGCCCACTCAAGAAAACACAAGAGAGTGGGTTACACATTGCGCAAGGAAAGGAGTTGGGGGTATTATGAAACAGTAGCAGTCACTGGATCTAGAAATTAACTTGGATTGCGATGCTAACTCCACTTACCTGGAAGCACGCCCCATTGAATTCAACAGGAATGACTTCTGAGTAGACATGTCTAGGATTGTGCTGAAAATTCCCAAGCTGTTTCCCAGAGAACCATAGCTTCTTTACTACATTTTGAGGAGGCATGTTTCCCCTGTTTTTTGGGCAGTGGGCTCTCTCTCACGCACACATAGGAACTCCTCCTACTGAGTCAGAAGGAGAGCATCTATCTTTTGCCTCGAGACCGTGTTCATGATGGAAATATCCCTTACAAAGTGCAATTTACCCGTGGTACCTGCTTGATTCCCCTTATGTACCAAATTGCAGCTTAAAGAAGGAATGGTGCTAATTCTCTGAAGGAAAATGGTGCGTGGAGAACACACAAACACCCCCCCACCACCACCACCACACTGTAGCTGCTATTAAACTTTTAAAGACATGTGAGATGTAATCACAGATCTCCCAAAACCACATCTGACTTGGCCTCTAGCAGACCTTGCCAAACAGTTTGGACTAAGAGGTTTTTCTAGAAAACTTTTTCTAGAAATCCTAGAGTGACATGCATTTATTTGCCTTTAAAGTGAGGCAAATAGCTCTTATTTTTTTTTGGGGGGGGGGATTAGGACAGGATAGTAAATATGACTGATAAATGGCAGTACCTGCATAGATCAGTTGGTTAGAGCATGGTGCTGATAGCACTAAGGTTGCAGGTTTGATCCCCGTAAGGGACAGCTGCATATTCCTGCATTGCAGGGGGTTGGACTAAATGATCCTCAGGGTCCCTTCCAATTCTATGATTCTATGATCTATTATCTATTTAGTTGATGGATTGTACGTATATATATATATATATGAGAAAGCATTCCATTTTCTTCAGGCGCTTCATATTTTTATTTTCAGGGTATGTCTCCCATGTCACAAGCTGCTAATATCAATTCCAGACTTTCTCATCGATAAAACAATTAATCTGTCCTTTAATCCAGGATTCGTTGGCTAAATGTGCACTTTGGGGAGCGGGGGAGGGTCGTTGTTGTTGTTTCCTTTTAATTTCAGCAGCGAATGCTGCTACCGAATAATGATGGATGTTCAAAAGGAGACAACAGGCGGTGGAGAAATTGTGGCAGGAGGAGAACCAAAATCGCCTTTTCCTTCTGCTCCATCTATAGAATCCTTGCAGAAATGTTTCTGAACTCTGTGGAGAACAAGAAGAGAGAGAGCAACATTAAAGATGACTAAAAGTGTGAGTCGCAAGGATATTTGTTCTGTGTAAGTGAGAAGGGGGGGGGCGAATATATATCCCCATCCTTCTCAGCTGCAGGGTTCCAAAATATTGTTGTCAGTCACAAAGACCTAAGAGCTTTCAAAAGGATGGTAGATTGCATAACCCAACGCTGCCCCCAGCAGCTCCTAACATAATGATATTGCAGTGGGAAATGGAAAGCACACATTCCTCATGGCCTTCCTATTGCTCTGGATCTCTGTCTCACCATAAATAGACTGGTTCTTCAAAGAGGCGAGCAAGACCACCCTCAAAGCAGGATCACTCTTAAAGTAGCAATTGTAACGTGATGTACTGGATGCGGTCCGATTGATTAAATTGTGTTCTATTGCTTCTTTTACATTTTTTTTTCATCCTCTGTTTTATCGCGTCGCAGGTTACATTCCGTAGAATTCGAACCGTAATGCAATAAAATTGGAATATAAGAAATGAAGGAAGCAACCAAAAAAACATTTACAAATCTATTTCCCTTTTAAAATGTTGGGGGGGGGTATTGTGTTGTTTTTATTTTGATTATGTATTTGGTGATATTATATGTGGAATTTGGAACTTAACAGGTTAAGTTTTACCCATGATGCCACAGCATTCTGACATCAGCTTTTAGAAGCTGAGAGGAGTTACGTTCAGTTTTCTCTCTGTGTGTCTGAGAGAGAGGCATGTTTGCAATGGCTGCCAGCAGCGATGGCTGAACTGTTTCAATAAAGAGCTGTAAATAGACAAACCGGACTGCGTGTGTTTGTCAAAGGACGTGATAGTTTTCCCGCTGTGTCCAACTCTGCTAAGCCGTGAACTGGAGGGAGGAACAATGGCGCAGCTTTTGAAGAAGTGTGCCGGACCCGTTGTAAACTGCTGATTGACGTTCGTAAAGTAATCAGAGGTCACGGCTCATCGATCAAGCTCTGCAGATCGAATTTCGTAACAGGTTATGGGTACTTAATCACCGGTTGTAAAGCTATCACGAAAGCTTTGAAGTTGCGGTTTAGAGCAACGGAGCACGGCAGGAGACGGAGGCCGGAATCTGAGGCAAGCGGCTAGCTGAAAGGTCTGCCTGTGCTGAGAGCTGAGAGCTGAAGAGCAGCTGGAAAATCGTTTCTCCGGACGGGTGCTGGATAAGCTGTGAGTAAGCTTGGGGCCCCTTGGGAGAACGGGAGAAGATGGCAGAGAGCCAGGATATACCAGTGGAAAAGCTCACTCTAAAGAGTTGGGCAACCTGGAGGCAAAGAATAAAGGGGTGGTTCCTGGTCCATGGGCTTTGGGAAGCAAGCCAGAGGGAGCCACTACCACCAACCCCCAGCGCTAAAGCGGCTGGAGACGTTGCAGGCTGTGAGGCTGCGTTGCCTGAAGATAGCCAGCAGAAAATGCAAAGAGAGCTGGAGATGCTCAAGGCATGCGTTGATGCATCGCTGAGACCCCACTTGGAGGGTGTGAAATCAGCGTGGGCCGCCTGGAATGTGCTGAAAGGTGTGTGCGAAGTTTCAGCGGGAGGCCAGGGCCCTGCAGACACTGGACTAGAAGCCCCTATTCCCCAATCAGCCTCAAGGAGCGCTGATGCGCAGATCGGGGGGGCAAAGAGTTCCAAAGGCAAGTTTAAAGGACTTTCCACTTGTGCTGAAACGAAGAGCAGCTTCAAGGGGGGCGAGGCTGCTGGGAGGCGCCGTTCCAGAAGGAGGAAGGCCAGGCCAGCTGGGAGCCCCGGGCAGTGTTTTTCCACTGAGGTTCGTTGTTGCTACATTTGCAAGTCAGCTGACCACGTACGTCGAGATTGCCCCCACCGGAGCAGAGAGGCAAGGCAGGAATTTGCCAAGGACACTTCTCATGGGAATCAGGCGGGTTTCCATGGCAACAGGCCTGGGAAGACAGGCAGGCGTGGAACTGAGTCTGGTGGACGTGACAGACACCAGGAGGATTCTTATCAACTCGCAGCTAGTCTGGCTTTGTCTGGGGACAGCTCAACCAGCTCAGAGCTTTGTTTTGTTATTGACTCTGCAGCAAATTGCAATTTGATTCCAGATACCCCTGCTGTCGAGATGTGGAATTGCAAGGCAATTCCGGCTGGGAAAACTGTACTTTTTGCAAATGGACAGAAAAAGGATGTCACTAATTCTGTAAATGTGCATGTGTTTGCTTTACAGGAAAAGTTGAACTTTTGGACCGTTCCTGGGATGCACCACTGTCTTTTATCTGTGCCTTATTTGTTGAAAAAGGGGTTTAAGGTTTGTTTCGAAGATGCTGTCTGCACAATCTCCAAAGGAGGGAGGATATTTGCCAAGGTTAAAAAGGGGCAAAATGATCTCTTTGTTCTTAAAACACCTCTGGAGGGTGAGGGGAAGGTTGGGAAAGCACAGGCTTTACGTGCAAAAATCAACAACCACGAGCAATGTGCTCATGCGTGGCATACAAAAACAGCTCATGGTTCTCTAGAAGAACTGCAGGTGCTGCCGGAGGTTTCCAAAGGTTGTAAAATTACAGAATGTGGATATGCTGTAAGTTGTGAAACCTGCAGGCTGGCAAAGGTAAAAGGATGCAGTTATCCAAAGGTGAAGAGGGTAACCGCAAAACCTTTTGAACTGGTCCACATAGATTTGTGGGGTCCTGTAAGGGAAGCAAGTCTGGGAGGTGCAAGGTTTCTCCTGACGGTGCAGGATAATTTTACACAGAATACTTGGACCCATGGTCCTAAATCCAAAGATGATGCAGCACAGCTGATCAAAAGATGGGTTGAGGAGGTGGAACAAAGATTTTCCACCAGAGTGCAAGCGGTGACCAGTGATAGGGGAGCTCAATTTACAGGGTCTGCTTTGCAGAAATTCTTTCACAAGAAAGGGATACGTCACACAGTGACTTCACCCAATCAGAGAGGGGTGGCAGAGCTGAGAAGTGAGGCTCTGGTTCAGGCTGCACAGGTGATGCTGGCAAATGCTGGGTTACCTCCAAGGTTTTGGCTGGAGGCAATCAAGTATGTGGGCTTCACCTGGAATCGTACCTACAATTCACTGGTAGGGGACACACCTTTTGGGTTGTTGCATGGCAGGAAACCCCAGGTTCATTTTTTGCGAATGTTTGGTGCAAGTGCGTCTGTGCCGGTACCTACTGCTTTGCAGGGGCCAGATGGATCCAAGTTCCAGAAAATGATCTTCTGCGGGTATGAGCCAGCAGCGCGTGCATGGAGGTTTGCGTATCCATCAGGTGATCAGAGTAAGGTGCTGATCAGTAAACACGCTGAGTTCTTTGAGCAGGATAAAAGGTCAAAAACTGCTGTCCAGCGTGATCTGCTCTCAGAATGTCTGTATGATTCTGAGGAGGAAAGGGAGGCAGAGGCTGATCCCGATGATGAGGACCAGGTCCAGGATCAGAGTTCAGAATCCGATGATGACGATCAGGTCACTGAACAAAGTCAGGAGCAGGATGAGGTTTCGGTAGCTTCTCCACAAGATGTTAAGAGAGCACCCAAAAGCGAGCCTAGTTCTCCTGTGAGTGTAATGGAGAGGATTCGAAAACGCTTTAAGTCAGAGGGGGAATCCCGTGATGCTGAGGACACACCTTCTGGTGGCGATGAGTCAGAAGTAACATCTGAGTTTGTGCCTAGGAGGTCCAGTCGCACAACAAAGGGTGTTCCACCTGAAAGATATCAGGCCACAAGTGCGTGGATAAGTTTCGCACAGTGTGATTCTGAGAGTGTTGGAGGGGTTCAACAGGTGCCTGGGAAAAATGCTGGAAAGAGGCACAAGGCAAAGGGAAAGGTGTTGAACTCAAAAGGGTCTTGTCAGAATGCGCGGCAAAGGGGGGTGTGGAATTTGGAACTTAACAGGTTAAGTTTTACCCATGATGCCACAGCATTCTGACATCAGCTTTTAGAAGCTGAGAGGAGTTACGTTCAGTTTTCTCTCTGTGTGTCTGAGAGAGAGGCATGTTTGCAATGGCTGCCAGCAGCGATGGCTGAACTGTTTCAATAAAGAGCTGTAAATAGACAAACCGGACTGCGTGTGTTTGTCAAAGGACGTGATAGTTTTCCCGCTGTGTCCAACTCTGCTAAGCCGTGAACTGGAGGGAGGAACAATGGCGCAGCTTTTGAAGAAGTGTGCCGGACCCGTTGTAAACTGCTGATTGACGTTCGTAAAGTAATCAGAGGTCACGGCTCATCGATCAAGCTCTGCAGATCGAATTTCGTAACATTATATTCTGATTTTATCCTGTAAACCACCTTGAAACCTGAGGTATGGGTGGTAGTCAACAATTCCTACTCAGAGTAGGCCCTTTGACATTAATAAACCCGTTAGCCATGACCATTAACCTCAATGGGTCTACTGTGAGTAGCACTAACATTGAATGCCACCAGCCTTTCACCATCAGGTCCTGGGGTGAGCAATTTAAGCTTCAGTATTAAAAACTGTGAAAACTAATTACAGCCGTAGGAATAGGGCGGAAGAAAACACATAAAACACTCATTGTTTTAAACCGCCACTTCCCCACTCTCTGTGTCTTTCCCTTGACATGGTCACTGCTGTTGTTCAACCTGCTGTCTTCTTTGCTCCTCCTCATTTCATGCAAATCCAGGATTGTGGTTCGAGGACCCGACCCCCGCCATGTGAAATGAATACGCAAGGACACGTGATGTAAGGTTAATGGGCAAGAAAAGGCCACAACTTTATTGATTACAGTAGTGAAAAGGTATTGGCTTAGGCATTGGATGTCTAAAACAAGGGTGTTTATTCACCAGTAGGTGGAGCCTGTTGATGCTAATCCAACTATAGGCTCTCCCCTGATGTCACCGAGGGTCGTGCCATGGCCTCCCACCAAGCAGGCATCGGACAGAGTACACAACCGCCAGATTCCTTTAACGGAATACCCAAAAATTGAAGGCATAGGCGATGGCCACACCTAGCCCTTCGACACACCACAACACATTATTCCAATGCCTAACCTACCCACCAATACCACAAAAGTTGTGACGATTGCTATGAGGTAGGCGAAAAAACCAAAAAGCCTAATGCCAAATGGAAAAATTCCTACCAGGCCCCCTGGACAACCAGGGTGACCAACCTAAGGTCCATAGCAAGGCCAATGAACGAAGACCCTGAACTCAAAGGGAGTGGAGGGTGGGTGACTCGCGATGAGACGACGGCGAAGAATGAGGCCGAGGAGAGGCTGGCACTGCAGCAAAAGGCTGCTGTACACGCCCCCTCGGAGGCACCTGGTTGGGTGCCTGCCGAGGGGCGTGGGCGCCAGCCAGGTGAGAGGAGGAGGCAGGGGGCTAATGCCCCCTCCTAGGGGCGGAGCTCGGGCTCCCGCCCACAACCACTCCCCTCTCTTCCAGGGAGGAGAGTCTTTGTGATGAGGTGTTACAAATCCTCCAGTGGGGGCTGTGTGATGACACAATTACATTTTATTATATGTGAGACAAGAGGGTATCTGCATTAGTATACAGAACAGAAGGATATGTTTTTAAATAATAAATTCATTTTAAAAATTGTACTTTCCTTTTAAAGGGAGGCCAGCATTAGTCATGAGACACAGGACCACAATATTTGCCCTATCATGTTGTGTGCTGATGCCGGTCTTCCCAGGACTATTCTATGGAGAAGAGAGTGGTCCCTGTGAATAGAAACTGACCATGCCTGATTTAAACAGGTTTTGCTCTTGCTCTCCTACAGGTCCCTATGTCTGAAATGTTTTCCCAGAGAACACATGGGAAGGTTATTCCATTTTTAACTTGGTTTTTCTTTTCCTTTTCCAGAATCCATATCTACTTTCTGGCTTTCCCCTAACTCCCCTAACTCTCAGGCACAATTCACACAGCTGCAAATAGCAGGAAGGCAGCCCCCAGAAATGCAACAGCATGTATTGGAAGCCACTAAAATATATAACAAACAGAGATACCAACCTCGACTAGCAAATTGCTGCTAATTTGAGATTTGATACATATCTCTTAGCTTGTAGGCAAAAGTCCCATCCTGCCCAGACTCCCAGCTGACATCTTTCCAGAGCCACCAAGAAAGAAAAAGGAATCTCAGAACAATATTCTATGGGGAATGGTTGATTTTTCCCCCTGATCCCTGGAGGTCAATACTGATTTAAGTTTTAAAATAATCATACAGGGTTCTGGTTATGAACTTCTGGGTCTGGAGGGTGTATGCATAATGTGAAGGAGAGACTGTGCATTCAACAAAATTATAGCTTTAGGATTTACATAAGGATTAGTCATTAAGCAAATGAGTCAGAAAATGCAAAGTAAAGCATTGTTTAATCCTTTCTTCCCTCTGCCTACTGACTGAATTGAGAACCAGCTGGGACTGAGAGCAAGAATTGGGCAGAGAAGTCTATGGAAAATAGCAGACAAAGATTTATGCTTTACATAAAATCCCACTGCTAGTGAAAAGTATCTCTTGAAACCTCTCTTTTTGTCCTGACAAGCCGGGGGGTGGGGAGAATAAAATTCCTACCCATTCAAGGCACTGATGGGACTGAACAGCAAGGAATGTCACATTCCAGACTACCATCTTATTTATTTATTGTAATTGCAGAAAGAGAGAGATGAATACAAAGGGGGGAAATATATATACCATCCACTTTACCATAAACGTGTAAAAGGAGATGCTAGCATTCTAACACACACCTTCTCATAAAGTGGGGAGCTTTTGCAATTGTTCCATTTGTGTATATTTAGAATTGATGTTTTTGAATTATGGTGCTGGAGGAGACTCTTGAGAGTCCCATGGACTGCAAGAAGATCAAACCTCTCCATTCTCAAGGAAATCAGCCCTGAGTGCTCACTGGAAGGACAGATCATGAAGCTGAGGCTCCAATACTTTGGCCACCTCATGAGAAGAGAAGACTCCCTGGCAAAGGCCCTGATGTTGGGAAAGACTGAGGGCACAAAGGGGAAGGGGACGACAGAGGACGAGATGGTTGGACAGCGTTCTCGAAGATACCAGCATGAGTTTGACCAAACTGCGGGAGGCAGTGGAAGACAGGAGTGCCTGGCGTGCTCTGGTCCATGGGGTCACGAAGAGTCAGACACGACTAAAAGACTGAACAACAACAACAAAAACAAATGTTAAAGTGTGCAATTGTATTATTGAAGGGTGGGCTTTTCATGTATCCTTTCCACAGCAAAGTAAGTCCTGCAACCAAATACTACATATACAATGAGGACTAGTGGGATGGAAATTATGTGTGAATTAGCTGCTCAGACCACTCCAAAGTTTTGAATGTGATATTCTCTCCTCTTCTTCCCCACCCCACCCCAGTACTGGCTATGCATTCATACTTGTCACAGCACTGAAGTGCAATGATGGCTGGTGGCCATTGGGACTGGTAAGGGGGAAGGCAGAGAAAGCAACAGTAGGCGAAGTCAGATCCAATGACAGACAGAGCCACTCCCTGATGCAGAGGTGAAGTGTGGGGGTGGGCCAGGGGGACCATAGTCCCAGGTTGTCAAGAAGGAAGACTTCGGACAGCTCACTTGGCTGACTGCTGAGTGAAAGCAGACATGCAGAGAGCTTCTTTTCAGCTCTTTTATTAGTAGTGAACAGAGAGACACAGAGACCACAGAATGTAGTCCCTGAAGCTTGAGCTGTTGCCCAGAGTGCCCCCTCCACTGAATTTTCTACCTCTCAGACCCCTCCTGTTGTTGATGGTGGCTGCTAAGGGAATCTTTCTGTCGCTGTTTGGCTTTCTGCTCTGTGACATGGATGAAACTTCTGGTCCTAGGGAAAGGAAGTGGGGCTATATCAGACTCTCGAGAGACATTGTATCAACTGGCTGCTGGACTGTTTCTAACACATCTGACTCTGTTCAGGGCTAGTGCACCTGCTAGCTCATGCCTGTTCTCCACTAGCCATTACAGTGGTGCCTCGCAAGATGAAAATAATCCGTTCCGCGAGTCTCTTCGTCTAGCGGTTTTTTCGTCTTGCGAAGCAACCCTATTAGCGGCTTAGCGCTATTAGTGGTTTAGCGGCTTAGTGGCTATTAAAGGCTTAGCGGCTTAGCG
This sequence comes from Podarcis muralis, assembly GCF_964188315.1. NCBI lineage: Eukaryota > Metazoa > Chordata > Lepidosauria > Squamata > Lacertidae > Podarcis > Podarcis muralis. Next base: position 90,576,777 of record NC_135657.1, on the reverse strand, counting down.
GCTAAAAGGCTATTAGCGGCTTAGCAAAAGGGGGGGGGAAGCAGAAAAAGAAATCGCAAAACTCGCAAGATGTTTTCGTCTTGCGAAGCAAGCCCATAGGGAAAATCGTCTTGCGAAGCAACTAAAAAACGGAAAACCCTTTCGTCTAGCGGGTTTTTCGTCTTGCGAGGCATTCGTCTTGCAGGGCACCACTGTATTCCCCAGCTCCTTTCTTCTTCTGGGGTGTGTCCTGTCTCCCACCACCATGAACCTGGGTCGATACTCCCTTCATTTACCCCCTGATGGGAAGCTCACCACTCCTCCTCATCTGCCCAGTCCCTGTCACAGGTGCATGATTTTGAGGGGGTGCCACAAATGGATCCCCACCCGCCAGGGGTCTCTGGGCCCTGGAGCCCAGCCTGGCCTTGCTGCCCACCCCCAGCTCCCTCACTGAATCACCACCCGGGCAGCTTTAGGGGGATGCATCGGCTGGCCCGGCTCCCCTCTGCGTGGGCAGGTGGTACAGCCTGGCCCTGTGAACCCTCAATATCCCACGCCCAACTATTGGTGAGGGTTGGGCTGGTGTGGCAGGTTTCATTTACCCTCTGCACCCAGCCCCTGGTCCTGCCTGATGCGCAGGCCCATGCCCATGTGCTCACTCCATGGGTGCCAGAGAAGGACACAATGGTACTGCCCTGATGTATTGTAAGGAAGAAAGCAGGCAGTTGGAGGCAGGCTGGAGTTGTTGGGGTAGTGCCTACTTTGCCCCAATGCACCAGTCTCCATTGCTGGAGTGTACATCACTGGCAAATGCAATCTACCCTGCCAACCTCCCCCCAAAATATAAATCCCTAGCTTTCCCCATTTTATCACCAGTAGCAAGACTTTCTTTATTCAATGCTAGCCTTTCCTCCCCCTCATCCCAGTAGATGGTAATGTTGCTTTGCATAGCCAGCACTGGTATAATGGATTGCTAACCTCATTTTCCCATCAGCCCCAGGCCTTTTAAACTCCTCTCCAACACCACCACCACCACCACCACCACACACACACACACACAAAACCACCACATTTTGCTACCAGTCCGAAGTACTGAAAGTGGACGTTAGAAGACTGGGAGATGTGGAAATATAAAGGTCTGAGCCAGAAAAGACAGCTGTGGCTTTGGAAGGTGTAATGAGGTAAGTGACCTTACCGCGGTTAATATGGGAATGAAATTTCCCATGTTTCTGCCTTCTTTCATGGTGATACATTATGCATGGCCTCTTTAAAAGAGGCAATTTACCAGCCTTCCCTCTGCTGATTCTGCAGGGATAGCTGCATCATTATTAATTTTAAGGGCAAATTTGGTCCACCTATTGGAAAAGCTTTAAAATCTGCTCCCAGATTTGTGGCATTTAACTGTGCAAATATTAGGGTTGCTACAGTTATTTGCAATGCCTTTTTTAAAAGAAAAAGAAGAAGAAAACGCTGGTATTTACCATGAAGTTGTTATACTTTTAACATTTTGGGGGTACTTCATAACCTTGAGCACCCCCAAGGGGGGGAACACTGGTTATTTGTTATAATTGCATCTTGTCCTCCCCTCCCCCTACCACACCCAGGAAGGAGACGGGCACAAGTCACTTGGGATTCCCAGACATGGGACTATATAGGATTTCCTGTATAGCCAGAGATGCTGGCTAGGTCCGGATTTGCTTCTTTTCAAACATGGCAAAACAACAGGTGCCTTCAAACCATTCTCTGGACCCTCAGATTACAGGCCCATTTAAAAAAATGTCAGGGAACAATCCATTCGCAGGAGTCGTCTCCCAATGTTGTCCCATCCAGCTGTTCACACATATATGCATTCACCACTACAGGGGCCAGGAAGTCTGAGCGCATTTCTGCCTTGTGCATTTGGTTGGTCATTGCTTTGCTCTTCAGGATCCCAGCTTGCAAGCTAATCAAGGCCTGAACTCAAGTTACTCATGAGCAAGGACCAGGGTAAACAAACAGCAAATGCTGGGATAGTGGTCTGGAAGGAAACATGCAACTCCCATACATAATAATTGAGTGCTCTGCCCTGAGACCTCTGGCTATAGGACAGTATATAAATAATAACAAAAACAACAAGAAGAACAATAGGTGTGTGGTTCATGGATCCAGATGGAAAGCAGGGAAATGTCAGCTGATCTCTGCACAAGAATGAATCATGCTAGAGGTGGTTTGAGGGTAGTGTGACTGGTGCAGTCGCACTAGGCGTCACATTGCAGGGGGTGCCAAAGCAACAAAACAACAAAAACAAGAGGAGGAGATGAAATTCAGATGCAGTGACACTCGCCCCTGAGCAGGAGGTTTCATGTCCCTGATCTATTGAAACAAACTATAGATAGTGTCACAGTTGTGATCACACTAGCGACTAGGTTTTTTCCCCTAAAAGCAACTTTCCCATGCTTTAGACTGCATTGGCTGATCAAGTCTGTCTTTGTGGTATATGAGTTCAGGTAAGTAGCTGTCCGATTTATGGTAAATCTTACAATATTTTTTAGCCTTAGAGGCAGAGCAGGATGAGAAGATTATTGCCAGATTCTGTTGGCAAGCAAAGTCACTGCGCCTACTTTTAACTAACGAGCCTGTCTGAGATAGGCCCTTTAATTTCAGCTCTGCAGTAGATAAACTGCAGTGAGCGATGAGCATTTCAGTCTTAACAACCCAAAAGTTATATAAGAAGTCAGGGATGTTTAATTGATCTGATAGGCATAAGAATGGAGGTTTGCTTGGATCGAAAAGCTGGAAGCAGTACATCGTAAAACTTTTCTCTGCTGCGGTGCAAACAGGTGCTTTCTTCCATCCCAAAATACTGCTGGCATGGAGGGCAAGAGATGGAGAAAGTACAGTGGTACCTCAGGTTACATATGCTTCAGATTACATACGCTTCAGGTTACAGACTCCGCTAACCCAGAAATAGTACCTCGGGTTAAGAACTTTGCTTCAGGATGAGAACAGAAATTGTGCCCCGGTGGCACGGCGGCAGCAGGAGGCCCCATTAGCTAAAGTGGTGCTTCAGGTTAAGAACAGTTTCAGGTTAAGAACAGACCTCCGGAGTGAATTAAGTACTTAACCCGAGGTACCACTGTACTTGTTTCTTACCTCCAACTCAAATATTGTCTCCCAGTAGCATTCTTCCTAGGCTGAGCATGTGTGCAGTCTGCTAGTGCTTTTGGGTCCTTTCTGGTAAAGAAGGATCATATCCTATTCTCTTTCACCAAACTGAAGTTCCAGGACCATGTTTCAAAGTACTGTAGGTTTTGGTAGGCTGTGGGTTTAGGTAGACCTTTTTCCTGTGATGCATTTTTTGGCTGGAGGTGACTGTAGTTTGTTAAGGGTGATGCACAGTGACATAGCATGGGTTGCCAGTGCCCAGGGTCATGTGGAGGGAGGGAAACAGATACAGTACACATGCACATTCAACTGCCTAATGGTGTCTCTACAGCAGAACACAGCTGTAGAGATAAGATCAGAAAAGAAGAGTTGTTCTGTTGTCTGATAGGTCACCTCCTAGTTTGCCTGGAGAAGCCATTTTCAACAGAGCCCAGTGAAGGAAGTGTGCGGCTGTATTGAGGCAGAACCGGGTGTTGACATTTTGTGCCCCCTAACAATTTTGCACCTGGGGCAACCACACCTGTGGCACCCTCTCTCCCCCCACTACACCACTGGTGATGGGTAAACTGCCAAGAGGGGTAAACTGCAGCTCCCATGATTATTTTGGGGAAGGCATGTGCTTTCAATGTATGGAGTGCACACAGCCCCAGGCATAAAAGAGAGGTGTCAGCAGGCTTGGGAGAATCACAAAGTACAAAATTCTTAGGGTGCGGGGGAACATAGAGGATGAAAAAAATGAAACCCCAAACAGCCCAATGAAACCAGAATACAGCCCCAAACCAGAAAACAGAGTGAAATGGAGCAGCTGAACAGAGAGGACCTCGCTGTCACATTTTGTTGCATTTTGTCCTCCTTGTGAAAAGGTTTTACAGATTTCAGAGTTCCTCTCCTCATTTCAAACCCATTAACATCTGCTGCTGGCACCACACACATTCTTATTTCATCGAGAACTGACAAGCCGGTTCATCCAGGAGCTTGTTGGATGGATTCATGCAGAGAGAGAGAGAGAAACCCTGGGCCATGCCAAGTGGAAGCCCTATGTGGTAAACATTTTATGAAAATAAGAGGGAAGAGGTGCTAGCATATTATAGTTAACAGCAACAGATCTCAGGAGCTGCTGAATCTGAAGAGAATGAGCACAGAAGAGCCCGGAACAAAGGGTCATCGTTTAGGATCCAATCCAATTCTTATTAAGAGTCATTTACAGCCTTTTCATTGACTTTAATGGGAATTGGACTGGCTCCTAAATTAGGAAGGTTATTATGAGGGAGACCCATCAGTGGGATGGAGCAAAGCCAGCCAAGTATCATTAGCTGCAGAAGCTGAGAGTGTCTGAGAGTGTTGGAACAATCATCATGGATGATTAATCAAGGCTATGATCCCAGGCAAATGTACTGTAAATCAGAAGGCAACTGAGCCCCGCAAATTGGCCCACGCTGTTGTAGGATGCATGGCAGATTATGCTATGGGACCTCCTGAAGCGAAGGCTACGGTCTTTATTTATTAATTGGGACTTTCGCTTGGCGAAGTCCACAAGGCATTTCCCCTCCACATAAGTCCTGTGGCAGATCCAGACTTGGTCATTGGGGAACGATGGACACAAACAGACTGAAAATAAGTTCATTGATACAGTGGTACCTCGGGTTACATATGCTTCAGGTTACATACGCTTCAGGTTACAGACTCCTCTAACCCAGAAATAGTACCTCGGGTTAAGAAATTTGCTTCAGGGTGAGAACAGAAATCGTGCTCCGGCAACACAGCAGCAGCAGCAGGAGGCCCCATTAGCTAAAGTGGTGCTTCAGGTTAAGAACAGTTTCAGGTTAAGAATGAACCTCTGGAACGAATTGAGTACTTAACCCGAGGTACCACTGTAGTTCTTAGGAAACCAAAAGAAGAAAAATATGTGCCAAAACCAGCAAGCATCTGAGGATGACATGCAAAAAAGAAAAGAAAAAATGAATCTCACAGATACCAAAACTGGAATGAGTTCTATGTGCCCTATACATTTTGGCCAAAAATGCCTTTGGCAGGGGCTTATCTAAGAAGAGAATAACATAAGATTCATTAAACAATATAAAGCAGTAAGGAAATGAAATGAATAATAATAATAATAACAATAATACCCAAAGGAGCGTCTCCACTCCCATCATTCAGCCCGAGGTCCAGCTCTCAGGGTCTTCTGGCAGTTCCCTCACTGTGAGAAGTGAAGTTGCAGGGAACCAAATGGAGGGCCTTCTTGGTAGTGGCGCCCGCCCTGTGGAACGCCCTCCCGTCAGATGTCAAGGAAATAAACAACTATCTGACTTTTAGAAGACATCTGAAGGCAGCCCTGTTTAGGGAAGTTTTAAATGTTTGATGTTTTACCATGATTTTAATATTCTGTTGGGAGCTGCCCAGAGTGGCTGGGGAGACCTGGCCAGATTGGCGGGGTATAAATATTGTTGTTGTTGTTGTTGTTGTTGTTGTTGTTGTTGTTGTTGTTGTTACAATAATAAGAAAATTAAGGTTCAAAGGCCTGGGTGAATAAAAATGGCACCTAGAAACAGATAGTAATGACACCAGGCATGGCTCCCTGGGGACAGCATTCCACAAATGAGAAGCCACCACTAAGAAGAGAGGGCATGCAAATAAGTGCCTTTGATAAAGAACTCAGGCCCTAGGTGGGTTCCTGTGAGGAGAGGTGGTCCTTGAGGTATTGGAGTCCTGAGATGCATTTGGCTTTATAGGTCAAAACCTGTACTGGGCCTGGAAACTAATTGGTAGCCAACACAGTCATGGCAGGCTTGGTGCTCCATGTTCAGACCGTCTTGCCCTGGTCAGCAATCTAGCCACTAAATTCTACAGCAACTTCAGCTTCCAAACTATCTTCAAGGGCAGCCCCAAGTGTAACACATTGCAGTAATCTAACCTAGACGTTACCTGAACTTTAACAATGGAAGTTAGGCTACTCCAGCCCAGAATCTTGTAGCCCAGACATAGCTGACATAGCAATGAATATGAAGGAATGAACACAAATAAGTGTATCTCTAGGCCAATTAAGCTCACAGAGCAGCTAAACTCTGAAAGAAAGTTTATCAGATCAACATTTTGGGGGAACCCTTGGCTTATGGGGCAAATGTTGCTTCCTCCGGTTGCTCATTGTTGCTCATTTACTGCTGGAAGAAACGGACCCTGCCTCTGAACCTTAACTTTTGTTCATGGCTACAATAATTTGCTTTGTGCCTTGGAGCTAATAATACAACATCTCAGTTCTTCAGCTAACACATCTTGTAAATGGGAGACATTAATACTTTCATACCCCAGTGTGCTATATTCATTAATACTGATACGCTGCCTTTGGAGGTAAATTGCTGAACCTTATTATAATCTATCTTTCACAAGCATCATCCATTCTGCAAAATTACAAAAGTGTTGAAGCCTTTTAATTAAAGAGTAAATTCACAAAGTGCACTATCAGCTTTCTAAACTTTCAGACTACAGAGTAACAGTTAACAGCACCTCGCTTCTAGGCAACAATTTACATTTTACCTTTTGTTCTGGGGTGGGGGGGAATTATGTTTCTAGTCCCTAAGATTGCGAATTTAGGCTGGCTCAATGCATTTCCCCTCCAATGCACTGTTGTAGCACTTTGGAGCTTAAAAAAAAAAAAAAAAAATTCATAGAATGCAGATTTATCATTTATTTAAAGCTCTGTTCTCTGAAAGCTGTGTTATCTGCCTACGGCACCCAAAGCAACACATTTAAAAGAAGAATAAGAACATTAAAACCATACATAACTACATAATACATAATAAACAACAGCCAGCAGACTTCTTTTTTTAAAAAAAGAGAGAGGCATAAACTGCTGTGTAGTTTCAAATCATAGCCTCTCGAAAGACATTATTTAGAAGACTAAATATCAGTAATGAAGAATCAGGCAAACTTCAGTACACAATTTCAATCCTGATTTTTTTTTTGGGGGGGGGGGAATAAACCAGTACATTTTATTATTTTGCAATTCTTGTTTGGAAAAATACAAACGTTTTTTCCTCTGGATTTGCTCTCGGTCACATACACCTTTTCTATTTCCTATTTAACCCTTATAGATGTTCCGTGTTTGATCTCTGCAGGGAAGAAGCATGTTTGGGAAGCTTCAGTAAAAACCGTTCAGCTATTACTATTTTTAGTTATTTGAGTACAAGGGGAATGGATGGAAACACAGTATTCTCTGTTTGATAAAAGACACAGCTAGGAAACATGCCCCTAGCCAATAGTTCTGGGTTTCTGAAAGTTGGTAGACAATTGGTACTTTGTCACCATTTTTCTTTGTGTGGTAAAATTGTGTTTGACTTTTCTTTTTCTTTCTTTCTTTCTTTCTTTCTTTCTTTCTTTCTTTCTTTCTTTCTTTCTTTCTTTTGTGAGAATTATGAGTACAGGCAACTCCCCATTTACACAGGGGTTACATTCCGAGGTACCATGCGTTTAAGTGAAGTCGCATATATTGGGAACGCCATTGAAAAAGCCTGCAAACAACACAATCGCTCTCTCCAACCCTTCTTGCTGAAACTCCAACTCTCCACAGTCCTCAAAGTTCAGTACAAGGGCTCTTGGAATTGCACTTGCAAACGCTCGTGGGATTGGCAGACACTGCTTTTGCACCATTTTTTGCCATTTTCACACCCCTTCTTGTGCCACTTTCGGGTTTGCGGTGATGCATTTGTGTGTGGTTGTGCAAGCCTTGAGCATGCATAAATGAGAGATTGGCTTACTGGTCAAGTACTAGATTCTTCAAAGGACTATTTCAGTACTAACAGTTGGTACTGGAGGAAACCATACATTCTATGTCTATAAATATTTTGCTAACTAACTTGAGAGCCCAAAATATTTATCGGAAATAAGAAGCAGGCCAGGTTTTCCCCTGCCTGCCATTTTTCCTTTTCACCGCAGCCATGGAAGCTTCAAGCTCAAGTGGGAAAATAGTATATGAGAGGGGTAAGTCTTTTTAAATCTTTCCCCTCCTGTGGATTTTTTAGTTAAAACCACTCCTTGGATTCTTCTTTCCTGTGATACTCACGTTTTCTTGTGTGGAAAAACAAACAGCTGGGGTGAGCTACTCTATAGAGAGCATCTTGGTTGTGAGTCCTGGAAGACCTGCTCCCTGCCTTGCTAACCTCTTTCCACCTGGCCTGGGAGGGTGGAGCCCTGACTGACTCCAGCTACAAAAGCTGAAGTGGCTGAACAGAATATTGGGCTAGGATTTTGTTTGGCGTTGTTGGTGGAACAGGAGTTGTTACTGTTGTTAATTTCCCCTCAAAGAGTGTGGGCACTGTGCTTCACTCTTCACGGGGTTACAATTCTCAGAAACCCTTAACAAACGACAGTACCCAGAATTCTTTGAGAGGAAAATGTGCTTTTGAATGTGCTCTAAGTAGGCTTGCCATACGTCCGGAATTTCCTGGACATAGACGGCAATCAACCATTGGAAACAGTGTCCAGGAGGAAATCACAGCAATGTCCGGGGAAATCTGGATGTATGGCAACCCACATCGGCAATGTTGTTTTTGGTGACTTCCCTTAAAAACAGCTCAAAAACTAAATTCTTTTGAGATTTCACAACAAAAGCTCAACAACTCTGCAACCCCCCCCCCCCAAAAAAAACTCAACAACTTTTCTGTCTGTATTTTCACTTTTTGCAATCTGGCAACCCTAGTTTTAAAGGTATAATATGTATGCAGCTCCATTGAGTTTTATGCCTGTAACTGTTACACCACACTGCTATAATGATAGGCTTGTCAAAACAAGGCAAAAAGCAATTCCGAATGATATTTGGAAACATAATTCTTAGCTCTAGCTTCAATACCTTTTTTTTTTTTTTGTGAGCCTTTGCCGCAAGAAAAGAAGAAGAACATTTTAAAAGAGATTCTGACGAATAATCCTCCTCATTCTATGTTACCAGCCACTGTGACAGTCAGCTTGTCTCAAAAATTGAAAACTACCGTTTTCTATTAAACCTCCCTCCCACCACATAATTTCCATTCCCCCCCCCCCTCCGCCACCAGATTACTCTGCATTCTCCATTTTGCGATGACTCACCCTTTGCTTTCAGCCTCAACAACTTAATCATGACAAGGGATTTCTAGCCCAAAGCTATGCAGAACGAGTGGTTCTGCCTCCCTTAAAAGGTTATTAATAAAGCATCTGAAACGGCTGCCATGGTAAATTATGCAAATAACAGCAGACTTGGAAGAAACAGCCTTTTTGGGGAGGAAAAGAAAGAGAAGAAGTATCTGTTTTTCTTCCCACTTCTCCGCACATTCTTCTCCTCACCCCCTCTCTCTTTCACACACAACATTGTAGGCACGCCCTTGACAACAAAAGCCGCTCAATGCAGGCGGATTTCATTTCTAGCTTCTATTTGATGCATAAGTTCGATGCAGGGAAAGCAGGGGTCCGCGAGAGATAGGAGGAGAGGAGAAGGATCAAAAAAGTTTATCCAGTTCACAGCACAATCTAGCTAACAAATGGAACATCAAACGCTGATACTGTGAAACTTGCAACTCTGCGGCTAGTTGGGAAATTTTTGGACCTGAAGATGCATCAATCATTCACGGACCCTTTCTGCGCACTACTGAAGGGAACGGGAGCTCAGAGAGCTCTTCTGCTTCCTGTACATTGTTGAAACATGGTATGCAGGGTATGAAATGGGCAGGAGAAATGAAGGCTGCATACTTACCACGGGATGGAATCAACTAACTTTTACTTACTTACGGGGCAGACCTACTGAAGCTGAATTAGAGAACCAGCGTGGTGTAATGAAATAGGGCATTAGATGAAATGCACAAGTGGATCTATTTGTTGGACTGAATCGAACTTGTAGTTCTGCACTGTAAATAGTTTTGCTCCAAAATAAAACCTGTAAAAGACAGGTCGGAGTCTTGACTGGTTACTCACGAGCAACCACCATTGCCATCTGACACAACCCTCTGGGACTCTCTGGTGAGGGCACAGGAAGGAAGGCCTCAGATGATGGTCTCAGGGTCCAGGCCAGTTGATAGAGGTGTGTTTTGAGAAGAGGCTTCAGTGAAGTAAGAGAGGTGGCGTCACACATGTTATGGATCATACAAGGAACCACAGTGATACGGTGGAGTCTTTTAACAGTTGCCATGATTCACTGCTGGTGGCGGCGGCAGCAAACACGGCTTGGCTTTGGAAGCCAAGTTACTGCAACAAAAGCTACATCATCATTATATATTGACCCCAAAGGGGTCCTTATTTTGGACTTCCCATCTCATTGGCCACTATGAGAACAGGATAGTGGACCATGGGCCTGATCCAGGAAGGCTCTTCCTTTGTTTTTATGTTCTTAGATCTGTCCGTCATCGAAATGACCAATTGAAGCAACCTGTTCACATCATACTTTCTGATCCCCAACTAATCACATCACCCTGGAAAACATTTCTGTGATGGTTCTGTCTGCAATTGCAGCAAGCCTTTCTGCTTTTGTGGTGAGGGCACCTCCTTGCCAGTCAGCCATAACTAATTCTGAACCTTGTGTAGTTCAATCAAAACTGGTACAGGCAGTTCATTCCTGTTAATTCCATACAAAAGGCAAGACAAGAAATGGTGTGGGAAATTATTCACCTCCTGCATCCCAAAAGAAAAAGAAAAAGCATTCCCTCATTAAGTGAAGTACTGTCATTTCTAGAGTTGCTGATGACATTGTGTGGAGCTGGAGGGCATAACATGCTAGCAAAATTAGTAGGAGACATTCCATATAAACACTGCAATAGGTAGAAAATAGGGGGAGATAATGGGGGAATAATGGTTATCTTGCTTAATCTTTTTATAAGTAGACTGTGTGAGGAAACATCAAGGGCTGCTTTTTAGCTGAAGTGAGTTATTCAGAACAGAACGTCATCCCAGGTGTGAAAAAGATGACATTATGGCTCAGCTGTGAACGGCTCCCGTGAAGCGTTAAGCACATCTGGAAAGTGCCATTCTGCTTTTGGCAAGATCCAAAATTACTACTAAATTTTTCATGCTGGATAGAAGGTCATTATAACTGTAATCCACACCACATTCCCTCCAGATCTGTCTCTCTCATGCCGAACTGAAATCCAAAGGACAGCAGCAAGGTTTCCAGAATAGATGGTTTGTGGGTAGTGGGCTAACACTGCTTCCAGATGGAGGCTATTAGTGTTGGACAGAGATAGCTCAGTCAGTAGAGCATGAGACTCTTAATCTCTGGGTTGTGGGTTTGAGCAACATGTTGGGCAAAAGATTCCTGCATTGCGAGCTGTAGGAATGGATGACCCTCGTGATCCCTTCCAAGTCAACAGTTTTATGATTCTAGGCCATATGCTGATCTGTGTCAATCTTTTTGCTGATTTTAAATAGCAAGAGCATGGCTTACGATTGCAAGGTATTAGAAGACTCAAAATACAGATAATGTTTGAGATCTGGAACTTACAACTTTGGGACTTAATATTAATTGACAAACTAACCGTCCATACCCAAGAGAGTTGAGCAGACAAGAAAACCACTACTTGTCAATCAACACGACATAGTTTTATTACATAACCAACATCAATAGAACATGATTATAGAACAGCCCTCTGGCAACCCATGGCAACTTGTAGAATGGTACCTTTGCTTAAAAATGGAAATGACTTAAAGGTTTAACGCTTGCTGGGCGCTTCTGTTGGGGGTGGGATTGTTGAATGTAGATTGTTTTGTATAAATAAGTAAAATCAATAAACAATTGGGGGGAGGGGAGATAGCAAGATAGTCTAAACAAAAAAAATTCCTTCCAGTAGCACCTTAAAGACCAACTAAGTTAGTTCTTGGTATGAGCTTTCGTGTGCATGCACACTTCTTCAGATACACTGAAACAGAAGTTGCCAGATCCTTCTATATAGTGAGAAGGTGGGGAGGGGTATTACTCAGAAGGGTGGTGGGAATGGGTGATTGGCAGATAGCTGTGATGAGCCTGTTGACGACTCTTAACGACTGCAATAGGTCTTACAGGAAAAAGCAAGGGGTGAGAAGGTGAAAAATGGCTTTGTCATGTATAATGAGATAAGAATCCAATGTCTTTGTTCAGACCAGGTCTCTCCATGGTTTTAAGTTTGGTAATGAGTTGCAATTCAGCAGCTTCTCTTTCCAGTCTATTTCTGAAATTCCTTTGTAGTAAAACAGCTACTTTGAGATCTTGTATAGAATGTCCTGGGAGATTGAAGTGTTCTCCTACTGGTTTCTCTGTCTTGTGATTCTTGATGTCAGATTTATGTCCGTTTATTCTTTGGTGTAAGGTTTGGCCTGTTTGTCCAATATAGAGAGCTGAAGGACACTGTTGGCATTTGATGGCATACACAATGTTAGACGATGAGCAATTAAATAGTCCCGAGATGGTATGTGTGATGTTGTTGGGGCCAGTAATGGTGTTGTCCGGGTGTATGTGGCAGCAAAGTTGGCATCTGGGTTTATTGCAGGCTCTGGTGCCAGTGTCCGTGTTAAGTCTGGTTGTAGTATTATTGTGGGTTAGGAGTTGTTTAAGATTGGGTGGCTGTCTGTAGGCAATGAAAGGTCTTCCTCCCAGAGCTTGAGAAAGAGAACTGTCATTGTCCAGGAGAGGTTGTAGATCTCTGATGATGTGTTGTACTGTTTTAACTTGGGGGCTGTATGTGATGACTAGAGGTGTTCTGTTATTTTCTTTTTTGGGTCTGTCTTGCAGCAAGTTCTCTCTGGGTATCAGTCTGGCTCTGTTGATCTGTTGTCTAACTTCATCTGCTGGGTATTTTAGTTCTAAAAAGGTTTGCTGTAGATCTCTTAGGTGAGAGTCTCTGTCTGTAGAATTGGAACAGATACGGCTGTAACGTAGTGCCTGGCTATATACAATGGACTGTTTGGTATGTTTGGGATGGTAGCTAGAGGCATGTAGATATGTTTGTCGGTCAGTTGGTTTACGGTATAAGGTGGTGTCTATGCGCCCATCCTGTATTTTTATAGTAGTGTCCAATATGGTTTCAGAACAGTGTCCATATAATACTTGATCTTGCATGTGATAGTTCCATGCTTTTCTAACTAAGATGTGAATACACACACACATTTCTGTAAAAATCATACTCACTTATTGTCAACATGCAGAGGGGTGAGAGGCCAGCTGGCAAGCCCAGCTTGGACGTCTCCTTCCATCGGCCCATGCTCCAACATAAATCAGCGACCCGGACTTTAAAAGCCAGGGCACGCAGTTAGCAGAGTGTACTGTGCACACAGAAGTAGGCGTGAGGCATGTGAAGTCATGCTACAGCTACAGATTTATTAAACATAAATCAGAACAAAGAAACATGTCGTCTCTCTCTCATGTCGTCTTGGAGAGAACAGCAAAAGCTACACACAAACAGAAGTTCCCAGCATACTGTGCTGGAGTGTAAACAGACATGTGACATGCAACAATCTCATGCCTGTTCCTTAAGGTGGAATGGAAATGTCAACACTTATGTCCTATGGATGAACAGATCATCTTAGTTCTGCTCCGTGTCAATTTTGCATGGACTCAGTTCAGTCTTATATTCTGTGGGTGCTTTTTAATAAAAACAAAACAAGACTGCATACACAAATAAAAATACATTTTTATTTACACAATTTTATTTGCATTTCCCTCCAAAATATGCATTTCAATCAATTTATTATGCTTTTTATTTAATATATAAATATATTTAATGCAACAAAGGTAATAAAAAATACACTTTTTGTATGCGTTTTTTGAGCCAAAACTGCACCACAAAATTCAGTGAAATGTGCGGTCCAATTGGGAACTGCATTCTGAGCTGCGTATATGTCCGTGAACTGTGAATTAATGTGAACTGAAACTTTTCTCCACCTTTAGTATATACTGAGTCTTAGAACAAGAAAAAGAACTTTCTGGAAAACATCCAGAAGTTAGAGACATAAGGGAACAAGAGGGCACGGAGGTTCCTCCAGCTTGCTATTAAGTTAACAGAGGAAGCTCGTTGTTTTTGATGGGAGTGGAATGTTCCTGGAGGGGAAAAAAATCTGCTGGTTAATTGGCAATTAATTACTTTATTAAACTGCAGCCCAGCAACATTAATAATGCAAAAGTAGCATTAGAAGAAAACTTGTTCCTGTTTAGCATATTTCCAGAGCAACAAATATCCTGCAATCAAGTGAATCAGTGGTTGCAAGTTGGTTCTTAAGAGTCAAGCAGCCAGACACCAACCGGAAATGCTATAGTATGTCAAATGGGCTGGAGGAGAAAGGGTTCAAATTTGTAATCCAAGAAAATCTTTAATAAAAGCATTAAAAAATAAGAAATGAAGACGACAGAGGAGGCAGAACAGCTGGAGCTGCAGCAAATTTATTAAGCTGATTAAACTTTGTTCAAGTTCATTGTGTTTCATGGTTTTGATGCACTTCTTGTTGCGGAAATGTTTGCCACTCGCAATTCTTTGCCTATCCAGAATCATATATTGCATGCAAAGTAATGTTTGCTCTGTTATAGCACATACTTCCAGCATCTTTACACTTTATATGCATTTCACAGCAATCTTCATAAAATAATCAATGTGGGTGCATTGATAGGATTGGCATATGTCAAGAGGTAAAAATCCAGACACATGACAACCCCATGCATTGACCTGGCAGCCCAATAATAAAGTAGATATAGAAAATGTGAAGAAACAAGTGCTGTTCAGGATTAAAATAGGTATGAGGTCTAGGGCAGTTACAATTTAAGATGGTCACCATGATACGATATCTTCTTTCTCACCCTTTCAGCACAAATATTCTTCGAAATACTTCTGTGTTAACAATGCCCTGGAAGCAGGCATTAACAGTCTCTCTGCATTTCTAACTCAGGGCTGTCATACGTCTGGATTTCCCTGGACGTTTTCGGGATTTCAAAGACAGAATTGACGTCCGCGGGTAACGTCTGAAAGGCGGCGCTTTGTCCTGGATTTTAGGCAAGTCAATTGAAAAATCACTTTTCTTTTGGTGTTTTTGTAAAAAAAAGAAAAGGCTCAACAACTCTGGGAGTTGTCTAAAAAAAAGCTCCATAACTTTTTGGGTTGTCCCAGTTTTTACTTTTTGACAACCCTAGTAGTGTCTTGAAAGCGCCTTAGACTTAATTAAACAGCCCTAGATGGCACAGAAGTATGTTGTGCTAGTGATTACTCTGTGCTAATGGTCTTTAATTGTTGAAGGTTTCAGGTTATGCAGTCACAGCTTCATTTTGCCTACAGGAATGGAGAGAAGTTTTATCTACTTTTTCTCTGCTGTGGCCCCGAATGAAAATTGGGGGTCCCACTCCATCTTCTATTTTCATTACAGTGGGACCTCGGGTTACAGACGCTTCAGGTTACAGACTCCGCTTACCCAGAAAATAGTACCTTGGGTTAAGAACTTTGCTTCAGGATGAGAACAGAAATCGTGCTCCGGTGGCAGCAGGAGGCTCCATTAGCTAAAGTGGTGCTTCAGGTTAAGAACAGTTTCAGGTTAAGAACGGACCTCCAGAGCGAATTAAGTTCTTAACCCGGGGTACCACTGTACAGTACATGCCTACATTAACTGCATTCACACAGCAGCGGTCACCGCATCGTGTTTGGTCTAACAAGAGCTTAAAAATTAGCTTCCCAATGTTAAGTAGACTGGGAATAAAATGCTTATTATGCTGCTGCAATTTATTCATACTTTCAAATGTACATTATGAAATCAGATATACATCAAATTTGCTGTACTAACATGCTTGGTGATTTTGTACTTCCTCATTCTCTTGCTGTGGTTATATTAATTACTTGGTTAAGGGGAAAGCTTAACCAATAATGAATCTACTGAGAATTCATGAGCAAACAATGGTCTCCAATGCTTAACTCTATGTCTCCTCCTGCCGTATAATCTTTTCCTCAATCAAATAATCTCACTGGATTCAAGAATCTTCTGTTAGTGGCAATTGCTAGTTAACGTCGCTTAAAGATGTTGCCTCACAATCTGAGGTGGACCCATGACCCATCAAAGATCCCTTAGCCAAGGGACGGGGAACATGGGGTCTTCAGATGTTGCTGGACTTCAACTCCTATCTGCCCCAACCAGCATGAGCCAATGGCCAGGGATGATGGGAACTGGCTGCCATATTTCAGCCATCAACATACATTTGTGACGGTGCTAAATTTAGTTCAAAATTTGAACTGGAAGCCTATTATCTGCACATGCTAGGAAGTAAATGAAACCTCATTGAAAGCAGGAGGACTTCCTTTGCATACAAATAAACATATGGCCATGACTAAGTAAATACACATTGGGTTGGGTTGTTCAGAACATTGACCTCTTCAAGAGAAGGGCATGAGTTAAAGTTCCAGAATTTGTGAGAATGGAATCAATATTGCCAATTTCAAGTAAGAGAAGGGATTATCCTTGCTGGGGCCCAGGTCATTGGCATCTCCAGTAACATAAAATAATCTCTTTAAATAACATCAGCATAAAATACTGGCCACTGCCTTTCCAAATGATATTTTATGTCTGACGCAGCACCGCTCCCTTGTCCTGATGGGCCAATTACCACACTGCTGACTTCTTGATTCTGGGCATTTTTATTTTTAGAAGTGGCAACTCTTGGACATTTTCAGTGTCATTTATATCCATCATAAATACCTACAAACGACTCTAGGACACACTTAATTAGAAACTTTAAGGCACAGCCGACATCTCTATATGAGCTGATAAAAGAGAAGCAAGCATCATCCTTGGACTGGTCAGAGTCAATAAAGCAAGGCAAATCTTCCCAGCAGGTTGCCATATGACCTTGTCCACTATAGTATGGAAACACACAGCGCAAACGTTGTCCCCATGAGATTGGGCTTGATGCATGTCAAAGTTCAGCCTTGTGACATCCTGTGAGGAACACAGATCTCACTGAAATTATGCCCCCGAAGTCACAGGCAAATGACAACATCACCCTGGGATAGCTATAAAGCTGCCTGAGCAAATACTAGTTCACATTCCATGTATGTTACTTTCCCCCCCCTAATCTCCATATGAGCTCTCTTCCAGTTCTTGGTGTGCATATGTAAAGGTAAAGGGACCCCTGACCATTAGGTCCAGTCGTGGCTGACTCTGGGGTTGCAGCACGCATCTCGCTTTACTGGCCGAGGAAGCCGGCATACAGCTTCTGGGTCATGTGGCCAGCATGACTAAGCCACTTCTGGCGAACCATAGCAGCGCATGGAAATGCCATTTACCTTCCCGCTGGAGCAGTACCTATTTATCTACTTGCACTTTGATGTGCTTTCGAACTGCTAGGTTGGCAGGAGCAGGGACCGAGCAACGGGAGCTCACCCCATCATGGGGATTCGAACCGCCAACCTTCTGATCAGCAAGTCCTAGGCTCTGTGATTTAACCCACAGCGCCACCCGCGCCCCTATGGTGTGCATATGTGCTTGTCACTTATTCCTAAGGAGTAGGATTCATTACCTCCTTCCATTTAAACAAGGGATAGGAAGCATGTGGCCCTTTAGATGTTGAAGGTTGATGGCAGATGGAGTCCAACAACATCTGCAGGGTCCCACATTTCCGCACTTCAGATCCACACCCTACCCTTGTTGTCCCACCTCTTTTTCTTCTCTCCTCTTTCCTCTTTCTTCTCTCCTCCCGCCCTCCAAACATCTTGGGAATCAAGCCCCAGAGGCCAAGCAAAAGGTAAGCATTCAAATTCAGGAACAAACCACCACATGGGTTGTGTCGAAATGAAATTTTGCATTAACCCTCACCCCAAAAAATATTTTTTACTGTATTTTTCGCTCTATAAGATGCACCAGACCACAAGACACACCTAGTTTTTGGAGGAGGAAAACAAGAAAAAAATATTCTGAATCTCAGAAGCCAGAACAGCAAGAGGGATCACTGCACAGTGAAAGCAGCAATCCCTCTCGCTGTTCTGGCTTCTGGGATAGCTGCACAGCCTGCATTCGCTCCATAAGACACACACACATTTCCCCTTACTTTTTAGAAGGGAAAAGGTGAGTCTTATAGAGCAAAAAAAATGGTAATATTTCTGAATTCAAATTTTGAAAATAATAATAATAATGAATTTTTATGTGGATATACACATTTTTGTATGCAATTTTCCCTAATGCACACATTTTTGTATGGCGATTTTTGAATGCATTTTCCGTATGTTAGTTTCCTGCATTTATCCCTTTCTATGAACACTTTCACCTCATATATGCATTTTTTTTGTATGCATTGGCTGGAAAACTGCATTGCAAAATTCGGAGAAGTGAAAATTTCAAAGGATGGCTGTGCTTCAGTTTGCGAATTTATCAGAAAGTGTGAAGTACGTGGGTTCATCTTTAAATATGAACTGAATCAAATTCCCTCCCCTCCTTAATGTTACCCACAAAACAGCTGGAAGCACACAACATCTGTAACCAGGAATGGTCAACAGGTGTGTTAGGTATATAGAAAGGTGGTTTTTTTTGTAAGCAGACTTTACTTAGGAGAATTTTCCTGAGCACACACACATTTGCTGGTACTCTGTTGTGTCAACACATTTCTGGGTGCATCTTACTGACCAGTTTATGAGCAGCAATTAATCTCCTAGACCAAAAAGGCGGGGTTCTTTGCCCCAGCATTTTATAGTGCACCCATTATTTTCTCTGCCTGATCTCCTCTCTTTCTCTCTCAGCTTTACATTTCTGGAAGAGTTTCGGTTTGCTAGCCAAGACAAATTACCCTTTTGCAACACTGCTGTGAGGCTACGACCATAAAGCAGTGCCTAAAAAGCTTGATGCTGTTAAATTTTTCACAAGTATCAGAGTGATTGATATGGTTGTTTGCTGCACCTGTAATTTCTCAGCAATGCGGTTGGAAGCAGAGGAAATAACTGGATTTCCCCACCACCTCTTTCTCTCTCTCTCTCTCTTTCTCTCTCTTTCTTTCTTTCCTACTTTGGGAGGCGTTTGCCTCATCTCTGTTTAAAGTTAAACAGCTGCAACTCAAGATTCTTCCTGTTAACAGCTTAAAAAACAAAAGAAACGCAGCCAAGCAATATGTGTCTCCTATTGAAAGCTCTCCTGAAAGAGAGGGGAATTAAAAAAAAAGAAATCCTGGCTTAGTGCTTTATGACTGAGGCGGTTTCTTTCCCTGGATGTTCAACAGATGCCAAAAATATTGTAAGACTGACTAGATTCACACCAGTTTATCCATGCAACAGAATCAAGTTCATGCCCGCTGTCAGCATTGTAAGACTCTGTATAACTTGATAACAGTTACCATTCTTGTTCATAGCATCAATGCCGAAACAGTGCTAATAACTCACATTTTATGCACAAGCTACATAATATTTCAGAGCTAGAGGTCACTCGGAAGACCTCTATTGCGTGGCGACCCCCCCCCCCGGTGGAAACAATGACATATGACGCAATTATTAAGGTTAATGGACTAAAAAAGGCCACAACTTTATTGGCTTAGGCATTGGTCCTAACCCACTATATCTGACTCCAGCCCGTGTGCTCGAAGTCTGGGAAGGGTTAACCACCAGTAGGGGGAGTGCTGCTGATACACATCAACTAGGAACTCCCCCGGGTCACCGATAGGGGGTGTGCCTTAGGTCCTAACCTCCCTAGGCTTCGGACAGGGCCACGACCCCCGGAATCCTTTAACGGA
Organism: Podarcis muralis; assembly: GCF_964188315.1. Taxonomy (NCBI): domain Eukaryota; kingdom Metazoa; phylum Chordata; class Lepidosauria; order Squamata; family Lacertidae; genus Podarcis; species Podarcis muralis. Next base: position 90,556,994 of record NC_135657.1, on the reverse strand, counting down.
CTACCCTTCAATATGTGGGGCAAGTGATGGCACTACCTCCCCTCTTCCATCTACAGAACGATACCAATGCCTAACCGCCAATACCCAGAAAGTTGTGACGATTTGCTACGAGGTATGCGAAAACCAAGTGGCTGGTGCCAATTTGCCAAGTGGAAAAATTCCTACCAGGCCCCTCAACGGCGACCAACCAAGGTCCATAGCAAGGTCAAAGAATGAAAACCTTATGGAGGTGGGGGGTGTTGGAAAACAGGAACAGCTGGTGGGTGGCAAAGATGCAGCCAGGAATCACCTCAATCGCGCGGGGCTGGCTTCCACCCACTGCGCACATGGAGGGGCTGTGAAGCCCGCACCCCCACCTCCTCTGTAAGGCAGAAATGGCTTTGTTACATGGGGGGGGGAGAGAGAGAGAGAGCTCTAGCACTGAATTCTTACTTAACACAAAAACAAAAGATAACATCAGTTAGCTGCTTTTTGACAGCATCAGCATAGTGTTGAAGAAAAGTGCCTTTGTCGTTGCTGGAATGTGGTTACCAGTACTGGGGGACACCAGCAGAAAACGGAAACCTGAAACAGCGGCCATTTTGAGACCAACATATTGAGCAAAAGGTGGAATTCAGTGTTGTGTGTGCAGGCCTCTGCTTGCAGCACTCCCTTCACCACCTTCTCCTCTCGATGCTCTAGTTGCCCCCCCCCCCCCGCCAAGTCTGCTCTGGAGGGTCTCCCAACCTTCTGGAGATTTTGAGGGTGGGGCTCTGCAGGGGGAACGATAGGAAGGAGATGTCCCACAAGGCAAACCAGGGACAGGCCAAAACCTGGCATGCACCCCACCACCACCTCTCGCCTTCTGTTCTGCTCAATTCACCATGCCATAGTTATGATGTCTTGAGGGCCCCAAGGCTCAGTACCCATGTGACAAAAACGGTCACACTGCCATAAATCTGCCTCTGGAAAAACAGGAGCTCATGAATGGACACCATTGGGTGACTGCAATCCCATTGTTTGGGATTTGGGCACAATTCAAAGTGTTGGTGCTGACCTTTAAAGCACGAAATGGCCTCGGCCCAGGATAAGGAGCATCTCCACCCCCATCGTTCTGCCCAGACACTGAGGTCCAGTGCTGAGGGCCTTCTGGCAGTTCCCTCACTGAGAAAAGTAAAGCTATATGGAACCAGGCAGAGGGCCTTCTCAGTAGTGGCACCCGCCCAGTGAAACACCCTCCTATAAGATATCAAGGAAATAAACAACTATCTGACTTTTAGAAGACATCTGAAGGAAGCTCTGCTTAGGGAAGTTTTTAATGTTTGATGTTTTATCACTTTAATATTAATAATATTCATATTCTGTTGGGAGCAGCCCAGAGTGGCTGGGGAATAAATAATAAATTAATATTAACATTATTATCTGCACTTCACTCTCCTGTGACATCATCTGACAACTTCTGCAGTGACAATTTTTTACAAACTGTAGGGTTTCCAAAGCCCAAGCTAATACCTTTTCCCCTTTACAGGTGTTGCACAGAAGGGACAGTCCTGCTTTCTCTCATTATTGCAAAATTGTGATGAGAGGGGGGAAGCCACACCTGGCTTTTTTAAGGAGGGCAAGCAGATACACGACCCCTGTGCATATAAAATATGGGGGAAAGAGGAGACATGAACAGATGCAGCCTTTTTTCATCACTGCATGACAAACTGCTCCTGCCAAAATGCTGGCGGAAGCACAAGAGCTCAGTCTCCCTTTTCTGGTCAAAGAATGCAAAGCAGCTCTCTAGACCTTGGACTCAGCAACCAAATGTATGTCACCACATGAGATTAGTCGACCTCTTAAAGCAGGGATGGGTCACCTGTGACCCTGAAGATGATGGGTCTCCTGTTCCCAGTAGTCCTAGCCAGCAAGGATGGTTGGAGTCGTAGATGAGTAGCATATTGACTTGGAAACAAGCCCATCGGTGTTCAATAGAAGGGCATGGGCTTGTGGCATGGAATACAGCAAAACAGTTCCTCTGGGTCATGGCTTCTTTTTGGCTGCTTCATTTCAATATCAGGTGATCATAAAAAGTGTGTAGTTGCACTTGACTTAGCACGAGCATCACTTAGCTAAATGAGGAAAATGTAGCGATAGCAAAAACCTGGTCATTTCTTTCCCCCTCTAGAAAGTGGATATTTTCTACACCATTAAGAAAGTTGATTGACCTTATTTCAAGCTTTTATAACTTTGCAGCATTTTACTACACAATTAGTGGGGAAGAAATTGATAAGAGATTGGGCTTGTGCAAGCATAACTATAAAACTGTGTTTTTGCGTGTTCTTCTGTTTGGGGGTTGGGTTGACTCTTTTCTTGTTCCCCAAGACTAGAAGGCAGCATAGAGTCTTTGAAGAGAGATCACTGACAATACACCGTATTGGAAGATATCCACTCTCTTTCCTAAATGGTCCCACTGGGAAGGATTGCTACTTGTTTATTGGCAATGATTCAAGGCCTTTCACAGATACATATGTACAATACATAAAAATATATGATGTGTATTATACATATGCAATTGGTGATGATGATGATGCAGCAAGCAAAACCCCAATAAATTGCAATCAAGACTAGAAAAGATAAAACTACCAGCAGCACACCAGATAAAATAGCTTCATAAGGCATTCATGTGCTGGAAACAACACAAAACAGCATAAAAACGCATCAATATGCTGGAAGATCAGGACGTAGGCCACCACACAACCATGCCCCATAACACATGGGGAAGGCAGCTCCACACAGAGGCCCATGGATATGATTTTTGAGATCTCTTGCCTTATCTAGAGATGGAGAAATTGTGCAAATCTAGTCTCTGCATGCATGGGTCTCTGTGTGGAATGCCTGTGGGGCACAGAGAACTGTCTGAAGGTACATGAAATGGCCCCCTTGCTGAACCTGACCAGGGAAGGGTTTGGTTTCTGTCTGAATGGGAGATCTCTTGGGAACCACATGTACCATGTTGGAAGAAAGATGGGGTATAAATCTAAGGAAAAATAATGAAGAGATCAATGTTATGTTTGTGATGCAAGGGGGATGCCTCCTCTAGGATATGGATTTCACTGCCAACCAGTGACTATCTGAATCAGTTACAGATAGGTAGCCGTGTTGGTCTGCCATAGTCAAAACAAAAAAAAATCCTTCCAGTAGCACCTTAAAGACCAACTAAGTTAGTTCTTGGTATGAGCTTTCGTGTGCATGCACACTTCTTCAGATATCTGAATCAGCATATTAGTGGTACATACTTGAAAAACTACAGGCTTTAGCCTGGCAAAACATCACAGAGTAAGCAGACTGCACATTCCTTAACTTGGGCCCAGATGGAGCCATGGATCTGGGTTCTTACAGAGATATAGCTCAAACCCAGGTCCTCTTTTGAAAGCCATAAGGCTCTTTTGAAAGCCACATAAGGCTTTGCATATGTGATGTAGTATTAAATAGGTAAGTGTCACTGATCATATATCGAGGGCCTTTCCCCAACTATGGAATAAGCACAGCCCCTCCCCCCAAGTATCTGAAAATTGAGGGCTGATAGACATCGAATTTGTAGGGCATCATTTCCAAGTAGGCTTAGAAATTAACTTGGAACTTTTTGCATTAAATGGAAAACTGCGCTCAGCAGAGTTCCACGTTTCCCTGATGTTCTGTGTCAATTTCAGACGCGGTGGGGGAGGGCGAACACTGTGTGGTGTCTCTTTAAATGTGTTTTTAAATAAAGCCGAGGGGAATCCAATGAACTACCGAAACCTACAAGGCCAGTTGTTTCATTTGCACTTTATGCATCATCTCAGTATAAACAATTTTCCTAATTAATTAAGCACAGCCATTTAAGTGTTGAGGAATTGTTATCTGATTATCCGGTGGCGACGGCAGCAGCAGCGGCAGCGGCAGCAATGCATCCCCAAAGTACAGAACCCGGAGGAGCGGAGAGGCTTAATTTAAAATCAAAGGGGGTTATTACGTATGTTTGGCCATTAGCCGGACACGAGATGTTGTTTGGGGAGAGCTTTAATGGCCACCAGTGGACAGTTCATTGGTTTTATGGCGCTCGATTGCACATCAGCACAACCGAACCGGGAGCAGCAGGAGGAAATTGTACTGAATCATTAGCTATTTATTTGCTCTTTGAGCCTTTCATCTCTTGACCCAACGTGAACCTGTCTCTCTCCTCTCACCCTTTTGGGTTGGAGGAACGGGGTTTTACGGATACTGATTTGAGTCTAGAAGCTCCTGACATTGCAAAGTCCGCATGTAAGGCTCAAGCTACGCATTCCAAGGAGTTAGATTTGTCTCCCTCCCAATCTTGCATGTATGCTCTTAAGTGAAAATAATAAAGATAAGGGCTAAACAGACCATGGATAAAGGTGGAGGAATACCGGAGGGAGAAAGGGAGCTTAGCTGTTTCCCCTCTGATTACACTGGAGCTCAAAATCATCTTCTACCTTTAAGGAGCAAAAATATAGAGGGTGGGTGTTTTGGTATGTTTTAAGACCGGCATCACAGCACTTCATAGCTGTCAACGTTTCCCTCTTTTTAAGGGAAATTCCCTTATTCCGAATAGGATTCCTTGCAAGAAAAGGGAAAAGTTGACAGCTTGAAGAAGGGCAAAACTGGAGGAATAGGTACTCTAATTCATGCATTTGCCCAGCTCATGTCAATTCACACCAGAATTCGCAAAGATCGGATTCTTCAAGCATCCCTATTACAGAATGTGATTTATGGGTGACCCCTTCCCCCTGTCTTTCAGACCTCAGCAGTGCCTGTATCTGGGCAGCTCACTGGTTCTGTACCTCCAGGGCGTGTTGTTAAAAACAGTTACGAGGACCTGTCTATTAAGGGAACATGAAAATGGGGGGGGGGTCCAATTTCCCCTTTTTTGGAAAAGAAAGAAGAAGGAGGAAGGTGCGCAACAGTGTGATTTTGAAGGCATTGTATTTATTTACTTATTTCATAAAATGTATACACAACTTAATTGTTTTTCTTTCTTTTTCATATGGCATTCAGGTGCACCCTGCATTGGTTGTAGCACCCTCTGGAAGCTTTTGGTCATTTTAGAGGACATAGCTTCTTATGCCGTCTACAAATCTCTTCAATTGTTTGTTGCTGCAGGCATTCATCTGTTGTGATCTACCCCCCCCCCAATTCACACCAATTTCTTTCTGTCTACCAGGATGCACAGCCGCTAAGGCACTAAATAGTTACTGTCAAAATTGCCAGTGCCATTACTGTGTCACCCAGTGATGGACCAGAATCCATCTTCTGCACTGCCGTTGCTGTCGTTATTCTGTGACTCAGCTGAGAAGCCTTTGTGGGCTCAGGCAGACATTTGCTGGAGAATAATCAGATGCTCCATACCTCAGTTACAGTGGTACCTCTGGTTACAACGCTTCGGGTTACAAACGCTTCAGGTTACAGACTTCGCTAACCCAGAAGTAGTACCTCGGGTTAAGAACTTTACTTCAGGGTGGGGACAGAAATTGTGTGGCGGCAGCAGCAATGGGAAGTCCCATTAGCTAAAGTGGTACCTCAGGTTAAGAACAGTTTCAGGTTAAGAACGGACCTCCAGAACGAATTAAGTTCTTAACCAGAGGTACCACTGTACTTAGAATCTAACTGCATGTTGGGTTAACAATGTGATTAGCAAGCACATCTTGATTTTTTAAATGTTGAATACCAGGCGTTGGGGTGGCAACAGAGTCAGAGTCCTCCTTCCCAAAGCTGGGGAAATGCTTACTGGGCTTTGGAAAGGAGGAAGAATGGCTCTAGCATGCAGCTTTGTGCCTCTTTTCCAAAGCTTGGCTTAAGCCAGCACCATGAGGGCTGTGGGGGAGGACATACAAGGTGGCTGTTGAGCAGAGATGGTAATCTTGGGCACAGGAGGCACCCTGGTCTCAGTTAGTGGTGGAGCAAGGAGTAAGGAGACAGAAGATCTCCTTCCCCTACCCCTCTGCTGGCTTTTTTGTGCAAGCCTGATATGCCGGAAAATAAATTGGCCATACACACAGGTAAAAAACAGGCCCACAATGGACCTCAGGTTTCTGGAACTCAGGGAAGGTAAGTAAGGACTAATTGAAGAGAGAGGAAAGCAGCACATCATGCAAATACTTCCATCAAACACCACCCAGTAGCATGGAGGGGAAACATTTAGATTCAACTAAAAGTGCTCATGTGTGGATGAATGTGCACAAAAGCACACTCAGAGCTGTGACCCACATGCGCCTTAACACTCTGCTATGTATACAGCCACCATTCCTCTCCTTCAATAGAATTCAAAGGAGCAAATTCAATGGGGGTGCTTTGTTGGGGTGTATGCTTTGGACGTGGGTGTGTAAACAAGATGTGAAGAAGTGTTAATGTTGATTTTGAGTAGCAAGTGGTACATGTGTGAATGCGTGTATGAGAGAGAGGGGGGAGGAGGGAGAAATGTGTTGTATATCTGTGAATATTTCTTTGTGAGTTTCTGGTGAATGGGTTGGGTTCAGAAAAAAAGTGGTAGTCTGCTTTTCTTAGCTATGATGTACATTTTCTAGAAACTTTCTTCAGACATGAAACTTCTAATGAATCTCTCTCTCCTTACTTCATTTTAATATGTGTTTTTCTCCTCCTTCCTTCCTTCTTCTCTTTCTGCAAACAAATTCTCCCGCTGACACAAAGGCCAGAATCTCTTCTGCTTTTTGCCCGCACTGACATGACAGCTGCCCTCTTTCTCCTCCTTTTTAATTACAGGTTGCCTTGTGCCCTTTTGTATGTGATAATTAACACTTCATCCTGCCTGGTGTTACAATGGCAATTTGTCTCTTGAAAAGTATTATTCACTCTGTTGCCGCCTTCTTTGGTCTGAAAAAAGCAAAGAGGCGTAAAACCTTTCCGGAGGTGAAATGCAAAATGTTGCACACTTTCCTTTCTGTGACACCTGTCATGCGCATACCCAATCCCTGAAAATCAGTGCTATGTAGATGTGTCCTGAAGTTACATTAACTGCTGGTGCTCTGCATAATGTTAGGATGCTTCCATCTGTTACTCTTAGTACTTATGATGGCATGGATCCTCATGCAAAACAGGAGGCAGTCGGTTACAGCCCTAATGTAACACTTCTCTTTGTCTTCATTCCCAGCCACAACAAAATATTGGTATAGGTTTGGGGATGGGACCTGCTAAACCCTGGAAATTAATAAATGGTAGGATTTTGATTGTTTGGAATACTGAAGTGGAAGATTTCAGGCCAGTGGAAAAGTACAGGCTAAGCTTCCTTTCCAAGCCAGTGACTCACCTGAGATAGAGGTGTTAACTTGACAAAAGGTGTTGATGGGCCAACTAACAGGAATCTTGGGTCCCCAGAAGACAGAAGGTTGCCAGGGTAACTGGATGTGAGGTGACAATGAAAGAGTGTTTTTAGCAAGGTGTGCTGGGAAGATGAAGGAGGAGGGAAAAGGACAGAGATCCATCTTGGGCAGGCTGGCTGAAGGCAGGCTGGGAGAGATGCCTTGAACTCCAGTGCTGCACTGTTGTTGGGGGAAAGACCCTCTTGACAGGACCATGCTGTGAGACTCTCTCCATCCAAACTCAGGTGTAAATATGTGGATAAATCATATTTCTTAAAGCTACGACAGTCCCCACCACACCTTTTCCTCAAAGGAACACAGATTCTGAGTGAGAGCCTGGAACTCCCTGGAATTTTGCTACCGCTCAGCAGAGAGTGGGGGCCGGGTACTCAATTTTTGTAACAAAATGTATATAGTGACATTTGTTCAGGTTCATTCCTTGTTACCCTTGCCAGAAATTAGCCAGATCTGTGGGTGTTTTGGAGGAGTGATCCATTGTAGCCTGAAACCTAGGGCTGACTGATCCCCTGAATATTATAATATTTTTGTAACACTTTCTCAAGCTCTTCTAAAATAGCAGGCTGTAGTGTTAATTATGGCCTACTGCAAAGTAAAAAGCAAAACAAGAAGAGCTGAATAGACTACTTGTCTTCATGTCGTACTACAGATAGATGGCAGGTACCGAATCTCTGAACCATGATCTGTATTTGAAATGAGAGCCACACAACCTGTCCTATATTCCAGAAACAGATCACTGAACCATCCCCTGCCCTGTGTGTTTGCCCATCAATATACATTTGAAAATAATCGCACTCTGGACCGGAAGCTTAGTGAACCATAGCAGATCGCACATGCATTAGTTGTAGGGATGTTGTAGATTTCACTTATCACTTCATGGATGGCCAGCTTTCAGAATCTGAACCTGCTGCTCACATTTTGCTTGTCAATTTCCTATTAAGCAACAGTATTCAACCTTGAAGCTACGCTGAGGAGCTGTGTTATCATAAAACAAAGCAGTAAAGTAAAGCACCAAAAATAATATCTGTGGCAGGTTATCTGCCTGACCTTCACAGCATTAGCACACTGACCATATCTTGGGGAAATGGATTATCCATTGACATTTCAATGTTTGGTTGGACAACCAATCAGCTAGATGCTCTGCTGGCAAAATGGAAAAGATTCACAGATCCTAACTCACCTTCTACATTATGTTGGTATAGCCCCAGCAAGCAGATCTGCACACACATTATATCCCCTGCTATCACCACTTTCTCCCTTTGCTGGTGTTACCCAAGCAGGGGGTGAAGAGGAGAAAAACAGAGGGAAGGAAATGCACTATGGCCTAAGGATATTTTGGCTAAACTGCAAGACATTCTAGGAAGAAGTTGAGCAGGACAAAAGATACTCCAGGAATGCTCCTGGTTTCCATTCTTTCTGTGTATGATTTGATTTCTTCATAGCCTCATATTCCCCAAGCCCCTTTCTTGTGATTATAAACCTTTGGGTAAGGGTAGTCATTGACCCTTTTAAGAAGTCTTGGCATGGAAATGTGCCCATTTGGGTGCCAGCTAGTTCCAACCAGACCGTGCCATGCCAGTGAAGAGGAAGAAGAAGAGTTTGGATGTGATATCCTGCTTTATCACTACCCTAAGGAGTCTCAAAGCGGCTAACCATCTCCTTTCCCTTCCTCCCCCACAACAAACACTCTGTGAGGTGAGTGAGGCTGAGAGACTTCAGAGAAGCGTGACTAGCCCAAGGTCACCCAGCAGCTGCATGTGGAGGAGCGGAGACACAAACCCGGTCCCCCAGATTACGAATCTACCGCTCTTAACCACTACACCACACTGGCTCTTTAGTGACACAACTAGGGCCCACCATAGAGAGATCGTGATCCCAGTTTTACTGAACATTTGAAAAGCGACAAGCTTCAGCACTTCTCTGAATTTTGCAACACGGTTCTCCAGTCAATTAACATATGCAAAAATGCATTTTTCATTAAAATGTATACATTATTGAAAACAGCACACAAAAATCCATTATATAAGGGGGAATTGCTTAGCAAAAAAAACCCCAACAAACATGCACATTAGAGAAAACTGATTACGGAAAAGTGCAGATGGGGAGAAATTTGCGCTAAAATGTTGATGAATTTTCATGAGGGCTTTAAAAAGAAAATCTGGAAACTAATGTGGAAATGTGGAGTGCTGATCCGAGAAACTGAAATCCAGAGATTCACCCATCTCAAGGCAGTAGTGAGCAGTGCCATCCCCTGCCACCATCTCCTTCTCCTTCTGTCACCCTCTTCTCTCCCTCTTTCCCCAAAAGGCTTCAGGAGGAGCGACAGATTACTTTAGCCAGAGGTCTGAACTCATGGCTAGCAGAGGACTTTTGAAGTTAGGCTGATGGCTACACAAAGCTAAGCCAGTAGGTGGATACAGTGCAGAGGCCGCCCACCTGTACCCTGTATGATGCTGCTATTATGCATTGATCTCCAGCTGTATCTTGTTCCTCTTCATGGGTTTTTGTTTATTTTCTTTCATTTTTTCCATTCTTTGTTTCCCTTTTGACTCTGACCACCAAACCTATGACTGAATGGCAGGAAAGATCTATACTTCCTTACAGAGATGAAAAGAGCAACACAGGGATTATGGACTATATTTAAGCCCAATGTAGTTTATAATGCTACCTACAGATCTCAACTAGTCCTTGGAGGGGAATCATGCTTTGTCCTCCACAACTTCAGGGAATAGGCAGAAAATGGGCTGCGCAAATCCAAGCTAAGTATGAGCTTCAGAAGGATCTCGTATATTTGAAATGCCTAGCCAATTTGTAAATGACACGCACATTCACAAATCCAGCTTGTTGCATTTTAATGTATTTGAAGCTTAAAGGCTTTCTATTTTCTCATTTTAGGGTGGGGGGAAAGGAAATTTGGGGGTTGGGTGCAACTTTCTTCCAGCTTTTAATATCAATGAAAGCAACTCTCTGTTGCCATCACTTATAGTCATATAAAACGAACATGATAAGGAAGGAAATGAGTCTTTCCGCCCCCACACATCAAATGCATAAGTTTTCTCATGAATCATTCAAAGTGTAGCCAAATACACAAAGAGATTCTCAGGGCAGTTAGAAGGAACTTTACAAAATAACATTTCACATTTCAATTAATTCAGCTAACAAGTTAATGATTTGTTTATTTTTTTTTTATATTACACATGCCCCGCTAAGTGACAAGGCACAACAACTGGGGATTGTTTGAAATGTCAAATGGCTCTATTTAATTTATGTATGAAGTTAATCTTTCGTGTTCAAATACCCAGAGGATGCAGAACATGTGCAGAGGGGATGTTTATTCCATCCACCGAACACTGGGTATTTTAAATTTCATTTTGTCATACACGAGCCGCCTATTCAAATCCAGATGACTCGAAGCGGGATAAAGTAGGCTGGTGAAAATGGCACTTTGCGAACTTTCGCACACATCTGCCAACACACAAATAATGAAATCGAGTCTGACATAGTCTGGCATTATTTGTCTTATTAAGAATAATGTGATTTCAGTTCTGCTTGAAAATCTGATTTATTTGTTACCAATAGGGCCTTCAGAGAAAAAACTGAAAAATATTGGAAAAAGATCCCACACAAAGACATGGTCGCATTGGTTCAACAGACCCTGCTGTGGCATTATTATGTGCCAGTCCACAGATGCCCAAACATCTCCATGCTCTTCGTTATAATTTCATGTTTACATCATCTCTAGCTTCCCAGGCTTCAAAGGTAATGGGGACACTTTCGCCTGAGCAATGTTAAATGGGTTGTCAAGCACAGATCTGAATCATTCTTGAGTGCTCCCTGTTTATGTGCATCTGAAGTAGTCCCTAAGGATGGAGGGAAATGTTTTATACATTGTTTTCTTCTTCTCCTGAAGCACATTTTAATCTCTTGTGCCATATCAAATATTTTTCACATTGCTACCAACCACTGCCAATGCTCCTTGCCCTTCTTGGAAGCATCAGAATTTGGGGCTCAATCTATGAAAATAACCCACCCAGCGATATGAACAAGAGCTTTTCAATAGCACTGTCAGCTTCTTGCCCATTGGTTTCATTACCTTGTAGAGGCCGAGAACTTTGTAGATAACAACTGAGAGATCCAGAGAGCTATTTACAGTCATACCTCTTGTTGCGCTTGCTTCACGTTGCGGCTTCTCGGGTTGCAAACTCGGCAAACGGTTTCTCCCTGTGCGCGTGCACAGAAGTATTATGCGCGCTTTGCACATGCGCAGAAGCACTCTATCATGCTCCACGCTTGTGCAGAAACGCCACTCTAGTTGTGGACTTTTCGGGGTGAGAATGGCAACCTGGAACAGATTGTGTCCGCAACTAGAGGTACCACTGAGGACTATGGATAGGCAGATCAGCCATTCCATGCAAATTTTGTATCTGCTCAATTGCAGGTTCATCTCATCATATAATTTAATGATTTTTTAAAAAAAGAAATGCACAGAACACATTTATTTAAATCATACACACTTTCCTCTAAAGTATACATTTTGTATTCAGACTTCCTCTGAAGTAAGCATTTTTGTACACTTACCAATGCATTTTACTTTAAAATATATGTTTCCGTGCATGTTTTTTAAATAAATAAATAAATTGAAACCGCACCACACGATTTCAAGAAGCATGTTGTCCCAATGATAACAGCATTCCAATTCACATACAGTGGTACCTCGGGTTACAGACACTTCAGGTTACAGACGCTTCAGGTTATAGACTCCGCTAACCCAGAAATAGTACCTCGGGTTAAGAACTTGGCTTCAGGATGAGAACAGAAATCGTGCAGTGGCGGTGTAGCAGCAGGGGGAGGCCCCATTAGCTAAAGTGGTGCTTCAGGTTAAGAACAGTATCAGGTTAAGAAGGGACCTCCAGAACGAATTAAGTTCTTAACCCGAGGTACCACTAAGTCTGGGACTGCCGAATTAACTCAGCTCACTTTAAAAATGAGGAGCACCCAAATTTCTCCATCCCTGTAAAGAAAACCGATCATTGGCAGAATAGACCTCAGCATCCATTGCTAAATCCACTACCCAACTTTCCGGAAACTGCTTGAATTAATGAGTTTATCGGGGTGGAATATCTTAGTGGTAAGACAGAGGGAAAGGGGCTTGGCACTGGGGGAGGGCTCAGCATAGATGTGTCAACCTGACACTTACACCACAGCACCATGCCAACCTCCTCACTCCTCTTCCCTCACACTTTCTTTTTTTAATAAATTTTTTATTAGATTTTCCACAGTGATAACACAAACCACAAAGCAAAATGATACACAAAATCAGAAAAAGAAAAGAGAAGAAAGAGAGGGGGGAGGGGGAAAAGGGGGAACAATAAACAATAACAACAAACTTAATTCTTCACAAATCCAACCTTTTAAACATCTTGGTTGACTTCCTCGAATCCCTCCCTTCTGAGTTTCCTTGTAATTAAAAGTAACAGCTTTCCAATATCATTATTAAACTAAAACAATTTCCAGTTATAGTCCATCTTATTCACTTTTCTTAACATTCTAAATCCCATTTATTTAATCATAACTTAATTTAATCCTAGGCCTATTTGTTTCTTTCAAGTAATTTCTAATTTTTTATATTACAATATTTATTCAAATAGTCCTTGAATTTCCTCTCTTCCCTCACACTTTCTGCAATGTCCCATAGTGTTAGGAAACCAGGAGAGCAATGGAGTCCATCTGCGCTGCTCTACTTGTCACAACCGCCTGCCGCTTTGGAGACCTTCAGGTGAGGAAGAATGGGCCACCCCACACTGCCACTTGCTGTCCTCTGAGCCAAACTCCTTCATGAACGGGTCTTGCTGATGGGGAGAGGGGAAACTAAGTAGATTTCAGCCCTCCTGAACCACACATCACTTTTCTAATTTGTGTGTGAGTTAAAATGTTTTTGTTCATAGCACGTAATTTTCTGTTGGCAACAATTAGCCAGAATATATATAAAGGTGGGTAGGGCACTTCAGCATTTGAGGAAAGCTGAACTTTGCCAACACTGACTCTGAACTTCAGAAGATATTGTACGACTTAATTAGTTGTCGCAGTGGTTGCTAAGTAATAGCCACTCACCTTAACAGGTCATTTGATGCAGTCGGTGAAATCAATGGTGGGTTCTGAATTAGCTATTAACCATCAAGAAAGAAATACTGAGAGCAATTGGCAGTGATCCAGCCAAACAGAAAGCACACGGTTTTCACTGTCTGATGGAAAATGGCATTGGATGGTGCACACACAGATCTTTGTCATCCTGTAGTCAACAACGCTTGGATTTTCTGAATCACTCACTCAAAAACATCAACCCGGTGAGCCACAGCCCACAAAATATAAACAGAATATTAGGGTTTACCAGCAAGGTGATATAAACTAAGCTGGATATTAGCCATAATGCCACTTCATAAAGGGAGCAAGATAAGAACAAAAAGGATATTGTAAAAATGGGAAAAGTTCAGAAAAGAACAAGCAAAGGACTCAAGGGAGTGGAGCGACTCCCTCATGAAGAAAGTTTACAATGTTTGGGGATTTTAGTTTAGAGAGAAGATGGGTAAGAAGTGACGCGATAGGAGTTTATAAAATTACACATAGCATGGAGAACGTGGATAGAGAAACATGTTCGTCCATCTCTCATAACACTAGACCAGTCCAGCTAGCTAGAGATGATGGGAGTTGAAGCCCCAAAACAGCTGGAGACCCAGGTTTGGGAAACTCTGCACTAAATGATCTTCCACACCATTTCTGAATATTTTCATTAGATTGTCTGAATCCCATGACTTCCCAGAACTCTCCTCTCTCTCTTGTTCTGTATTCAACCACATATCCTGGATCTGCAACAATTTCTTTTCTTGCTCCCATTTTTGAATTGTAAGTTCCTCATTTAAAGTGCTCCAACTCTCGACCCTTAATTTTGCTTGCTCCTGCCAAATTTCTCTTCTCTCTTCAAGAGCCAGTGTGGTATAGTGGTTAAGAGCGGTAGACTTGTAATCTGGGGAACCGGGTTCACGTCTCCACTCCTCCACAAGCAGCTGCTGGGTGACCTTGGGCTAGTCACACTTCTCTGAAGTCTCTCAGCCCCACTCACATCACAGAGTGTTTGTTGGGGGGGAGGAAGGGAAAGGAGAATGTTAGCCGCTTTGAGACTCCTTCAAGTAGTGATAAAGTGGGATATCAAATCCAAACTCTTCTTCTTCTTCTCCACTTCCAGTTCCAACTGGAGGAACTGCCTGCATGTCAGTATGATAACATCCCGTATTTAGGAGATACAGTATTAATTATTCACACGCTGACTTCCATTTTCCCCAACCCCTGTCCACTGCACCAAAACCACATCTCCCTACTTTCACAAAAGCTAAGATCAGGAACAGGGAGCGATTACATGAATCGTGTAAAGAGGGGAATATGTCTTATCTTATAGTGTCCATATACTTTAATCCGGCCAAGTTCTTACCATTTTATACCCAGTTCCTCTTTTAGACAGTTCAGATTGACTGCTTGCAGGAATTCTACAGTAAGATCGCTCAGACTGATATTCTTGCTGGTAATTTAATTCAAAGGCAATAGCAGTTAAGTGTGTGAGGTAGAAAGTGTGGCATTACAATGTACAATCTATGCATTTCAATTGCAGATCTAGATGCCTGTGACTAGGGGGGGCATGAAATATGGTCATCTGTTGTTTCATGTGCACAAATTAAAATATTTATAACTACGACTTTGGAGGAGTTTCGTTTCTTACAGATTCAGGCTTGTCTTTGAAAATATAACCATGCTCCTTCCCAGTGTTCAACATCCATGTCCACACACAAAATTTGCATTCAGATGCTAATCTAAGTTGCCTTGGATTCTAAAGCTCATGATATATCTCAGTTTTGCCATAAATATGCCAGTTTCTGTGGCACCATTACTGCTATTTTCCCTGGAAGAATTTTTAACATAATATTATTCAGTCATGCTGATGATTAATTATATATAATTGATGCCATAATTAATGCCTAAGCGTACCCTTTATGGCAGGATGCTTAGCAAGTATTAGCCTAAGTTGGTGTTTTCCAAATGTCTCGCAGCTGAGGTGTGTTTTATTTTCTGTGTTCAAACTGGAGGCACACTTCAGCTTCAAAAGGTTCCCTTTCAGAGTGCTGCCAGAAGGAATTATTACCTGCCTGTTTGTTTCTGTATCAATACTGGCATGGCAATGACTCATGCAGAGAAGCAATGGGGAACATCTTCTGCAATAGGATAATTCTACTTTGTGTTTGCGTCTTCCTGCCAGGCTTGCCATGTTACCTAAAATTCTGCCTTGTGAGTCCAAGATCAGAAGATTCAGGGTAGCAGGGGAGTTGCCCATCAAGGAGTTGTTAGGAGCACAGAAAGGGCAGTGGAGTAGCAAGGTCATGTGGTACCCGGGGCAGAAAATTTCTTGTCATCCCCCACACATATTGAAATCTAGTTTGACTCCCAAGAGACTGTGATCTACTCACAGTATAAAAATACTGACTGTGATCTACCCATTGTTATTGCCTGGGGATGTTGAGATTTTTCTAGGGAAGGATTGACTACAGTTGTTAAGCTTTTTGAGGGTTACAGGGTTTAGGTACTGACTTAAGGGAGCTTCTGCTTCTCTCCTTCCCTCCACCCTTCACTTGTCTGCTCACCCGCCTCCTTCCCATCATCTCCCTGCCTGCCTCCTCCAACCGCACGGGAGCACAGGACTGTCAAAATGAAGGGGGGTGGAGCGAAGGCCACCGGCATAACTGACCCCCTTCCCCTGATGGCTCGGGGTAGGTGGGAATCCCAGGCAGGCAGCACACAGAATGTCGCCCCCCTCAGTGAGGGCACATGGGGCGGGCCACCCCCAATGCCCCCAGCTTGCTCCACCCCTGAGAAAGGGAGCTCATTCAGACTCCCTTTCCCCCACCCATTTGCACTGTGTTTCCTTTGCACTGTGACAGGCTTAAAAAAGACCCTATCGGGTTTACTCTGGAAAGAAAAATACAGATTAAAAAAGGGAGAATATGGGGATGGGTATTTTGATCCCCAATGATGTCCTGAGGATGCTGATAAAAACATGCCTGAGGAGCACAACAAATAACCACCAGGAAGCTCCCCTAAAAGATTCAGACCAGATGGTATCAGATTTATCTTCCTCTTCTGCATGAACAGTTGAAGGTCCTGAAGTTGGATGAATGATAAATTGTGGGATGTGCCTGGAAACAGCAGAGGGAAAGTAAGTGTGGACAAGTCCTTACTGCAGTTGTTTGGTTGAAGCAATTCTGTTTCCAATTTGTCTTTGAAGAAGACTCATCATCTGGGGCAGAAGGAATCGTTTTGCTTTTGATAAAGCTGTTTGTTCCATGGCAGTTTCCATTCTCAGTGACCTGAAACCCAACTTGTTTGTTTTCAAATGTGTCATTTGAAGCCCACAACTGCCGGTCTCCAAAGCTGATTTTCTAACTCATCGATGAATGGCTGGCTTCAAGGTGAACTCAGCTTGATTCATAGGTAGAGAACAGTCAGTCAAGCTTTCAAGAAAAGAATGGCAAGGGAGTTGGAGTACCAAGGATAATTGCTCTGTGATGGGTTGTGGAGTTTGGTTCCCAACTTGCTTTCAAGATTCAAAAGTAAAGATTAAGCCCCGCGGGAATATGAAAGAAAAGTCACTGCATACTTGTCAGATAGCATAAGCTTGTTTCCTCCTCCACAGGCTTTATGAGTGACCTCTAAAATGCATGTGAACTTCTTTTGCTGAGAGTTTTCAGATCAAAAGCTACTCTGGAGTAGAATCAGAGAGAAGCTGCAAATTAGTTAGAAAGCAAATGGGACTGGCACATTGACTGTCTATTTGCTAAGCAACACCCACCTTACAATGCAAATAGTTCACAACATATTCTACATTATGCCATTCATGAGACATTAACAACAACAATAATATATTTATTGTTTTATTTTTATTTCGCCTTTCTTCCAAGCAGCTCAAGTAGGCAAGACATAGTCCTCCTCCTCCCCACTTTATTCTCACAACTACCCTGTGAAAGAGCATAAACTGAAAGGCAGTGACTAGCTCAATGTAGGCTTCTTGGCAGAGTGGGGTTTCGAACCCTGGTGTCTCAGGTCTTGGTCCAACACTTGGTCTAACCACTACTCCACACTGTCTTTCTTGGCTGATCTTTGAATGTGATGCTTTTATAAAGAAGAGATATGACAGGTCTAAAACTCCAAGAGCATTAGAATCTGAAACAAAGAGACACAGATAAACAGCAGAGGAATGGAGAAAGTGAGTCAAGGACAGGCAGGAAAAGAATATGTACTTTGTATTAGTTACAACTACATATAGGGATTAAGGCAGGGCTGGAGACCTAAAGTCCTCCAGATGATGTTGGACTCCAAATCACATCAGTCCAAGCCATCATGGCCAATGACCACAGATGATGGGAGTTGTAGCTCAACATTGGCCTAAGGACCATGTGGTTCCCCATCCCTGGACTAGACAGGTAATCCAAAGGCCTCCTGAGAAAAACATGAATTTTGAGAAGAGACTTCAGGGAGACCAGTGAGGTGTTTCATGTGGAGCTGCTTCCAGAAGGGGAAATACATGCATGACTTCTCATGCTGGTATATATTGTCTCCTGTTTGGGGGCAATGCTGGAGAAATGGGAATTCACTAGGTCGGTAGGATCCAAGCGTTCCCTCGAACTGCTCCTGCACATGCATATTTCCCCACCAATGTTGAACCCCAATGTCATTACAGTGAAGGCCATTGTGAGTTCTACAGTGGCTGGTTGGGGCCCTACAAGGTCATATCTCCCTCTCTAAAGTATGACCTTCCTCTCTGCCGTAGGAGAGAAGGATCCAAAATATCTGATGCCCCAACACCACGAGGCTGCCCTCCCACCACACATCATGGGATCCCTGCCTGTCTTCTATGTCATCGAGTGAACTTATCCTGCACTACTGATTTGCAGTTGTAGTTGGCGCTATTGTTTGGTTGCTTTGTGTTGCAACTGAAGAGGGAAGCACTTCAGAACTCAAATGCTGCAGATGGCTAGCCAAGGAAGCACTTCATTACTGAAACAGCCTTCAGTTAAAGTTCTTCATTGGCATTGATTTAACTCAAGCAGTGGCAAAGCAAGGTTAGGTGGCACCCGGTGCGGAAAATTTATTGTTACCCACCCCACATTTAAATTATTAATTTTTGCCTGCAAAAATGGTTTGACTTTATTGCATATTTTGGGGGGAGCCAAAATGGTTGAGCTTTCTTTTTTTCTTTTTTTTTTCTTTTTGCAGAAAGCCAGTGCATGCCAAACCAACAGTGTCTCTCACAAATATTTAGCACTGCACAGATTTTGTCAGATTTGGAGGTGACACCCAGGGCAGACTGCACCCACCACACCCACCTTGCTCTGCCCCTTAACTCAAGATCCCTTCAGCAAAAGGAGTAATATGCATCTCAGTTTTTATTAAAGACAAGAGTTTAATTCCTCCACATAATTTGGTGGAAGTTTTGAGCCCAGAACTGTAATATGTATTAATTAATACCAAACACGATCCAACTAACAGGGTGCTTTTAAGCTCCATTGATATTGGGAAAGAGTTAAGTGTCCATTGTTAAGTTGAAAAACAGCAAGGCAAAGATAAATTGTAAGAAAGTTGTGGAAATGATCAGTACATAACTTTGGTCAAAAAATGAACCCAAGGAAAGCATAGCTGAAATGGGAACTGTTTGTCAAAACCAGGTTTACTTCTTTGACAAGTTCTGCTCTCAAGAGGACAGCAAAAAGAAAGAAATTGTTCCACATGGTCTTCAAATTCCATTAGCAAAAGTGGTATTACCCAAAATGCCTTTCTACAGCAGGGCCCAACTAAGCTGGAAAGTTTTCTCTAATTCCAGGAAAATCTTTCTCTCTTTCTCCTTCCCTCCCTCCCTTGTCTTCTAGGCTCCATTAGAAGGAGAGAGAGAGAGAGAAATCTATATTAAGAAAAATGGTGAAAAGTGTATCCAGCCATTCTATTCTGTTCTATTTTTCCAACCACCTAAGTTAGCAAGAACAAGGTATTAGCTCAAATAAGTGCAAAGGGAGATAAATTACTTTCAACTTTCAGTTTTACACATTGTCATCTCCAAGGAGCAAATTCACAACTACTGCTCCAAAACAGAAGATATGATACTGTTTTCTGCTTGGCTGTCTATAAAGACAGGAAGGTAAGTGTGTGTGTGTGTGTGTGTGTGTGTGAGAGAGAGAGAGAGAGAGAGAGAGAGAGAGAGAGAGAGTCCCACTTCTGCTACTTCCTCAATTCTCATGCAACAATGAACCTTCTGAGAGCTTTTACTGCGGGATTTTTTTATAGCTCCACAGTGCAATTCTATGTATGTCTTCTAACTCCCATTGACTTTAATGGGCCATATAACTCCCAAGCAGGGGTGTATAAGGCCGCAGCCTTAGAGGGTCATATTCACACAGCTTCAGGGGACAAAAAGGCTGTCTAGTCCAATGCTATTTCATAGAACTGTAGAGTTGGAAGGGACCCCCAAGTCCAACCCCCTGCAATGCAGGAATCTCAGCTAAAGCATCCATGGCAGATGGCCACCCAACATCTGCTTTAAAGCCTCCAAGGAAGGAGAGTCCACCACCTCCAGAGGGAGACCATTCAACTGTCGAGCAGCTCCTACTGTCACAAAGTTCTTCCTGATATTTAGTCGGAATCTCCTTTCTTTTAACTTGAAGCCACTGGTTTGAGAAAACAAGCTTGTTCCCTCTTCCATGTGGCAGCCCTTGAGATTTTATTGTGAACAGCCCTGAGACCTCCGGGTATAGGGTGGTATATAAATTCAATGAATGAATGAATGAATGAATGAATATTTGAAGGTGGACACCATATCTCCTCTCAGTCTCCTCTTTCCCATTACTCATAAGGCTTTGGCAGAATCATCACCGGGTTCCCTCTGCCCTACTCCAGATCAGCTTAGTCAGCAATGTCTAGGCAACACGATGACCATGTACATACGTAATAGACAATCTTTATAGAATTCCTTCAAACCATAACAAGTATAAAATGAAATCTGTAGTCTCAAAGTCTCTGAAAATTTTCAAATGAAGCGAGGTACCAGACTTTGTACGATGAAAGATGAGCTGTGAAGCTTTGTGTATTCAGCAAATATGATGTCCAACACTGAACAGTGATTCCGGATATTGACTACTGTTTTGTAGAATTCTTCGTCAGCCTGGTGGGAGGATATAGAATTGCTTCATAAACCCATCTGTTTTCGAATGAATGTATGTAAATGAAAATATCAAATGCTGTGGAACAGTGCTCATGTGATAATGTAGTCACTAATGACTACATTACCAGATCAGCTTAGGGCTGAGTCACACATGCATGCTCATTACACACAGGCATGCGGCGCATAGCAGAATCCGCTCCCATGGGATGCTGCGATGGCCACCAACTTGGATGGCTTCAAAAGAGGATGAGACAAATTCAAGGAGGAGGAGGCTGTCAGTGGCTACTACACATGATGGCTATGCTCTGTCTCCACGGTTGGAAGCAATATGCTCCTAAATACCCTGTAGGAATGATCGCTGGGTGCGGAGCACATTCCCCACTCGCAGGCAGCCTCAGCCTGCCTGCACGCGTGACCTTGGGGTGCGGAGCACACTCCCCCCTCACAGATAAAGCCACAGCTGAACATCATGCCCTCTGTCTAACCTTTTGCGGTCTCAGTAGTCTGCGGTGTCCTGCCTGTGACCTTTGTCTCTGAGACCTTTGTCTCCTTCGTCATACACTGTGCAAGGGGAAAATGACGCAGTGGAAACAGGTGCCAAAATAACTTTGTACTACCCCACGATCTCGGGACTGGAAGATGTGTAAAGGTCACAGCCCAAAATGTATCTGCCTGGGTTTGCATATTGTGTCAATAAAAGGAGCCTCCACAGAGCTGGCCGGCAGCTTGCTTGCAGCTCACCTGTGCACAGCTCACCTGCATTATCAACTCCTGCCTCATGTCCTTCACTTTAATACCCATTGCTGGAAACCACAGGAGTGGCAGAGTGCTCTTGTGCTCGTGTCCTGCTTCTATAGGTATCTGGTTGGTCACTGTGAGAATAGGGTGCTGGACTACATGGGCCATTGACTCTTCTTATGGTCTTGCAATACCAAGGGATGGCTTGGTTGGGTGAAGCAATAAGGATGAAACACAGCACACCTCTTCATGCCTGTCAGAGCTGCTCTCCGATCCCAGCTCACAGAGGATCACGCTAGCCAGCGTTCGCTTTATAAAAGTCTTTATTGAGTTACAGTTTCCATTTCCAAGCTGCTGCGTGCAACTCTACGTCTTATGGCTAGACCGGCGAAGCTCCGTCTGAATCTCCGCCCCTCGTACACCAACTTAATATCCTCGCCTTACTCCACCTTTTCCGCCTGACCGTCCTTCTCTGGGTCCCTCTGCCCCCCGTGGTCTCCTCCCTCCGGGACTCCTCTGACGCTGACCCCCCCGGACCCTCCTGTCTCCTTGCGTCGGGCTTTAGGACCTGGCTCCCTTTCCGGGCTGCTTACTGCGCCGCCTTCCTGTGCATTTGAACTTGGCGCGCGCGCCCAGCCTCCCACTTTCCGCTTGACTGTTTCTTCGCTCCCCGATGGGGGCGTGGTCACTCCTGACTCATGCCCTCCTCCCTGCTGCGAGCTGCCAGGGCTCGATCCCTGACGTCCTTCCTCTCCACTGCGCTCTGGTGGGGACGCTGGCCCCGATTTCCAACTGCTGCCCTCTGAACCCCCGCTGGTCCCTTCCTCCTGGGGTGTCCCCCTAGGCCCCCCCCTTTGCTCTGGCCACTGGCGCTCCTTTCTGTGAATCTTCCGATTCACTGGAAAGACTCGGAGATCTCGGGTCGTCGTCATCACTCATCCTTTCTTCGGACTCCTCCCCCTCGCTCTCTGTTTCCTCCCTTGCCCTCGCCTCTGCTCCTGAACCCCTGACAATGCCCATCATACATCACCTCACACACAATCATTTTCAATGAAAGCAGGTCACAGATTCACTTGATGATGAGCTACAAGCTCTCATACGACATTCAGCATGAAGGGGCTCTCAGGCACAAGTTGGCCCTAGTCTGTGATGAGTATATACTTGTAAAAAATAGATTGCAAAAATGCATTATTTGTGCAATTCCCTCTCCACTAGGCTGTGGTGGACAGTAGATGTGTATTAGTGAATGCAGAAGGTACACTTGCTACCCATTTTGCCTGTTTATACTTCTTCAGATGTGTGTTTTCAGGACTCATACTATTTCTGTGCTTTGTCATTTATTTTCAATTTTCTGAGAATGAATTTTGGATTGTTGTGACCCACCCTGGGATCTGCTGGTGAAGCATGGGTTATATAGCAGCAGCAGCAGCAACCCTTTGCAAAGTTGTATATATTAGGATATAGATAGATGATAGATAGATGACAGACAGACAGACAGACAGACAGACAGACAGATACATACATACATACATACATACATACATACACACACAGTGGTACCTCAGGTTACAGACACTTCAGTTTACAGATGCTTCAGGTTACAGACTCTGCTAACCCAGACATAGTACCTCAGGTTAAGAACTTTGCTTCAGGATGAGAACAAAAATCATGCAGCGGTGGCAGTGGGAGGCCCCATTAGATAAAGTGGTGCTTCAGGTTAAGAACAGTTTCAGGTTAAGAACGGACCTCCAGAACGAATTAAGTTCTTCATCAAATGTACGTGTGTGTGTGTGTGTGTGAATAAATTCACTGTAAAATGCTGTTGATTTTTATGAAGACATAAAAAAAATGAAAAATCACAAGCTGATGTAGACATGAGGAGAACTGAACTTAAGATTGAGGGTGGAGAGAAGAGAAATGGAGATAAACCGAAATGACAGATTCGCTCATATCTAGCAAAAGGTTCATTGGTAAAGCTGACCTCGGGGGAAAGTCCTATGCAGATCTAAAGGTGGTCATTGCTCAGACCACAAGTTTGAAGGAAATCCATCACTCGAGAACTTTCTAACAACCACAGCAGCTGTGTATTTTTGTCAGCCCACATTTCATTTCAATCACAGACTGAAGTACTCATGTACTTGTGGCCACCATGTGCTGAAGTCCACACATGTTCTCTTAGGCACATCATGCCCTGTTTGGGAACATGCTATGCCTGCAAAGCAGCGTGTCAGAATACAGACCTAGCAGAGATTTCTGCCCAGCAGCCGCACTGAAAATTGTGGGTGCCCCGGGTTCAAAAATTTCCATGAAAAAAAGAACCCAGTCTTTCTATCGTAAGGAGGGAGACACCTAACTTTTCCTGTCTTATTACATTCTGGGCAAGTCTAGAACAAAGGGAGGGGATGGAAATCCCTGAATAATTCACTCGTCTTGCAGTTATTTCATCATATTTTGTTTTTCAACCCAGCCATCTCCCCGGTGCCAAAGGCAAATGCTCAGAAGTGGCGAGGCAGTGACAAATGATGTGCAGTGACTCACAGAAAAAGGACCTGAGTCAGATCTAAAAAGAGAGACTACTCTGTCAGCTCCGGGGTAGGGGGTGGTGACTGTCTGTCCAAAGGAATAAGCCTAGGGCCCGTGCAACTTATTGACTGTGAAAGAGTTAACCTGTGGGGATTTCATGCTTTAAACAGCTTATTTGCCATGATCCAGGAGTGCCTGAGAACTGCTATTCCCTGCTGAGTTGGTTGCAAGCATGCCACCTTCATTGTGGCTGTCAATGAATCATAGAATCATAGAATAGAATCATAGAATCAGAGTTGGAATAGACCACAAGGCCCATCGAGTCCAACCCCCTGCCAAGCAGGAAACACCATCAGAGCACTCCTGACATATGGATGTCAAGCCTCTGCTTAAAGACCTCCAAAGAAGGAGACTCCACCACACTCCTTGGCAGCAAATTTCACTGTCGAACAGCTCTTACTGTCAGGAAGTTCTTCCTAATGTTTAGGTGGAATCTTCTTTCTTGTAGTTTGGATCCATTGCTCCGTGTCCGCTTCTCTGGAGCAGCAGAAAACAACCTTTCTCCCTCCTCTATATGGCATCCTTTTATATATTTGAACATGGCTATCATATCACCCCTTAACCTCCTCTTCTCCAGGCTAAACATGCCCAGCTCCCTTAGCCGTTCCTCATAAGGCATCGTTTCCAGGCCTTTGACCATTTTGGTTGCCCTCCTCTGGACACGTTTCAGTTTGTCAGTGTCCTTCTTGAACTGTGGTGCCCAGAACTGGACACAGTACTCCAGGTGAGGTCTGACCAGAGCAGAATACAGTGGCACCATTACTTCCCTTGATCTAGATGCTATACTCCTATTGATGCAGCCCAGAATTGCATTGGCTTTTTTAGCTGCCGCGTCACACTGTTGGCTCATGTCAAGTTTGTGGTCAACCAAGACTCCTAGATCCTTTTCACATGTACTGCTCTCAAGCCAGGTGTCACCCATCTTGTATTTGTGCCTCTCTTTTTCTTTTTCTTTGCCCAAGTGCAATACTTTACATTTCTCCCTGTTAAAGTTCATCTTGTTTGTTTTGGCCCAGTTCTCTAATCTGTCAAGGTCATTTTGAAGTGTGATCCTGTCCTCTGGGGTGTTAGCCACCCCTCCCAGTTTGGTGTCATCTGCAAATTTGATCAGGATGCCCTTGAGTCCATCATCCAAGTCGTTGATAAAGATGTTGAATAAGACCGGGCCCAAGACAGAACCCTGTGGCACTGAATCCACTGAACTCTTCCTGTGAGTACATTTTGTCCTAAATCAGGCATCCCCAAACTTGGCCCTCCAGATGGGACTACAACTCCCATCATCCCTAGCTAACAGGACCAGTGGTCAGGGATGATAGGAGTTGTAGTCCCGAAATATCTGGAGGGCCGAGTTTGGGGGTGCCTGTCCTAAATATTATTTTGAGCTTTTAAAGGTTTGTGTGTGCTCACGCTACTTATGCATACAGTGGTACCTCCAGTTGCGGACAGGATCTGTTCCAGAGCTCCAGTCAGATCCCGAGGCTTCTGCAACCGGGGAGACCGCTTCTGCGCACATACACGTGACAATAGTGCGTTTCTGCGCATGTGCGTGTGGCAAAAACCTGGAAATATACTTCCGGGTTTGCCGCTTGCATATCCCGAAGTTTACTTTGGCTAATTGGCATTTGGCCCAGGTGGATGAGTGGATTTTGGAAAATATCTAACTAATATCAGAGCTGGTGGTGGTGTTTGCATTGGTTGAACATTGACCAATGGGACCATTGTGATTATGTCAAGTTCATATACCCAAGGAGTACAAAGTGAAGGGGAAGAGTTTCCTCAGGCCTTGCTGTGTGGTCACAGCATGTGGCTGACAGCTGGCTCAGAAGATGGGAGAGTTGAAATGCTCCCATCGATCCACCTCACCTCCCGGACCTCATTGGTTTTGGTTAATTTGCTTCAATTATTCTGATTGCAGATTCTATGGTTGTTATATTTTAATGAATTCAACCTGTTACCCATCTGTCTTGTCTCAAGTCTTCTTGGGTGTGTTGGCAATCTTGTGATTTCTTAATACAACCAGGGAACAATGACAGCACTGGTTCTTGAGGAGTTCAAAAGATACAGCCAAGGGCATGAGTAATAAACCACAAGGTTGCAATGTAGCTGTGGAGCAGATGAACCTTTCCTTGTTGTGGATTATAAGATACAGACTTATAATTTATTGAGCACAACATGCAATGATTATGCACTGAAGCATCTTTTTAACTGGCAGCTTTAAAATATTTAAACCACCAACTGGCTTACCTTTAGCCTCTTTTGAAAGAAAGTTTTAACAAGAGGGATAAAAGGTGATTTGCTTAAAGTGGATGACAGAGAGTCACACATACTCAGAAGGTCCATGACTTTTGTGAGATGGATACATATTCATCCCTCCCTCCATCACTAAAGTTACACCAAGATCGCCATATTCGAAACCAGTTTGCCCTGAAACTATTTTCCCAAACAGCCAGACAAGTACTGACATATTGAATGAAAGGAAATTTCATATGCCGTATTTTTTGCTCCATAAGACACACTTTTTTCTTCCTAAAAAGTAAGGGGAAATGTCTGTGTGTCTTATGGAGCGAATGTGTGGTTCCTGGAGCCGAATTTCCCACGGGCGAAAAGCAGATCATGCTTTTTTAAAAAAAAGAAGAAGAAGAGGGAAGTAGGTGTTGAAACAAAGCCACTGATTGGCAAGTGATCGGAAGCGAGATAAGGCACACTAGCAATAAAGGAAGCTGCCTGGGAGGGGGGAGGTAAAGACAGCCAACTTGCAAGGAGAGGAGACAGGAAGACTAAAGCAATGAGGAGAGAAATTAGAAGAAAAGGAGGAGCAAAAAACTGCTCCAGCTAAGGAAAAGACACTAAGGCAAACAAGAGGGAAGGGAGTGATGAAAGGAAGCAGCTGATCAGTAAGGGATCGGGAGAGAGATAAGGGACGCTAGCGATAAAGGAGGCTGCCTGGGAGGAGGGAGGTAAAAGCCCATGGATCCTCAGGATTTTTGCATTGGGTCACCCCAAATTCACAATCAGATCACATAGCATGTGCATGGCTACAGCCTGCACCAAAAAAACCCACGCATCCACTGTTTCGTGAGGCTGCAGTGGCGCAAAAACGTGGTTACAAAGCACAGATCCACATGGATTCCCAGGATTTTTGCATTGGGCTACCCCAAACTCACAGTCAAATCACATGTCTGTGGCCACAGCATGAACCACAAAAATCATACATCCACTGTTTCGTTCAGAATATTTTTTTCTTGTTTTCCTCCTCTAAAAACTAGGTGCGTCTTATGGTCGGGTGCATCTTATGGAGCGAAAAATACGATATATGTGTGTACGTTTGTATATATGTGTGTTCCTATATTCTGTATGGGAGGGAGGGGATACAAACTGCATTCAGAAGGACATTTCAACTACCACCAAGTCAGATGAGATTAAAAAGGTCTCAAGTGTAATCTTTTTTCTTTTTAACCAGCTGTAGTGGTAAGATCGCAATATTTTTCTTTCTCTTTTTTCATGGAACTGAATGGATGGCAAATTTAGAGAAAGGATTAAAAGTGGCTCGGAGCATCCTCCTAGATTTTCTTGAAACAGTCATAAACACTGCAAGTCTATTAGTTGTGTTGATTTTTCATAAGATTCTCTGAGTTGCATGGGTCATGCGCTCAGTGGCAAAGTTGGAGCACATATTGCAGTCCCCATGAAGTTTTCCTTCCTGGGAAGAGTTAACATTATCCTCGCCTGTTCTGGGTAGCAATTAGGACACTTCCTGCACTAAACTTGGCCATCATATTGTGAGAACTGAGGTACCTTCAGCATAGCCTGGTAGTCATGGGTGGAGGTATAGGGATTCATAACATCATAGCCAAACTCAATATGGTAAGCATACACATAAACACTACAGGTTAAGTGTTGATCACTCATTATGGAGATATCTAACATGCGTTCCAGCCCCGACTGCTTGCTTAGAAGATACACTAGATAGTGTTCTTCTCACTGGTAAGCACAATTGAAATGGGCCCTGTTATTTTATGTTGCAACTAATTTCTTGAACAATGCAATATAAGGGTTTGAATCCCACTCAACTAGTTGGATTCAATTAAATCACTGCATGAGTGGACTTACTTTCTCAAGCACAATATAAATTTCCCTCACTCCCCTCCCCCATGTGTCCCCCCATTCTGGAATCTGCTGTGTGCGGTTGGGGGAACCCTGAGAACAGATATGGAGGGGTGTATCAGAGAAGGAGGAGGAGCAGAAGTTTGATTGAATATGTTCTACAAGCACAATGACATAACTGATTACAAGCCAGGGTCTTTTCAATTTCTCCCTGACTTCTCCAGTAAGTGACTTGAACCATAATTTGGCCCTGGACTTCCACAATGCCATAGCACAACAACATCTCAGTTGACAGCACAAAAATGCAGCCCCTGTGTCAAAGCCCTTTCTGTGTGTTGATGCATCAGTGTTGTTATCCCCAAGCAAGCTCTGAAGCAAGTTCATTAAGACATCACTGTAATAAGTTGATGAATGGCTGAACCCACAACTCATCACTGACCCACCCAAGCTTGCCATATTGAAGCTCCAAAGGGGGAAAGCTACTAACCTGCAAGCGTTGTGCAGACACTATAGAAGTCATGTCACAATTTATGCCACTTGTTAAGATATGCTAAGACACAGGGCTGACCGACTGGCTTATAGCATAAGGCACAAATGTGCTTGGTGCTAACAAGAAAAGATGCTTTGGTGGAAGGGAATGCTATTCTGCCCTGGACTATTAAACTTTCTCACCTAATATATCCATCTCACATGAACACAGAGCTGCAGTGCTGTTGCTATGGGAATGCCATCATTCTCTTAGCAACAATGTTCCCCTCTTCTGTTGTGCTACAGGTTTGCCCAACATGGCTGCATTTAGACTTGCCTTTGCACACACACAACAGTTTATGTTTGTAGGATGAAATGGACTGAAGGAAAGCAGATTGTTAGATTCAGCAGCTCTGAAAGATAAGCCACGATGCACAAAGAAAATATTCAGATACAGGATACAATTATTTGGGGGGGGGGTCATTTCAAACTAGAACTGGTGTCATCATGATATACAAAGCAGCAAATAAAGAAATGGCCTACAGACGTATTGATCTGATCAATAAAGGAAGTCAGCAGGATCTCTTTAGCTGAACAATACAAAATCAATCCTTTTGTCAGCCAATATAAGAGAGCCAAAGGGGCCTCCAAACACATAATAGTTGACCCTACATGAAAATAAAGAAACACACCCCAGGTAAGAACGCATGAGGAGAAAATGTCACCAGGTCTATGCATGGTAAGCAGTCATCAGTCACCCAAAGTTGCATATATACTGCTGGGCAACTCAGAGTTCTGGTGAAATAGCCATGAGCTAAAGCATGCGGGTGGCGCTGTGGTCTAAACCACAGAGCCTAGGGCTTGCTGATCAGAAAGTTGGCGGTTCAAATCCCCGCGAGGGGGTGAGCTCCCATTGCTCGGTTCCTGCTCCTGCCAACCTAGCAGTTCAAAAGCACTTCAAAGTACAAGTAGATAAATAGGTACCGCTCCGGCGGGAAGGTAAACAGCGTTTCTGTGTGCTGCTCTGCTTTGCCAGAAGCGGCTTAGTCATGCTGGCCACATGACCCGGGAGCTGTATGCCGGCTCCCTCAGCCAATAAAGTGAGATGAGCACCGCAACCCCAGAGTCATCCGCGACTGGACCTAACGGTCAGGGGTCCCTTTACCTTTACCTTTAAAGCTGAGATGGCTAACCCTCCAAATATTTGATAGGCTACAACTCCCATCATCATTGGCCAAACTGGCTGAGGCTGATAGGAACCAGAGTTTGAGAACATCTGGAAGGTCACAGGTTCCTTCCCCTAGCCCAGGGGTCTGCAACCTTTAAGACAAAAAGAGCCACTTGGACCCGTTTCCGAAGGGGGAAAAAACTGGGAGCCGCAAAACCATTGCGACATTTAAAGCATGCACGCCGCTGCCCTCCGATCTGACAGCGGGTGGGAAGATGTCGTCGGGACGGTGCGTGACTAACGCACGCACTGCCCCCATGCGACGTCACAGCCAGTACAGCGCCCGCCACAGTGGGGAGTGTCGGGGCGCACAATGTGCTCCCTCCCCTCGCTAGTATCCGCCCCGGAGCCGCGGCAAAGGTGTAAAAGAGCCACATGCGGCTCCGGAGCCGCGGGTTGCAGACCCCTGCCCTAGCCTAAGTGAAAGGGTGGAACATAGGACTGGAGACAGGGAACAATGTTTTCCTTTAAAGTTTAGTTATGTTGCTATATATGTTTGAAGCCACCCAGAGTGGCTGGGGCAACCTAGTCAGATGAGTGGGATATAAATATTATTATTGTTGTTGTTGTTGTTGTTGTTATTTAGGAAGTTCCTATTTTCACTGGAGAAATTTTGGAGGGTATGGGCTTGTCCACACTTACCTTTTGCCCCACTCTATCCTGGCACAAGTCTGGGCTTTAAAGCTCTGTGTCCGAGGTCTCTTGTTTTGGCCCCAGAGCTTTCCCCATGAAAACTCAATCAGAAGAATCAGCAATCTGGGATTCCTGCAGATTGACGTTTGCTCCAATTCAGCTTTAAAGAGTGGGCTTTTGCGGGGAAAGCTCTGGAGCAAAAAAATAAAAGGGGTGTGTGTGCTTGGACACAGAGCTTTAATGCATGGACTGTGCCTAGCAAGAGTGGAGGAGAGGTAAGTGTGGATAAGCACTTGGTATACAGTTGTATTCCCTGATCACTAACATTACACAGTCTCTGTCAGAAAGGCTTCACACCCGACATCAAACCACTATTTCACCTGTTCCTGCCTTATTGCACTTTGTGGTCAGTAACTATTTCATTATTCAGGATGGTTTCAAATACCGCATTACATTTATCACCCGTAAAGGGACTTCTTGACATCTACAGCTTTCTTAAAAAGAAATCAGTGTGTATATTAGAGCTAGATCTTGACACACTTCACAACATAATTTGATGTTTTATAGCAGAAAAATCACACCTAGAAACTACTTTTTTATAATATTCATACATTTATATTTTTAGGACCTTCTATCCCTAGTGAGGCTGCTCAGAGAGTTCCCTTTTCTAATATTTTTCAGCAAAGCCATAATCTTGTCTCTGCTTTGTTCATCTGTTTCTTTTCCGGAGGCTTTTCATCACCACTTCTAAATGATTTGAATGTGGTTTTTCACACATTAATATTAATACTCGACTGTGTGAACATCAAACTCTTTAATTGCTTTTGTAGTGGATGCTTGATGTGCCTGAGCAAACATTCCTTACTTAGAATGAAGGTGCAGTTCCATTAGTACTGATAATTATGGTACACTCCACAAATAAATTCCTCAATTTAATAACACTTAAATGGCTGGAGATATGCATAGCAGAATTCTTTATGGGAGCAAGGGAAGCGCAATGAATCACAAGCAATACTGGAAGATGCAAATAAGGCAAGCACAACAATCAGACTTTGAAAAATAAAATGTTTTTAGGAAGTCTAAATCCTCTATGTGATAATGGGCCTTTTTACTTCCTTTTCCTATCTACATCTCTCCCTTGCTTGTAATCCTCAAAGAAAGAAAGGCAGAAAATATCTATGCCAAACTTTTAAAGCACTATTAACACACTTTAATAGTCATGGCCTTCCCCAAAGAATTCTAGGAACTATAATTTGTTAAGAGTGCTAGGAACTGTGGATCTGTGAGGTCAGCGCCCTTAACAAACTACAGTTCCTGTGATTCTTTGTGGGGAAGTCATGACTGTTAAAAGAGGTGTAAGTGGTTTAAATGTATTGTATGAATGAGACTATAATTGCAGGTTGCATTCACATGACAGTTTATTCCATTTCCCCAACTGCTTCCCTGACTGTTAATTTTTGCATTTTCTTTGAGCTTCCATACAACACAAATTCCACTCCTGGGAAAGTAGAGGTAAGGTAAAGGTAAAGGACCCCTGGATAGTTAAATCCAATTGAATTCAACTATGGGGTGTGGCGCTTATCTCGCTTTCAGGCTGAGGGAGCCAGTGTTTGTCCACAGACAACTTTCCGGGTCATGCGGCCAGCATAACGAAACCGCTTCTGGCTCAACAGAACACCATGAGCGCATGTTGTTTACCATCCTGCTGCAGTGGTACCTATTTATCTACTCACACTGGTATAATTTCAAACTGCTAGGTTGGCAGAAGAATGGGATATAACACATGTCTAGCACATATTTCCATGTGATTTGATACCAGGAAAAATTATTTGCAGCCCTCCTTGACTCAGAAAATGACAGGAGTGAAGAACAACATTCGGGGCGGTATAGCAGCATACAGTTCATTCCTGTTATTTTCATGGGGGAATCATGGGGGGGGGGGGGAGAAGCAGATGAATGCAGAAAGGGTGGGGAGTAGCAAT
This sequence comes from Podarcis muralis, assembly GCF_964188315.1. Lineage (NCBI taxonomy): Eukaryota > Metazoa > Chordata > Lepidosauria > Squamata > Lacertidae > Podarcis > Podarcis muralis. The sequence continues at coordinate 90,524,654 of NC_135657.1, read as the reverse complement.
GACATGTGTTTGTTGTGCGACACAACACCCACCGATGTGACATTCAGCTAAACGAGCCAGTATATTGGTCCAAACGCCACAGTTCCATAATGCAACAGGTACTGCGGTGTGAAAGGAACAATAGAAAATGGGACAAAAGTGCCAACATTATAATCAGCAATACTAATGCAATATTTCCAACATCTGAATGCACCCATAATGCGCTCAGAATTCTCTCTCTTGTGGAGTTGCTATTACAAGCCATTTAAATTGGTGGCCAATTTAAATGGCTTGTCCGAGTGAAACATATACCCAGGTAAAACTTGGATCATTAGAGACAGCACCTTGCCAACAAAGGTCAGTATAGTAAAAGTTATGGTTTTCCCAGTAGTGATGTATGGAAGTGAAAGCTGGACCATAAAGAAGGCCGATCGCCGAAGAATTGATGCTTTTGCATTATGGTGCTGGAGGAGACTCTTGAGAGTCCCATGGACTGCAAGAAGATCAAACCTCTCCATTCTTAAGGAAATCAGCCCTGAGTGCTCACTGGAAGGAGAGATCCTGAAGCTGAGGCTCCAATACTTTGGCCACCTCATGAGAAGAGAAGACTCCCTGGAAAAGACCCTGATGTTGGCACAAGGAGAAGGGGATGACAGAGGATGAGATGGTTGGATAGTGTTCGCAAAGCTACCAGCATGAGTCTGACCAAACTGCGGGAGGCAGTGGAAGACAGAAGTGCTTGGCATGCTCTGGTCCATGGGGTCATGAAGAGTCGGACACAACTAAACAACAACAACAACAAAAACTTGGATGTCGTCCTCTAGACACACAACACTTTGTCAGTGTTGTCCTTCTTGAAATGTGGTGGTGTAAACTGGACAAATGAATGTGGTGTGACCTGCCTCTTTTTTTCCAAGTACCTCCTTGAGACCCACATTTTTTGAGTGTGCCTTTGGGTTGTCCACTCAGACTTCAATCCCAGCAAAAAAAAAACAAGCTTAACCCTCCTTTGAGCTTGGTTACAGCGTTTGCACACATTATTTCCTCCCTCCAACCTGTGCTGGGTGGCACTGTACTCCCCTTAAAAATACAAGTTCAAATCTGGGAGTTCCTCTTGACCCCGTTCTCTCTCTAGATGCCCAGGTGATGACAGTTTCATACCTTATGTGATCATTCCTCCTTAGCACTTATCTCTGATTATTTCAAGGCACAAAAAAGGCAAGCACAACAACTGTGCCTAAAACATATTGCTTACGTTTGGAGTTTAATATTAAATAGAGGGATCTCTGTACCTCACCATGATGAGATAGAATTCAAATTCACTTTGGTTTGCCAGCATTGATACAACAGTTGGTTGAGGTGGGTTAAAGAATAAAAGAATATACTGCTGCTGTTGGACTACAACTCCCATCATCCCTTCCCATTGGTTATATGATGAGCTGAGCTGATGGAAATTGGAGCCCAGCAACTTCTGGAGGGCCACAGGTTTTCCATCGCTGCTCAGACACAACCTCAGACGTGTGCAGTAATGGCTTCATGAGAGTCATTACAATTTATTCATTCTCTGGAATGAGAAAACAGAACAGAAACAAGTGATGAAAAGACTCGCTTTCTGTAGTTGTATTGGCATCTAACTATCCATCTCCCACTGGGGCTATTTGAGGTCAACTCAGCAATGGCAACTCCTCACATCAGACAAATCTGACACTTAATTAGCATCCCAAATAACAGAGCTATTTCTCAATTAACTCATATCACATTTAAATCTGAGCACGTGCTTTCTTTCTTAATGAAATAGATGGTATTTACATTTACATTTTAAAAAGGCAAAATATTACGCTAAATACAGCAATGCTATATATATATATATATATATATATATATATATATATATACACACACACACAACTGAGAGATTAATTTTCACGTTTAAAATTTTGACTACAGTACAAGGAAGCTGCAAAGCCTGCCCTGACATTACAACTTTGACTGATGTTCAAATTAAGTGGCCATTTGGTGTGTAGGCATGTTATAAATTGGGAGGCTAACGCTGGCTGTCAATGAGATATATGTTTTTTATTCAGGAAAACATCAATAAAATATAGCCTTCTGTTCCTTTAGTCCTTTTAAATGTTAGCATTTGTAAAAACGAGACTTTCCAGCTCATTAAACTGCAGTTTGCAGGGCAATCCAACAAACTAGTTAATCTCTATAAATGGTTGTTCTGTTTGAGCTTTGTCATAGGCTTTTATGGTATCTATGTCAAACACTGAGCTAGATTTTTCAGTGCCAGCAGACTGCACAGTTTGTAGTGGGCAAATGCCTCTGATCAAAAAAATAAGTGAAGTAAAGAAGGAAAACAAGAGCTGGTGGGGGGGGGGAGGTCTTTAAGAACCTAAGCAGAGCCTGCTGGAGCAGTCCTATAGCCCACCTAATCCAGCGTCCAGTTCTCACAGGGGCCTGGGTGAACTTTGCAAGCAGGACGTAAGCCTGCTTGTGGTTCCCAGCAACTGAGATTCAGTAGCAGTGCTAGATTGCTTTCTGGCATTCCATTACTCAAGCGCTCGCACCTGTAGACTTGTGGAATAGTCTCCCACAAGCCTTCTTCAGGTTAAGCAGCAACAGTAAGCTGGGCAACAGGGGGAGCATAATGACTAGCTCCTTTTCCTTCTCTCCATCATCACTCATGGAAGCTGCCAGTCTGAAGCACCAATACTTTCGTATCCACGGATCCCCAATCCCAACCCCCCCCCCCCACTACCACCACCATCCATTCTGCAGATACTTCCACGAGATGGAAGGCAGAGGCTCAGGACCGCAATACCTCAAGGACCACCTCTTTCCATGTGAACCTACCTGGACCCTGAGATCATCTTCTGAGGCCCTTCTTCATGTGCCTTCTCCTCGAGAGGTCCAGAGGTTGGCAACTCAAGAACGGGCCTTCTCTGCAATGGCTCTCCATCTATGGAATGCTCTCCCCAGGGAAGTTCGCCTGGCACCTTCATTATATACCTTTAGGTGCCAGGCAAAAACCGTCCTTTTTAAGCAGGCCTTTGGTTAAAAATTGACATCCTATGCCCTTTTAAAATGTAGTAGGGTGTTTTTTTTTGGGGGGGGGGTTATTGGGTTGTTGACTGTTTTGATTATGTATTTAGTGATTTTATATTTTGATTTTATTCTGTGAACCGCCCTGAGACCGCCAGGTATAGGGCGGTATGTAAATTCAATAAATAATAATAACAACATGATGGTGAAGGAGGCGGAACCAAGGGAATCGTCTCCATTGCCCCTGCCACATGTTGACACCTGCTGTGAAGTAACACCTGAAGAAGGCTATGATCTGCCTGCCATCTGGGTTTTATGTATGTTATAAATTTGTTCCAATCATTAATAAACTTTGTGCCTTTTTGGTATCTGATTTTTTGTGTCATCTTTGCTAATTCTATATACTTGAATAATTTGATTTGCCAATCTTTAACAGTTGGAATATTTGGGGGTTTTCAATTTTGTGCTATCAGTATGGCATTGCAACATTTCCAATGAAAAGTTACGTTCCGATCATCACTTTAGTTTGGAGGTACAGATCAGGTTGGTTCCTATTGGAATTTGCAAATATTGAATCTTTCAGGCATCCCTAGATAGAACAGACAATTCACTGGCCATAAGGAAAGATGTGATATTCTCCCCCCCCCCCCCATGAACTGAAAGAGATTTCTGCTGCAGCTGTGTCACAAACTCTGTGCCCATCCTGCGAAACTCTGAACCACAAGTCCAATCTATCCAGCCCCGAGAGCTTTGGCCACACAGAGTGGATTTCTGTCTTCTCCTGGCTGAGTTTCACTCTGCCTTGGAAACACAGACCAATTATGAAATAAATTGATGTAATCCTCCACGATAGGATTCTTTGGACTGGAAGGAAAAACGCAGCCACAGCAATTCCACGCTCATCTTAAAAACATGCTCAGTTAGGTAAACTGTGATTTCAACCAAGTATGGCTGTTTCCCAAGTTCAAACTTGCGCCAGAAAAACTTTGGAGCTAGGGTCTGTCTCTGTTTAGGGTCTTCTCTATTTAGAGGAGTGCTAAGGCTAACGATAGTTTCCTCCTCCACCACTGATGCCTAAGAACTTACATGTCTTAGTAGCAGTTCCCCGGGGTTTCAGACAGGGATCTCTCTCAGTCCTACTTTGGGATGTTGGGAACGGAACTTGGGTTCTCCCAAGAGCTTGCTTTTGCTAGTAACCTGCCATGCCTTATATTCTGATCCCACACATAACGGTGCAAAGTTTCTCATTTTCTTCGTCTAAAGGGAACCATTGCTCCTGAACAAAGGTGTTTCCCATTGTATGTTCCTTTTTACAGACGAGGAACCCTCTGTATGTGTGGCTGTACAGCAAGACAAGTGGCAATAGTTGCAGAAAATGTTCAGTCTTACACTGTGGCAAAACTCCAAGGTGAGAGAATTCCATGAAAGTGAAATTATCAGCAATAAATCGCCATATGTCCTCTTTATGTAGCTTTGTGGACAGATACAAGTGCTATCGTTTGATCTCAAGGCCTAATTAGCCATAATGTTAACAAAACCTTGTATAATTATGGCCATTTCTCATATTACACAGAAACAAACTCAAGTTGGTAACTGCACATATACTTAGAATGCAGCTGTAAGCAATTGTGAGACCCCCCACCTACAGGTGTACTAGTAATGAGGCATCAGTATGTAAGTTTGTAGAATTCAGACTTCATGTACAGTGAAACAGACACCTGAAGAAGCCATCTAAGATGTGAGAAGTGGCACAAAGATGGAAACCATAGGTGTCATAGAAACCTTTGAAGTGATATGATTCCTCATTACAGAGCTTACAGTTATTCAGATCTGTATCTGTTCTCACCCAGTGCCTTGTAAATACACCAGAAAGGAGAAAATACATCATCAAATTCTGTGTGTCATTCAGAAACAAGGTCCTTTGGGGATAGTCAGCAGAGCTACTCATCCCCACAATTTCAATAACTCCCTAGATCACGTTGCTGTTTAATTTTTATATTTAAGAGTATTTACCACATTTTCCTATAGTCTCAAGTGGATTACAGCTATTCCAAAACTAAAACACACTATCAAAAACAGTAAAGAGGGCGAGAGAGACTACTAACATTGAACATCAGGATCAACAGTAGCAAATCAAAAGATTGGTTACAATAGCCGTATACAAAATGGCCATTCACTGAGAAAATGTCTTCTCAGATAATCAGGTTTTGAATCCCTGCCCTAAGGCCTGAAATAATGTGACTCATTATAACCTATTCTAAGAGGCTTTCTACAACCTTGGGTAGTTCCCAAGATTCTGGACGTATGGCACCCTGTTCTTGGGGGCTACCACAGTTAAGGTCCTGCTCCTCATTGACATCCTGACCATACTCTGAAGGTGCCCACGACGCAGAGGCTACAGGTCCCTGAGGCCCTGAGTTCCCCAACCCCCACAAAAATCCCAATGTAGGGGCCGGACACCCACAAATTTCAGTGCCTGAAACCAGCAAGCCCACCGCCACAGGCGTCTGATGTCAGCTTGCCTGCTGGTGTGCACATGTAATGTCAGCACCATGGTCCTGGGGCCAAGCCAGCGGGCCTGCCAACACAGGTTTCTAGAAGACAATATTAACAGAAAGCAAGGAATGATATAAAGACTGGAAACATGAGGCTTCTGCATATATTAAACATGCATTCATATTCCAGTTGTTTCAGAGACTGGTAACCTTATATCTGCATGACTCTAAAGACCAACTCACTGATCTTCTAGACATCTGGGTAGTCTTTGCCAACTGACTACAAAGTCAATGTAATGGAGAGGGATTCCATCATCTGAAATTTTACTAAGAAAGAATGCAGTGATATGAATATGAACCGCCCAGATGAATAAGTTCATCTGAGGCAGGGTCAGGCATGCAGCTGGATAGGCTTTGCCAGGGCAGGCGAGCTGTGATTACAATAGCAGAACAATCTCCAACGAGCCATCAGCTTGATCACTAACAATTGTGAGGCCGTTCCAGCGCTATCTCTCAATTGCAAAAAAAAATGAGCTATATGTGTAAATGTCTCCACAGCTGAGAAAATTACAGTGCAGATGTGGCAATGGCATGTAAAATACAGGGTGCATTGAGAGGTAATCACCACCTTCAAACAATACACAAGCAAATCCTTTTGTGTTTCGCGACACAGATTTCGCTAGATTCTTATGTTCCTTTCCTCCCACCTGTGAAAGAACAACAGATGCCTTCTAGAGGTGGGAAGAAAGTCTGATTGCCTCCAAAGAGCCAAGCGCACTTTGTAAGGCTTTAATCACACCACTCATGAAGTAATCGTGCAGTTGAGATGGGTGGAAGTTGCACAATGATCCAAAAATTACATCTGTTTCTCCTGTCACCACTTACTGTGTCTGCCTGTACATATGCTTGGACAAGTGGATCTAGATGCACTGTGTGATTTTTGGAACTTGCTATCAGTCTCACTTTCTAATTTACAAAAGCAGATGTCTCTCCAAAACCATCATGGTCTCTTTGATAAAGAATTGAGTTCTGGATCCAGGACCTGTAGGTTAAAACAAGCCATCTGCCATAAATTCACTGTGTGGCTTTAGGCAATGAGTTATCGCTCAACTTCTGTCTTCTATCTGAAAAATGGCTGTGAGAATGAATGAAATAGCACACTTGCAGGGTGTGGGTGCATATGCACAGATGAAGAATCTGTTGCCATCAGTGGTGTGCAGTCAGTGGACTAGGGAGCCTAGGCTGGTTCTCTAAATGTTCCTGGTAAATTGGAGTATTAAAGTATTAAAGCCTAGTGCCTCCTTCCCAAAGCCCAGGAAACTTTTGCTCAGTTTAGGGAAGGAGGTGTGATGCTCCCATGCTATCCATGTGCATGATATCGCCGCTGCTCCATTGCCCTTGCAAGCTGGCACATCTGGCCCTAACTTTTCCCCTATCTCCCTGGCCAGCCTGGAAATGTGTGTGAGAAGGGGTTAGGAGTAGTTGAGTGGCATTGTTCTCATCCTGAAAATGCATCACACATGCATACTTGGAGCATTAAAGTTAAATGTTGGGAATCATTGAGAAGGGTCATAGCTCAGTGGTAGAACATCTGCTTTGCATATCAGAAGGTCCCTGGTTCAATCCCCAGTATCTCCAGTTAGGGCTGGAAATGTCCCTTGTCTGAAACCTTGGAGAGCTGCTGCCTTGTCAGTGTGCACAATACAGTGGACCTTCCGGATATGAATTAAATTCATTCTGGGGGTGCATCTGCAACCTGAAAAGTCCATAAGCAGAGGCGCTGCTTCTGTGCATTGAGCACATTCTGTGATTGAGCACTTCTGCACATGTGCATGGGGTGAAACCCAGAAGTATACACTTCCGGGTTTGCCACGTTCATAACCCGAAAGTTATGTATCCAGAGCAGTACATAAGTAGAGGGTCCACTGTACTGAGTTTGATGGTCAGTGGTGTAACTATACTGAGCTAGGTGGATCAATGATCTGACTCTGTATTATGTATTATTGTTACATCAGCTGGCATCTCTACAGAAGTCTCTTGAGAAACAGTGGCAGAAACGGATCGCTTATTTTTTAACAATTTGGTCAGGGAAATGAAACAACCTTCAGAGTTTTAAATCTAAATGGCACTAATTCAAAACAAGAACTTCGCCTTATACAGATTTAATTTTAATTCAGCAAAATCCAGGGTTGACCTATACAGTACATGGGGTTTTCTGAGTATCAATTAGCAGAAACCACACTTGGTAATGAAGTGAATTATGCGATGTTAATATCCAATTACCTTTTGTTAAATAGGAATCAGGAGCAGAATATTGTAAAATGGAATATTTATGAGGAAGCAACAGAGTGAAAGCCAGAGAATATCCATCAAGATTGAGTTGGCTGGCAATGTGGACACCCTAAAATCCATCCTCTGGAGAAACCCTTGGTCAGCGAAGCAAGACCAAGTGGAAGTGAAATGGATGATAGCTCAGTTGTGTTTTGCACACAGAAGATCTAGGACACTTCATTTAAAAGGTATCAGGAAGCAAGTACTGTGAAAGACTCCTGGCTGACATCCTCTAGAGCTGCTGACAGACAAAATAGTCAGTGCCAGGCTAGAGGGACAAAAATCCAACCAGGTAACAGCTGTGGGGAACCTTTTGCCCTCCAGATGTTGTGAAAATCTCTCAACCAGGGTAACTATAGTGAAGACTCTTAGAAATAACTAGATACGTACTTGTTGTTGTTGTTTGGTCGTTTAGTCGTGTCCGACTCTTCGTGACCCCATGGACCACAGCACACCAGGTACTTCTGTCTTCCACTGCCTCCCGCAGTTTGGTCAAACTCATGTTCGTAGCTTCGAGAACACTGTCCAACCATCTCGTCCTCTGTCGTCCCCTTCTACTTGTGCCCTCAATCATTCCCAACATCCGGGTCTTTTCCAGGGAGTCTTCTCTTCTCATGAGGTGGCCAAAGTATTGGAGGCTCAGCTTCACGATCTGTCCTTCCAGTGAGCACTCAGGGCTGATTTCCTTAAGAACAGATAGGTTTGATCTTCTTGCAGTCCATGGGACTCTCAAGCATCTCCTCCAGCACCATAATTCAAAAGCATCAATTCTTCAGCGATCAGCCTTCTTTATGGTCCAGCTCTCACTTCCATGCATCACTACTGGAAAACCATGGCTTTAACTATACAGGCATTTGTCGGCAAGATGCTGTAGTTAAAGATAAATGAAAGTATTCTTAAAGGAATAGAGACAACTTAGATCAGCTTTCACCAACCAGATGTTTTGGATTACAGTTCCCAGCATCCCCAGCCAGCCTGGCCAATGGTCAGAGATGATGCATCTGGAGAGTACCAGAATTGGGAAAGCTGGCTTAGATTTATCATGCGAGTGGAAGGAGGAATATGAGCCTTAGCAGTAGTGTCAAACTAATTTTATGGGTCACTGAGTAGTTTTGTAACTTTTTTACCCTGTCAACTTTCCTTCCAAAAGGTAGGTAAAATTCTGAAACTGATTCTGTGAAAATTGGTCATGCTCATTAATTTCAGTGGGTCTGCTCAGAGCAAAACTTAGTTGAATACCACCCACAATCACAGAAATACCTGGAGGAGGAAAAATGAAGATAACCCCAAGTTCCTTGGGTGTGCAGGTGGGGACTTGAATGGGCAATGCAATCCCTCCACCTTTTATTTAAATCATTAAATAACAGGCAGTTAATGATTGCAGAATTAGCAGAATCCATTCGCCATTAATGACAAGCTTCCTCTCCAAAACGAAAGCCTTCTAAGAAGGAAGGAAGGAAGGGAGGGAGGGAGGGAGGGAGGGAGGGAGGGAGGGAGGGAGGGAGGGAGGGAGGGAGGGAGGGAGGGAGGAAGGAAGAGCTCTCAGCAGAACTTGAATAATAAGCTCATCTTTAAGGGAAAGACTCCAGGCTAAAGCTATCAACCAAAATCACATAACTGCATAATCATGCTTTTCCCATGCATGCCCACACTCCACCCAAAACTTGTTCAGCAGGATATGAAATGGAAATCCAATCAGTGGAGAAGTATTATTTCATGAGCACTAAGCCTTCTGTTTTCAACAAACCAGAAGGAATGGCAATGTGTCCTGAAATAATGATATATATCCTCCTGCAATAAGGATTAACTTGTCTTACACCATCACAAGAAAACAAGGCCTTGATCAAATCAAGATGTTTGCTTTGTGCCAACACCTCTCTTGCACATTAAGTCACAGAACATTTACAGATGCATGCATGAGGCAGAAACAGGTCACTCTGAACACCAGTCCAATCTACTAGAGCGGGAGTATCCAGCTCCGAACATCCCTGGTCATTGGCCATGGTTAGGGTTGATGGCTGTTGGAGTTCAACATCTGGAGGGCCACAGTTTCTCCACCCATGTATTAGCAGAAGTGCATCATGCGACTAAAAAGCCAGATGCATCGTTCTCTTAGGCGGAAGCCACACATTGGCTTTGTTTGATGCACAGCCCTTGTCAGATTATGCCGATCATTTATCTTAGGGAACTCGGAGGGAGGAGCAAGAGGAACTGAATTCTGAGCTCCCTCTTCATCTTCCCCTTGAATAGATGGTTGGCATTTCAGAGTGGGCTTTTGCTTCAGGGAAATGCATCTAACACTTCCTCCCCCATTAATTTGTGCATTATTTACTCCTATGGGACTTTGTACCAATTACTGCATGTTCCTACAGCTGGTACACTGAGATATGGTCCAGTAAGAGCCAAAATAGACGTGGCATTAGAAGATCCACAGCTCGAACTCCCATGTTTCCTCTTTTGGCCCTGAATGGAAAAGCAGTTGTAGGATCCTCCATGGTGCTATGGAGATGTGCTGTTTTTCCTGCATCTGAAATGCATCTCCAAGTTGCTGTTAGCAGGGAAAGACACCAATACGTATGTTGTAGAGTGGTACCTCGTTTCTTGAACGAAATCTGTTCCGGAAGCCCATTCGGCTTCCAAAATGTTTGAAAACTGAGGTGCAGCTTCCCATTGGTTGCAAGAGCTTCTTGCACTAAGAGGAAGACGCACCACACGCTCAGGTTCTGAAAAACATTCAAAAACAGAAGCATTTATTGCCGGGTTTTTGAAGTTTGAGAACCAAAACGAGCGACAACGGAGGCGTTCGGGAACTGAGGTTCCACTGTATCTGTCAGTTTTTCAAGGGAGGGTTCCTTTTGAGAAAGTGTGCAGGGAAGAAGGTTAAATAAGGTTAAATCCCTCCTCCCTGTTGATCCATCCTGGTGGAAAAAACACTGCAAATTCACAGGAACCCCCAATGAGCATTCTTCTTTTTTATGTCAGAGATGAGAGCACCCTGCTGAAGAACTGCTGGGGAGGATACAGCATTCAGTGTATTCTCTTTGTGCATTTTGATCTTTAGCCTACGAATTAATACAAAACGTATCGGCTTTCTACTTAAATGGTGCAGCTTGTATCATTGTCTACATTATCCTTCAGAATGAAGCAATGATTTATCATAGGAGCCTCTGGGTTACTCCTGCTATGGTTTTCTTCACAGGGACCTCAGTAATTACTATTCCTGTGATTTTAACCAAATGAAACCACATGCAACATATGAATTACAATCCTCTTGAGAAAGGGGAGAGGGAGGAAGGGAGAAACAAAACTCCCAATGCATCAAGTTTTGTTTTGCTATTGTTTTTGTGTACCTTTTGTGAGAGTTTAGGACTTGATGTGCAGCATAAAATGGCATCATTTTTTAAAAAAGGAAAAAAGATGATTGAATGTGAATGAATTCAAGTGAAATAAGCCTCTGTAACAGCAGAGATCAATTTGACTTGTTGATAACTTAGAACCTGAACAATGCAGATACAGCACTTTGCATCAAAAATCAATTACTTGCTTGCAAGTCTGAAATATTAATACAGAACACTTCACTGAATCCTAAAATACACTTATTTCCTTTAAAGAAAAAATCAAAATGACTTAATTCCAATACAATGTGCATACATTTTCTCTCTTTCTCTCTGTTTTAAAGAACACGGTTCCCCTACAAGGGCTGTATTGTTTTTTTGGATTTTATCAATCTCCCAAAAATGCTTTCCTACAAGTTGTGAAAGAACAGTCAGAAATAGAATTTAAAGCTTCATATTCCTAGGTACAGTACTGCATGGTAAGGTGCGGGTGGCGCTGTGGTCTAAACCACTGAGCCTCTTGGGCTTGCTGGTCGGAAGGTCAGCAGTTTGAATCCATGTGATGGAGTGATCTCCCATTGTTCTGCCCCAACTTCTGCCAACCTAACAGTTCGAAAGCATGCCAGTTCAAGTAGATAAATAGGTAACACTGCAATGGGAAGGTAAATGGTATTTCCGTGCACTCTGGTTTCCGTCACAGTGTTCCGTTGCACCAGAAGCAGTTTAGTCATGCTGGCCGCATGACCCAGAAAGCTGTCTGTGGACAAATGCTAGCTCCCTCAACCTGAAGCGAGATGAGCACCATACCCCATAGTCGCCTTTGACTGGACTTAACCATCCAGAGCTCCTTTACTTTTACATTTACCTTTTTACAGTACTGTATAAGCAGAGTTACTTATTATGAGAAAATTGTTGATCATATTCTGATTCCAGCATTCCAAATAGGGGTGGCAGAAACAATGTAGATCTCTCTCAAAACTAGACATTGATTGATGAATGTCCCTAAGTGTACACAAATGTAAATAAGGGTTTTGGCCCAGGAACTGCTTTGGTCACCCTGTATGATGGCCTATGGCAGGAAAGAGACAGGGGAAATGTGCCCTTGTTAATTTTCCATGACCTCATTCAATACCATTGATACATGGTATCATTCTGGAGTGGCTGTAAGAGTTAGAATCATAGAATCATAGAATCATAGAATCATAGAGTTGGAAGAGACCACAAGGGAAACACCATCAGAGCACTCCTGACATATGGTTGTCAAGCCTCTGCTTAAAGACCTCCAAAGAAGGAGACTCCACCACACTCCTTGGCAGCAAATTCCACTGTCGAACAGCTCTTACTGTCAGGAAGTTCTTCCTAATGTTTAGGTGGAATCTTCTTTCTTGTAGTTTGGATCCATTGCTCCGTGTCCGCTTCTCTGGAGCAGCAGAAAACAGTCTTTCTCCCTCCTCTATGTGACATCCTTTTATATATTTGAACATGGCTATCATATCACCCCTTAACCTCCTCTTCTCCAGGCTAAACATGCCCAGCTCCCTTAGCCGTTCCTCATAAGGCATCATTTCCAGGCCTTTGACCATTTTGGTTGCCCTCCTCTGGACACGTTCCAGTTTGTCAGTGTCCTTCTTGAACTGTGGTGCCCAGAACTGGACACAGTACTCCAGGTGAGGTCTGACCAGAGCAGAATACAGTGGCACTATTACTTCCCTTGATCTAGATGCTATACTCCTATTGATGAGGCCCAGAATTGCATTGGCTTTTTTAGCTGCCGCGTCACACTGTTGGCTCATGTCAAGTTTGTGGTCAACCAAGACTCCTAGATCCTTTTCACATGTACTGCTCTCAAGCCAGGTGTCACCCATCTTGTATTTGTGCCTCTCATTTTTTTTGCCCAAGTGCAATACTTTACATTTCTCCCTGTTAAAATTCATCTTGTTTGTTTTGGCCCAGTTCTCTAATCTGTCAAGGTCGTTTTGAAGTGTGATCCTGTCCTCTGGGGTGTTAGCCACCCCTCCCAGTTTGGTGTCATCTGCAAATTTGATCAGGATGCCCTTGAGTCCATCATCCAAGTCGTTGATAAAGATGTTGAATAAGACCGGGCCCAAGACAGAACCCTGTGGCACCCCACTAGTCACTCTTCTCCAGGATGAAGAGGAACCATTGATGAGCACCCTTTGGGTTCGGTCAGTCAGCCAGTTACAAATCCACTGAGTGGTAGCATAGTCAAGACCGCATTTTACCAGCTTCTTTACAAGAATATCATGGGGCACCTTGTCAAATGCCTTGCTGAAATCAAGGTAGACTACATCCACTGCGTTCCCTTCATCTACCAGGCTTGTAATTCTGTCAAAAAACGAGATCAGGTTAGTCTGACATGACTTATTTTTCAGAAATCCATGCTGACTATTGGTGATCACAGCATTCCTTTCTAGGTGCTCACAGACTGTTTGCTTAATGATCTGCTCCAGAATCTTCCCTGGTATTGATGTCAGACTGACTGGGCGGTAATTATTTGGGTCCTCTCTTTTCCCCTTTTTGAAAATAGGGACAACATTTGCCCTCCTCCAGTCTGCCGGGACTTCGCCTGTTCTCCAGGAATTCTCAAAGATGACTGCCAGTGGTTCTGAAATCACATCTGCCAGTTCTTTTAATACTCTTGGATGCAGTTCATCTGGCCCTGGAGACTTGAATACATCTAGACTAGCCAAGTATTCTTGTACTATCTCCTTAGTTATTCTGGGTTGTGTTTCCTCTGCTGAATAATTTGCTCCAAATTCTTCAGGTCGGGCATTGTTTTCTTTATCGGAGAAGACTGAGGCAAAGAAAGCATTGAGGAGTTCAGCCCTTTCTGTGTCCCCTGTTTGCATTTCACCATCTTCTCCTCTGAGTGACCCCACGGTTTCTTTGTTCTTCCTTTTGCTACGAACATACCCATAAAAGCCTTTTTTGTTGCTTTTAACCTCTCTAGCAAGCCTGAGTTCATTTTGTGCTTTAGCTTTTCTGACTTTGTGTCTACACGTGCTGGCTATTTGTTTGAATTCCTCTTTGGTGGTTTCCCCCCTTTTCCATTTTTTGTACACATCCTTTTTTAATCTTAACTCAGTTAAAAGTTCTTTAGATAGCCACCCTGGCTTCTTTAGGCACCTTCCATGTTTCCGTCTCATTGGTATTGCCTGAAGTTGTGCTTTTACTATCTCCCTCTTAACAAACTCCCAGCCATCTTGAACTCCCTTTCCTTTTAGTATTACTGTCCATGGGATCTCACCCAGCACTTCCCTAAGCTTTATGAAGTCGGCTTTCTTAAAGTCGAGAAATTGAGTCCTAGTATGCTTGGCTGCTCCTTTCCGCTGTATAGTAAACTTCAGAAGAGCATGATCACTCGCGCCTAATGATCCTTCCACTTCTACCCCACTAACCAGGTCATCAACATTGGTTAGGACCAGATCTAAAATGGCTGTTCCTCTTGTTGCTTCTCCCACTTTCTGGACAATGAAGTTGTCTGCAAGGGCAGTGAGGAATCTGTTTGACCTTATGCTCTTGGCTGAGTTTGACATCCAACAAATATCCGGGTAATTGAAGTCCCCCATTACTACTATCTCCCTTCCTTTTGCATGCTTGGCCATCTGTTCCAGGAAGGCATCATCTATGTCCTCCGTTTGGCTTGGGGATCTATAGTAAACTCCCACAATGAGGTCACTGTTATTCTTCTCTCCCTTAATTTTGACCCAAATGCTCTCACTTTGGCTTTGAGGTTCTAAATCTTGGATCTCTTCACAGGTATACACATCCCTGACATATAACGCCACTCCTCCTCCTTTCTTGTCTGGTCTGTTTCTTTGAAATAGATTGTATCCCTCCATTATTACATTCCAATCGTGGGATTTATCCCACCAGGTTTCAGTGATTGCTATTATGTCATATTTAGTTTGCTGTGCCAGGAGCTCAAGCTCATCTTGTTTATTTCCCATGCTTTGCGCATTAGTGTACAGACATTGAAGTCCATTAATCATTCCCCCGTGTCTCTTATTTAAGGATTTTCTCCTCCCACCACTAGGTCTGCATGCTCTTTGCTCCATTCGGTCTATGACATTTGGATGATCATCTTCATCAATTGATAGACTCCTACCTTCAGGAGCACTGTCTCCCTCCCCCACATTAGTCAGTTTAAAGCCCTCCTGATGAGGTTTCTGAGATTTTTTGCAAAAACATTCCTCCCAACCGTTGTGAGGTGCAGCCCATCGCTTGCCAGAAGTCCATCTTCAAGAAACTGCATTCCGTGATCTAAGAATCCAAACCGTTCCTGTTTGCACCATTTGCGAAGCCAGTTGTTCACTTCCACTATTTTTCCCTCTCTCCCTGGGCCACGTCGTTCAACTGGGAGGACAGATGAGATGACAATTTGTGCATTTAATTGCTTCAATTTCCTGCCCAGAGCCTCGTAATCTCTTTTGATCTTCTGGAGGCTATTGCTTGCAGTGTCATTGGTTCCCACATGAACCAAGAGGAAGGGGTATTTGTCAGTGGGTTTTATGATTCCTTGCAGTCGTTCAGTTAGGGGTGGGTTGTACTGCTTTGCAGTGGTTCTGGTCCTACTTCAATGGTCACTTTCAGAGAGTGTACTTCAGCCCCATGGAGCCTTCAATATGGGGTTCCTCAGGGTTTAATTTTATCCCACATGCTGTTTAATATCTTCATGAAACCACTTGGTGGGATCACCCAGAGTATTGGGGTATATTGTCAGCAATCTGCTGATGACACACAGCTCTAACTTCTTCTTTACATCTGCAGGTGAGGCAGTGGATGTGCTGGATCGTTGTCTTGCCTTGGTAATTGACTGGACACGAACCAACAAACTGAAGCTCAATCCAGATAAGATTAAGGCACTGTTAGTGGGTGGTTCCATAGACCAGATGGGTGGGAGGTGGCCTGTTCTTGATGGGGCTGCTCTCCCTCTGCAGGAGGGGGTATGCAACCCTGGGGGTGCTTGTGGATCCATGGTTGTCACCTGAGGCTCAGGTGGCCTCAGTGGCGCAGAGTGCCTTCCATCAGTTTCAGCTGCACCCCTATCTGGAGAGGGACAGCCTAACTTCTGCCATCTATTCTAACCACAAGGTTAGAATAGTGCAACAAAAACTGGTTGACACTTGCCACCTTTGTGCATTGCGAGATTAGATTTAAATTTAAAATGTTTGGAAGGACACATTAAAAAGCAATCTACGTATCCTTCAAAGAAAAAACACTACAGCGGTACCTTGGGTTTCGTAACCTTTGGGTAATGTAACTTTCAGGTTACAAATGCAGCAAACCCGGAAGTGTTTACTTCCAGATTTTGCCACATGCACATGCGCAGAAGCGCTCTATGGCACCACATGCGTGCGCAGAAGCAGTGTGTCTTGTTGCGGACTTTTCGGGTTGTGCACAGACCCCCGGAACGAATTAAGTTCATATCCAGAGGGTCCACTGTACTAGTGATTCCCATTTAAAAGTACATTAAACATTTGCTCTTATTTTCTGTGTTCAGACATCAAATAAATCTCTTAATGGCAGAATAGTATTTGTCAACATCCAAGCTAGGTGAGAAGCGCATAATCCCAACCTTAGCCAAACAGGAAGAAGGAAGAGCTTTGCATAAGTTTCTGTTTCCCCTTAATTGCCAGGTTCCTAGGAAGAACCTTTGACTATCTTGTGCACAATATTATAAAACTTACACACTATCCAAAACTTCCTCTTGTTGTTATGTACTGAAGTTCTCACCCTGGGCCAGCAGGGGGATACTGTGGATAGTTCAGGTCCACATATGCAAATAAGGGATCGAAAGTGACGTTCAGTGATTGGATAGTTACAGAAATTTGTTACAGTTACGTTGTACTGGAGCTCTATATAAGCAGGCTGGCTGAACCCTTCAGTTCAGTTCTGTTCCAGCTTACAAATAAAGAGCTGCTTTGAAGAATCACTGTGTCATCTGATATGTTCACCCACAACTTAACACTTGTTTTTTAACCAATAGCCAATGGGGTGTCCTCCAAATGTTGGCGGACTACAACTCCTATCAGCCCCAACCAGTATGGCAACAGAAGAGGTAAAGTAAAGGTCCAAGTGAAAAAATATGTGTTGAAGATGAAACCAGTGGATCCAGTCAATCCATTGTTATTTTGCAACTGTTGGTAACAACATTTCAGGGAAGCAAACGCTCAGGAGTTTAAAAGGACAGCAGAGAAAAATGAAGGAACGGAATCGCTGGACCCAGATGGAGACTGTGAGCAAACAACAAATCAACGTGATCCTGTAAAGCTCAATAACACCCCCCCCATACACACACACACACACACACACACACACACACACACACTATCTTTTCTTGTTTTAGCAGTGTCAACTTCATTTAAATGCATGCCAAACAATTTTGAATGGCTCATGAGCCAGAGAGAAAAATGGGAAGCAAACAGAACAAATTGCAAAATCTTAAGGCAGACAAAAGCTGCTGTCGAGTAAATGAAACATGTTGATACACCATTAAATGCCGTTTACAAATTCATCTGTGTCATGAAACCAACATAGCTGGCAGCATCCCAAGAGTAAGCAGAATAGGCAATCTGCCGTAATGTTCCCCCTCACCAAACTACTGGGCATATTGACGTAAACTCTTGTATTTGTATTGAAAAGGTTACAACCCTGAAAATCAGTTTCTGACAAGCGGTCCCATTAATGTCAATGGATCTACTGACAAGTAAGTAGTGGTTGGAATGCTTCCCCTGGCTCAGTTGGTACTTGGGTGGTCTCTCTGAGTTTTTCTGGTGAGCATTTAGACAAAGCTTGTGACCTTCCACTCCACCCCACCCCCCAAAAAGAGAGTGCTCTCCAGGTTTGTAATCTTGGCTTATTCACTTTGATGGTGCCTCACACATGCTCAGTATTTATCCATGAAAAGCAGCATAGTTCTGTGAATTACACATCAAGTTTCAAGAAGAATTCATAGTCGGTGAAGGTTTTACGAAACCATTTTGCCCCAGCTTTGGTGGGCAGCTGCTCTGCAGGAGGCTCTTGCAAACAAAGTATTTATCTCCACTACTCACAAACTACTTCTAGATATATCTTTGTGAATCACAAATAGATGGAATAAGCTAAAGGATTTTCGAGTGATCAAACAGAAGGACAGTTCAGTATCAATGGTCTGGTTTGCACTTAAACCTAATCCATGGTTTAACAAACCATGAGGTAACCATGTGTTGTCTTATAGATGATCAAACAAACCCTACTCAGAGTAAACCCTTTTGCAGCCAATGAACATGGTTATTTTACATTCATTAATTTCAGTAGGTCTACTCTTCTTTGGGGAGATGGCTTCAGGCACCAGGCCCATTGATAGCAGCTCTGAATTACAAAGATCCCCGCAAATGTGACACGAAGACTGACAACATCAACCCCACCATACGGGAATCCCTTGCAGATGGTCACAGTGCCTGGAGACAGGCAGTTGGGTCGTATATCCATGGCAGTGACCAGAGGAGGAATGACCACTGGGAGGAGCGCAGAGAGAAGAAACGCCATGATGCATCTGCAGCAGCACAACCGGACACCTTCATCTACCCCAGCTGCAACGAAACATGTCTCTCCTGTATTGGACTCCACAGCCACAGCAGGTGCTGCAATTTCCCAAAACTCACCCCCAAAGGCACACTCTTCCATTGTCTCCTGAGGCAGATGGATGCCAACAACTCTGTGTAGGACTAGCACTGGATACAATCCTTCAGGTGGCCACGTGATACATGGAATTTGACTGCCGTTTCTTTTGCAAGGAAAAACTCCAGAAGCAAGTAAACACCAGGACCAGCAGAGTTAAGGGAATCCAGTCTAAATGTCTTATGCGTTCCACTTCACCACAACCTACAGCAGCTCCAGTCCTGGTTTTACAAAAGAAAAAGAAAAAAGGAAGGTGCAAGGCACGTGTTTAAAAGATGTTTTCCACCCAAATCTCAAAGCCAAACTCTTTTCTATCCCACAGGCCCTTTCACAACCCACAGCAATTTAAGAGAGGCTCACGAAAACGTCTGTCAATCTTCCATTCTCTGGCCAATCAGTTCTCTGCACCAATCAGCCAATCTCAGTCTAAAAGTATTGCAATAGCCAGGAACCCCACCCATTAATCTCCAGGCAGGAAAAAATAATGTGATGCTATATTTGTATGTTAATGGAGCTGCTGGCCGCTTGCCCCTGTTTGCGCAGTTTCCCCCTCCCTTCTATTGCCTTGATGGTAATCCAGGCACATCAGCAGGTCTACTTTTATAGTAGGCCCAGTCTTCTGCCTCTGATATATATAGAACTGAGAGGGGAAAGTAGGACTTCACACTAGTAGGTTCCCATTTTCCCAGAAAATATCTTCTAAGATAGTGATCTTAATTATGTTGGTCCTTCAGTAATGCTATTAGGATATGATAATGATGAGGCCATGAATCATTGTGTATGGAGAGCTTAAATTACAGCTGACTGGTGCACTTTTAACAAACCGTGTTCTCCAAACTTTCTTTTTATTGGAGAAATATGCAGAAGTAGCACAATATCCTGTTTCTGGGCATTCCTCCTTATATCTCTATTGGTTCTTGGCAGTGCTTTTTTTCTATGTGCAGTGCTTTTTTTCTAAAAAAAACAAAATGTTTAAGGGTGCTCTTATTTCCACTCAGTAAAATCACCATTTTATAGTTTAAATTGGGAAAAATGAATACAGTAAATGCAATGAAACTGGCCGTTCCCCATGCTAGATTCCAACTCCTACTTCACACATTAAATGCTCGCTTCCGTCTGAGACTCAGGAAACACCATGACAGGAAATGAGGCCGCCATCGAGGGTAGCAATGGAACTTATGATTCACCATACTAGAGAAGGAAATAATGTTTTGTTTTGTTTTCGTTTTTTTAAATTAGTTTCTTCTCCCATTAGATTCACAAAATGTTTAGGGGTATGTGTACCTCTTCGTCCACCTAGAAAAAAAGCACTGCATATGTGGGCCTGTGTCAGTAAAAGGAATAGAAGCCACATGCTCTTTTGGAGGAGCCCGTCTTCCAGAATTGGCTGACCCATGCCCTAAAACCTGGTGTGGAGACCCTGCTTGTGATCCTATTAGTGGTTGCAGTCTGAAACAGAGCAGGTCTCCTCTGCCATGGCATCACCAGTGGTGGAACCCCTTCCCACTGGAGATATGGCTGCCACACTTGTTGAAATCCATCGTTCTTGGGAGACAATGAAAGAGTGTGCCTTTGGGGGTGAAGTCAAACTACTGGAGAGTTGCAGTGCTAAAAAAACTACCTTCCTGTCACCCTCCTGATATTGGTGAGTTACCATTCTCATCATCCTTGACCATTGACCATGTTGGCTGAGGCTGATGGGAGTTGGAGTTCTACAGAATCTTGAAGGCCACATATTGCTACTGCTTTAGTAAATTTCCTTGACCTTAACCTCTTTTTTTTTTCAAAAAAAGAGGGGGGGGGACAAAACCTATGAGCCTGGAGTAGCTTATGTTCTCATTGACATACAACTGAAATATTTTGAACTCCCTTTTTCCAGTTTCTGATTAAGAACATTTCTCCTCTTTCTGAAGCCTTTCTTGCCCTAGGGAAGACAAGACACCGCATGAAGGGATTTTAGGGAGTGAGAACGTGATAAATTTTTGGTGACTCCTGAGTGCCACCTATTGGCTTTTGAATAAGATTTGAAATCACAGGGCCTTCCTGAGGCAATCTGGCAGGTATTACATTTCCTCACTTATACACCTTCCATGTATTATGACATTTTAAAAAGTAGCCATTGTTTTATCTGAAGGGGTAAAAAATTTTTTTTAAAATCCCATGAATTATTAACTTGTAATTATTTGGCAGAAAACACAAGCTACAGGTTTTTTCATAAAAGGGGATGAATACTTATTATCCGACCTGGGCTTCAAACTGGCCCTTTTCTGTAGTCAACTGTGTTTTGGAAGCTTCTCAGCATACAGTGATGAAATATTCATCATTTGCTTCTCCCTGCTTCCCCAGACACACACACTCTCTCTCTCATAGGCGGCGAATGTTTTTTATTGTTATGACAAAGTAAAATACTGCATTTGTCAGGGAAAGGGGGGGGGGTGTTAAAATGTTACCAGAGAAGAAGCACAAATTAAACATAAAAAGGACAAACCATAGGAATACAAATAAAATATATAAAGGACAAAAATTAGACTGGATAATATTTTTCAAACTAAAAATAGGGCTCGTGTGGATGTTTGGAAAATTCCATTTCTGTAACTTTTTTAAAGGAAAAGAATAATGCAAACCGCAGTGAGAGATTGTAGAGACCAGTGCTATTTTTACAGAAAAAGAGGTGCCGAAACTCAC
This sequence comes from Podarcis muralis, assembly GCF_964188315.1. NCBI lineage: Eukaryota > Metazoa > Chordata > Lepidosauria > Squamata > Lacertidae > Podarcis > Podarcis muralis. The sequence continues at coordinate 90,503,101 of NC_135657.1, read as the reverse complement.
CACGAACACCTCCCTTGTTCTCTTATAATAGCAATGACGCCCACCTGAGAGGTTTCCTGAATTGAGGTCCAGCTGAAAAATGCCCTAGAATTCCCACCCCACTTCCTCTCTCCTCCCCTGGCTTGTGGGTCTGGGAGGGGTTTAATGCAGAGGAGCCAACAGCTGGGATTGTCAATGAGAGCTTCTCTTGCTGTTGGAAGTACATGTGGCAGATAAACTGTGCAACACAAACACACACACTTTGCAAAAGCAGCCAGAGAATGCAAATCTCAGTTTCCTCTTCTTGTTTGGAACACTGAGGGGCCAGGATTTCCACTGCTTCCTCCACCCCCCACTCCACATACCCCCTTCTAGCTCCAATCACAAGGGATGTAAGAAACAACGCCGGAGGTTTTTGCCCAATCCCAGCTCTCTCGCCATCCAGCAACCATTTTACAATTCATTTACAGGGCTTGTTGGGAAATGAAATCCAAACATGGAAAAGAAAGAAAGGCAGCAATGTCCATCAACTTTGTGGGGCCTGGTCCCTTCAAATATTTTATTGGAGGGGAAAGGACCTAGGACCCTAGGAGTTCGCATCTATGGGCGCTATAGTAGAGTTGCCATATTTCAAAAAGAAAAAACCAGGACACCCTGAAAGGTTGTTGATCCACGACAAAGCTCCACATTTGGGAAATTCCCCCTGGATGTCATTTCCACCTTTGAAATCCTAGTAATGTCCAGGAAAATCCTTAAGTATAGCATCCAACATCTGGAGGACCAAAAGTTCCACACACCTGGTTATTTAAACGATCACCTTCAACTCTATGGTTCTATGGTAACATGCAAACCAGTTGTCCCTATTTAGGTTGGTGGCCATCACTGTTTCCTGTGGCACAATGTTCCATAGTTTAACAACGCATTGTTTGAAGAAGTACCTTCTCTGTCTGCATGTTCAAAATACCCCACTCATATGGATTCTTGGCAGGAAGCCATGACAGTTTAAAGTTATATAATACTGCTTTAGATTTATAATGGAGGTGGGCCCAAAGACTGCCATCGTATACACACTTCTCTAAGTCCCATTGAACACAGCTGGATTCACAGCCAAGCAAATCTGCAAAGGGCTGCACTGCAAGGCTAACCAGGAAGCTTCAAAAGCTTGCAGCTGTTAGCACGGCTTAGCTTAAACTGCTGGCAACACATTATAAGGCAATTAGTATATCTTTAACTGAAAGAAGAAGTGCTATTTGCTTTTTTTCCAAGTGCGGGACAGATTATCGCCTCATAAATGAATCAACCATATGTTATGCAGAGAGCCTTTCCAAATGTGTAGTGGGAGTGGGAGGAGATACTTAGGGAGAGATCCTTATGGGGGAGCAATGGCTAAGGTAAAGGGACCCCTGACCATTAGGTCCAGTCATGGCCGACTCTGGGGTTGCGGTGCTCATCTTGCTTTATTGGTTGAGGGAGCCGGCGTACAGCTTCCGGGTCATGTGGCCAGCATGACTAAGCCACTTCCGGCGAACCAGAGCAGCGCACAGAAATGCCGGTTACCATCCCGCTGGAGTGGTACCTATTTATCTACTTGCACTTTCACGTGCTTTTGAACTGCTAGGTGGGCAGGAGCTGGGACCGAGCAATGGGAGCTCATCCCATCACAGGGATTCAAACCGCTGACCTTCTGATCGGCAAGTCCTAGGCTCTGTGGTTTAACCCACAGCGCCACCCGCGTAGTAGGCATCCAAATGCCTGTTGCTGGGAATCGCAAGAGAGGAGAGTGCTGTTGCACTCAGGTCCTGCCTGCGGGCTCCTCAAGAGGCATCTGTTTGACCACTGTCACAACAGGATGCTGGCCTAGATCATACCCTCCAACATTTCTCCACTGAAAATAGGGACATCCATCATCATCATCATCATCATCACCATCATCATTTTGTTATTTGTATCCTGCCCATCTAACTGGGTTGCCCCAGCCATTCTGGGCAACTTCCAACATATATAAAAAAATAATATACGTTATTATATAATATACAGTACGTTTCTGAGCACAGTACGTTTCTGAGCACAATTCAAAGTATTGGTGCTGACCTTTAAAGTCCTAAACGGCCTCAGTCTAGGATACCTGAAGGAGCGTCTCCACCCCCATCGTTCTGCCCAGATACTGAAATCGTTACCCAATATAAATAGAAATATTGTGGCACTGTGGTCTAAACCACTAAGCCTAGGGCTTGCCAATCAGAAGGTCGGCGGTTTGAATCCCCGTGACGGTCCCTTCTCCTGCCAACCTAGCAGTTCAAAAGCATGCCAGTGCAAGTAGATAAATAGGTACCGCTCCAGCGGGAAGGTAAACAGTGTTTCTGTGCGCTGCTCTGGTTTTGCCAGAAGTGCCTTAGTCATGCTGGCCACATGACCCGGAAAAACTCTGCAGACAAACATCGGCTCCCTCAGCCAGTAAAGCAAGATGAGCGCTGCAACACCAGAGTCGTTCAGGACTGGACTTAACTGTCAGGGGTCCTTTACCTTTTTACTGTATATCTCACCATAGTGGGAAGAGTGTGACAAAGACACTTGTGCCTCTCTGCAGTCTGCTGCCCTTCTGTGGCTCACTGTTGGTGGGCAACCTCAAGCTCCCCCTGTTTTCCCTTTTTATGGTTACTTTGTGTCTCAATTAGATTTGGAAGCACATCCATTCAACAGAGGACTGTCCTCTGACAGCCCTTCAAACAGAAGACATGTCCTAAAACTGGATACAAGGCCATATTTGTACTGGATACAGACACTTTCTCAGAGTCAGACAATCTGGGAAAGTGCTCTGTATCTCTGTATACAGATTGGTCTGTATCTTCAGCAGGTAAGCTCATTTTTATTCCATGCTCAGTGTTCAGAAAAGCAATGATCTGCTGTTCTCTGGCAGCTAATTTGAGGCAGGAGTTGAGGGTGGAAAAGCAGAAGGTTTTTTTGGGGGGAGGACTCCGGAAGGATGGCAGATGGATTAGGTACATAGGCTGATGGTTCCCACTCTGAGTTTGTTGAAGTAATGGCCCCGACTTACATATGCAGACAGTGTATACATATTGAATATTCAGAGCACTGAAAGCCATTTATGACTGATATGTAAATGAAATAATGTGATTATTGAGTGAAGAGATTTGTGGAAGTAGAGAAAAAGTATGTAAATGTAAATAATCAGCAAATGAATGCAAAAAAGGCACCACTGAATGATTTCTAAGGGACTATATATATAAATGCTTGCATTTTCAAATAAAAATATAACACAGCAATTGGAATTTTTGTATGTCATCCATTGCTATTGTGAGTACTGTACTAGCTACCTAGTTGTACTGGGTAGCTTTTTAAAAAAGCATGCAATATAGTATGAATACATTTTAAATATTGTATTCTAACAAAAAGATAGATGTTATGATCGCTTGTTCCACCTGTGTTACAAATAGGTCCACAAAACCCATCCTGGAAAATAAGTAGCTTTTAATAACTTCGTGTTGTGAATAAGGACTTGTTTTTAAGGAGACCAGCAGGCCCAAAATGCGCTTCTAAAATGCAACAGAAACTTCCTCCTATCAAGGGGTAAGGCAGAGTAAGTCAACTTATGAAGCAGAGTGCTAATTCTTAAGATCTACTATTCATAGTATTAAAAAGTTCCTTTTCCCTGTTGCTCCATAATGACATTTTAACAGATCACAGCTCTGCAAAATGCATTCTCTAGTAGACTCTCCAGCACCATGAAAAACAAGGCTGTGCTTTATGATGCATCAGTTACCACACACTATTAATTCTTGAGAATTTATCACAGGAGATTAATTAATACAGCATTGTTATCCCTCGGATGCATAGCGCTTGGGTCAGCAACAGTGGCATTTGCCAAGACTTCCTAAAAGGTGCACTGAAACTTTGGTACTTTATGAACCAAACAAAAAGATAAATAAGGGACCAGTCCACGATAAATTATAGAACTGAAGGCCTTTAAAGGACATCATTTTATCTCCCCACCCCCTCCCCCGTGTAGGAAGAGAATAGCTAATTTGCTGACCGAATTACCTATCCATTGAACTGGTTTATGTTGTAAAAGAGACTCAAGAGTGTTCTCTGGCTACTACCAATGTAGTGTGGCCATGTGTTCTACTATATCTGTTTAAATTATTTCTAAATAATACTGTATTTTATGCTGTTTTTTGTTGGATCAATTAAGTGTTTTAAATTTCTTGTTAGCCGCCCTGAGCCCGGTTTTTTGAACCGGGAAGGGCGGGGTATAAATAAAAAATTATTATTATTATTTATTATTATTAAATAATTATTTCTAAATGTGTATCCATACATATACATCAATATATGCAATTTTCCTTCTACCTCTGTGATCTTTAAATGGTCATCCTGCATGAATGACAGGCACATTTAGGACAAAGATGCAGAGGAGGGCAACCAAGATGAGCAAGGGTCTGGAAACCAAGCCATATGAGGAATGGTTGAAGGAGCTGGGTCTGTTTAGCCTGGAAAAGAGGAGACTGAGATGAGATATGATAGCCATCTTCAAATATCTCAAGTGCTGTCACTTGGAAGAGGAAACGGGCTTGTTTTCTCCTGCCCTGGAGGGTAGGACTTGAACCAGTGGCTTCAAGTTGCAAGAAAGGAGATTCCAATTAAACGTCAGGAAAAACATTAGGACAGTAAGATCTGTTTGACAGTGGAGCGGCCTCCCTTGGGAAGTCCTTGGAGGTTTTTAAGCGGAGGTTGAATGGCCACCTGTCATGGATGCTTTAGCTGAGATACCTGCATTGCAGGGGGTTGGACTAGATGAGCCTGGTGGTCCCTTCCAAATCTACAGTTCTATGATTCTAACACACCTTGTTCACTCCTAACCTCTGTTTGCAGCACACTGTGGATCTGCCGTAGAATTATAAAATATTTGCATTTTGGATCCACGGAGTTGGCAACAGGGAGTTCCTAATGGTTCTTTGAAGGTTTTTGTGGCATGTGTTCCTCTTTGCCTAGTTCTACTGCTGTGCTTTTGTTATTAATTAGATCAAACCAGATATCCACCGAGACTGCAAGAATGGTGCCAATCTGTCAAGTCCTCGTGAAGACTTCAATTGCTTTTGTTAGCTCAGTACCTCGTTCTGATGACCCTTGTTATGTAAAGTGCGCTATTTTGATCAAAGTCCGCCGTGCGCTCAATGCAGATTCTGACAAATTTACTGCTGCTATGTGCAAGCGTTATCAATGGGCCTAATTCTGGGCTGCCAAAAAAAGAGCAGTTTTACAATTTGACACAATGGTTTTCTAAAAAAAAACACGTTACCGAGAACAACGAAACTTAACACATGCCCATGTTGCAAATTATACCTGTTAACTGTCACAGCTTCTCCTACAGTGCTGTATCAGTTCATGAGGGTGCTGAGAAAGAAAGGAGATTCCGACTAAATATCAGGAAAGATAATGGTGTTGAGGGTAGAGAAGAGGAGATCATTATTATTTAATTTATTTGTAGGCATATTCACCGAGGAGAAGGATCATCAAATTCATGATAGCTAAAGAGCTGTTTGGCAGTGGAACAGTCTCCCTAGGAGGTTGTGGACTCTCCTTCCATGGAGGTTTCTAAGCAGAGGTTGGTTGGCCATCTGTCATGGTTGCTTTAGCTGAGATTCCTGCATTGCAGAGAGTTGGACCAGATGACCTTTGGGTCCCTTCTAACTCTAAGATTCTATGATTCCATGAATTCTCCATTTGAGAACCGTCGCCTGTTTCTGGCAAAGAGGGAGGGGGAAGGGATAGAGGTTGGGATCCTACTGTTTCAGTGGATCCCACCAGCAGAGTGCCAGAGTCATGAGCAAGATGTTGGCAGCACATGGAAGGAGCACACATTCCAGTGTCCTAGCAGCCACACCTCTCTGTTCAGAGTGTAAAGAAACTGTAGGATTATATATCCAAAGGATAACACAACTGGCCTCTCTCTCTCTCTCCCTTCTGTCTGTTTCAAGAGTACGTGCAGCCTGTGGAGCCAGACAAGGAAGAAGTAGAAGAAGAGGAGGAGGAGTTTGGATTTGATATCCCACTTTATCACTACCCTAAGGAGTCTCAAAGCGGCTAACTATCTCCTTTCCCTTCCTCCCCCACAACAAACACTCTGTGAGGTGAATGAGGCTGTGAGACGTCAAAGAAGTGTGACTAGCCCAAGGTCACCCAGCAGCTGCATGTGAAGAAGCAGGGAATCGAACCCAGTTCACCAGATTACGAGTCTACTGCTCTTAACCACTACACCAATGAACTATACGATCAACAATGCTAAAAGCACCTGAAAGATTTAGCCACATTAGAGTAGGCTTTCATTGGTTGTGTTTAGCTACAGTTAGGTTGCCTGCCTGCTTGAGTAGTGGATGTTGAGAGGCATCATTCAAGCAAGAGGGAACTATTGTCTTAAGCTGAAATCACCAGTGGTTCCAAGAAATGCATAAAGCAAAGTCTGCAGGGGAGGTGGGATTATAATGTACTCTTGGTTCAGTCAGTGCTTTTATGTTGTTGTTGTTGTTTAGTCGTTTAGTCATGTCCGACTCTTCGTGACCCCATGGACCAGAGCACGCCAGACACTCCTGTCTTCCACTGCCTCCCGCAGTTTGGTCAAACTCATGCTGGTAGCTTCAAGAACACCATCCAACCATCTCATCCTCTGTTGTCCCCTTCTCCTTGTGCCCTCCATCTTTCCCAACATCAGGGTCTTTTCCAGGAAGTCTTCTCTTCTCATGAGGTGGCCAAAGTATTGGAGCCTCGGCTTCACGATCTGTCCTTCCAGTGAGCACTCAGGGCTGATTTCCTTCAGAACTGATAGTTTTGATCTTCTTGCAGTCCATGGGACTCTCAAGAGTCTTGTGCTGGTCCCAGGGGGGATAAGGTACTATTACCGTAGGCCAAGATCAACAGGGAGCCGGGCGGGGTAGCAGGAACGATGGTAGGGCAGAAGCAGGAAGCCAGGCGAGGAACAGGAACACTGGTAGGGCAGAAGCAGGAGTCCAGGCGAGGAACAGGAACACTGGTAAGGCAGAAGCAGGAATCCAGGCGAGGATCAGGAACACCGGAGAGTCAGAAACAGGAAGCCGGGCGAGGAACAGGCACACTGGGAGTGCCGAACAAGGACTGGGTAAAGCAGATACTTCACAACGACGTTGCTCCCGCAACCTGGGACCGGGCTGCCTGACCTTTATCTTCTTCTAAGGCCGGGGGCGGTCCCGGCCCCCAGAAGCCCCGCCTCTCTTGGCCTTAAGGCGAGCACTCCTCCTGGGAGACACCAGTTCCCTTCGCCTCTCTGTCCTAAGCCTCTGCAGATCAGGAGAGGCCGAAGGGTTACTGGGCCCCGGGGGAGGCTCACCTGTAGCCACTGAGTCTTCCAGCACCTCTGGGGCCTGAATGATTTCACCTGGTGCCTGCTCTTGAGTTTCCTCAGCATCTAGGCCTTGCCCCAGTTCAGCCGGCCCTGGAGGCGGGGACTCCTGTGCCGGCTGGGATTCCTCCGGATCGCTCTCAGACTCAGAATCCCAGGCCATCACAAGTCTCCTCCAGCACCATAATTCAAAAGCATCAATTCTTCGGCGATCAGCCTTCTTTATGTTCCAGCTCTCACTTCCATACATCACTACTGGGAAAATCATAGCTTTTACTATACGGACCTTTGCTGGCAAGGTGATGTCTCTACTTTTTAAGATGCTGTCTAGGTTTGTCATTTATACTAGCTATGCCCAAAAAACACGAGAGGTATGATTTGGACGTAAGCCATGTTTATGTGTTTCTGTCCATGGTCTTCATCTTTGTCTGCTGTGCAAATTGGTATGGACTTAATTGTGGGCATGAGTGAGCTGTGGAGATGAGGGGATTCAGACCACTGGAGCTGGGTGATGATAGCTCCTTAAAAGCTTTCTGCATGACTCAGAAGTACCACGCATTTGCAGCCATCCAAAGACTCAGGAAAGCCAGGGAGCTAAAAGGCCAGGCTATATACACAGCATGCAGTTGCACATAATTTGACGCCAATCATTTCTCATTCTGAAAATGCAGCTGTGGAGGAGGAGGGAAGTGGAAGACTGGTGCAGGGGAATATATCCATTCCCCACCCTTTGAAGGGCAAAAAAGCAGCTGATCTTTTCCATCGGAAAAGCCTTCAAGAAGCTCCTTTCTCATGTGCTTTTTCATGCACCTACCTGCCTGCAGGATGTCTCGCCAGAGTGGTGCATGCTCTGATTATCTCTTGCTTGGATTACTGCCATGCGCTCTACGTGGGGCTACCTTTGAAGGTAGTTGTAATGCAATCAGTGACTATTATCTGGAATCTGTCAAACAAAAGACAAGCCACACTCTCAGATTTCTGTTTTAGACCGACTCTTTCTGTGACACATGTATGATATTTTGGGGTGATCTTTGGCTAAGGGGTTGGGCATTTGCGAAAGTCTTTAAAGGTTCTTACACACCTTTGTTCTGGGTCCTCCTTGTAAGGTGGGAGGGGGCCCCTGTTGCAACAGAAAAATAACGACCTTCCTTGCTTGCACTGCAACTTGCCTCCACTCAATTTTCTCTAACTGACTTACAGGGACTCCATTGGTGGAGAGTTAGGCTGTAAAAGCCAACCCCAAACTTTTCATTAACAGCACAAAATACATTTAGTTACAAAGGAAGAAGAAGAACTCAGGCATCTGGTGTAAGAGGGGGCATTAAAGTCACTGCAAGAACTGCAATGTTAAAAGTGTGTGTGTGTGTGTGTGTGTGTGTGTAAACAGAAAGCACAGCATTTGAAGATGGTCTCTAAGGTTCTTTGCTTAAGTTAGGGGAAGATTTCCTACTGGGTTTCCCGTTTAAGAAAGCTGTAAGCCTTCAAAGAGTGAGCACTAATCTATCACAGGGTAATATTTATTGTACTCCGGGAGACTGGCAAACTCTGTTGACCTTTTCAGAGTGCTATATCTACATTGTCTGATCGTTCCATCTTCCATTCGCTAGGCCTTCTTTTTTTATACCCTTAAATAGCTTGACTCCAGTGCAGAAGACACAGGGGCCAAGTGATATAAAAACAAACTCCTGTGGCAAATCATTCTTTCTCCAAAAATGGCCAGCTGTCTGAAGCACCTCCAATAGGTATTTGCAAGCTCCTGCTGTTCACACTAGGAGTTGTCTAGCTTTGTTGTTCTTGAAAACTGTAAGAGATCCAACATAATTTGGACTTTATTCGGTTGGATAGCATACCTGGGCACCTGATATGTATGGGAAAGAGCTGGTTTCCTGCTACTTAGTAACGTTCTTGGGTTTTGTGTCCCTATGACCCTTCCTCCCCTATTTTTTGAAGGGAAAGAGGAATGCTTGTTCACAATTCACATGTTATTCATAGCTGACATTTGACGTTCTGGGCCTATTATACTGGCTTCTGGGACAGGCAGAATGCACACCACAATTTCACAAATGTTCCATGGGAGCAGGGAATTTCTTTTTGCTCACTTAATTCAACACTGAGAAATTTTCAGCTTTTCCTTGTTAAAAAAAAGGTAAGTTTCTAGACCTGAAGGCATATGCATACCCTCCAACATTTCTCTGATGAAAATAGGGGTGTCCTGTTCGAAGAAGAAGAGGAGGAGGAAGAGGAGGGGGAGGGGAGGGGGAGGAACGCCATAGAAAAGGGGGTGGGGCATCAACAGAAATAATAAAAAAGATGAACAACAATGAAGAGATACATTGATGCACTATGACAAAGACTTGGAACATTCTGAGGGAAGGGCTGGGGCGGGCAGAAAGGGAGCCATATACTCAGACTCGAGAGTGGATTTCATGCTCTTTATTCAGCTCATAGTGGTGAGGAGGAATGGAAGTTCCCCCAGAATGTCTGCCTTATATACATTATTTACACAATGGGCCCACGTGATTGGCTAATTACAGGATTTTCCTGTAGGCCAATCAGGTTGCGGATTCCCTTCGACCTCGAGCTGGATTGGGTGGCTCCTGTGGACCAATCAGACTGCTGCATTCTGGATCCTATTGTTCTAGGACCAATCAGACTGCTGCATTCTGAATCCTATTGTTCTAGGGCCAATCAGACTGCTGCATTCTGAATCCTATTGTTCTAGGACCAATCAGACTGCTGCATTCTGAATCCTATTGTTCTAGGACCAATCAGACTGCTGCTTTTTGGATCCTATTCAACTCAGTACATAACAAAAACAAATGTGACTTTTACCTTTCTGTGATAGACTACATTCAAGGTTTCTACACACAAATATAAGAGCTGTGATCACAGCTCAAGGATACTTTCCAGCCAGATAAAAGCACTCTGAGGGCACACAGCAAGGGAAGTATGGCCTGGGAAGGGGCTGTAGCCCACAGAGAGTCACAATGGACAGATAGAGAGGCGGGGGGGGGGGTGAGATACTCTACCCATACTATGACATTAACGAGATATAACAACATAACACAGGAATTAACATAGGAATCTGCCTCATACCAAGCCAGACCAGTAGTCATTGTTGTCGGTGTTGTCTACACTGACTGACAGAAGCTGCCTAGTATTTCAATCACTCAGATAACTTTCCCAGCTCTGCTAGGACATGGAGAGGCTTGAATTTGGGGGCTTTTTTATTGAAAACATATGCTAATCAACTGAGCTATGACCCTTGGTTTTGAGTGAAGGTACAATGTACACTGTTGGACCAGGGCTTTTTTTCAGCTGGACCTCACCGGAACTCAGTTCCGGCACCTCTCAGGTGGGCACAATTGCCGTTCTAAGAGAATGAGAGCGGCGTTCATGGTGAGTTCCAACACCTTTTTCTCTAGAAAAATAGCACTGGGTATGACCAATGCAGAAATCTGTTCACATTCTCCCTAGAGAGTTCCTCTCCTACAGTAACTAGAATGCAGAGCTTCTTAATTAATCCCAGCCAATAAATACGGAGTGGAAAATATTTCTGAAATATTCTCTTGGAAAAAGCACACACGCACACATAGCAAAATAGATAAGAGAAAGAAATGAGAAAATAAGGAATGCAATGAGTGGCAGCAACTACTAGATGAAAAGAAATTGAAAATGTGACTCTGGCACAGCTTCATCTGCAATAGCATGATGAATTTGGGCACCACATTAACAGGGGAAATTGGCAAGTTAGAAGAAATTCAGAGAAATACAGCAGATTATTCAGGAGGGCAGAGTAAGCAGGAAAACTTAGATGAGCATAAGATGAATATCATGACTAAAGCAGAGACTGCGGGTAAACCAGGACAACAACGGCACATATATCCCCTTTTCTTCCAGATTCATCTGCACTGTGATATTAATTCTGAACAAAATGTTGCATCACAAATTGTTCTCCTTTGACGTTATTCATACCACAAATCCAAGCAATTCTCCCAAAGTGCTTTTATATAACCAGCAATCACCCAAGTGCTCATGACCTTTGGCTTTTGAGGTGCCACAGGGTTCAATCTTGTTGCCCCCTACCCCCCTCAAGAAATATAGCCACATTTGGCCAAAGAGGAAGCCTCAGTGTTGTTTCCCCCCTGAATAAGGAAAACATTTGCCCCTGCCCCCAAAAATCTGAAATTCATAACCCTGCAGCAAGGTTAAAAACAGAAATCTTTGCATTCCATGGGGCGTATCAGCAACTGTGCAACCATTCCTAAAGCACTATATACTGTGAAAGGCAATGTGTAGGTGTTTAGCTGGGTGACTGCTGTTAAATATCAATGTGAATCCAATCTCCTCTCCAAAATGTAAAGAGAATGTGCTCATTGAGTGTTACTGGGCAAAGCATGTTATAAAATGCAATGATCCTATGCCCTTTTAAAATGTATTGCTTGGTTTTTTTGCAGGGTGTGTGTGTTATTGGGTTGTTTTTATTTTGATTATGTATTTTGTGGTTTTATATTTTGATTTTATTCTGTGAACTGCCCTGAGACCTCCGAGTATAGGGTGGTATATAAATTCTAACAACAACAACAATGCAGCATTTCACAATAGTTTTTGGCAGGCTTTGCTGGACTGAAGGGCATTTAAAGGTTAAACAATGGGTTCTTAGATAATTGAGCTGACAAACACATGTCAGCATTTAAAAACAAGTGCTTTATGCAGCCACAGAGACAGTGGTTAATCTTTTAGGTGTAAGCATCAATTGCTGGGCATCAGAAACTATGTGCCATATGACCCAATATCCCCAGGGGGAGGGGGTGCAGGGTGTATCTTCTCAAATCTATAGGAGACATAACTTGACATTTTGAAGTGCAGAACTGCTAATACTGTGGGATAAATCCAGCCTCATAACCAACATGCTTAACTCTAATTGATGCATGAAGGGGTTAACACCATAAAGTAAGCTGTCCTGCCAGGCTTAGCTAGGTCACACCCTCTCACCTTGGGAGAAAGAGTTACCAAAAACTTTGTTATCCCACTTTCCACCATCTTTTTCCACCCTGTGAACCAACCAGGAAGGATGTATAAGCTAAATGCTCCAAACTTAGACAGCATGGCTTCAGCAAGCCATCTTTGTGTTTATATATACAGTGGAACCTCGGGTTGCAGATGTAATCTGTGACAGAGGCACATGCGCAACCTGCAGCATTTGCATGCTGAAGCGCCGCATCTGTGCAGGCGCTGGTATGATTTAGCGCTTCTGCGCATGCGCAAATGGCAAAACCTGGAAGTAACCCGTTCCGGTACTTCCGGTTTTCCCACAGTCTGCAACCCAAAAACACATAACATGAAGCATCTGTAACATGAGGTATGACTGTATATCATTTAGAAACTTTTACTACTTTTTGAAACCAAGTTGTACTGCCTCTCTTTTCTTACTGCTATATGGAAAAGCACATGAATCTGTTCTTTGATGATTGTAAGTAAACCATTTTTGACTTCTTAAATGTGTGCTCTTTCTCTGCTAAGGGGAAGTAGGAAACTTTGGGGAAAACTTATAAGGGGGTATTTTAAAGGCCCAAAGGCTATATTTCCATGCTTTGCTGCATATTTTGTGATTTTAATTTTCTGTTGGGGCTTTCTCACCAAAGAGTACTTGCCCCAAATCTGGATCTAGGCATCCAGGGAATTCTCCTTTTATTCTTTACCCAAATCCCTCAAAACCAACAAATAGCCTATCCATTTGAGTTGCTCCCAGTGCAGTCATTATGATGACATACCTAAAGGTTCAGAGGTGTATTTTTTCCCCTCTCTCTAGGCAAAGCAGTATGAATTCAAAGCCCCAGAGGGAGCACTTTGAATCCAAATCACTTGCTCTATGGGGGGGGGGGATGTTTGAAGAAAGCCCTGCATTGTGCTATGAAGCTCTGACAATCAGCTGGTGTGCTGCCAAATACAGCAGTTCTTTCCAAGGATATCACGACAAAAGGAATGAGGAGGTGGAAGGGGAACCAAAACAGTTTTATTAACAAATAAACAGCAGGCATACAAAGCATAACATAAAACATACCCGACAAGGGCTACCCAATCTCCCCTTCAGCTGCCCGGAGCCCCAGGTAGAGCAGCAGGAGAAAGACCCCGACCATCGGTCTCCCAGCATCAGGTCCTTTGATCTGGGCAGAAGCTCACCAGGCCCCTCCCACCTATGGCTTTTATAGCCTGCCTTGATGTAATCAAGTGCACCTGGCATTAAGGTAAAGGTAAAGGGACCCCTGACCATTAGGTCCAGTCTTGGCTGACTCTGGGGTTGCAGCGCTCATCTCGCTTTACTGGCCGAGGGATCCGGCGTACAGCTTCCGGGTCATGTGGCCAGCATGACTAAGCCGCTTCTGGTGAACCAGAGCAGAGCACGGAAATGCCATTTACCTTCCCGCCAGAGCGGTACCTATTGATCTACTTGCACTTTGACATGCTTTCGAACTGCTAGGTGGGCAGGAGCAGGGACCGAGCAACGGGAGCTCACCCCATTGCAGGGATTTGAACCGCCGACCTTCTGATCGGCAAGCCCTAAGCTCTGTGGTTTAACCCACAGCGGAGCGGCTGAGAGTCTCAGCCCCCAACCAGCCAGCACTTGCAACACAGAAGAACCCAATAAACTCCTGACAGGTTTGTGAAACACAAGAATCAAATTGGGGATGTTAAAGGGAAAGGCACATGCCACCTAACTCCTCGAAATACAATTGTCTTCTGCATTTCCACTACAGCTGGTAGTTGGAATTTCAATGCATCTTGCAGTTGGTCAACCATGCCTGCAAACCCATTTTGGGCCCAGCCACAACTTTCCCTGCCCCACACCTGATGTTTTCCATTAATAGAGGCACTCAGTGGATGGATGAAAGCCTTCCTTATGAGTGCAAAGGTACCAAACAGGATTGCACCCACAATGTGTCATTTTTCTCAGGACCAATGCACTGTAGGTAAACAAGCTATTCAGTCTTTTAGCAGCGTATGGAGACAGTAAAGCTGAAAGCAGGGGAAGAACTGCATGATCTCTCTGTAGTCTGCAGAATTTACTGCCCAACTGTGCCATCCTACATATTTGATACACTTAGGCCCCCAACTGCTTAGGTTCTGAAATCATGATTAGACTTTGAAACTGCCAGGCAGCGAAGGATTCACTGCCAAAAGAGAAGCAATCCGAATTTTGCTCATACAAAGGCTCCAGAAGACATTTCAGGGGGGAACAAAAGAAACAGTTTCTATAGCTACTTCTCTCAGTATATGCCAGCAATATTCTGAAATCCTGTCAATGTGGAAGAAATATTCGGTGCAATGTCCTTAAAAGCAATCGGGTAACGGTTCGAGATAATGCGTGAATACGGGCAGCTTTCCCAAAAGGCTGCAGTATTGCTAGTACACCATTTCTAAGATGCCTAGTAGCCATGCCGTTAATCCCTGTATACACTTGTTTTCGAAATTGTAGCCCCGGCATCATGTTTTTAAAATGGTTCACAAAAGGAAGAAATTAGCTGTGCTTTAAGTCAGGATGTTTGATATACGTCATTTACAACAGAGACAGAACATGGATCCCCAATGGTTCAATTAAGTTTGTCGACAGGATATATTTTAGCAGATTAGGATAAAGTGATGTCTCGATGACATGGATTGTGATTATAAGAGATGCATCACATGAATTAATGCAGGGTATTAGCTTCCCTTTCTTTCCCCTCCCTTCTATCCATTGTAGTTTTCCTCCCCCCCCCCCTTTCATTTCAGCATGTTTGATGTTGTTTGTATTTTGACTTTATTTTTAAAATGAATAAAGTTTCCTTTAAAAAGGGGGGGCAGAGTGGTCCCCCCCCAAAAAAACGACATAGAAATGGATGAAAAACAAAGTCTGACAAGAGATAAGAATGGATGGAGAGTGGATGAAAAACAAAGTCTGACAAGAGATAAGAATACAGTGGTACCTCGGGTTACAGACGCTTCAGGTTACAGACGCTTCAGGTTACAGACTCCGCTAACCCAAAAATAGTACCTCGGGTTAAGAACTTTGCTTCAGGATGAGAACAGAAATCACACGGCGGTGGCACAGCAGCAGCGGGAGGCCTCATTGGCTAAAGTGATGTCTCAGGTTAAGAACAGTTTCAGGTTAAGAATGGACCTCCAAAATGAATTAAGTTCTTAACCCAAGGTACCACTGTATGAATTTTGTTGTGTGTGGATCCTCAGTGAATCTACTGAGGATGAATGGATTTAAGCTTGTTGTTGTTGTTTAGTCATTTAGTCATGTCCGACTCTTTGTGACCCCGTGGCCCAAAGCACGCCAGGCACTCCTGTCTTCCACTAATAGCCGCTAATAGCCGTGCTTCGCAAGACGAAAAAACCGCAAGACAAAGAGACTCGCGGAACAGATTAATTTCGTCTTGCGAGGCACCACTGTACTATGAATTGCACGACTGCTATGAATATCATGTGCAGCTTTATTTTCCTTTCATCAGACTCTTTCCACTGGCCCTAGCTCTTCCCAAATAGAGTTTGGATACAGCAGATTTTAAGCCAGAGTATCCCCAATGTGTGAAGATCAAACCTATCCATTCTTAAGGAAATCAGCCCTGCTCACTGGAAGGACAGATCGTGAAGCTGAGGCTCCAATACTTTGGCCCCCTCATGAGAAGAGAAGACTCCCTGGAAAAGACCCTGATGTTGGGAAAGATGGAGGGCACAAGGAGAAGGGGACAACAGAGGACGAGATGGTTGGATAGTGTTCTCGAAGCTACTAACATGAGTTTGACCAAACCTGTTTCCTATGTACACAGGTCTTGCTATTCAACACGGTGCATTATCAGGAAATCATTTGTTAGGTGAGCATTCACATAACAAATCAACAATGTCCATCAATTCCTATGGAAAATTTTCTAATGTGTTCCTGACTACTCAAATTTTGACCCCAAGATGATGGAGGGAAACCAAGGAACCCCCCCCCCCTGAAACCTTGCAAAAGGCAGAGAATGAAGGGGGAATGCTCTCATCTGCCCAATCTCTTCCTTTCCCTCACTCCCACCAGGGTTTCTAGAGAAATGGCTGCTGTGGACCAGCAAGTAAGACTTGCGTAAGCCTGTTTACGGTACTACACACAGGTCTGGGTGTTTGGATATCTGAAGCTATGGTGTGTATAATGAGTTTGGGGTGCTAATTCCTCATGTTTGGATAAGTGGATTTCCATATAGAGAGTGTTTGGATAGAGGGAACTGAGTGGAGTTTGAATTACTCTGCCTGTCAGATACAACCCTCTATCTGCCTGACAATTCCCCATTTCCCCAATATCCCCGCCCCCTCACCCACCATCCCTCCTAAGAGGTATTTTGGAGGGGTGAAGTTAGCTGCAGGTCGGAGGAGGGCATGGAAAACTCTCCTTTCACCATCTTCCTCCCATTCACTTAGGAACGAAGCCACAGAGTTCACTAAGAAAATGATGAGTAACTAATTATTTATTATTTCAGATAACTAATTATTTATTAGAACATTAAAGTAGTATTAAACGAAGATTAATCATCAAGTCAGCTCACAGGGTGCCCAGTAAATCTGCTACAAAACTAACTGAGTCAGGGAAGAAGAGAACGAGGCATGCGCCATTCTCCTTAATTAGGATGTTAACTTCGTTGGGGGGGGGAGGGAGGGATGTGAGGAAACGGTCTGTTTCGAAACATCACATTTGATATGCACACTAAATCCTAAGAAGCAGATGGATTTTAATTGGGAAAGAAAACAGGCTTTAGAAGCTACATGAATTAATAATTAGTTTCCTCTTTGAGAATTAACCTTTTTCCAGGAGAGTATCTTCACACTGTTACCCTCTTTGTATGCCGAGAGATATCCCCAGAACACATTTAACTTCATTATTTCTGGAAAAGAATCAAAATAAAACTAAGTACAATAGCGACGGCTGAATTTAGACTTAAAGGAGCTAAGTCTCTGGAAGTTTTGCTCTCGGTATGCTGCCCTTGAAGCCTGTTAGACGTAAGAACAATATTTGCATTTCCGTTTTTGAACATTCATGACTTTGTTCTCTCTCTCCCATCCCACCCCCTCCAAGTGGTTCAAAGCAGCTGGAGACATCCTGTTCGCCTGCTTAGCACAGATTGGAGTCCCCCTCGCCATGCCCTCACCTCGATGATGTCATTCCATGGGCAGAGGGCTTCTGGGAGCTGGGATGTGCTATGGCATGTGTCCAGTCAGTGCAAGGCTGCACTGGCAGAGTTTGGGAGGCTCACTTGCAACTCCCCAGTCAATCTGGGGGAAGCCAGCAGGGGGTGGAGAGTGGGGGAGAACCCTGTTTTGCTAGCAGAGTTGATTGAATCCACGGCTCTTTCAAACAGATGCAGAAATCAGCATTTGCTCTTACCGCTTCTTTTTCCCCCCAATTTTTTTATTGATTTTCCAAAATTTTAAACAAACATAAATCATAATTGAACATAATCCAATCTTAGTAACATTGTTAGGTGACTTCCTTGAATTCTCCCTAGCTGAATTTCAGTGTGTATCATTGTAACAGTTTACCAAAACCATTTTTTTCTCGTAATATTAACTCATTCACTTAACATCTTTCTTTCTTTTCATTTTACCTTAAAACATATTATTCTCTAACATCACCTATTTAAATCCTAAGCCTATCTGGTATTTGCAAGTTTTTCCAATCAAGTTATCTTAACATATTTAACTAGATAGTCTTTGAATTTAATCCATTCCTCCTGGTACTCCTCCTCCTTTGGTCTTACCGCTTCTGTGAACTATGTGTGGGCTAGTAAAACAAGTCTCTCACCTGCTACTTCTGCAAGACGTTCATTTTGAACACAGTTGACTCAACTCCCCAATGTAACACTGGCTGATGCCACTCTCGGCTCCACAGGGTTCTTTCCTTTTCATGGTCTCTGCCCTGGTTCCATGCTAAGAGCATCACAGGGTAACCCTGGGAGTTTATCTTATTCCACTACCATCTCTATAGGGGTCCCCTTCTTCTTTGTCTTTCTGGAACACTGCTCCACTTCCCCTCTGTAAGTAACCTTGCTGTGTAGGTCATGTTGAAGATTATAGCACCCTGCTGAATCTAAGAGCAGCCCGGTACACCCATATTTAGAATGGGGGGAGGGGTGTTTTCAATTCATTTCTATTGTTTTATTTGTTTTGTAAACCACAGTGAAGTTTCCTGCAATCAAATGCTATATAAATTTTATGAATATTTCTTTTTTAAAAAATAGAGAGAGTAGGAGGTCATACAAATTGGATGTGTTATCATATAACTGAACACACCAGAAATTATGTCAAATGTTACCATATGTTCATTGGGGGTTATATTTTTTTTTTTTTTTATTATTATTATTATTATTATTATTATTATTATTATTATTATGGTACATTTAGGATTTGTTGTTGTTGTGCAAGGGAAGGTTACTGATATTATTTTTTTCTATCTTGATTTTAGATCTCTTGAGTTATGTGGAAATTGTTTAATTTGGTTGGTAGTAGTATTAGTAGTAATATATTTATTATTTATACCCTGCCCATCTGGCTGGGTTTCCCCAGCCACTCTGGGTGGCTTCCAACAAAACATTAAAAATACAATAAAACATCAAACATTAAAAACTTCGCTAAAGAGGGTGGGCTTCAGATGTCTTCTAAAAGTCAGATAGTTCTTTATTTCCTTGACATCTGATGGGAGGGCGTTCCACAGAGCGGGTGCCACAACTTTTCAATGTTTTGTTTATTTTTTATGGCTGCTTTTGCAGTTATGTAATCTTTTTCATGTAAGCTGCCTTAAACATGGTTTTAAGTATGGAAAAGGAGCATACAAATAAAATGGTATATGCATGATGTATTGTTGGAGGGAAAAGCAGCTATATGAGTATATGAACCAGTCCTACAAGTCTATCCCATGCTATCCTGGAGGGTTGGCCAATGGTAAATGTGGTCCTCAAACCACCCAAGTTGGTACAGAGAATGGTTCAGTATTGCATTAACCCACAAGTGATCTCCAGAGCATAATGTTCACTAGTTTCCAGATGGGGTCTTCCTAAGAGGAAAAGCTGTTCACACCAAGACGCTTCTTGGATTTTGCTTGACACTGGTGACTTCTGGTGAGTGGTAGCAACAGAGCTCTTTAATCAGCTGGGACACCTTCCAATATTGCTCTAATAGCACATAGGGCTGCTTTTTATTAGATGGATCTCCATAGGAGCCCTGGCCATTAAAAAAGATAGGGGAAAAGGGGGTTTTCTGCTCTTACCCTCTGAGATGCCTGAACTGGAACATTATAACTGCCCAGTGTTTAATCCAATATGTACATTTGGGTCAGCTCAAAACCAACACAGACCCTCTAAAATAAAATAAAAGTATTTTTGAAGTATTATTAGGTTTTGCTATTCTACATAACCTTAACGTTTCCTTCTCATTCCATTAGAGATTTTCCTATCCACATTTCCGCCCCCTCCCCCCTTGCTGATTACATTTCTTCCATTAAATGGAAAGAAAGCAAGAAAATTACTTTTGTCGCTTTCTGAAGGTTGGTGCTTGAGTTTCACTTCCATTTATGGTTTTATCCTCACGTTTGGGCTTTATTTCCTTCAGCCTTTCATAATTTCCGTAGTGATTACAGTCCCACTTATATATTTTTGCAGCCTCAACAAAGCTTGCTGCCTATTTTTCTTTTATCTGACTTTTGGAGTTCTTGCTTCTGTTACACTGCTTATGGCTGCTCAGAAGGTGACATGCCAAAAAGCTGGATATGGGCAATTATCCCAACGCCAAAAGAAACAAAGAAAGACTGTAAGAGCTCCCCCAATGTGACACAGTCTCAACAGTCCTGAAGGGGTTACTGCATTAATAATGGCCTCTTGCCCAAAATATCCCAGAAGAATGCCAATTGTTTGGGCTGGTTTCTTCGTTACTCGCCTTTTGAGGTCAGGGCACCTGCCTGTTTAGATCGAAATCACCAATTTGTTTTATAAGACTACAGAGTAGACATTCCTCAAAGCTTTATGGCTTACAGTCACCGCCACAGCTTGTTCATCTCTTGAGTCTAAAACTGCAGAACAATATCTTCCTTTGCACTCTGCACAGAAACACAGGTTATATAAACTTGATAACAGTCATTTATCTAGAGCAGGGCGTCCAGTGTGGTTCCCTCCAGATTTTGCTAGACTACAATGCCCATAATACCACTCAGAGTCAGGCATGGGATTTGAAATTGTTTTTAAAATATTTGTTATACATAACGATTTTTATTTTTTTGTAATTTGTTATTATTGTGTTGTGGAATTGCTATAAGCTGCTTCATTGGAATTGAGCTATAAAATAAAGTAAATCAACAGCATCCCTGACCATTGGCCCTTCTGACTAGAGCTGAAGGGCTTCGAAGTTCCTAATGTCAACTCCTGCAATCCCTCTTTTGTTTTTAAACTTTAAAAAAGCACTTTGTGCTTTGGGAGCTTTGAAATCCACCACATATGAAAGAACGTTCCCTCTACCTCGAACCCTGAAGCAGTTCCAGCCCTCCGGTGCGCGGCGGATCCCACCACAATGTTATACGGCTCTCCCGGTGTGGCGCCAAAACAGTTAGCTGCCATGCAGCTGGGGCAAGAGCCAATAGCCGAGCCGAGCCTGAGCGCCACGAGCTCTTCTGTTGCTGCGGCTCGGTGCGAGTTTGGGGGTGAGCATTGGAGTCCGGGGAAGAGCCATCTGCAGCAGAAGAGCCTGCGGCGCTCCGATGAGCTCTGCTCCGCTCGACTGTCGGCAGCTCTTCCCCAGACTCCAACACTCAGCCCTGGACTCTCGGCCTGGTGTCCCTGAGAGCCTGGCGCCCTGGCGCTGTGCACCCCTAGTGCCAACGGTTAAGACGGCCCTGCTCCTGTATAGGATATAGCCAGTGCCAGATTTATGTATAGGCTAAGTAGGCTGAATCCTAGAGCCTCTAAATCTAGGGGGCCTCGCCAGCCTGCCCGCTCCCCAGCAGGCAACCTCCCCTCTCCCAAAATTGCAAACCCAATACTTCATGCAAGGGCAGGGAAACTCAGGCCCAGCAACTATGAGACTCAGGGCTAGCCAGTGGGGGCCCAATTTGAAGCAGTGGGGCCAAATTTAGTTTTTGGGTTTTTTGGTAGGGCCCCAGTTCACAGCCAAAGTCTGCAAAATCTCATAGATATAAATAAAAAATCCATCTAGATTGCCCTGGTGCCGGGGCCTCCTTAGGAGCAGCCCACAGGGCCCAATTTGGCCCAATTGTTCCAATTGCCTTAAGGTCAGCCCAAGCCGAGAGTCCGGTGCTGAGCATTGGAGTCCGGGGAAGAGCTGCCAACAGTCAAGCGGAGCCGAGCCTGTCGGAGCGCCGCAGGCTCTTCTGCTGCAGGCAGCTCCTCCCCAGACTCCAACGCTTGCCCCCAAACTCGCACTGAGCCGCAGAAGCAGAAGAGCCCGCAGTGCTCCGACAGGCTCGGCTCCACTCAGCTGTTGGCTCTTGCTCCAGCTGCATGGCAGCTAACTCTTTTGGTACCGCATCCGGAGCACCGTGTAATGTTGTGGTGGGATCCGCCATGCGCCGACAGCACCGAAGGCAGCAACAAAACCCGACGAATAGGATCCTGTTTGGAGATGTTGCCTCCGCAGGAGGCAAGAATGAATATGCACCCAATCCCGGACCCAAAATTCCACCTATACCTCTAATCAATAAAGTTGTGGCCATTTTTGACCCAGATCATTGTCTGTTGGGTTCATTATGTCACACATTACAGTACTCACTGCATGGGGGAGGGTGGGACTGTGACTTATACCACAAAGCCCTTGGAGGCTCCACCTCCCACTTAGCCATTCAGGATCCACCAGCATACATCATGAAGGACTGCAGCTAGAAGCAAAAGTTAGAAATGTGTTGTACATGTACTGCAGCAATTTAGGCACACATACTGGGCCATTTGGACCTGGTCTGTGTATCAATCTGTCTCTAAACACTTATTTGCTTGGGCAGCAGGTCCTGTGAGATCCTCTAACTCCTGACATGCTGAAAATTCACATGCTGAAAATTCATATTTAGTGTTATTCTAGCACACAAATATGGCTCGCTGTGCAGCAACCCAACAAATAAGTCCAAACAATGATCTTTAAAAGCAAGATGAATACGCCTGTAACTACAATGATATGGCATACAGTTTGTATAATTACAGGGAAAACTTCCCCTCCTAATTGTGTTAAAACTCAGAGAGCAATCCATCAATGCTAAAAAATTAGTCTTAAATGACATTTTCAGAATTTACTGGTGGAAAATGAAAGGAGATAATTGCACTATTGCTGCCCAGGTATATTTGTACATGTTTGAGATTTTATTTAATTCCCCCTCCCTGGGACATGCCAGTTCAGAGGGGGGGAAACAGGTTTGGGTACTCTGGCTGAAGTCTGTGTCACTACCTGGGGGTCACAGAAAGTCAAGAAACCCTGAATGAGTTAGGGTTTATAAATGCCTTGAAAGAGAAGAGAATTGGGGGTGGGGAGAGAAAGAGAAGGCTGTTCTTCCCAGTAAGCTTTTCTTAGATTGTGATCAGTACAGAAAGCCTGTTGGCGGGTTCCCCTCCCCATTCCCTGGGGGGCCACGTTGGTGGCTGTTCATTACTGAGGGTGACTAACTCAAGGGAAATGGCATCAGGTCACGGAAAAAAAATAAGTATACTTGGATGTGATTTAAGCACTCGGTAGCCCTGCAGTCCTGTAGATGTGATTTAAGCAGCCAGATATATATCTAAGCAGACATTTTAGTGCACCTAAAAGCCATCTTATTCAGTATGTCAGGGGTGTGGGTGGAGAGTCATTTTTTTTTTATCAAGCATAGCGTGAGTTCAGCTGAGAAATATATGTAGGCTTTGACTAATGGAGGTAATTGAGACAACTTAATTCTTAGAGAGTGGTTAGATTTGGTGCTTATTATTCTATTACTGGGGCAGGGGTGTGTGTGGGAAGAACCATACATATTCCCTTTGCAAATGCAGCAGCTTATAAGAATACCTGTTAACAGATAATGCCAAAACATTGGGTCAAGCCATGGATTTCATTATTATTCTTACTAATTTCCTTCCGATAGTCTACGCCTAGGCAAAACGAAACAAGCAGCTTCAGAATTCTAGAACGTACAATTAGAAATCGGCACAGTGACATATTCCAAATGAAGAAAGTCTAGCATCATTCCAAGTGGTAATTGGCTCACTAATATAAGATAGGAACGTAGTACTTAACCAGAGCAACAACATCTCAGGTTATTTTTTAAAAAATCTAAAGAAAACCCTTTCAGGAGACACAACAGCTATATAAATCAGCGCTTTGTGCAGTTGGAGTTGTATCTCTGGGGTGCCTCCCAGCAGAGCTAAAAGAAAAGTACTTCAATTATTTGTAGACGGGCCTCTCTAGTTCATCCACTAAAGGGCACCATAACTATATCGCTCTCTCTCACACACACACACGGGGAACGAATGTATTATATGAAGAGAGTGGCACAATTCCTTGTACTCCATAAATAATAGGAAAAGGAGACTATCGTTTTCCGAGTTTCTTGCAGAAACTAGATGACCCACATTCATCTGGCGAAGTAGGCTCTGGCCGATGATAGCTCCTGCTATTATATATTGGCTAGTCTTTAAGATGCCGGATGACTCTTGGTTGTTATATGCCGAAAGAGACAAAAAAGGCTGCCCTCTGAAACTGAAGATATTTTCGTGTGAAAAATCATATACAGTGGTACCTCGGGTTAAGAACTTAATTCGTTCCAGAGGTCCGTTCTTAACCTGAAATGGTTCTTAACCTGAAGCACCACTTTAGCTAATGGGGCCTCCCGCTGCCACTGCGCCGCTGGCGCACGATTTCCGTTCTTATCCTGGGGCAAAGTTCTGAACCTGGAGCAACCACTTCCTGGTTAGCGGAGTTTGTAACCTGAAGCGTCTGTAACCCAAAGCGTCTGTAACCTGAGGTACCACTGTATGCTGTACAAGGGGTTTGCAAATGTTTATTGTGGCACAAGTATAAAGATTGGTGCAGTCTTGTGCCACATGTTAAATGCAGGACAAATGTCATGTGTATTAAGTAGCTATCTGTCAAAGTGAGATCTCTAACACACACACACACACACACAAACTTTCATTATATTTCACAGGGTGGTTTCTGAAAACAAAGCAAAATGTATCATTCCCTCCAACCTGTAGGAACAGATTAGTTTTCTTCCAGCAGTGTGAATATTTGGAGGGTAGCTGTAGGTTTGATGTATGGACACAATGTAGCCCCCAGGGCAGGTGCAGGAGCTCAGCTTGGCATGAATAATCTCCACCCACCCACCCACTCATATGCACGCAAATGAATATGGCAGCCAAATGGTTGTATCCAATGCTTTTTTCAGCTGAAACTCATCAGAACTCAGTTCTGGCATGTCCCAGGTTTGTGCCATTGCCATTCTAAGAGAACAAGGGAGAAGTTCATCATGAGCTCTGTCACCTCTTTTTCTAGAAAAATAGCACTAGGGATAGCCATGTACAGAATGGCACCACTTGTGGCTGGCAATGAAGTTCTAAGAGCTTACAAAAATGGAACTTGCAGTCCTGTTTGCAACATTTGTCAGGGAGGAAGCTTTTCCCAATGCCGGCTTCTAGTATTTAGGGGGCCCCTGCAGAGGAAGATTCACTAGGCAACTTTTCTGTAAGGTTCCTGCCAGCAGATGAAGGCATTTTTATTTCAAAAAAAAATCTCCCCCTGACTAGCTGTTATTGACTATCCATTTTATGTGTAGAATTTCAATTATGTTGTTGCCATTTTAGTTCGTTCGGGAATTCTATTTTATCTTAATTGCGCTGTACTTATTGATTGTACTTTTATATGGGTTTTACTCTTGCACATTCCTGCACAGAAACGGCTAATAAGTGTACGGCACAATAACAATGATAACTTGGTTATTTATATTGGTCTCAAGCTAATGTAATCCCAGAAATAGTAAAGAATCTATAATTATGTGAGCAATTAGTACCAAAACAAAAACAAAACCCACTGACTTCTCTCCTCTCCTATACATGCTGCACACATCAGACATATGAATATTGGTTTCCTTCAAGCTATTCAGGCAGCACCTTCTTTCATTTGCTCTGAATTTCATTTCTGAGGGCTTCCCCCCCCCATTTTTAAACCCATGCTGCATTTAGCATAAACTACGCCAACGTCAAGTTAGCAATGAAGAGTGTTACAAACAAAAAAGCCATTGTAGGCGTTTTAATCAGAAAAGGGAATTTATATCTGTTGGGCTGAAGGAAAGAAATGGGGGGCGGGGGACCGACCCCAGAAAGCAGTGCAGTCTTTAAAGAAAAGAACCTCAAATATCAGAATCCCTTTGAAAAGTTATTTTGCTTTGTACTGAATAAATCTACTGGAACACGTTTAAAAGGAATCCTTTTGTTACTTGCAGTGGAGAAACTGACAGGAAAGCACAGAAGCTTTATCTGGCTTCTTCAGTGGTCTTTCCCCCCTCACAGATAAGATATACTGGATTGCTTGGACCAAAAATAATAATAATGCTATATTAAATGCCTAAATAATACTCCCAGCCCTTAGTTTTCGTTTCCTTCTGTATTCGCCAGCACAGCACAGTGTCAAGAACCACACAAGTGAGGAGAGGTTTTAGCAGGCTAGCATGATTAACTCTGTGCTACATTATTGGCCCCTGTATTTTGTGACTTCAGGAAACTTCCTGAACCTGATCCTCATAGCCTGTGTGGGTGCACACACAGGGGAGGCAGCTTAGTTCAAATCTGGATTGACTCGATTTAAATAAACATAGATAGCCTGGTTTTTGTGAAAAGGGACATCATGAACACTTATGGCAGGCTTTGAAGTTACCGTATTTTTTGCTCTATAAGACTCACTTTTTCCCTCCTAAAAAGTAAGGGGAAATGTGTGTGCGTCTTATGGAGCGAATGCAGGCTGCGCAGCTATCCCAGAAGCCAGAACAGCAAGAGGGATTGCTGCTTTCACTGCGTAGCGATCCCTCTTGCTGTTCTGGCTTCTGAGATTCGGAATTTTTTTTTCTTGTTTTCCTCTTCCAAAAACTAGGTGCATCTTGTGGTCTGGTGCGTCTTATAGAGCGAAAAATACGGTAAGTGTTTCATTCCCCACATACAATGCTCATGGGGATTTGAGC